>NW_026734288.1:7094173-7734838 GCF_949786415.1 Peromyscus eremicus
ACTATTACACTGTGTGTCCCTTTGTGAAGTTTTCACATACCCATGTAGAGAATAGCCAGGTGTCCATGCTTGGTGTGAATTTTTTTTGATATAATCATTTGGTTCTGAACTTGTAACTCTCACAGAGTGTGCTCTGCTTGGACACACTAGGGGTTCTTGATGTTTTTCATAACTAATACCTTTGGTATCTTTGTCAAAAACATAATTCTCATTGAAACATAATTCAGAGTCTCTGTTGTCACCATGAAAATTCCAGAATTTCCTTGTATGTAACACGTCAAGACCACAATTTTCACCTAAGCCTGCTCTTTGTTCCTGTAAAGAATCTTGTTTGTACTTCTGTTGAAAAACCTCCTGAGTCTGGTAGTATGACATATCTGGAAAAATTAAAACAAACTCTTGATTTGTAAAATGATTTGAAAACAATATGAGAATATAATGCATAAAATGACAGCAGTTTGTGGAACCTATCAATGCTGTATAGTAGGAAATTTTCTAAGTTTGACTGTAGGAACTAAATGTGCTTATAAAAATTAGTGTCTTTCATGGAATATTTGGTATTCATGAAGACATATAACAGGCAAACTTACACAATAATTTTGGGGAAAAAATGAAGCTCTCTCCCACTTGCCATGTAAATTGGAAACATGTCTCTTGTATTCCCTGCTATGATTATTTTTGCTGACACAATCATAGTCCACACAATCATAGTTTTTTTTTGTCGACTCTACTCCTCCTTGGGAACATCCACTTCTTTCCTTTTTACTTAACACAACAACCTGTATTGCACCCCCCTCATTGTTTCCCACAAAGACAGAATGCCCCTGATCCCTTCTGTAGGCATACACCAGAACCTGATCAATCATGGCTGCCATCTACTCTGAATTATTACTGTCCTACATAAGAGTGAGCAAGTATGTTCATGCCTACATATCCTCTCATCCACATGCAACAAATGCATAAGTAATAAACTTTGTGTCATTTCCTGAACACATGATCAAGATAGAAACTTCAACCTGTACTGCTAACTCTTACAAACATTATGCAGGACCCTGGCTTTCTTTTGTCCCTAGCAAGGGAGCATAGAATACTTCCCAATTCTCCTTCATTCATATCATCAGCACTTTTGATCCCAGTCTGGTGACATACATTTAATACTTGTTCTCAGATTGGTGGTTCCAAAATATCTCCTCATCCACATAACCTCACCAATCCCAGGTTCTAATCTGTATTTTACCCTATGTGCCCATATCTAGACTGATTATCTCTGTCCAGAATACTCCTACATTCACCCTTACAATGGGATGCCATTCTTGCAATTTTGCTCAGCCCCTGTGCCTACTTGACACCCCACCACCAATGCTATATCTAGCCTACACAATAAGCTTCCATGTACTTATTGTGGTCTGGTAAGTCTTCTTTGTGCATAGAAGACAGAAATTACAAAATAGTTCAGAGGACTAATTTTGATCACAAGATCACAGAATGTGATCACTACATATGCTAGTTTGAATAACAATGTTCCTAAAGGTCACACACTTGACAACTTTGTTTTCATGTAGCCACATTTTTTGACTCACAGTATGGGCTTAATGAATAAAATGTGGAACTGAGTTAGGACCTTGAAGTGTAAGAAATACAGACTATCTTTAGCTTCCTTTCAGGTGCTTCCTTGAAATTTGACATTTCAATGTTATCTTTTCTTTCTGCCACCTTTACTGCCTCTTGACTTCATCCCATGGCATAATGGAGTCTTATTCTCATGGTACCTTAAGCCCAATGAAACTTTTAGTTTTACACATTTCTGGTAATGTGTTTAATCAAAATAATAGAAAATCACACATAGACTATAAAGAATAAAGCCAGCATTTTACCACCCCCCCAAAGTCTATCAGTCTCATAGAAGTATTCTTCAATCCATAATTGCCATGATACAGAAGATGGAAGAACTATCATAAACACTATTAAAGTAGACAAAGTGCTTATATTAGACAAACAGCCCAATAAAATTAATGAGAAGAACCTAAAAAACTTGAGTGATGTAAGAAACACAGAGACATAAATGAAGACAGTCCAGTCTCAAAAAAATTCCAGAAAAGTATAGATTTATTGATGAGAACTCAGGCGAAAGTGAAGTTGTAACAGGAAAATAATTTAAAAAAATCAAGATAAAGCTTTATAAGTAAGACAGAAAAATAGCAAATATAATATCAAACTCAATAAAAACAAGAAGAACAATTTAACTGCATATCAGAAACAGACACATATATATTTGTATTTCTAAATATAGCACTAAAAATATTACACAGGTAAAGATCAACACTATAGTAAAGAATATATATATATGTGTGTGTGTGTGTGTGTGTGTGTGTGTGTGTGTGTGTGTGTGTAAGATAAGAATCTTACCTCAATGGCATAGATAAAATCTTCCCCAAGAGGATGAAAGACAAATTTGCCAAACTCAAGAAAATCATAACATTGCAGATACTGAAAACCTTCACAACACCAAATAGGCAAAAATATAAAAAGAAATATAACACAGAAAGCACTAGTTAATATACAAAACAAAACACGTGCATTAAAATATGAAGATGGGGAGGCTTGAGAGATGGCACAGTGGTTAAAAACACTGGCTACTTTTCCAGAGTACCCAGGTTCCATTCCCAGCACCCACATGGCAGCTCACAGCTGTCTGTAAATCCAGTTCCAGGAGATCTGACACTTTCACACCAATGCACATAAAATAAAATTAAATAAATTATAAAAAATAAAATATGAAGAAGGGAATTAAATGTCTCATGTAAAGGAAAGCCCATTAGAATAATAGCTGATTTCAGAGGAGAAGGAACTAACCAAAAGAGCCAGAGACAGTGCAATTCTAAAGAGAATAAGGGCTGATACTGACTACAGTAGTAAGCAAAACTATCTGCTATAATTGAAGTAGAAGGGAATTTTTTTATGAATTAGAAGGTAGGAAATGATTCATAACATGCACACCAATAGAAAACAAGGGACAAGAAACAGTATTTAAGACTGCCAGGTAACTCCAGCCAGAACAGCAGATATACTTACTAACTGTAGACCTTCACCTCAACTTTTTCTTTTATTCGTCCAATCCCACAGTCCCATCTTCAGCTCTGATAAAATGGCATGCTGTAGGTTCCCTGCTGCCTGTGATTTTATCTCCAATGGTTAAAACACATCTTCCAATTCTAACACCATTTTTTCACAACCTTTCTTGATCTCAGCACATAACTCTGGCAGGAATTCCCTGGAACTCCAGAGGCCCTCCTGCCATGTAAGAAGTAAACTCCAGGACTTCACCTCTCACAATAGCTCTTTAACTCCAATGTAACAGATTCAGCCCAAGCTCTGTAGCAGAACTCCAGCAGCCTCATCCTTCCCTATGTCAGAGTATCCCAAAACCCACCCCTGAACCTATCTTCTATACCTGATTGAATTGCCCACACTCCAAATCAAGCAGAAACAAAGACCCAAGGACCCAACTGGGAAGGGAAGCAGGGAGGCAAATTGCTGATTTTCACCTCTTTCTCTGCTCTTCTAAATTTATCCCCCAAGACTCATCCCCAGATTTGGAAGAAAACACAACAACTTCTGATGACATTTCTTCCCTCCTGCACTAATCTAAAAAGGATCACACAGATTTCCCCATCCAAATTTTCATCTCTTAACTCATTGATTTGTTCCTACTTGAAACTACAGCAGTAATTCTCTTCAAACAGAGGCCATCCTTACCAGAGAATCAAATACACTAGTTGCACATTATCAATTCTGCATCCATGTCCCCATGTCCTATGTCCCAATCTCATCCTCAGACCTTTATCAGACATTCTGCTATTGACTCTACTCACTCGTGGTCCACTTATTAGTGGATAAGAGCCATGAAGACAATGATAACAAAGCTACAATCTGTAGAAGCACAAGGGGAATGAAACAGATATATCTTCTTTAGGAAGGGAAATAGAATAAACAAGTTTGAATAGATAGCATAGGGTGAATAGAGATGAGGTTCTAGGCAGGAGTACAGGTTGAGACTGATAAAATTAATGTCATTTGAGGTGTAGCATTGAAACAAAATGGAGTAGGAACTTCCAGAAGTATACATGAAAGATATCAAAAAAATATTGCTAAATAATAGGGGAATCAGAGTCCAAAATATCACTCTCTTATAATCTAAGACATATTTCATTATAAAAATTGTGTTCCAAACAATTGAATGTTAGCGAAGTAGACCAAAGTATATACCCAAATGTGCCTGGCATTTGCTAGTTTTACCCCTTCCTCTCTGTGAACTGAAAATAAAGTTTAATTACCGAAGACAATAATGATATATATCATTGAAAATTGAGACGTAGGCCTAGTGCCTACAGAGAGCACTAAACCCTATTTTCTTTGATAGAAGAACAATTTCTGCATTTTCAACAGAAACATATGCCAACTCATCCCAAACAGCCATTTTCTTCAATGGTATTCTGCCACCAAGATAAGGTAGGACAAAGGTGGAACAAAGATTGATGGAGCAAGTAACCAATAATTGATTTGAATTAAGGCCATTTCTCTAGACGGATACCATACCTGACATTTCTTAGATGACCATAAACTTGATACTAGAAAGCCCATGGGATTAGGATAAAACAACATACTGCTTATCTAAAGAAAGAAAAATTGTAGCAATAAAATGACTCGTCATGACATTCTGCAATACTCATAGGTCAGTGTGTTGTTTACATGTTGTCAGGGAAAGTTTCTCCTAAAGAATATACAAAAATATCGAGATACTGCCAGAAATTCTACAGTGAGTCAGAGAGACTTTGAACACTCAACTGTAAATGAGATCTTTTTATCGAATACCTCCCCTCCATTGCTCAGGCAACCCTGCAGAAGAGGAGGTGGAGATAGTGTAAGAGCCACAGGGATGGCAAATATCAAGAAAACAAGGCCCTCTAAATTAACATGGGGGAATTTCATGTGAACTCAGAGAGAATGAAGCAACAAACACAAGGACTGCACAGGTTCGTTCAAATTTTCTGTGTAAAAATTATGACTTCTAATTTAATGGTTTTATGGGATTATTGAGAATGTTCTCTGTTTTTTTTTCTGTGACTTTTTTTTGTTCTGTTTTTTTTTTTTGTCTTGTAAAACTCCAATATGGAAGATTTAATCTTATAAGAATTAATTTTGTTACATTTAAAAATAATCAAAGATTGAATTAAACCAAACCACTATTTTACATGTGAACAAGTGAACTGACACTTAACATACTGAGACACAACATAACTTTTCTCCAATAGAGTGACACTCAGTCTATCTATAGGTGTTTCAATTTTTTAGCTGCCTAAGAATATCTTAAATTGATAAAAGACTTGCCTTTCATCTCAGCATTTGAAAGGCAGAGGCAGGTGATTCTCTATGGTTATTAGGCCATCCTGATCAACATATTCAATTCTTGGCCAACTAGGGCTACATGGTTATAGACCCTGTCTCAAAAAAGAGGAAAGGTGAGAAAAGTAAATCATATGTCCAGGCAATAAAAAAAATGCCAATAGCGTCAACTAGGCAACGTTGTCCTGGGGAACATTAAGATGGATGGGTTTCTACTCTGTAAAACTAGTTATCAGCAAAGTAAACCTTGATCTTGGCCTCTCTATGTCTTGTCCTAGTGTAACTAACTGATAGAACTATCCCAGATGGCCCTTCGATGTGAATCACAGTCTGACTTTTTCTTAAAGTGTTCTTCACTGACTTGAATGCAGACTGTGAATGGTGGCCAGAGTGCATTACAATCTGTATTTTGCAAAGTCTTAGATCGCTAATAAGTTTCTATTCAAAAATACAAAAAAGCAAGCTGGATAGTGGTGACACATGCCTTTAGTCCCAGCACTCAGGACACAGAGGTTTTAATCTCAGATCTCTGGGGGCAGAGGCAGGCAAATCTCTGTGAAATCCTGGCTGGTCTGGACTACAGAGCAAGGTCTAGACAGCCAGGGCAGTTACACAGAGAAACTCTGTCCCCCAAGAAGCACCACATTCATAAAAGACCTACTGAACAAAATTTATATTTTCAAAGTAGACTGAAAGGTAGAATTGTATTTCAAAGTAAAATATCATAACTCAGAGTTTACATGTGAAATTCAAAAATTCTTTTTAAGTGTAAATTATTTTAAATATAATTATATAATTTCATTTTAACATTATCCCTGCCACTTTTCTTCCAAATCCTCCCATATCTTCAAATAAATAATATAACCTCCAGTTGATAATTGTTACAGTTACATATTTATGTAAATATTTTTTCAAGTATACATACAAAATATATAACTTCAGAATGTTAGTCCAGCTTTATTGTTAATGATTATATCATTTCAGGTCTCACCAGTTTGCATTAGACAAGCACTAACAGGGATAACCCATGGCAGATGGCAATTCTCCTGGTCACAGCATTCAATAGGTGTCTATCATTCTTTGATTAGAGATTTGAGATAGAGGGACACTATGAATTGGGAAACAAAAATTTGGGAAAAATTTTCAGTTATGATGGAAGGAAAGTCAGTACAATAGGTGAAAGAGAGACTAGCAGTAACCTTAGCACCAAGCATAAGAATCTTGATTCAAATTTTCTGGTATAAAATACATATTATGTGTAATGTGGATTCTATGACATTTCTTTTCCTACCTGTATGCCCTTGAATATCATATCATCTTAGAATGACACATAAGTCCTCAAGCATAACATATAACAGGTATGGAGAGAGTGAGAATCCTTTATTTTCCCATTTGCAGAAGAACTGTTTTGAGTGTTCTCCATTTAAAATGTTTATGTTGGTAATTACTTGCAATAAACATATTCTATGATATGTATAATGTGTTCCTCCTACTGTTGAATTTTATAATGAAGTGGTGTGTTTGTCAAAAGCCTTTTCTGAATTTAATGAAGAGATCATTTGGGCTCTCATAGACTGTTCTTCTAATGTATTACATGTATTGATTAATTAAGTTGATTCTTATTAGCATCTCTTTGATGAAGCCACCTTGATCCTAGTAGACAATTATTTTCAAGTGTTCTTGAAATGGAAATTTTCCATTTTGTCCTATAATTGCAAATGTATTGGTGTCAGTTTTTCTCTAATTATCTGGAGGGATTCTTTCCTGTATTCATTTGGCTTTCTTAAGTTGAATTTTTTTATTGTTCTTTCTGTTCAACTTTAGAATATGCAACATAATAAATTATTTATGTCATTTGATTTATTTTTGTTAGGTTCTATGCTAAGAAATTCACTCATTTGTTTTTGATATTATACATATTGTAGGTAAATGGATGGAACTGAGAAGAATTATACTAAGTAACTTAACCCAGAAAGACAAATACTACATATTTTCTCAAATTTATGGATGCTAGCTTTTAAGATTTTAGTCTCTATGTTTTCCAGAGTTTTTAGTTAGCTAGTATGGGCCAAATGGGATGTTGGAATTTTCAACAGAAGGGATAATTAAAAACATCACTGTTAAAAAAAGGAGAAATTAAAACAGTATAAAGTCATTAAAGTGATGATAGAGTAGTGTAGAAGAGCAAATAAAAAGAGGAGTTACTATGATTATAGGCCTGTTCTTGATAATCTTAAATTTTTATTTATATATTTATTGACTCTATGTATATGGGCATGTATATGATTGGGTGGTAGTTTTGAGAAACCTCGTTCCACTGTCTTTGTCCTGGTGATTGAACTCTGCAATTCAGATTTGCAGGAAAGTATTTTTATCTCTCTGGACCACTGGAGAAATCTTTTGAAGAAACATAGACAACTGTACTTCTGTAGAATCTTGTTAAAACTTGTGTATATCTAAAAACAATTTAAATGTCTTTACTATGTGATGGTGTACCCAATACCCAAACTTGAAATCATGTGACAACAAATAATGCTATATTTTTATATCATTAGATTTGTGCATCACTCATCCTTCACTTAAGAAACTTAATGTGACGATTTTGGAGAACTAATCCCTACCTGGCATTTCTTTATCTTAATCCTTGCATCAGGGTTCAGGCACATATGAATAAATGGATGCAGAGAGAACATAAAGACAAAAAATGGTAAATGACTCTAGGGAAGAAGTTTACAAATAGTATAAGAATAATGGCAATATAATCACCAAGTCCATGACAGCAAGGCCAAAACCCACAGAAACTCAAGACAGACAAAATCTCAGCTTGTAAAGTCGAAAGTAGAACAATAGTCACAATTTTTTGACAAGAACATTTGCAGCCCTTAGCTTCTAGGAGTCAGAAAACCATTTTTTTTAATTGAGTAACACCAGGGTATATCAATCATATTCAAAGCCTTGTGTTCAGAAATTGTTGTCCAGCAGAAATTTTCCTCAATTTTTTAATATATTTTCAGTAACTTCTTTGATAGAGAGAATGAGATGGGATGTGGGAATCAGGACATTAAGTGAGTGTGGTAAAGGGATGGTATGCAAGAGGTAAAAGAAATAACAATAAATTGATCCAGAAATATTGTGAAAATTTTAAAAAAATACAGAAAAACATGAAAATCACTGTAATATAAGAAAAAACCCAGGCATTTATTGGAACACAAAATAAAGCACCACAAACATTGTCAAATTACTACTGGCATTCTAAATTTCATCTTCTCACTATTCTGAATAAATGAGGGAGAATCATGTAAAATTCTGTGTGCTTGATCCTAGTACACAATTCTAAACGAAATTCTCAGGCATCGCTTCTAGTTAGGAGCTAGGCTAATGCAAATGAAGTAATTTTTTGTTTCTTAATTGTACTTGACAAATGAACTAGTTTCCTTCCAACTTACCTGAGTCTCTACCTTCTACTTCCCCTATGTACATGATCCAGGGTTCTTTGTTCTGTTCAAGACAGGTGACTAGCTCTGGTTTTGATACAGAAAGGCCTGTGAATTAGAAGAGAGATATGAAAATTACTTAACATGATGTGGAAAAGTGTTGACATCTAACACATGCATATATTCAGTGGATATGAAATTACATAAACAAAGACTCATAAGTGGAGTCTTTTTAGTATATACTTGAGAGTTTCTGTAGACTTTTTAGAAAACTTAATGTTCAGTTTGTAGACATTCAACTTTCCTTTATTTACCTGTTACAAAAACAAAACTGTTGGAATCCAACTGTATTCACAAATTATTGTGACTGACTGACTGACTGCAAATACTTGGATTTAAGGAACTATTAGGCTAAATTAAAAGGCCATTTAAAATTTAAAATATGAAAAATTTCAGTCACTATTACACTCACCAAAATGTAGAAATAATTGGAATTCATTGATAGAAAACATTTCAAATACTAATACAAGTTGCTAGACATTCCTAGTACTAAGCTGCAATCATGAAAGAATTTATTCTCACCTACAGAAACCAGGTTGCTGTAGTTCTCCAACATGACCTCTCTGTATAAATCTCTCTGAGATGTGTCAAGGCATTCCCATTCCTCCTTGGAGAAGCTGATGGTCACATCCTTGAAACTCAATGGACTCTGAAGTGAAAAATTTTCTTTGTTACGTTGGTTTGAGTCCTTATTTGCCCCACAAAAGAGTATTTAACTAAATAAATCCCTATATTATCAGTAATCAATCTTCAATTTTCAAATGTTATACATTAAGAGGGAGGATGTTGTGACACTTTCATGAGATCAAAGTGCCCAACATTTAAACATTTCATGAAATATGTGCCTTTTCTCAGTGATAACATCTGAAGTTGTCTTCAGTATGAATTGAGTTTCAATATTCATCTCTAATATCAGAAAATTTATAAATACTTCAGATCATGAAGTCATGTAGAAAAGTCATATTGGGAAATAAAAGAGTCAGGAAAGAATTAAAATCAGGATGTAGAACAGAAATGACAGTGATAATAAAGAATTTATTTCAAAAATATAAGAAAATATAAAAATATAGGTTTTGTAAGAGTTTTTGAGAGCTCTGCAAATGAAGCACTTATGTGTGGAATGTCAATCTGTCCCATCCTTGTTTAAGCATTTATCTGAGAACATGCCATCTGTTCTTCCCCTTTCCTATGGATCCTGTCAGGAAGTTTATCTTTTTATTATTTTATTTTTTGGTTAATCGAGACAGAGTTTCTCTGTGTGGTTTTGGAGGCTTTCCTGGAACTCACTCTGTAGCCCAGGCTGGACTGGATTCACAGAGATCCACCTGCCTCTGCCTCTAGAGTGCTGGGATTAAAGGTGTGTGCCACGACTGCTTTGCCAGGAAGTTTACCTTATAGTTTCATTTTTCTGATACTATTCTGTATGCAAAGGTAGCAGCAGCTGTATTCCCTGCTATCACACTCAGAGACCAGAAAGTAGGTAAAAAAAAAAGTCCTCAAACAGAGATGCAGAGACCATGAATTTTTACAGAGAGATCAAAACTTAGGTTCTCCTTTTCTACATTGAGAGGGTCTGTTATTCCAGCAGATCATGGCAATTTCTACAACCTGGGTACGTGGCCTCACCACCCTGCTTTTTATTGTGCACAGACATTTTAAATTGAGTCTGAACACAATTGTAAGAAATTGTAGTGACCCCTTCCTTACATTCCATTTTCTTGACATCATTAATTAAAATATAACAGACACCTGTATTTGAAATAGTGCATGGAATGTGAGCCGTAGCCTCAACTTAATGTATTTCTCACCCTGGCTTAAGAAATGCACTTGCCTACAATGAAGGCACACTAGAAAATTGATACCTCAACAGTGTCTCCAATGAGGCATTCCCTTTAGTTTCCATGTTTCATTCTAAAATTCCACTATTTTTCAGTTTTACAGAAAAACAAATGATTAGATTCTCACTTAAGTTTATTTTAAATAGTGAAAAACCTTCTTTTGGATTCACTTGCAAACACTGTATCTAAATAATGGCATCCTTGCACCCAGGTTAATATTGTTGGTCATTAATGAAGACACTTCAACTCCTACCACCTAAAATTTCCTTGTTGAGACTTATTGTTTGTGAAATCAGCATGAATATAAATATAATTTGCCTACAAATTCTCCATTAGTTCATTTGTTCAAAAATGTACTCTATAACCATAGGATGTAATAGTGCATCAGCTCTCAGGTGTGTGATTGTTAGCATGTGTCAGCAAAACAGAAGGGCATTGCAAGTTCACAATAGCGTTAATAGATAGCAAAGAGAAACAATGGAATAGACTCTCTGAATCCAGCCACAAAACAGAACAATAAGCAGAAGAAAACTTGCCTGATAGGATAATTTCATATCACTTTATGACTGGCAAATTCCATTTGGAAGTTTGTATTACATTTAAATACCTCAACCTAGTATATAACACAGTATATCTTTCATAGAAATAATAATTTAAACATTATCCATTGACAGAAAGACATTCCATGCTTTTTCATAGTGCCTCTTTCTTCAACAGTCTATACTGAGCAAATAGATACCTGAGTAAAAAGATCATGGATCATAGTTTCTTTCTCATTCATATGAGATGACTCAATTCCATTTTCTTAAGACATGGTTATGCATGTATTTTTGTATATCAAATTTTTATACTATGCATTAGTGCAGAGAATTTATTTTGAAAAATAAAGTGAGAAAACAGTGGAAAGCAGCACACACTCATATGACATGCATTCAAAAAAAACTTTACCTTGACAACCACATCAGAAATAGAAAAAAAGAGCCTTGTAAAAACTTTGAGATAATGTAAATGTTTGGAATCACCACAAAAGAAACATTTGTAGGAGAACAGGCAACAAATCCCATCTGCATACACACATTTACCTGAGAAAAAGCCATCTCTTTTTTCCCTTCCATCTGAATCCTCTCAGGAAACTTTATCTCAAAATTTCACCTTTCTGATAATATTTGGGGTTTCAAAGCAAGAAAACCCTTGTATACTTTCTACCACACTAAGAGACTGGAAGGAGGATCAAAAACCTCACTCTCTGTACTTTATTGGAGCAGTGATGTAGAAAAACATGAGCTCCCAGAAGCAGACAAAACTCAGCGTTCTACTTTCATGCATTCATGTAGGTAGACTGTTTGGCCAGAATGAATGACTTTAGTACAGACCTGGCAACATGGTTAAATTGACTTAATAGAGCTAGCAGAATCAGGTGGGCATTTCAAATTGATGCTGAGCACAGCTGACATTGAGAAGCATTAATGAATCTCACATTTTCTTACTCTGTGGTGGTTGATTAAAGCAAAATGAGGCTTCCATGGAGGATAACACACAGTATCTGTGGGGTATCTCAGATGAAAGTAATTCTTCAACTGGGTAAATACATATAGTTGTGTCCAAGAAGCATAAAGGCAATGCATTTCCCTCTAAAGTCTCCACTGACATTTCCATTTGTTACCATGATACAATTTATAATATTAAATTTGCAGTGATTAAAACATTTCAATCACAACTTTGCAGTGATTAAAACATTTCACAAATTTATTTTCATAATGACATTAATTCACCCAGGAATACTGTTAAGTAATTATGGGTGAAAAATGAGGAGACAGGTGGTAGTGGTACATGCCTTAAATCCCAGCATGCAGGAGGCAGAGGTTGGTGAATCCCTGTGTGTTTGAAGCCAGCCTGGGCTACAAACTGAGTTCCAGGACAGGGTTCAAAAGCAACATAAAGAAATCCTGTCTTAAAAAATCAAAAAAAAAAAAAAAGAAAAAGAAAGAAAGAAAGAAGAAAGAAAATGAGAACCAGGTGGAATTTTTTACAATAAGTGAGCTCCAAAGAATCATTTAATACCTTAAGATTTTAGTGAAAAACACTGAATTTCATCCTTTAACATCATTGTTTTTGGTGGCATTTTAACATATATCGATGGTTACAATAGGGGAAATTCATAGAAAATACCCTGGAAGTTACATTGACAACATAGAAATCTACACACACTTATTTTATCTTTGTTTTCTACATGAATTGCATTGTAATTCCTCAGACATTCCATTAATATTTAAAATTAAATAGACAATATTTTTTTTTCTTTTTTTGCACTAAGATAAGGTATCTACTGGTCTACAGAGCGAGCTCCAGAAAAGGCGCAAAGCTACACAGAGAAACCTTGTCTCATAAAACTAAAAAAAAAAAGGATCTTGCTCTGTAGACTAGGCTGGCCTCGAACTCACAGAGATCCACCTGGCTTTGCCTCCCCAGGGCTGGGATTAAAGGCATGCACCACCACCACCTGGCCCTGGTACTAATTAAAAAGTAGAATTCTTCTTCATTTGAGAGACTGAGACAGGGAAAAATTCCCTAATTATTTGTCCAATACAACATGGTCAGCCAATTATCCATATATGTACAACTATCAAAATGGATGCAGCAGGTTGTATTCATGTACTTCAGCATACTGATTCACCCACACTTAGCAAGAAAGAATTGAGAAGGGATTTGGGATGGGAGTGAAAGAAGAGATAAAAGGGGAAAGGGATGTAATATCCTTTAGTTCAAAATTTATGGATATAAATTTTAATTAAAAAGAGGGGCTAGATGGTTCAGTCCTTCAGAGCACTTGCTGTTGGTACAGAGGACCCAGGATCAATTTCTGGAACTCACATGATAGTTAACAATTTGCTGTAACTCCATTCCCAGGGATCTTCTGCCTTCCTTTGTTATCTTTAAGTATTATTCATTGGCACATCCATGGAAAACACCTATATAATTTTTTTAAGTTAGAAACAGGGAAGAACAGAATTTTCTACAGTGATGTCACAGCGTTTAGACTGACAGCAGCCAGGGCTAGTTAAAATGACATCCCTGTGTTCTTACATGAAAGAAGTGGTGACCTTCCCCTGAGCCAGTCTGTTCAGAGGCAAAAGCAGCCTTGTTTTGATGTTAATAGAACTCATCATAACCATTCATCTAGGAGCAGAGTATACAGTACAGTTAAGTGACTTTTCCTTAAAGTTTTCTGCATTTGTGTTCTCTATCTTTTGTGTCTGTGAGAATTGTGGCATTGGTAGTTAACTTTTAGATTGAACATCGAGGTTGACAGATTGCATAGGCTTTAATGCAATAATTTTTCATTGTTTCACTTAGTGATTTTCAGGTAAGACCTTGCAGTATGAGATGCCTGAGGAATTTCTTTCCATTATTTTTATAATTTATGTATGTTTCTGCATGACATTGCAGTAAGAATAACCCTAAATATCTTGGCTTTTACTTTGTGATCGTGTTTAGAAGTGGACTTGTTTACTCACTTGTTTAGGAATAGGGAGAATTCTATATGAACATGTCCAGATTTTCTAAGTAAAATTAACATATTCCCTCATTTAGGAAAAGCATGATTTCCCTGCCTCTTGTAGGTAAGAACATTTTCTCATTTCTCCTTTCTTGACTGTTGGGATGGCTATTCTTTTTAGTCACAGTGACTATTTCTGAAATTAACTAAAACCCAAAAAGTTGGGTATGCTTGTGAGAGATTTTTGTTTTGTTTTGAAATTAAAGGTCCATTTTTAATCTTGGTTATTTAAGGTGATACGCACATTCAGCACCTTGGTGACTGTATACCTCTTTAACTCAAGCACCCAGGAGGTAGAAACAGTTGGTTTGTCCTGAAATTCTCTCTGTCCTGGTCTACAGAATGAGTTCCTGGGCTACAAAGATAAACCCTGTCTTGAAAACACCAAAAATAAATATATAAATGAAAATTAAATTCCGTATTTAATCTGGATTGCACCTCTTGTGGCAGCCTGCACATATAAAGTATAGTGAAGGAGAACTCTCTCTCTCTCTCTCTCTCTCTGCTCTCTCTTTGCTTCCTTGCCATTGCACTGGCTACCAACTTCATAGCTTTACCAGCATTAGAACATATTTCCTTGGTATTTTGGTGTATACTGAGGTCCAGTTGAAATATTTAGTCTCATGAACTGAACAACTACTGGGATCTTCAAATTTCCATTGGTAGGAGCCTCTGTTGGAATACCTGGACCACAGCTTGTAAGATGTTCTGTTAAAGTAAAATTTACACATACATGGAGAGATTCAGTCTACCAGTCAAGATCAGGTAGAGAAACTTGAATGACACAGTTGTGCTTTTTTTTTCACCTTCTCACAGAGAATGATGTGCTGGCTAACAATGATGCTCATAAATGCATTCTTCTTAGCTCCATTTTTCTCTAAGTATACAAATTTCCATGAAGACTACTCATTATTAATATTATTTATTTTGCCAACAGTTTGCTCTGAATTTCAGGAATAAAAATTCTTAAGCAATGGACTCATCATCCAGCTTTCTCATGGGAGAACGACCTTTTATCTTGTTTGTGATCTACTTCCTGATTTTCTTTCCTGGTTGTCTGAAGTCCCTGTGACAAGCAGATACAAAGTACATTCAACCCACCTGACCTCAGTGTGAAGCCACCTAACAAACATTTTTTTGTGTGTGCTTAAATTTCTCTTCATTTACTAATATTCTGGGTACCCTTCGACCTGTGTAACAGGGAACCACTCCACCCCACATAGTATAGTGGCCTGCATGAGCTAGCTAGCCACATTGTACCCAAAAGGAAGAAGGGGAAGTGCCTGTGGAGGGCAGGAAGAGAGCAGGGTATGCTATTGGAGCCAGGGGAGGTGCTATTGGAATGTAAATCTCTGATGTTTCAGAAAAGGTCTTTGTCTGGGGTGGAAGACAGGATCAGGAACCATTGAGCTGTGCTTAAGGCACAGTATAAACCTATAGGAGGTGCTCTTGTCACTCAGGCCTCACTAGCCAATCAGGCCCTCCAGGCAACCTGCCAGTCAGAAATTGTGCAGGTTCCTTCCGGTCACTAGCTTCAGTCTTGACTTGAAGAGGAGCTGGTGCCAGTGGTGTTGTGTGGTGTGCTATGATTGCTGCTGCAGAAAGCTGAGCTGAGAGCTTGGGCAAGCTAGAAAACCACAACATGGTGAGTGAGGGGCTGCTGTCCCCAGACTGGGAGGAGTGGACAGTTGAGTCATGGGAGCCAGTTTGGTGAGTCCTCCCCTTGCTGGGTGGGAGCCAGTTACAGGATGTAGAGGTCCACCTGTTCTTGCATGGCCCTTCATGGTTTTTCTCTGTGTGATCATGCAATGTCTTTGCAATTCCTGTGCCTGCTGGCAGCCTTTGTGTGTCTTCACTCCACAGACTGCATCTGTGCAAAGCATTGGGAATGGGACTGGGCTGTAAATAAGCTTGTTGTTGACATTGCTGTGAAATACCTGTGCCTTTAGTGCTTATGTTGTCGCCGTGGAACAAAGATTTGCCAAACTCAGAAAGCTGTCATCCCATATCATCTTTATCTTCCAGAGGTACTGCACTTTGAGCTTTTTTCACATTTAGGTTTAGGGTCCATCTGGAATTAATTCCGTGGAGCTCGTAAACAGTATCTCCAGTGTAAAGTAGCACTCCATTGCTAAAATGTGATGTGGAAAAAGTAGAAATGATGGTAATAGAATTTATGGTATAAGGTGTTACCAGTTCTTAGCAGACATCAATTCACAAAGTAGAATTTAGGTAAGGGAGGAATGCATCTCAAATACGCCAAAGATAAGAAGTATGTGTTGGTTTTTTTGGCACTCTTACCCTGTGAGGAAAAGTCAGGAAACATGACAGAATCCACTAACAAGAGTTTTATTAAGATGAGGAGAAAGGGATAGATGTGAACAGGCCTGTGGAAAGACACTAGTGTGAAGGTGGCTGGGAAAACATGGTGCTGGCTTATAAAGGCTGGATCATGCCTGTGCACACAGGCCCATGTGGCTATTCCACGAATGCACATAGATCACATGGTTGCCCTGCATGCTTTACACAAGCACGTGGCCATGGGGTCATGGGTCAGGCAGGACATTTGACCCAGAAAGGACTAGGCGGAAGTGACTAAGAGTCCTGCCAGGCATGCATAACCATGCCCCTGGGGGCATGTTGGGAGTTTCTATCAGTATGTTAACCATGTCTGTTGGAGATTAGTATAATAAGATGTAAATATTTGTTCCCCAGAATTATCCAGCTACATTCCCATAACAAAAAAGACAACCCTGATATACAACCAGCAGAAAGAACCATCCCTCCATTAATAAACAAGCCTCTAAATTCTGCTCTAGAGATCAGTACAAGGTCACAACCAACATTAAATCTTGGTGTGCAGCAAAGGGATATTAATTCTAGAACAGGAGCATTTCCAGTCTTTTTGAAAAGCAATTTTGTGCCATGGTCTGATGTTTCTTGAGGTGGACTTGCACCCTGTCTGTCACCCCACAGGGCATTTCCCTTGTTATCCTGACTAACCAGACTAAATCTTGGATTATACATCTACATCACCACCGAATTCTAAAATTACCAGTTTGAGTCACATAGTGGACTGTCCAATGCAGAACAGAGAAAGGATTTGTGTGTGGAGCATGGCTTCTCCCTCCAGACTGAAAGAAGAGGAACAATGTATTATGTACACTGCAGGGGGAGACAGACTAGACAACAGCTAGATTACAGACTGAAGCTGAAGGCAGGGAGTTGCAGGGGTCTCCATTACAAAGAGGGGCATGGTGAGTGACTTTCTCTGTAATTTTCCTATATGTATTAATTTCTTCCTTGTGAATGAAGGCAGACAGAATTGGTGGGTGTACTGATTTGGGAGAATAGGCTGAATTACTATGTATTCAGTTTCCAATTAGAGAACACTCCTATGTAGATATATATGTGCAACCCTGGTTGACACAGTTAAGTTAACTCAGAGGTTTGAAACATAGGCCATTGGCTGTAACTCCATGTGTTAGCTCACAACAATCAGAGGCTAACACTTCACATGGGACAAAGACATACAGAGTCTTATTAATGGTATTCTCTCTATCAAGGTATTACCAACTCCATTTCAACAGCTGTATACCTAAGTGTCCTTCTAATCATTTTTATCATTATAAAACATTAATTGTTGTTATCATTTTTAAAATTTATTTTCTTTAAATGTATTACTATAATTTTTATTGTTTAATATTTTCCAGTTACAGAATCTCATTCCACTTTTTAATAATGCTATTTATTTATTTATCTATATTTTTTTATTAGTTAGAGCAGTGATTCTCCACATTGGGGATCATGGCTCCCTTTGGGACATCAAATGACTCTATCACACGACTGGCCTGAGGCCATTGGAAAACACAGATAGATATTTATATTATAATTCCTAACCATAACAAAAATATAGTTATGAATTAGCAGTGAAAATAATTTTTTAGAAGGGGGTCATCACATCGTGAGGAACTGTATTAATGAGTCACAGTATTAGGTAGGTTTAGAACCACAGATCAATTTTCCTTGTAGCTCAGGCTTTTCTCAAACTATATAATTAAGAATTGTTTTGAACACCTACTCTTGCCTCTGCTGCCCAGTGCTGAAAAAAACATCCTGAAACTCTTTCCAGGTTGGTCCTTGACTGGTCTGTGAGAGAAAAAAGTAGAACAGTGAATGAATATCCTTCAACTTCTCTATATTTTATTGTGAATTTACAAATGAAGTGGGACCTGTGTAAGAACTGAGCTCACTGACCAACTGTAAAGCAGATGTAGCCATAGCTGAGAGAGGGATGGGCAAGAAAGAGGGTGAAAGCTATCCTGCTTTGACAGTAGTTGACATTAGCAATGAGTAGTGAGGTAATCAATGTTAGATGATCAATAAAGGTTTTGATTGGCCATTTCTTGAGTCTATAGAACAGGCTGTCTATAATCTGGATAACCAACTCAATTTTTGTGAAACCAAATGACTGTAAGTAGTAGATGTGGATAAAATGGTATGAGCCTGTCTAATATGAATGTGTCTTCCAAGTTTAAGATGTATACCCAAGCTGGGTGGTGGTGGCGCACGCCTTTAATCCCAGCACTCAAGAGGCAGAGGCAGGTGGATCTCTGTGAGTTCAAGGCCAGCCTGGTCTACCAAGCGAGTTCTAGGAAAGGCGTAAGGCTACACAGAGAAACCCTATCTCGAAAAACAAAACAAACAAACAAACAAAAAATGTATACCCAGAAAGAAATAATGTTAGTACTTGGTTTGCTCTAATACAAATCCCTTGTCTCTGTAGCACATGGCCATAAAGCCTGTTTCAACTTTATAACAGAATTTTTTGGGATTACAATTACATTATTTCCACTGTATTATTTCCTACCTCCAATCCCTCCCATAGACCACTGTGTTTTAATTCATGGTCTCGTTTTGTTTAATAACAGATATGGTTTGAATGAGACTTGTGTTTGGTTGCAGCTATGAAATACAGGGCTGTCTACTCTGAACATTTACTGTGTAATGGAATGTGTACAAATAGGACCTTTAGAAGAGGAACAGGAAGTGCTCTGGGAGAATGGAGGATTTTACTGAACTACAAATTTCCTGGAATAGGATCCTGTCTGACCACAGTGTGGAAGGATCAGGGAAGGTTTTTCTGCTCTCTGAGTAATTTGATCTGTGCTCACCCAGTAGGGGAGCTGTTAATATTGTGAAGCCTAGCAGGGTAGGCCTAGCTGGGTGGTCCTAGCCAATGAGGAACTCTGGGAAGGCTTAGCAATTAGGAGAACTAATGGAAGGTGGCTTGCAGGTTCTTTCCAGGATTCTCCTCTGCTTCTGCTGTTGTGTGTTGTAAAGATGACCCCAAGATATGCCATGGTGAGTGTAGAGTGTTCAATGCAGGTCTGCTGAGCTGTCATTTCTGTTGGGATTTGGATCAACCATGTGTCAGACTGTGATTCTGTTGGTTCATGTGGGACCTGGGCAGTGGCACTTGTTCTCTGAGCCTCACTGTGTGTGGATTTCTTGGGTAGGGAGAGACTCTGCAGTCCTGGCATGGGAGGATATGATGCTTGTAGTGTCACTGCCCAGTGTGCACACATGGGCATGCTTTTGGTGTGCAGTTGGAAGACAGTTTGGAAAATTGAAGGTCTAATTTCTGTAAGTTTGAATATTGCATTCCACTGTTAGGTTGTCTCCAGATGTTTCAAATAGTTTAGAAATTGGTAGAAAGATGCTGATGGGGATTGTTTTTCAGCAATATATGGCTAGAATGCTCTAGGTTTCTGCTACTACCAGCCACAGAAGTGTGATTCTGTAAAGTTTAGTTCCAGGGGACAAAAGGAGTTTCTGATCTTCTGAGCTTTCTTGTGTGTGCATGATGTTGGATGGGTAGAAAGGGCAGACTTCACATCTTGTGCCATAATCCATGTGTCAGGAAGCATTCACAACTGAAAAGAAGTCTCTGTGTCATGATTTTGGAGCTGGACCCTGGCACAAAAGAAAATCTGCTACATGCCTCCACTTCCTCCATTTCAAATTGGTTGATTCTCTTTTGTTATTTACATATCTATGCTCATAAATATGTTCATAATAAAAAGAGTTCATAATAAATATGAACTACTGGGTCCATTTGATATTTCTATATTTATATTATTTCAGGGCAGAACACTTTGTTTAGGATAACTAACTAGGATGCTGACATTTGGGAAAATCAATTATCCCTCTCAATAGTCATTAGTTTCCTCCACTACTTTTTCTAGAAAGAGGGTCTCATTAGCTCTCCCTAGACCTTCTATGTTAGTGTGTGTACTGGCCATGTTTGCTACCTGAGATCTTTTTGCAGATCTTAGGGTCAGGCTTCCATGCTAGCTGTGGCTTTGGCTTCCCAGCTTCCTGCTCTATAGGTCCAGGTCTCCTCCTCCAGGGCCCTGTGGTTTGCAGTGGATGGGCTGCCTTGATGTCTCCACTGGTCTTGACCTTAGAGCAGCTCTTCATTTTAGCTGCCAATCACTCCCCATTCTGACTCTTTCCTCCAAACTGATGTCACCACAGGAGACCCAAGTCCTCTGAGTAAGGCTAAGAATAATGTCTGGAAGGGCATTTCCAGGGAGGGAAAATGTCTGTGAGCATGTTGTGTTTGGGTGTGTCTGTGAGGGACTTGCCTGGGGGTGCATCTGGAGATTGCTGTGCTTGTGAGGAAAGAAGTCAGGAATTTCTGTTGGGTTTGCTTCAGGGAGGTGTGTTTAGGAGGTGATCTGTGGGCTTGGCCCAGGGAGGCAGGAAGGTGGGGCTGCAAAAGCTCACAGATCCTGTGCACCAACCCAGCTCTATTCTTGCCTCTCTCAGTTATCTATGGAGCTGAAGGATGTGTTCATGGAATGTCATCTGGCCTGATTATTTGCAGCCCTGGAACTAGTCCCTGGAAACCCCCAGGCCCTAGACAAAGAGTCAGACAAGGCTGATGATGAAATTCAGAGATGTGGGGGTAACAGTACTGCTGCTGTTATTGTTAAAAGTAGCAGGATGATGGAACATGATCATAGAGGTGAGAACCTGATACAGGAAATGTGAGCCAGGAATCCACCTACACTTTCTAAGAATCTTCTTGCCACCAGGATGTCTTCTGATTTCTCAGTCTCTCAGCCACTCTCTAGACACTTCTTTGAGTGCAAATTCTTTCCAAATATTTCCTGGTGCCCAGCTTCTTCCCAGAGCTTTTCAGGGGGGCACCATTGCCTTCTGAGACTTCAGATACTGCTAGAGTCTTGAAAGTTCCTGAGACAGCATAATGATCCTCATTGGTGAGCTAGTTGGTAAAACTGGAAGTGTCATAAGGCAAAGAAACTTATAACTGTTGCTTTGTGCCATTTGCTTTTTTCTATTTAAAAATTTAGTTATATAGGTTATTATCAGAATTACAGAGCTTGTTGAAATTATAAGTTGCTGCTGTTCCTATAGATTTTGGTTAGATGAGTCAAAGTTAGACAATTGTTTGGAAGCTCTCTCTTGTACAGAAATCTGTCATGTTTTGAATAATGAGCCCATGGTATAGAATGAAATGTTTACTGGAATTTTTTTGTTTATTTGTTTTGTTTTGTTTTGTGAGAGGGTTTTTCTTTTTTTCTTTTCTTTTGGTTTTTTGAGACAGGGTTTCACTGTGTAGCTTTGCGCCTTTCCTGGAACTCGCTTTGGAGACCAGGCTGGCCTCGAACTCACAGAGATCCGCCTAGCTCTGCCTCCCGAGTGCTGGGATTAAAGGCGTGCGCCACCACCACCCAGCTCAAGAGGGTTTTTCATTGAAAGAGTCCTGGCTATCCTGGAATTCACTCTGTAGACCAGGTTGTCCTCAAACTCACAGAGATCTGCTGGCCTCTGCCTTCTGAGTGCTGGGATTAAAGGTATGCACCATCATGGCCTGGCAATTTTATCTTATATATTCAATGTGTATTATTTTATATTTGTTTTGTATATTCAATATTTTCAATATATGTTATTCATTAAGCTGTACAGAGTGATTTTTAGGCTAGCTGGAACTTTCTAATGAGATCTTGTCTCAAACAACAAAGCAAAATTATATTCAACTGTGTGTGTGTGTTTGTGTGTGTGTGTGTGTGTGTGTGTGTGTGTGTGTGTATGTGTGTGTGTGTATGTGTGTGTATGTGCACTATATAGGCCAAATTCAAAGACATCTATCTACCTGGCTCTGCTACCATACTCAGCTCTATTCATTTCTGAGAATGATTTATCAGAGACCAGTGGCGGACACCTAAAATGATTTTAAGAGTTATTGTCCTGAACCTTGAGACCCCTGCATCAGTTAAGCTGGGACACTTAAGTGCATTTTGTAAAACATTTCCAGGATGAGTCAATACAAATCAGAGTTGGAATTTTATTTTAAGACAGGTTTTCTCTATGTATCTCTAGTTGTCCCTGAACTCAGAATATAGGCAACATTGGCCCCAAAGTCCCAGAACTCTGCCTGCCTTTACCATCCAAGTATTGGAATAAAATACGTGTGCCACATCCTCTGATTACAACTTTATTATTTATGTACTTATGATTATTTGTATGTATGTGCTCATTTATGTGTGCATATATGTCACGGTTTGGGTGTAAGAGTCAGAGAACAATTTTGGATGGTGGTCCTTTCCCTTTAGCATGTTTGAGACAGGGTCAGTAATTTGCTATCACATGTCAATAGGCTTGCAGGATTTCTCCTGTCAGCCTTTTCTCTTGTGCCACGCCCACGACGATGTCGCCTGCGTGACAAATGCCTTGGATGAGGTGGTTACGTGGGAAAGGGGGGCTCGCGGCCCTCGGGTCTATGCCCCCGGTGACCCCTTATCAATCTGCCCGAATCATGGTGCCAGGCTACACAGAACCACGTAAAATTGCAGCAGTTTCACAGCATACTCTGGTGTATGTGTCTGTCTGTCATTCGCCAAATCTCACTTATCCTGAATACCTTCACCCCGTTCTCCCTCAGTCTGGTGTTCCTACTGAGACCCAGTCCGCGGCACTCTTGCCTTAAAAACACTGGATGACAGGCATGCACTCTTGAAACTGTCTTTAATGCAGAAGTAAAGTGATAGGTGCAAGGAGAGCACTTTATGTGTTAAACTATTTTCACAGCCCTCAAGTTTATGAAGCAGAGAATTTTGGATTGAGTCTTTTGAGACTCACATTCTAACCTTGTCTGGCCTGGAACTCTCCATGTAGTAGATATGCTAGGCCTGGAACTTGAAGATGTCCACCAGCCTCTATCATACATGATGATACCTGGGTAAAAAGAAATTTTTATTATGGAATTTTACAGATATTAGTAGAAAGAAGTTTGGGAAAGTATAGCCTTATGAGGGAGAGCACCACTTAATTGATAGGAAGCCATCTTACAGATTTGGTGACTTTGTAAGATCCATTTCCATGAGTTCTTAGGGAGTCTCTCTGTGTGTGTGTCTCTCTCTTCTCAATGTCTTTCTGTCTGTCTGTCTGTCTCTCTCTCCTTTTTTTTGGTAACAAGATCATAGGTCAGTTACTGAGGATGCTTGGATGGGACTCTGCGTTAATGAGGTAAAAGTGTGGATCAGAAGAGTTCTACACTGTGCCTTACTCTACATGAGATTCATAATTTGGTCCTGCAATCTTCAGACAATTGCTGCTTATATCTGGGAAAGGAGTAAGTCCATGCTCAAAAGGTTTTACATGCTTTGGCCTCAAACATGGCTCACTCATATTTGACATATCACTAAAAAAAGAAAAGTTTTCTGTCTACACAGTAAATTTTAATAATTTTGTGAGATGTTTAATATTGAATTTCAACTTGATAAGATTTAGAATCAGCTAAGGGACACTCCTCCAGGCACACCTGGGAAGGATTATCTAGATCATGTTATTCTCTGGGGTGTGCTTATGAGAGATTGCCTTGTATATGAAGTTCATTGATAGGAGAGGTCTTTTCTCTCTTCCAGAAGTGATAGCACCATTCCATTCCATGGTCTTGGTACTGGATTATGCAATAAGAACCAACATTTATCATTCTCTGACTCCAGACTATGGATAGAGTGTGATCAGGTTAATAGTAGAATCAACATACAGTAGATTGAAGGAATAGAGACTACCCTTGTTTACAATCTGGGTAGAGCCCAGATGTTTGGGCTTTTGCTGAGATTCTTCTTCCTTGGTGTCTTGACTGCCAATCCAAGATTGAAGGGTTCATGGAGAGCTGATGACTATGTCACAGATTTGAAATACCTGCAGAAAGGGCTTGAGAAAACACTGCTTACAGCAGGAACCTGAAGCTATGGTAGATTCTAGAACCATAGGATAACCATGGAGAGGTGCAAGTGTGCAATAGTATCAGCACTGTAGTAAAGCTGTGTGTGCTAAGGATGGCAAAGCCTGAAACATGGAGCTTGTCTAGTCCATGAGGTCCCAGAATACCATTAAGAATCTCAGAATTTGCACAATGAGATGCAGGATGCTATTCTTCCCTTTGTGAAAACAGTGAACTAGGCTGTTACTCATTTTTTTTCTACAGAATATAACTTCAGTAAACTGTAGACTCTTTAAATGTTGGAATTTTTAAAGACAATGGGAAATGTCTAATGTTATGATTAACATGAGATTCTGGGGACCATAAAAGGTAACATTTTCTTTGGTAGGGATGTATAATAAAATTTTGAGTCAAGTGAATATTTTCCACCAAATTTACTTTGGGTCTGGTTATTTTATCCACTTAATAGAAATGAGACTACTCCACCACCCAGTTTGCTGCACAAGATGAACAGAACCCAGATTATGAATTGGACATCTTTCAGGCCTCTAACTTGAGACACTTTTAATAGTGATCTTTGACATACAAGCTTGAGTATATTTCTGTGTCACTAATGTATAATTTCTTAAGGCTCTCATACTTGCAACCATGTACATAAAATCTCCAAAAAACAGACTTAGTAGACTGTCTTCATGTGTATCAGCATACTTATTCATACATAGGTTTCAAGGAAGAAGTTGGAATGGAAGAATTTGAGAAGGAATGGAGTGAAGAGAAAAAAGGAGAATGTGGTGTAATATCTTTTAAGTAAAATTACAGCAATACATTTTAATTAAAAAGAAGGGCTCAAGAGATGGCTCAGCGATTGGTAGCATTGGGGGTTGTTACAGAATACCTAAGTTCTATTCCTAGAACCCACATGGTGGCTAAGCATTTGCTCTAGCTCCAGTCCTGGTCATCTCCTGCCTTCCTCTGGACTCTTTAGATACTGTGCAGAGAGACATGTAGGCAAAACTCCCACCTAAATAAAGTTAAAAACAGTAAAGATTAAAGAATGGATTTCTCTTCAGTGGTGTCACAGGCCTGAGACAGACAGCAGCCAGAGATAGCGAAAATAAACTCCTTTGTGTCCATCATGGAAAGAGCTGTGGCCTTCTTCAGAGCCAGCCTCCAGAGGCAAAAGCAGCCTTGTTCTGAGGTGAAAATAGCTCAGCAGAGTCATCCAATTAAGAGCAGTGACCACAATGCTGATAGATGACATTTTCTTGAAGTTTTGTGTATTAGTGTTCCCTATCTTTTGTACTTGTGTGAACTGTCACATTGGTACAGCTATCTTTTAGATCAAAGGTCAAGATTGACAGGTAGCATAGTTTCCAAAGCAATCTACTTTCACGGTGCCATTTCCTTGACTTTCAGGTAAGACCTTGTACTGCAATATAAACATGCCAGAGGCATGTCTTTTCATCATTTATATAATTTATATTTGTTCCTGCATTATTTTGAGGTAAAAATATCCCTTGACTAGTACTGCGGTATTTTGATGTTTTTCACCTGTCTGCTGTGGAAATTGTTCTAGTTAAAAATACTGTTCATAGCTGCGTTCTTTCTTGCTCCATTTCTCTAAGTATTCAACTTATTGTGAAGACTTCACTTCTTACTATTAAATTGCCAAGAGATTAAATTTCATAAGGAAACTCCTAAAGCAATGGAGCCATCATCCAGCCTTGTAGTGGGAGAAGGACTGATCATCTTGTTTATGATCTGGTTTGTGCTTTTCTCTCTTGGTTTTCTGAAGTCTCTGTGTCAACATTAAAAGTACCTTCAGTTCACCTCTCCTCAGTGTGAAACCACAGAACAAACACCATCTGTTGTATACTAAAATCTATTTAATTGTTAATATTCTGGACACTCCTCCTGGGGAAGAGGGAAATCACTCCACTCAACATTGTGCAATGGACTGTACAAGCTATCCACTTTGTCTCCATGAGGAAGAAGGGAAAGTGCCTATGGGGTGCAGGAAGATAAAAGAATCTGTTTTTGAAACCAGGGGCAAGTTCTACTGAAATGCAAAACTCGGCAGATCTGGAAAAGGCCGGGGTCAGGGGTAGAACAACGGGCCAGGAACCACTCTGCTGTGTTCTGTAAGCACATTGTAACCCTAGTGATGTGCCCATCCAGCTTTCTGATGGAAGAAAGATCTCTTATCATGTTTGTGGTCTAGTTCCTAATCTGTTTGTGAACTAGTTCTTCTAGTTCACCACAATGTGAAGTCACAGAATACACATCTGTGCGATATTTTATTTGTGCTCCAAGAAACAAAACACATCTGGCTATCAGAGGACAGAAACATCCTCTATTTAGACATAGAGATCAGACTGTGGTGGCACACATGCCTTTAATCCTATCACTTGGAAGGCAGAGATCCATTTGGATCTCTGTGAGTTCACAGCCACACTGGGAAGAGAGTCAGGCGTGGTGGCACACAGCTTTAATCCCAGCACTTGAGATCTCATGTCTTTGCTTAGGAAGGACACACACCTTTAATCCCAGGAATTGATGGCAGGATGCAGAAAGGTATATAAGGGGTGAGGATCAGGAAATAGAGGCTTTTTAAGCCCCTCAATTGAGACCTTCAGAAGTGAGGCCTCAAAGGCTTTCAGTCTGAGGAAACAGGATCAGCTGAAGAGTTTGTGAGGTGAGGTTGGCTGTGGCTTGTTCTGCTTTTCTGATCTTTCAGTTTTCACCCCAATATCTGGCTCCAGGTTTTTATTAATAAGACCATATAACAATTCATGTTACAAACATCTCCTTTTTTGTCTTTAAATCTCTTTTCAATTGTTAATATTCTGGAAACTTTTCCAGCTGTGTGACAGGGAATTATCCCACACCACACAGTGCAGTGGGCTGTGCACACTAGCTAGCCGCATTGTCTCCAGAAGGAAGAAGAGAATGTGCCTATGGAGTACAATAAGATTGCAGGGATTGTATTGGAGCCCGGGACAGTGCTATTAAATTGCAGAAATTTGCTGATTTAGAAAATGCCTTCTGTGGAAGGCAGGCTTAAGAACCACTGTGCTCTGTTTTTAAGCATAGTGTGACCCTATCAGTGGTGCTCTTGTCACTCAGGCCTCACTAGACAATCAGGCCCTCTAGGTGACCTGTCAGTCAGAAAGCTTTGGGCTTGACTTTGAAGAGGAGAACCCGCCAGTGGTTTCCTGTGGTCTGCTGTGAGTGCTCCTGCAGGGAGCTCAGCAGAGAGCATGGACAAGCTGGAAACAACAACATTGTGAGTGAGGTGTTGCTGTCCCAAGATGGGGTGGGACAGATGATAAGGTGCCAGAGACAGTGTGGTGGGGCCTCCACAGATATGGGTGAGAACCTGCAGCCAGAATCCCTGTCCTGTGAGGTCCCATGTGGTCCTTGAAACTTCCTGTCCCAGGGTAGGCCTCTCAATAACTTTGCTGTGTGGGCTGAATCTGCACATAGAATGGGGGGCAGGGAGATGTTTGTAGAAACATCTTTGTAATCAACTTCATCATGCTTTTGGTGCTCCCATTCAAAGTGTTATACTCAGTTCACAGGAATCTCCTAAAGACCAACATGGAGACTGAATCCAGTATGTAAAAGCAAAGAGCCTTTATTTTCAACCTCAGAGGCTTGATCTGTCTCTCCCACACAGCAGTGAGAGCAGAAAGCCCTGAGCTGAGATAGAGTGGGGTTTTCATAATAGCAGTGTTTGGGTCGAGGGAATTTTCAGGGTTCAGGACCCTGATTGGCTGACAATTGTCTAGGGGTATCTGTAAAACAAAAATAGGTGTGTGCTAGACTCAGGGACATCTAGCCACCTTATCTAATTTTCAGAGTGTTTGGCATGTTAGGTGCTTCCCCATCTATGGGTGGATCCCTGGGTGGTATAATCTTATGGATTTTTCTGTATCTGGCTGTTGCCTGCTAGTAAGCCAGTCACAGAAGCTGTGTCTGGGCCCCTAGACCTGCCATGATGCTATGTGGTCAAGCTGTTTTTGTGCCCTTCCACAAAAGCAGTTTTTCAAATTGAAGAGGCCTAATTTCCCCAGTACCTTGTAGAGGTTTAGCACTTTGCATTTACTTTTCACGTTTAAGATCCATTTACACTTACTTTTGTGGAGGTTGTAAAAGGCATCTTATGTGTTGGGTAGCACTCCACAACTAAGGTGTGATGTAGAAGGGTAGAATTGGTGATATAACAGATTTACTAATTCTTAGGGTATAGTATGTCTCACAAAATAGAATTTAGTTAAGGGAGGACTGCCTCAAAAAATCCCCCCAAAGATAAGTGTACTGTAGCCAGGCCTGTTAGAGATTAGGACAGTAGAATGCACATTTGTTCACTTGATTGTCCAGATGTTTGGCTCCAAACCATTACAAAGGAGCCACCCCTGGTTTACAACCAGCCACTAGGCCTAACCGTATATAAAAAAATATCTAACAAGCTGCTCATTGAGGCATTACAGGGTCACAACCAACCTTAAGTCCTGCCATGCCTTGAAGTACCAGTGTTCTTCTTGAGGAAAGCAGAGTTCTGCCAGATGGGCAATAGGACGCCAGGTGACAACTATTTGGAAAAGTGAAACACTAGCAGGGGTGTGGTGGTGCACACCTTTGATCCCATCACTCACTTGGGAGGCAGAGGCAGGGTGATCTCTGTGAGTTTGAGGTCAGTCTGGTATACAGAGTGAGTTCCAGGACAAGCTCCAAAGCTACACAGTGAAAACCTCTCTTAATAAAAAAGAAGGAAGAAAAGTAAAACACTATTGTGTTACAGAGTTGTCTGATCAAGCAAGGATCTCATTTACACCCTCAGGAATGGAGGAGGAAAATTCTTGGGAAGGCAGTTAAAGCCTGGGACCTAAGCCTTGGGAGCTTTACCTTAGGGCCTAATGTATTGAAATTAAAACAGAGCTCCTTCCCTAAAACCAGGAATAAGCTTTGGAGAGCTGGTAATGGCCTGGGACTAGGGCCTTTGTGGTGGAACTGCTTCAGAACCTGAATCTGTCCCATTGTATTATAGTTTGAGCTGACTTCATAGAAGTCATCCATTTCCTTCCCTTTCCCCCAGTGTTAATAAATAAAGTTGCCTGGGGGTCAGAGCTATTAGCAAGCCATAGGAAAGAAGGGCAGTGGTGGCATACACTTGTAATCCCAGCACTTGGTAGGCAGAGCTGGGTAAATCTCTGTGTGTTCAGGGATACAGCCATTATTGGATACACATGCTTTTAATCTCAATACCAAGCATGGAAAACCTGGAGGCTTATACAGACAGGCTGTGACAAGGTGGTCATGTGGTTGGGTTTACAACCAATGAGAAGGCAGAACAGGAACTCTATATAAAGACTTTAACACAGGGGTAGCTCTGGTTCAGAGAGGTAGGACCACTGCAGGAGGAAGGGTAAGGTTTTAGCTCTTAGCTCTGACCTCTTGGCTTTCTTCTTTGCATTGGTTCTATGTTTTTTATTTAATAAGAAAGTTGGTTACATCTACACCCCAGGACATAGTTTACATGTTGCTATTCTTCTTAAGAAGCTTAGTTGAAATGACACATAGATTGTGCAAGGTCTCCCCACCCCAGCTTTTATCTTTTCTAACTTATACTTCCCCTCTCTTTCTCATTCCTTGTGACCTTCTCCTCCGAACCCTGTCACTGAAGAAGGTCCTGCTGTTCCACTGGGGTATTTAAGAAGTAATTTTGGAAACATCTTTGCTGTGTGAGTCTCCCATCTGTCTAAGTGGGTAGACTTGCAATCTTCTGTCCCTCTTTATATTGCTCAAAGTGTAATCTGGATCCTGAATCTAAAAGTCACAAGGATGATAACATATGTTGAATGCAAAAATCTTTTCTAGAATGGATCCTCTGTGTGCCTTAGGTGGAGATGGATGCATGCTATCATTAAAGATATTTTTTCCTTATTAATCTCTTAAGTGTGTGTAGTGATTTCTCCCTGGGAAGGCATATTAATTCTAGGACACCTGCATTTTAATCCTGTTAAAAATATTTCTGACACAAGCTCTCTTATATTGACACAAGTGGCTTTGGTCCCAGTCTGTTACTCTCCAGGGCAGTGACATTTCTGTCCTCTTTATCACACCTGCAAAATTTTAAATTGAATGATTGTATTATCTCAGAGTTTCAAACTATCTATCTGAGTCATGCAATTGAATATCTATTGCAGTAAAGGAAAAGGATTTGCATGTAAAGAATATTTTCTGTCTTTAGACCAGAATAGTGGTAATAGTTTATTGTGTACACTGCTGGGGGAAACAGGGTAGGCAAACAGCTGTTGGATGCACCATTATGAAAAAGGACCTGATTGGTGCAGGAGGAGTGATTTTGTAATTCCCAAGAATATACTAATTGATGTGTTGTTCATGAAGACAGACAAGACTGACTGGGGATTTAGGGAGTGTGGAAATTTTATGTGCTGATGGCCAGCCAGCCTTGACTCAGCATACCTTGTAGGCAGGGCAAGTGTCAGTTGAATATTTGGTGGCTGGCTTGGTGTCCCAGTTCCATCACTGGAAGACTTATGTGGTTATAGAAGATGCCTGATTCAGCCTCCATATTCTTAATTATTTGCAGTCCTCACTAAGGTCATCCCTATAGGTTCCAGGATATTTGCAATGCATTGTTTTCATGCCCTCTTCTAAAAGCTCCTGTATTCCAGGTATCTCTCCCTACCTTCTTCTCCTCCTCTGTCCCTTCCTTGCTCACCTGATTCTGACTGTTCCCATCTATACCAGCCTCCAGTGCACCCCAAAATATGCATTCTACTTTCTCTTCCAAGGGATAGATGCACATCCTGCCTAGGGCCATTATTGTTATTTAGCCTCTCTGCGTCTATGGATTGTACTGTCATTAACTGTGATTACTGTGGTTATATCTTACTTAACTGCTAATATCCACTTATAAGTGAGTATACCATGTTTGTGTATGTGATTCTAGCTTGCATGACTGAGGATAGTAAAGAAAGCAAGAAACTATGCAACAAACAAAATAATCCAAGTATAAATGGGATACACCTCTGAAAAGTATTTTCAGTAGTGAATCTAAAGTGGCTGAGAAACACTTGAAGAAATGTGCAACATTCTTAGCCATCAAGAAAATACATATCAAAACTACTTTGAGATTTCATCTTACACCTTTCAGAATGGTTAAGAGCAACAACACAAGTGACAGATAATGCTAGCAAGGACATGGGGCAAGGGGATTCATTGCTGTTGCAAGTGCAAATTTGTATAACTACTGTGGAAATCAATATGTAATCCTCAGAAATTTGAGAGTCATTTTCTACAAGATTCAGCTATACTACTCTTGGCCATTTACCTGAATGATGCCCCTCCATATAATCACAAAGATACTTGCTCAAATATGTTCATAGTGGCTTTATTCATAGTAGCCAGAAACTGCTTTGTCTGTGATAGATTGTGTTGATTGATGATTGATGCGGGAAGGCTCCTTAATTGAGGGTGGCAATATCCTAAAGAAAGTAGGCCTGGGCTAGAAAAGGAAGCTGTCTGAGTATGAGAGAGTGACTAGTCAAGAGAGAAGCCCAGAAACAATCTTGGCCCATGGGTTTTGCCTTCAATTGTTAGCATGAGTTTCTATCCTAATCTCACAAGGTGATGGAGTGTAATCTGACACAATCAGCCAAATAAACCCATTCATTGCCTGAGATATTTCTTGTCAGAAAATTTAATCACAGCAGGATAAAAGCAACTTAGAACAAAAACTGGAACAAGAAAAGTGGTGTTGTTCCTAAATAGAACTTTCGATATTGTCTTTTGGAAGAATGTGGATGATATTAAGAATTTAGGTGGCAAAAACAATAGAAAGATGTTCATAGAACTTAATTGGCTGTTCTTTTAAGACCAGGAAGATAGGAATGTTAAGAGTAATGACAGTAATGACAGAAACAGATGCAGTCCAAAGAAAGTAAGTTAGAGGTTATTTGGGTGATATTTTGGCTCCACAATTTTTCTTATTCTGCCTATGCCCTGGAACTTTAGTGCCCCGGCCAGCGGGGTGTCAACGGGGGCGACCCACCTGTGGGAGAGAATGAGAGGGACGGGGGGAGACACGAAAAGACGACAGCAAGACAGTGTGTTCTGATCATGCTGCAAATTTTATTCTCCTCAGCAAGGCTTATATAGCATGAGAGGGGGAGGGAAGGAGGGAAGGGGTGCACTACGTGCCGTACGTGCAGGTGAAGGGCTATGTGCAAGTCGTGCAAGTCGTGAGGCTGCTAGGTGGTAAGGTCACTGGTCAGGGCCCATTGTTCTGTTGCTATGCTATCTGACCTGCCTGACCTGTTCTTTATCTTTGGTTTAGGGTAGGGGCTTGTTCTCTGGCTTAGCTAGTACTTTTCCATGGTCCATGTTTGGTCTCTGACACTTTAACAATACAGAATTTTAAAAAAAGGGCTAATTCTTTAAAGGAAATATTGAATTTGTTACATGGTTATTACTGAAGACTCATTCAGGTCTAGAGTGAAAATATAACAAATGGGGAAGAAGTAAATGGAAATGAAAAGGTAGATTCAGATGGCATTTAACTGGGAAATGTTGTGCAAAGAGTGTGACCCCCAGAGAGACCACCAAGGACGAGCATACCAGAATGCAAAAGCAAGGTTTATTTCTGTTACAACTCATGACAGGGAACTCATCTCAAGCACTCACTGGCCACAGTGCAGTGAGGCAGGGAGGAGTTACTCTTTCTTGGGTAAGTTAGTTTTTATAGACACAAAATTTCTTAGAGGGAAGGGGATTAGTATGGGTCCATCCTTGATTGGTCCAGTTTTTCACAGGCTTGGAGTTTGTCTTATTTCAGCATATCTGTTTGCCCTGTCAGGAGTTTTACAACCCATCTCCAGGGTCTGGTCATATTATCTCCAGAGAGGGGCATCTCATGGTTAATCAGTCACCACCAGATACCCTGACTTTGTTCTTTTGAAAACACCTGACTTCACCCTCTCAAGGAAGGGGGTACTGACTCAGTTCTGTTTAAGATATCTCTTCCCTCAGCTCTTCTGGGTTTGGGGGCAACTGTGTCTGGGCCTTTGGTGGGAGTCTTTCAGAAACAGGCAGGAAATCTCAGAGTTTATCACAATTATAAAGAAGGTGCTTGCTATGGAATGGAAGCCTAGCAAAGTGCCCTAAGGTTAAGATTCCATTCTGCTAAATGTTCAACTTGTGGAAGCAGTAAGTCAAGTGATCTTAGTAAGCAAGTTAATACAAAATTGGCTGTATCTGTGGTTCAATCATGTTAGTGTCCACCCCAATTAAGAAATCAAACTTTACAGGATCCCCCTTCATGTGCTGTCTTGGAAACAAGAATGAATAAAAATTTAGGGTCATGAATTCTTAGTCTGTGGTTACAGTTCAGCACTTGTTGCAGGCATGTATGTTGACAGAGGCAGAAACTCAGTGAGGGCACTGTGGGTACTCACTGCATGAAACTATGAGGATGAAGCCTGGTGTTGATAGCTTTAGTCCATCTTTACTCTTTAAGGGGCCTGCCACTCAGCTCTGAAATAAATAACACACATTGAAGCCTATTTTTTCTTATAAATGTCTGGTCTTTGCTTGTTTCTAATTAGCTTTTTTTTTTTCTTTTCTTTCCTTACTTTTGGTTTTTTATGGCAGGGTTTCTCTGTGTAGCTTTGTGCCTTTTCTGCATCTTGCTCTGTAGACAAGGCTGGACTCAAACTCACAAAGATCTGCATGCCTCCACCTCCTGAGTGCTGGGATTAAAGGTGGGCTCCACCACAGCCTTTCTTAACTTAAATGACCCCATCTACCTGTTGCCTCTGGGCTCTTATCTTCCTCTATTCTGTATACCTTTCATTACCTCTTATTCTTTGGGTTGCTGTGCAGCTGCATGGCTGGCCTCTGGTGTCCTCTTCTCTTCTTGAATCTCCTTCCTTTTTTTCTTCTAGATTTCTCCTTCCATTTATTCCTTCTGCCTATCCCTTCTTAGCAAGATACTGGACATTCAGGTCTTTGTTAGCTCAATCAAGTATTTTAGACAGCCTATGAAAGTATCACAGTTTCACAGAGCTAAATAAATGCATCTGAAAAGAATGCAACACATATTTGAATCATTAAAGCAAAAGTTCCACAGCATAAACAAATATAACACATCTTAAAATCATATGGTACAACAGCCTGAGTTGCCTTTAAAAACCACAAGGTGTTGAGACACCTAAGCTATGAGACATCTTCCATGGAGCATTTTCAGAATATAGGGATTTGAAATAACCAAGGAGAGAGATGTATGAGAAGTTGCAGGGATATGGCCAACTAAGCCCTTTGAAACTGAAGCCACATGCATCTGAGACAGAGATAAAGGGATTTGATATTTGTCCTGCTGTGCTTCAGTCTTGCCTTGTTCCAATAATTCCTCACTGTGTTGTGTCTCCATTTTTCTCTTTTAGAATGTGAATGGTATACTGTGACATTGTATGTTAGGAAGATTTAAATTTGTTTTTTTTTTCTGATTTTACCAGATGTAACTATGAAGAAATTCACTTGAGTGTAAAAAGAGTCTTTGGACATTTTAACAGTATAAGGGCTGTTGCATACAATGAAGATCACTGAGGTGACTAAATGCATTTCCTTCATGGATGACCATGAGCCTATAGTGACCTGGGTCAGAGTATAATTGATTGAATAAAAAACATCCTATAAAGGATGATGTATTTGAAGATGTGTCTCTCCTTGGTTACTTTCTTCTGGTTGTTTGTAAAACATTTAGTAGCATGAACGATTCTGGCTGAAATTCCTCATTGTGGTTGTGATATGAGTCTCTATAGCCTCAATCTATTCCTGCTTTTTGAGTCTACAGTTTTTCGGTTGAAACTAATTTGCCAGCTTCCTACATTTTCTGTCATGATTTCACCAGCATTGTAGACTCTATCTCTAATTCACATAGATACAGTAGAAGCAAATGGTATTTATTGCTAAGGCAGTGTGGTAGCCTGCTGTTTTAATAATTTTCTTTTTTTTATGACAAGGTTTGTCTGTATAGCCCTGGCTGTTCTGAAAGTATACCCCTTTACATCAGGCTGGCCTTGGACTCAGAGATCCCATTGACTCTGGATCCCAAGTCCTGGGATTAATAGTGGACCAACATCTGTGGATTTTTTTATATTAATAAGCAATGGGAGTGGAATGTAGGTTTTCATACATATCAAGCATATGCTGTTGTACTGAACTTCACCCATATTTTGAAATTTAAACTTTTGGCTGAGAGTACCATTGGTTTTCTCAGGATAACATGTGCTCATGTCACTAATAATGCCTGAGCCTTCTCAGTCATTAGATTGCAGATACATGACCTTCTTGCTGCATGGTGTGTGTTTTAAATTTTACATGAATATGAATTTTTTCCCTGTATGCATGGATATGCATCATGTAGGTCCCTGTTTCTCACAGTGGAAAATGGTGATCTTAGAAACCCTGATCTTCCAGCACTCGGGAGGCAGAGGCAGGTGAATGTCTGTGAGTTAAAGGCCAGCCTGGGCTACCAAGTAAGTTCCAGGAAAGGCGCAAAGCTACACAGAGAAACCCTGTCTTGAAAAACCAAAAAAATAAATAAATAAATAAAAAAGAAACCATGATCTTGGAATAATGGATATCTGTGTTCCCCCACTTAGGTACTTGCAATTGAGTCCACTTATATGCATGACTAGCAAGAGCCTTTTGCTACTGAGTCATTTTTCCTGCCCTGTATTTATTATTTATAATCAACATTAACATTTGTAATATTTTCATCTTTCCATTTGTAATTGTTTAAAAACACAGTGCCTTTAATAAAATCTTATTGATGTTACAGTTTGAATATAGAACTGGAGAGAATGCATAACTCTCTGTAGGGACTTCAGTAAAAACCTCTGAGTTCTTTCTATCTTTATTGTTTGTTTGTTTGTTTGTATGGGATACAGGATCTTACTATGTACTTCTGGCTTTCCAGGACCTGATTGCATAGACTTGGCTGGCATTTATCTCAGAGGCAGATATACCTGCCTCAGTCTTTTGAGTTCTGAGGTGAAAGGCCTAAGACTATATACCCAATTTGTCCATTTTCTTTTTATTTTTGTAGTTAGAGATTGTGCATTCAATTCTCTCATGTGTACTCTGTACTGTTGATCTGTTTACTTGTCTCTTTATGTTTGTTAATAGGCATGTTTCTGGCAAATTGATATGTTATTCAAAGAGTATAGAAATGACAGAGGTGAAACCTTTACTTCATTTTCATTCTAAAATGAATCGATAATTACATTATAATATCTGTGCCATAAAATAAGTATAGGGAACACCAAGATTACATGACTACAGTGTCAAAGAAGTATACATTTACAATGTTGTCAATATCATGCTTTCCGTTGCACCCATGTATGGGATACTTTAGAATGCAGTTTCCTATGATGATATCCATGTCAACTTCACTTGGGAAGAGTAGACTTTGCTGAATCCTTCCCAGAAGAGTCTCTACAAAGATGTAATGCTGGAGACCTACAGGAACCTCACTAGTATAGGTAAGGCTAAATTTTCCATCATGCTTTAAAATAAGGACACAACCGATCCTTGATAATTGATGCTTTTTCATAATTTGATTGAGAAAGAAGACTAAGGTGAATAAATCAGGCATGTTTCTAAATTACACTGCAGATAGTAATTAAAAATTTACACAATTATCAATAATATAACATATATTTTCTTGTACTATATTTTAGGATACAATTGGGAAGACCATAATATTGAAGAACATTGTTGAAGTTCTAGAAGACATGAAAGGTAATTATCACGTGAAAGAGGATACAAATATACTTGTGAAAACATTATAATGTGTTCTGGAAGTTTTAAGCAAAATTAAAAGTGTAAATAAAGACAGTTTATACTGCATTGATAATTATTAAATTCTCACAAAAACACTTATTTCAACTTCATAATTGTATTTGCATATCATTCTTTTAAGAAAAAAATCACGGGAATAATGCCTTTTGAGATATCACCACTTGAAACACAGCCCAAAAAACTATGCTGTAGTACTGTCAATCCATTTGTTTCATAACATTCATACTACAAATTGTATACATATTGAAGAGGAGATAAGTATATCTCCAAAATGTCCTAATACAAAAATAGCCCATAGCAATGCTAGCATTACTCATATACTTGTTGTAACTGTAGTGTTTAGTGAAAGGAGCAGTTAGAATCAAGAGTCAGTGGGCATTGTTGTGGCAAAATCTTAATCCTTATACTACAAGTCTATAGTTTCAGGAAGTCATACTGAATTCACTGTGGAAAACTTTGATTTTTTTATTCTTACTTTACAGGGTATAACATGTGTCACTCTGGATACAACACATATCAGCATAGGGATATGGACATATTTCACATACCCCTGTCTCAGAACAATTGGAAGATATGTAGCAGTCCCCATGTTGAGGATACGTGTTAAATTTGCTTCAAGTAAACAAGTAATTATCATTCTAGTTTCATTATTAATACATCAATAAACTTACACAGATATAAAGATTTAACAGTGTATTGAATGGGTAATCTTTTAACATGGGCAATTATTCTTGCAGACATGGAATAAGTCAGACTGGAGAAAAATCTTCTGTAAATACTCAATGTGTTAAAGCCTGTGAATATCCCAGTACTCTTCAAAAGCATAAAAGAGAATTTACTTCAGAGAAACCCTATGAATGTAAGCAATGTGGTAAAGCCTTTATATGTCACAATGATCTTCAAAGGCATAAAAGAACACATACTGCAAAGAAACCCTATGAATATAATCAGTGTGGTAAAGCTTTTACATGCCCCAGTACTCTTCAAATGCATAAAAGAACACATACCTGAGAGAAACCCTACGAATGTATTCAGTGTGGTAAAGCATTTACACAGCCCAGTACTCTTCAAATGAATAAAAGAACACATACTGGAGAGAAACCCTATGAATGTAATCAGTGTGGTAAAGCCTTTACATACTGCAATACTCTTCAAATGCATAAAAGAACACATAGGCAAGAGAAATCCTATGAATGTTATCAGTGCGGTAAAGCCTTTGCACAGCATAGTTATCTTCAAATGCATAAAAGAACACATACTGGAGAGAAACCCTATGAATGTAATCAGTGTGGTAAAGCCTTTACACGCCTCAGTACTCTTCACTTGCACAAAAGAATACATAATGGAGAGACACCCTATGAATGTAATCAGTGTGGTAAAGCCTTTGTACATCACAATGATTTTCAAATGCCTAAAAGAACACATACTGGAGGCAAACCCTATGAATGTAATCAGTGTGGTAAAGCCTTTACATGCCTCAGTACTTTTCACTTGCATAAAAGAGTACATACTTGAGAGACACCCTATGAATGTAATCAGTGTGGTAAAGCCTTTGTACATCACAATGATTTTCAAAAGCCTAAAAGAACACATGCTGGAGGGAAACCCTATGATTGTAATCAGTGTAGGAAAGCCTTTGCACATCACAATGTTCTTCAAATTCATAAAAGAGCACATACTGGAGAGAAACCCTATGAATATTATCAGTGTAGTAAAGCCTTTGTACATCACAATGATTTTTCAAATGCCTAAAGGAACACATATTGGAGAGAAATCCTATAAATGTACTCAGTGTGGTAAAGTCTTTGGATGTCACACAAGTCTTCAACATCATAAAAGAATACATACTGGAGAGAAAACCAATGAATATAATCAGTTTTGTAAAGCCTTTACATGTATCAGTAACCTTCAAAATCATGTGGAAAAAATGATACTGTAGAGAAACTACATAAATATAGTCAGTGTCATTAGTTTTGCACATTTTTCAAGAGTAAAACTTTTTTGTGCAGTCAAGCTTTTAAACCCTTTCCATGTTTTAATAAGCTTTGACTCTGAGAAAGATACTGAGGGTATCTTATTATTAAGTACTTCATAAGATCTTTAGCCAATACACAATCAGTTACATAAGAGTGTGTATCCTGTAAAAAAATATGAACAGTGTCAACAAACTGTTCAAGCATTATGATGTCTGTTTCTATGTTGTTTGTACCAGCAAACTCGTGTAAAAAAATAATTTTTTGATTTCATGAAGGTTTATGTATAGGGTAAAAGTGCCAGCCACCAAAAGACACTCTGATCCTGAAGCCAGACTCTAAATATTTAAAGGGGCAAGTGTATACAACACACTTTGGAACTGAAATCAGAGCCAAAGAAACACACTCTACCATTGACCAACTAAAAACAAAACTAACCAATCCCTGAGATTGAAACCAACCAATTCCATAGCATGAAATCTAGCCCACCTTTGAGTTTGTTTAAGCCTGAAGCCTGTTCAGTAGGCAGTTGCCTTTTTCCATCCTGGAAGTGGCAGCCTCTCTCCTGGATTCCTTGCTCTCAAATAAATCTCCTGAATGTGTTTGGGTGGAATACTTTCAAAGAAGAAGGTCAGAAACTCACTATTGGATTTGACCAGAGAAATGGCATATTTTTGCAGCAATTTCCCCCTTACTTGAGTGAAACATAAAAGTAATAATTTGGGCTGGATCTGAGAAGAAATGGACATCTCTGCGGGAAACTCCCTAGTAGAGCAGAACAGAGCAGAGAAACATTTGAAAGCTCTTATGAGAAACTCCCTCAGATGGTGGAGCAGAGCAGCAATGGACATACCTGCTTGGAAGTTCTCTTTGAACAGTGGCTCAGAGCCCAGCTGTAAAGGTTCCATTTTGGAGAAGAGCAGGATTACAATTTTCTGTGGGGAGACAATTCACCACTGAAACACAGCGTCTGTTATAGCCTGACTTCCTAATAATCAGAAAACCTTTCTCTTCAGAGCTGTAGGTATATAGGATACCTTGCTTTTACAGCTGTAGGTGTAGCCTGACGTCTGATAGTCAGCTTACCTTTTTCTCTAGAGCTATAAAACTTGCACTATAAATTTAAATAATAATGAAACCCTTTTAGATTTTGTACTTCTCTTAAATTGCATGAAATAACTATTTCAGGTGTAAACTTTATGGATTTGTATGAGTTCCTTCTTTGTTGTTGTGATACAAAGTGTAAGTCAACTAATAATGCAGCTTAATTTAGACCTTGGTTCTAGAAGAATACAGTATCAACATGAAAGTGGCTTTGCAACAAGTGTTCAGACATGGTAGATAAAGCATAAAGTTAAAAATTCACATCTTTAACTTGCAGCATGTAGCATAGGGTGGGAACTGGAAATGGTGTGTGGATGTAATTTCTCAAATCCTAACCCAGTGGCATCTTTTCTCCAGCAGGGCAGCATTTCCTAAATATTCCCAAATGATACCACCAAATTAGAAGGACTGATGTTCCTGACTTCATGGTTATGTGCTTTTTTTTCTGTTACATAAACCAATTCATGAAGAAGAAGAAGAAGCCTATAAGCCTTTAGAGGCCTCAACACCTGTTTCAGGAATTAACGCTTACAAGAGAGAAACCTTCATGAAAATTGTTTGTTTAAAGAATTGTTTTACTTGTAATTATGTGATGTCACTATGTGTTTGTGTTGGTGTGTGATTCTGCATTCTGGTTCCTGAGAATGTTAGACTCTTTTATCTTGTAGCATGAATTATAGGAAGTTTTAAAAACCAGACCTTGGTCCTGGGAATGAACATTTCTTAACTGCCCAGGCATGACTCTAGTGCTGTAAGTATTTTAAAGCCTGTATCATTTTGAAGATAGGAAATGTGGATAAACTAATACAAGAGAAAAACCCTATTCATGTAAATAATTTGGTAAATACTTTAGACATCAGAGTTGTCTGCAAATTCAAGGAAAAAATATGTTTAATTTTTTTCATCATAGTCTTGAAGGAAGTAAATTACTTAACATGTTCTGTCAGGAGTGATGGTCGAGATCACTGCATTGTGATTTCTATGTTGAAACTTTTGGCGTATGCTGTGGGATGTTCTGTATGGCAAATGTGTTGCTCGGATTGGTTAGTAAAAAAAAAAAAAAAAAAAAAAAAAACACTGATTGGCCAGTAGTCAGGCAGGAGGAAGTATAGGTGGGACAAGGAGGAGAAGAATTCTGGGAAGTGGAAGGCTGAGTCAGAGACACTTCCAGCTGCCGCCATGACAAATGGCATGTGAAGATGCCGGTAAGCCACAAGCCACGTGGCAAGGTATAGATTTATAGAAATGGATTAATTTAAGATATAAGAACAGTTATCAAGAAGCCTGGTACGGCCATACAGTTTGTAAGCAATATAAATCTCTGTGTTTACTTGGTTGGATCTGAGCGGCTGTGGGACTGGTGGGTGAGAGATTTATCCTGACTGAGCCAGGCAGGAAAACTCTAGCTACAAATGACGCTCAAAGAGTTGGCAAGTGTTTCCACCTAAAACCTGAGAAAGGATTCTAAAACAGCCAAAAACACCTTCCTAATTGTCTCTGTCAAATGAGCAGCATCCTGCTGGTTTGACCTACAGTATGGCAGGAATGAGGCCTCTGCAAGTGGCACATTAAGCTGCGTGGTGGATTTAGGCTTTGCTAGTACAAAACAAAAAAAAATGAGGTTTCTGGGCTACACGCTGCTTGGATAAAAGCATAGCCCCACAATAGCTCCCAGAGCTGGTGGTAAACATACCACCGCTATGTTCGGAAGCCAAGGTGGGCAGAGCCAGCAGTCATAGTGCCATTTCAGTCTTACAAGTACTGTAGTTTAAAGCAATAGGTTCACAATAAAACAGATTCAGATATAATAGTTTACAATGTGTGTAAAATGTGCGTAGGCTTGAAAGAGACAAAAAAGGTGATATATACAGTTATATAAACAAGTACATAGTTTTAAAAAATAAGCCTTTAAAGAGACAGTAAAATTAATATAAAAAATAAGCCACGTAAAGATGAATATTGCACAGAGAATCTGGATTGTGTTGTCTTTGGGATTTTTAACTGCAGAAAAACATTTGATCATAAAAGATGTTGAGTTAAACCAACATGTATATTTTAAAGATACCTTATCTTCAAAATTTTGATGTAAGGATGTGTTTCTTTGGAAAGGAGGCTCTGCTTTTGTTTCCATAGAAAGCAAGAGGCTATGGGTTTGTTCCAGATTAAGATACATCAGATTTGACCAGCCAAGACCCCCTGAAAGGTCTCCGATGACACCATGACCGAGATGATCCAACATCCAGAATGGTTTGAAGGCAACTGGCTCAGACAATACAACCTCATAGACTGTTGCATAATCCTAAAATTTTCTTCGTGTCCCGATAAGATACAGTGCCCCCCCTCCAGCATGAAGTAGTAAGAGAAGCTACGCCCAAATTACCAAATTATATGTAATTTTATTTTGTTAAGGTTAAAACCTTCCTTTTTGAAAAAAAGAAAAGGGGAAGTGCTGTGGGATGTTCTGTATGTCAAAAATGTTGCTCTGATTGGTTAGTAAATAAATCACTGATTGGCCAGTAGTCAGGCAGGAGGAAGTATAGGAGGGACAAGAAGGAGAAGAATTCTGGGAAGTGGAAGGCTTAGTCAAAGACACTGCCAGCTGCCACCATGACAAACGGCATGTGAAGATGCCGCTAAGCCACAAGCCATGTGGCAAGGTATAGATTTATAGAAGTGGATTAAATTAAGATATAAGAACAGTTAGCAAGAAGCCTGGTATGGCCATACAGTTTGTAAGCAATATAAGTCTCTGTGTTTACTTGGTTGGGTCTGAGCAGCTGTGGAAGTGGCGGGTGAGAGAGATTTGTCCTGACTGTGGGCAAGGCAGAAAAACTCTAGCTACAGGCGTAGACACAAAATGTGCTCTATGTGTTGCAAATCCATTTAGTGAATTTTACTTTGTCTTTTTTATGTTCCTTCTGTGGCTTTTGTTCATCCACTATTATGTTTTACTTAGTGATAGGTATTTTTTCTCCTGTAATGTTTATATTGAGATGCAAATTATCTAAGTCATCCATTGTTTATTTAAATATCAGACAATGTGTGATTATGCTTTTCAAGTATGGGTGTCTGTGAAAGGTGGTTTGATGTTAATGGTTTTGTTTTTTATATTTTTACATATACCCTTGAGGTTTTTGTTGTTTGTTATTAATCCTGACTTGAATATCAGTAATCATTCAGGGATACATTTGTATTCATGATTCTCATGTGTATGCCTCCTGAATACAAGCAAAATGGTAAATGATGTACTATCAATGTGTGCTGTTTTTTCAACACAATTTAACAATGTTAATGTTAAAATACTTAATAGAAGAGAATATAATAACCATTAAATATCTCATTAATGGAAACTATTAGGGTCCAGTTTCCAATAGTCTCCTTCCCATGGTCTCCAGGAAATATGCTACCAACTGTGAAAATTATCCGAGGGTAAATAATTTTAATACACTGAGCTCTTTTGTCTTTCCAATTTATTCCTCTGTGACAAAATTTTACCAGTCCTCTTGCGAAACCAGTCTACAACCTCACCAGCAGTACCTGTTTTACAATGCAATGCAAAAGCTTTCAAGGTCCACACAAGACCAGGTATAGTTATCGTCATTTGCAACCCAAAAGGGGAGTGAATGAAGGAGGTGGGGACAAATAAGGCTTGGAATAAGTCACAAAGGGAATTTATGTGCTAAGAATATATCTTTACTAGTGTTTAGGTAAAACCTTATGAGTTTATCATAAATGAGCTCAAACTATAATCTTACCAGTGGTTATGCAAGAGAGTCTATGAGTCAACAAAATAAATCTGTGATGGTGAATGTCTTTTTGTATGCTGTGAATATGTGTTGCTCTGGTTGGTTGATAAATAAAGCTCTTTGGCCTATGGCAAGGCAGCTTAGAGGCAGGAAGAAAATCCAAACAGATAGACAGGAAGAGAAACAAGAGGGAAGGCAACTGCTGCCACCTGCTGCCAAGAGAAACAAGATGTAAAGATCTGGTAGGACACAAGCCTCATGGCAATTTATAAAGTAATTTAAGGTGTAAGAACTAGCTAGCAAGAAGCCTGCCATGGCCATAGTTTAAAAGTAATATAAGCCTGTTTATGTTTACTTGCATTTGGGCAGCTGGGGGACCAAAGAGTGGGAGAAATTTGTCCTTACTGGGGGGTTCTGGAGCCAGTCAGGACAAAAGAAACCCTTCAGCTACAAAACTGCCTATATTTTTCTATGTCTGCATTTTCTGGCAGGGTTGGGGGAAAGTAATCGATAGCTGTGTAACTTGCATCACAGCTTGAAGCACCTGGCATGAAGAAAATCCATTTGTTGTAAGTAAGTTGCCCTAGGGTGCCCCTAGGGCTGTGAGAGAAAGGGAGGTCTGAGCTTAATTTGTACAATATGTGTAATGAAGGAAAGGTAGAAGAGTGAGAAGACACCTGCTCCCATGCATCATCACACAGATACTTACATTAATTCCAAACATCAGTACATATCAGCATCACATGAGCTAATACCATTTATTAAAACTAGTGTGGTGATTTTGTTTGATTTTTAGTAGATTCACAGCATGAATAACATTGTTTCTCATCTTTAAGACACTCATGCCCAAACAGTGACTTTTCCTTTTTCTTTTTAAAAATATTTAATGATTTGCTTCTTTTTATTTTCATTTTTTATGTATTTTACACATGGAACACAGTTACTTCTCCTTCCTCTTCTCATACTTCTTCTCACTGTGTCCCATCTACATCACTCCTCCTCCATCTCCATTCAGAAAGGGGCAGGCCTCTCATGGGCTTGAACAAAGCAAGACACATCAAATTAAGACAGAACCAAGTTCATTCTCCTCCATCAAGACTGGGCTAGTAATCCTGCATGGAGAACAGGTCCCCAAATGCCAGCTAAGCACCAGGGACAGGTCCTGATCTCACTGTTAGGAGCCTTACAAACACACCAAATTATGCAACTATCACACACATGCAGAGGGTCTAGGATGGTTCCATGCAGGTTCTCTAACTGTTGGTTTAGAGTCCATGAGCTCCCACAATCTCAGTTCAGCTGTTTTTGACCCCCTTGCTTATACAGTCACTCTCCTTTTACTCAGCTACTTATTTATTGATACTAGATGTATTACTTTTTTTTATTTTTATGATTCCTTTTTCTGTTTAGAAGAAGTAGGTTAGAAAATACTTTTTCTTTAACACTACATACATTTTTTTTTTAGGAACTCCATAACATAAATTTTGACTATACTACACTCTTCCATCACCAAAAATGTTACATGAAGTTTCTTTATGTAAATATAGGGAAAGAAAATACCCCTTTTATTCATAAATTTTTACACAGCAAATGATTTAAAAACGTGATGTAGGTAATGAAATCACTCAGCATTAAAGAAAGTCTAAATTATGAAAGTTGTAGGAGAATCATCACAATTGAAAAATAATTTTGTTAAAAAGCATGACTGTTTTACTAAAAACTTGAATAACTATTGACTATTCCACATGTATATTTTACTGTCATTCATATGTGAATGTCAATATGAGATAAGATATTGGTATACTTCATGAAATTAGAAAGTGTTCTGTCAAATGGAAAGTAGAATTGTCAAAAGAAGTGATTGGAAAGAGAATGGAAATAGAACACAGAATGTAATGAGGATTTAGAAGGAATTCCAAAGTATCACAGGCTTCTGAAAAAAAAAAGAAGAGGGGGGCCATTAAAAGGATGATAATCAAGCCGGGCGGTGGTGGCGCACGCCTTTAATCCCAGCACTCGGGAGGCAGAGCCAGGCGGATCTCTGTGAGTTCGAGGCCAGCCTGGTCTCCAAAGCGAGTTCCAGGAAAGGCGCAAAGCTACACAGAGAAACGAGAAACCCTGTCTCGAAAAAAAACCAAAAAAAAAAAAAAAGGATGATAATCAAAACATACACAATGTAAGAAAATGTCATTATTAAACACATGGCAATAGATGCTAGCTATAAGTAAAGAATAGAGAATGATAAAATAGAGGTAACCAGAGAAGACTCATGTGTATCAAATACAGAGAATACTTGAAAATTAAAAAGAAGGGGAAATGACATGAGGTGGCTGGGCAAAATTAAGATGTCCACAGCATAGAAGGAAAGAACAATTAAGATATGTAAGGGGTGTCTGACTATCATTGAAATTATGATAATTGAGATAGTCAATAATGTATTCAAACAGAAATGGGGAAGTTAATAAACTTTCAAGTTTTATGAGCAACAGTGTTAGCATGTATCAAGTCTGGGAATAATTGAAAAGGCAAAGAATAAATAGACTCATTCATAAGTGAAATGGGAAATGTAGTGAGTGAAATTAGAGAGGAGCATAGTACTGATCTCCATATTTCAAGTAAATTCGAGGTGGGGTGGCCAGCCTGTAATTCAAGCCTTGGAGGCAGAAACATGGGTACTCACAGAGCATGTTAGATAGAAAGACTAGCTATTTTGATGAGCTAACAGAGGGTTTATCTTGCTGTGGTTAATAAGATGAATAATCAAGAATGTTTCAAATAAACTATATTACATATCCATGCACTTATGATTCCAATCATACAGCCTCAGATGTTTGAAGACAGGAACTAGAAAATGGGAACCACAAAAAAAAGTCAAATTATGCAGAAAATGATATTTATTTATTTATTGGAGCACTCTGGTCTCATTATAGCTCAGAAATTTGAAAGTAACTCAAAATCCAGAGTTTCTACACAACCAAATTTTTTTTAAAAAATTGTCATTTTTATATACTCATCTCAAATAAAAACAAAAGTACTAAATGCACAAGATTCTATTATTTGATCCCTATGTCAATTCAGTTTGCATTTGTGAAACAAGGTAGTACAGCCTTCCTTAAAGATTAGCAGATGTTTGGAGCAGGTAGCTCAGGTCAGCCTATGAAACAAAATTCCCAATCTGAAATATCTCTGAAGGTGACATCAGGGACTTAATGAGCATACAATTAGCTCTAATGATCCAGATTGTTTACATTGCTGAGGATTTTGTGTGTTCCCTACTCCCTGGAGTATTTCTGTTTATGGGTTTGTTTAATTAGAGACAGGATCTTTTTGTAGAGCCATCCTGTCCTGAAATGTACTATGTAGATCAGTTTGGCCTCAAATTGTCAGATATCCTCCATCCACTGCTTCTTGTTGGGAAGGTTAATGCCATAAGTCACCACATTCTGTCTCAGTGCTGAGTAGATATAATAGCCAAGAGCATGCAAAGATACTATATAACCAATAAGCCATATGGACAAGGAAATAAAATGTTTTGCTTAGTAGACAGCTGTGGTGAACATATCCATGGAACAACCTGTAAAAAAATAGATGCAAACATGAGAGTCCTTCATGTTTTAGAATCAGAAAATCCCCATGTACTAGCAGTAGAAATTTAAATTTTACATAATGTTTCCCAGTGTCTTCAATGTTCCAAGTTCTGCAGAGCTCTTAGTCAAAGGATGTATTTCTGTCTCAGAAAAGGCTGCATGACAACCACATGATTTTTGAGAAATAGCACCTTCTAGCTTATTTGATCTGGGTAGCTGCTGTACAGATTTCCTTTCATAAGAATTGTGTCAAGTGTCAGAATGCTCCTAGGTGCATTATATGATTCTTTTTCAGACACTATTTGCAACAGAGATTTATTAATTTCATAATAAAATGGGAAAACTTTGTTTTGCTTCTTGAATTTATCAATCCTCACTAAATTGATGTTCAGAAATCATTATAACTTTATAACAGTGTCCAGTTTCAGAATGTGCCTGAACAATGTTTACAGTTTTTTTCTCTACTAGAAGCATACCCAAGATAAGGTTTATAGGAGCAATCTATAAGTCCTGAAATTGTACTAGAACTCAGTGTACTAGAACTAGAACTACAGCAATTCTAACATATATAGTTCAACTATAGTAAGCACATCAAAGGCTCAATAGAATCACCAAATTTGAAGAGGAATACTAGACATTATTCAAATAATGTCACCAATATGAGGAATTCTTTAATTACTTCTCAACTCTTGAAGATCATTACAGAATTTATACAAGAGAGAAACTATACAGATATAAAGAATGTTACAAGTATGATGCCCCAAGCTAAAAAATTACATCAGAAAATTTGTTAATAAAAATTTTGACAATCATTCTTCCAGTGTTTATACTTAGAAACTATTCTTTAAAATAGAAAAACCTGACTTGAGTATATTAAACAATGTTCACATCTTATTTAATGTCTGAGAAAATAAAACAGGAATCTGTATGTATAAGTGAAATTTGGAACCATTTTACAAAGAAATTCAACTAATATTCACCAAGAACTTCTTGGTAAATAAACTACATAGGGAATAAAATTTTATATAGACTGACTTCATACAGAAATTATTTTTAATAATGGTGCTAAATTTGTGCCAGAATTAACTAAAGCAAAATGATTTAAAATATAAGGACTTAAACTATGGTAGTACTAGTTATAACCATCAGTAAGTTAGGATATTAGTGTTTGTGTTACATTCTACATGAAGACTTTTTTGTTCATAATATATACAATTTTAACTAAGCGTATATTATAGAAATTTTTAACTTTAAATTATTCCCTTGACTAATTTCCAGATACATATATTAATGCTTTGTGCTCAATATATGCTGCCTTGTCATGATAACTGTTCATTTAATGGTAAAAAGGTTTCATTAACATTATCAGCTCCATAGATCATAATACAAACTAAAACACATGTTTACTTCAGAGTAAATTACTTGCTATAAATTCTAACACAGAAATTAGTAAATGTGTATATGAGGAGCAGAGGAAGTTTGGAATCTGTGAAGGACTGAATGAGTGTCATTTGTATACAGGGAAACTTACATGCCAGAGAGCAGACACTCAGGCCCAGTGGAAACTTGTAAGATGAACCCTTTCAGGTGTTGAGTGTTGTCTAGGCTCAGTAGAAAGAGAACAACTCCTGTGCTGCATGTGGATGTTGATAGTGTTTAGAAAATATTCACCTCAGCCTCCTCCAATAGTGGTTTAAGCCTCATCAGTGCTCGCCTACAGAGATTGTCTCTCCAGAAATGATCCACACATGCCTCCTTATTCAACTGGATAGAATGACCTCTTCTCTCTGCTTAGCTGTGGGTATTATCAATGAATAATTGTTCATCTTTTTGTAATGAATAGGCAGAAATTCCTGGTGATGTTGTATCTCCATTAGAGGGCAGAGTCCACCTAACCCCAGCTGTTTTGTGTGTCCTTTTTCCTCTTCATCTATTTTCCTATGATATCTTCAGCCAGTTCACTGCTTAAATCCCAACACTGTAGCTGCAGAGAGAGGCCAATTGTGAGTTTGAGGCCATCTTGGTCCATAGATTAAGTTCCACAATAGCCAAAAGGATTACACAAAAAAACCCTGTCTTCAAAAACTAAAAGAAAAAATAATATGAATTATACTAGATAAGTAATAATAATAAACTGGGTCATGGGAGACAATGGGAGAAATAACTGAAGACCTTAGAGAGGCATGGATTGCCCTTGTGGTTCTTGGCCCCAAATCCCAAGGTTTTTCTGACAGTTGAAATATTTTCATCTGTATCTAATCCACAGATTTGTTCTGTCCTTCCCAATGGAAGCATCAATGTTGTTGTAATCAGACATCAAGGAGTAAGAGATTGTGAGGGTCCTTAAGAGCCCTTAAGGTTTCTGCATAACACCTCTGCTGAGCCTCCATTTGAAATGCCTAGCTGGCTCTGCTGGGTGTAGCAGGTTAATTCAATCACATTCCCACCTCTATACTAAAGCTCTTCACGCTGCTGGTCTGTATGAATGAAAAAAAGAACCTTCAATTTGGTCTGCCTCTGAGAGCTAACACTTCCCTGTATCTTGGCTCTGCTCTAGAACAGGGAATGAGGTTTGTGATCCTTGCCTTCTAGTCTCTGTGTGTGGTAACAAATACAGGGTGTTGTTGGTGTTTGAAATCTGAAATTTTATCAGCAAGTTGAAGTTTTAAAATAAAGTTTTCTGAGAGGATCCACATGGAAGGGCAAAAACAGATGACATATTCTCAGGTAAATATATAAGTAGAAATGAGATGTAATGACTGTTGTTACAGAAATACTTCATTTGAAGTAGCCCCTAATGGTTAATTTACCCCTTAGTTTTGACAAGGCTTTCTTTTTCTTTTTCTGAAGTGGATGTGAAAGTAAACACATTTGAATGCCTGTCACCTATGTGCATTTCTCCACTTATCAAAGTTCTCTCCATTTTAGTTTTTCTGGATAAATTCTCTCAATTAATATATAATGTATATTTTTTTATATTACATACAAACATGGATACTCACTTCCTACTGAGAATGTAATTGATTCATCTCAAACAGTGAGGAAGGACCTTCCTCCAAGGCATCAGTTGTCCATTATATAAAAGTCAAAGAAAGAGGCAGAAAGAAACAGGATGGAATGTCTGCATTGCCAAAAATAATGGTTTTTTTGTTTGTTTGTTTTTGGTTTGGTTTTTTTTTTTTTTTTTGGCTTTTCGAGACAGGGTTTCTCTGTATAGCTTTGCGCCTTTCCTGCTTTGTAGACAAGGCTGGCCTCGAACTCACCGAGATCCGCCTGCCTCTGCCTCCCGAGTGCTGGGATTAAAGGCATGTACCACGACCATCCGGCAAAAAACAATGTTTAAAGTAGAATTGCTATAAAAGTCATACTGTGTCATATACTAAGTTGAAGAATTTAAACATGATACAAACTTCCAAATGGAATTTGTCAGCCATAAGTAGTGTGAATTTATTGTAACAAGAGTGTTTTATTCTTTTTACTCTTCGTTTTTTGTCTAGATTTAGAGTCTATTTCATTGTTTCTATTTGTTAGCTACTAACCTCCTAGTGAACCTGCAATGCCCTTCAGTAGTGCTGACACCTGCTACCAATCTCTCTCATGGGGGCTGATGCTGGTTTTCTTGCCGACTGAGCAGTTCACATTTGCCTTCATCACTTAGAGTTCACTGTTTTCTCTTTAGCAGTAGTAACAGCTTTGAGGAAATTGACAGGGGAATAGGCAAATTTAATCAGGATTAATGTAGAAACTGGATTTTCTTTTCAGGTATTATCTTTACACCCTTGTGACACAGGAGGAATGTAACATTTTGTATATGCCCTCTAGCTGTTAAAGGCAGAGATGTTGAAGCAGGCCTAATTTCTATGCCTTTATATTTGTGTTGTTTACTAATGCCTGAAATGAGTCTTTGATAGATCAAAACCCATCCAAGATGAGTAACATCCTTTATGAAGGCACAACTTCTAATCTGTTCCTAAAGATATCCACCTATTAAGAGAAAAACATTCAAACAAATAAGCCTATGGAGGTCATCCAGTGGGAACAGCAGACATTTAAAAAGAAGTAAGTCAAGATTTTGACTGGCCCTTTCATTTGCTAGATTGTGGAAATCTATCCACAAAGAAACAGGCAGTGCCACTCACGTAGGTCATATCCATTCAAACTGTGTTTCACATAAGTATATACATGTAGTTAAGAATACTGCTAGTTTTGGGAGGGGGAGGCTGGAGGAGCAGGAGGAGGGAAGACTGGGATCTTTGATTGGTATGTAAAATGCACAAAATTCCTAATAAAAAACAATATTTCTATTGTGCTAGATTTATAAATGTGCCTAGAGTCATTATCATTTCACATAGTTTCTGAACTCTTTTACTCTCCCATTACCCATAAGACATGTAAAAATTGCAAACCTTAAAAATATATTATACAGACTATGTGAGCAAGAGATATCAAGACCATGATTGGGAAAAGTACAGAGATAACTAGCCAAACTAGTGGAAGCACATGAACTGTGATCCAATAGCTGAGGAGCCCCCATGGAACTGGATTAGGCCCTCTGGATAAGTGAGACAGTTGTTTAGCTTGAACTGTTTAGGAGGCCCTGATGCAGTGAGACCAGGACTGGTCCTTAGTGCATTACCTGGCTTTTTGGAACCTAATGCCTATGCTGAGACACTTTGCTCAGCCTTGGTGCAGGGAGGGGATTGGACCTGCCTCAACTGAATCTGTCAGGCGCTGATGACTCCCCTGGGGAGACCTTGCCTTAGAGGAAGTGGGCTGGGGGGGGGATGGCTGGGAAGTGGGAGGAAGGAGGACAGGGGAATCCATGGTTGATATGTAAAATGAATAGAAAATCTCTTAATAAAATGAAAAGAAAAAAATTAAAAAAAATATTATGCTATAACTATTTGTTGATGGGAAGGTTGGTTTCAATATCTTTATCTTTCTGTGAAGTACCATGCTCCAAACTGCTTCTGGGCAAGAATCAGTTGAAAATAGCAGTTGACATAAATAAATCCAGATTTTTTTAAAATTATAAAACCAGTTTGCAGTCTCCTAAAGGGTTTAGTAATATTAGATGGTCACTCAATTCTGGATATGACTACAGAGCATAAATCACTCCTTTTAGCTCCTATGCACTGAATGACTGATACATTCATAGGAATATCTAGTTTTAGAAATAATTAGCTTCAGGCTTACATGCCACATTTCAACTTCTGCATCTGCTCTGATGGTCTCATGCATCTATGTCCTGTGTGTTCTGTATTAGGATCTGCCTCGGGATATTAACAATCACAACCATTTCTTTGGTATTTTAATTAATTAATTTCCCCAGCCTGACTAGAGCTTCTCCTCCCTTGCTCCTCACCTTCCAGTCCCTTCATCCAACCATCCCTCTGTCTATCACCATTCACTCCTCTTTTTTCTATTCAGAAAATTAGAGACATCCCTTGTATTTTAGCCAACCATAGCATATCAAGATGCTGTAAGACTAGGCACCTTCTCACTCATTAAGGCTGGAAAAGGCAACCCAGTATTAGAAAAGGATCTGAAAAGTAGGAAACAGATTCAGAGACAACCCCTGCCTCCTCTGTTAGGATTGCCAAAAGAAGAATAAGCTACAAAATGTTATATATGTGTAGAGGGCCTAGGTCAATACTATGTAAGCACTGTGAGCTTCAGTCTCTGTGAGCCCCTATGAGTCCAGTTTAGTTGATTTTGAATCTCAACTATATATTACTTTTAGTTCAACTTGGAAAGGGAGAGGATAATGGAGCTCCCTATCTTGTCATGATATCACTAGAGAAATATACATATAAAATTCTGTAATGTCTTAGAAATCAAATTCCTACTCTTGCAATGAAATCTACTATTCTCCAATATCCCTTTTCAGAAAATAGATAAAGGCCTCATCTTACTTCCATATCTGGTGTATGTTCATCTCTCTTCCTTTGCCAGAGTTATAGGGAGGGAAATTGCCTTTGCTTAGTTTCATGCAGGTTTAGCCTGAGAATCAAAAAGCCAAAATCACACAGTACATTTCACTGTGGATTTCACATTTAATTCTGATTCCATACCTCTCTACTGATCATGTTACCAACACTTGTTTCACACCATGCTCCCTCTCACAACCAATGTACTTAAATAACATATTTCAGTTTTTGACAAGAGAATATTTCATATTTTACCAATTTTTATCTATGTTATCAAAGCATTACATGAATTGTTATAAGTTAGAACAGTGTTGTTTTTTTCTGAACCTGTTTGCTTTCAAGAATGTGGCCATCGCCTGGAGGAGGTGGGAATGTGGGGTGGGCTGGGGGGAAGGTGAGGGGGGCAGGAGGGGGGAGAACAAGGGAATCTGTGGCTGATATGTAGAACTGAATTGTATTGCAAAATAAAAATTAAAAAAAATTTAAAAAAAGAAATCTAGAACTTAGAGTGAATAGGAAAATATAAGAAGGTTATATAAAACATTATACTATTTTATAGCAGAGACTTGAGCATCTGTGAGCATATATGATGAGGAGTCCCAGAAAAACTCACCCTAGATACTAAGAAGTATATATATATATATATATATATATATATATATATATATATATATATATATATATGCATACATGTACACTGGGTATACACAAAACATGAACTAAAATACATAAAACATTATTATTTTGTGTTAAATGATAAATTCAAATTGTTTTATGTAATTGAAACTACTAAATTCTTAAAATTATAGTCAACTTTATTAAAAATATTTTATTAAATACTTTGATATTCTTTTTTATAATTTGTATTTTTACATTGTCTAGATAGCTTGAAAACTTAGGAGAAAAAAATTTGAAAATATAAACAATATTTCATTTTCACATGTAACTCATACCTTTAATAAAAATACATTTCACTTTAAAAAAAAAAAAGAATGTGGCCATCGACTTCACCCAGGAGAAATTGTGTTGCCTGGATTCTGCTGAGAGGCCTTTGCCTGGCAATGACAAGTTGAAGAACTATACCAATTTTTTCTCTACAGGTAAGATTACGTATTTTTTACATTATTTGTAGTTTGTCTTTGAGATTTCTATCAATGTTATTGAAAGACATACATATTTTGCGTTAACGAGTCTTAGATGTCTTTTTCCAAATGGTTTAATTTTGGTATATAACACATTTATGTCACTCATTCTTGTTTTTATATCCATCCTCCTGCACAATGATATAATCCCTACAATCTTGTATTATACATTGCTGCAGGCACTCTATAGCACATAATGCATGGATTCCGATCTTAACGTGATGTTCCATGCTTGTATTTCTGCTTTGTTGTAATTCAAATGGCATTAATTGTACAGAAATAGAAACTTGAAAAAAATCTCAATACTTTAAAGCATTTAACAAGCCTTCTACAATGAGGAAGTCAATTATGGATCTTCCATTATATTCCTCTTATTCTTAATTTGATCCTGGTTAGGATTCCAACTGTGATGGATCATATGAATACTGTGACATATGTTTCTTCTCATGCACAGGACATTCTGTATCATCAGAAGAGCTATGTACCAACCTTGACCAAAGCAAAATATCCTGGAATGAGTCCACAGAGAAAGCAGGATTCAAAAAACCTGGTAAGTTGAAATGAAGCATTGACATTGGCCTGGGGTCCACAGCCAGGCAAATTCAGTCCTGTAGTGGCTTGAGGCAAAATAGATAGTAAACAGCATTCCTGAAAATTTTAGGTGGAATAATGTCTTCAACATAATTCCCAAGGTGTGTGTGTTACATGACATTAGCCTATTCATATATGAATAGTGTTGAAGTATAAAAGTCAGGGTAAGATTGAAAATGAATAAAGGGGCCTATTCTAAGCCCATCTGCAAATCTGTATTTGTCAGCAATGGAGACAGTATTAAATTGTCATGGTGGCTACATTAAAAACCTTGAAATGAACAAATACGAACCATGGAACTTTTCCCTATTTAGAACATTCCTGAGTTCTTCATGATTACAAGAATTTTCACTATATATCCAGGATCACTTTATCCAATTCTACAAGCAAGCATCAGCAATTATGTGATTTGAAATTTATCAGGGTCCAAACAGTATTAATGTTGTGCTCTGATATTTAAGAAATAGGATATGATAAGTTTAATGGCTTTGAGGCCAAAAGAATACACAGAGACATGTCATGTTGTTCTAATTGACAGAGGTTTTTCTTTTGTTCTAGTATGATGTCTGTTTTAGAGGACCTACCATGCATTGAGCAGTAGAATTAATATTCTTTGATATTGGAATGGCATATTCTAAGCATAACCCTTCTGGCTACCTGATGTATGATTTCATTTAATTGTTATATTTATCTAATTCTTTTTTTTTTGTCCTGATCACCTGTGTATATAACAGAGTGCTGTGCTGAAATCATGTACTATTACAGTTTTTTGTTAATCTCAGTGCTTCTAGTATTAGGTATTTTACAAAATAGGTTGTACCTCAATTTAATGTACATACATTTGGGGTAGTAATGTCATCTTGATTGACTATTTAGTTGAGATATTAATTCCTCTTTCATGTTTTTCTTATCAATTTCCCCCTAAAGTCCATTTTGTCAGAGAGTATGGTAACAACACCTGTTTGTTTCACATTTATTAGAATCAATGTTCTATCCTTTCATTTTCTGACAGTTCCTATCTTTAAAGCTGAGTTTTTTGGAAAGAATAGAAAGCTTGGCTTTGTTTCTCAATCCAACCATCTGGCATGATTCATTTGTCTGGAGAATTGATGCCATTAATATTTCAAATTATTCTACGAATGTATGTGTAGTATAAAAATTTTTGATGTATTTTATTCCCTGATTTTGTTGGACTTGTTTTTATTTGTTTTCTTATTTGTATTTTTCTCTACTCTCTGAGTTAAGCTTATTACTCTCTTAAGTCTCATTTTATAAAGTTTTAAATTCTATTTTGATCATGTACTTCTTTTTTCTCAATTCTTTCTGCATCCTCTCACTCTCCTTACCAATTGGACTTCAAGTGGCTTCTAAAAAAAAAAAAGAAACCCAATACAACAACAGAAACCCAATACAACAACAATGGCCCCCAAACCAATGAAACAAAATCGAACATATACAAACAGACAAAGAAACAAACAAAACTTGCCAATATATAACCAAATTAAAGAACACACAAGAAAACATGGGAAGTCCATTTTATATTTGGTTTAATATTTGTGAATATGAGAGCAATTCTGGAAGATTTAATATACTGAGTGCCACTCTATTGGAGAAAATTTATGTAATGTCTCAGCTGGCTAAGTGACAATTCATTTGTTCACATTTAAAATAATGGTTTGGTTTTAATTCAATCCTTGATTATTTTTAAATATAAGAAAATAAGTTGTAATAAGATAAAATCTATCATATTGGAGTTTTACAAGACAAAAAACAGCAGAGCAAAAGAGTCAAAGAACAGGCAGAATAATCAAAGATCAACTCATTGTCATGCTCAATAATCCCATTAAACCATTAAACTGGAAGCCACAATTTATACACAGAAAACTTGTACAAACCTGTGCAGTCTCTGCGCTTATTGCCTCATTCTCTCTGAGTTTATATGAAATTCACTGATTTTAATTTAGAGGGCCTTGTTTCCTTGGTATCTTCCATCCCTGTGGTTCCTGTGCTATTTCCACCTCCTTTTCTGCAAGGTCACCTTATCTATGGACGGGCAGTATTTAATAGAAAGATTTCATTTAGAGTTGAGTGTTCAAGATCTCTGATTCACTGTAGTCATGTCTGGCAGTACATCTATAATTTTTGTATATTCTCTAGGAGAATATTTCCATGATGATATATAAACCATCTATGAGTATTGCAGTATATCATGAGGAGTCACTTTATCATTACTTTTTTTCTTTTTATGGACAAGTAGTATGTTGTTTTACCCTAATTCTTTGGGCCTTCTACTATCAGGTTTATGGTCACCTAAGAAATGTCAGGAATGGAGTCAATCTGGAGAAATGGCCTTAAGTCAAATCAATTATTGGTTGCTTGCTCCATGAAGCTTGGTTTCACCTTTGTCCTATTTTATCTTGCAGGCAGAAAACCATTGAAGATAAAGGTTTTTTGGCTGATTTGGCATATGTATTTCTGTTGAAAATGCAGAGATTGTTCTTGCACCAAAGAAAATAGGGTTTAAAGCTCTATGAATGCACTAGGCCTATGTTTCAATTTTCAATAACTTGTATAATTTTTGTCTTCAGAAATTAAATCTTGCCTTCAGTTCATGAAGAGGAGGGTGTAAAACTGGCTACAGCCTGGCTTGCTTAGGTATCTTCTTTGGACACCTTGGATAACCACTCAATTGTATGTAAACAAATTTACATACAAAAAACTGTGTTAGGTTATAAGAGAGAGGCAGTTGGGTCTCTGACTCTGCCATTACGTGCAACAATTTTCAGATATCATTCAAGTATATATTTCTGGAAGTTCCTGCTGAATTTGGTTTCAATATGCTCATTAATTTTTTCAGTCTCTCCCTGTATTCCTACCTAGAATCCCAATCTCTACTCACCCTGCATACTTGTTCCTCCCATTTCAGTCTCCTATCTATCCATGCTTGTTTATTATGTTTCCCTTCCTAAGAACATATATCTGTTTCATTCTCTCTGTGATTCTACAGATTGTAGCTTTGTTATCATTGTCTTCATGGTTCTTATCCACCAGGAGAGAGGAAAGTCAACAGCAGAATGTCTGATAAAGATCTGAGGATGAGATTGGGAGATAGGACATGGGGGTATGGAGGGAGAAGTGATGATGTGCAACTAGTGTCCTTGTTTCTCTGGTCAGGATGGCCTCTGTGTTTGAAAATAATGAACCCTGGAGTTTCAAGTAGGAACAAAGAAATGAGTTAGAAGATGAAAATTTGGATTGGGAAATCTGTGTGATTCATTTTAGATAGGTGCAGGAGGTAATGAATGGCTTCAGAAGTTGTGTTTTCTTCCAGATCTGGGGATGTGTCTTGGGGGATAGAAGAGCAGAGAAAAAGGTGAAGATCAGCAATTTGCCTCCCTGCTTCCTTTTCTAGTTTGGTTCTTGGGTATTTGTTTCTGCTGGATTTGGAGTGTGGGACAAAGCAATCAGGAGTAGAAGGAAGGTTCAGGGGTGGGCTGTGGGATCCCCCAGAGACAAGGAAGGCTGAGCCTGTTACAATTCTGCTACAGAGCTGAGGCTGAAACTATTGTGTTGGACTTAAAGAGCCATGGTGAGAAGTGAAGTTCTGGAGTTAACCTATTGTCTTCCCTGGCAAGAGTGGCCTATGAACTTTCAGTGAGTTAGTGCCAGATTTGGGTGTTGAGATCAAGAAAGATTGTGAGAATGTTGTAAAAGTTGGAGGATCTATTGTAACCAATGGAGATGAAGTCACAGGCAGCGGGGAACCTGCAGCAGGCCATTTTATCAGAGCTAAAGATGGGACTGTGGGACTGGATTAAGAGAAGAGAGTTGAGGTGAAGTTCTGTTGTGTTAGTTGGAGTTGCCTGTGTCCATTCATCAGTCTCTTGTTTTCTATTGCCTGTCATGTTATGAATCATTTTACACCTTCTTATTCATAAGAAAATACTTTCAGGGTGGGAGGGGTGGAAAAAAAAGAAAATACTTTCTTCTTCAATTATAGCAAATAGTTTTGCTTAGTACAGTATCAATATAGGCCCTTATTCTCTTTTGGGTTACACTGCCATTTTTGGTAATTACTTTCTCCTTTGAAATCAGCTATGATTCTAATGGGCTTTTCTTCTTCTTCTTCTTCTTCTTCTTCTTCTTCTTCTTCTTCTTCTTCTTCTCCTTCTTCTTATTTTTTTTTGAGACAGGGTTTCTCTGTAGCTTTGCACCTTTCCTGTATCTCACTCTGTAGACCAGGCTGGCCTCAAAATCACAATGATCCCCTGGGCTCTGCCTCCATAGTACTGGGATTAAAGGAGTGCACCACAACTGCCTGGCTGAGCTTTTCTTTATATGAGACATTTAGTTCCCTTCTTCATATTTTATTGCTATTGTTTTGTTCTGAATATTAACTAGGGCTTGCTGTGTTTTCTTTCTTTTTATATTTTGTCTATTTGGTGTTGTGAATGTTTCCAGTATCTGCAATGTTATGACTTTCTTGAGTTTGGCAAATTTGTCTTTCATGATCTTGGAGAACATTTTATCTGTGTATTGAGGTACGTTTCTTACATATATACATTTATTTAATTTTTTTCTTTTTTAAATTTTGCTTACAAAATTATTAAAATTCATATTTAACATATTTTAATTTTTTTATTTTATAGTAATTTAATTTTACACATCAGCCATGGATCCCTCTGTCCTCCCTACTCCCAGCCCCCTCGCTTCCCCCCGCCAATCCACCCCCAGTCCTTCAAGGCAAGTATTCCCCTGGAGAGTTACTCAGCCTAGTAAATTCAGCTAAGGCAGTTGCAGTCCCCTTCTCCCTACACCAAGGCTGAGCAAAGTGTCTCAGCATAAGCCCTAGATTCCAAACAGCCAGCTCATGCACCAAGGACAGGTCCTGTTCCCACTGCCTGTGAGCCACCTAAATAGTTCAAGCTAATCAACTGTCTCACTTATCCAGAGTACCTGATTCATTTCCATGGGGGCTCCTCAGATATCGGTTCACAGTTCATGTGTTTCCACTAGTTTGGCTATTTGTCCCAGTGTTTTTTCAAATCATGGTCTCAATATCTCTTGCTTATATAATCCCTCCTATCTCTCATTGATTTGACTCCTAGAGCTCCACCTGGGCCTTGGCTGTGGATCTCTGCATCTGCTTCCATCACTCACTGGATGAGAGTTCTATCATGACAGTTAGGGTGTTCGGCCATCCAATCACCAGAGTAGGTCAGCTCGGGCTTTCTCTCAACCATTGCCAGTAAACTAATGTGGAGGTATCTTTGTGGATTTCTGGCGACCTCTAAAAAATTTCACATACCTATGGTGTAGAGCATAACCTGTGTAGTTCTTTTTTGTGTTATATTTATATAAACATACATGTATATGTGTTTCTGATCTTCAGTTAAGTTACTCTTCTTGTTTTAATATTCTATTTGTTATTTTTCTGTCTTTATCTTGACATTTCTAATTAGTTTTCTGTTATAAGTTTACATCAGATTGAGTTCTCATTAATAAATCTATATCTTTTCAATTTTTTTAAAGACTGTACTGTTTGCATTTATGTCTCTGTGGTCTCATATCACTCAGATTTTTTAGGTTCTCCTCATTAATTTTATTGGGCTGCTTCTCTGTGTTTAATTTTAGCACTTAGACTAGTTTACTAATGTTTATAATAGTTCTTCCATCATCTGTATCATGGTAATTATTGATTGAAGAATACTTCTATGAGACTGATAGACTGGGGGAAGGGGGCTGGCTTTATTTTTTATATTCTATGTGTGATTTTTTTTCTATTCTTTTGATAAAACACCGTTACCAGGAAAATGGGTAAAACTAATGATTTCATTGGGATTAAGGTACCATGAGAATAAGACTCCATTATGACATGGAATGAAGTCAAGAGGCAGTAAATGTAGCAGAAAGAACAGATAACATTCAAATGTCAAATTTCAAGCACTCTCCAGAAAGGAAAATAAAGATAGTGTGTAGTTCCTACACTTAAAGGTCCTAACTCAGTCCCACATTTTATGCATTAACACCATACTTCGAGTCAAATAATGTGACTACTTTAAAATAAAGTTATCATGTGTGTGACCTTTAGGGAGCACTGTTATTCAAAGTAGCATATATAGTAATCATGTTCGTGTGATCAAAATTGGTCCTGTGAACTCTTTTTAATTTCTGTGTCTTCTATGCACAATGAAGACTTAACAGGCAACAATAAATATAGGGAAGCTTATGTGTGAAGGCTACATATACATGGGTGGAGGGGTGTCAAGTAGGCACAGGGGATGGGCAGAATTACAAGATGGGCATCCCATTGTAAGGGTGAATGTAGGAGTATTCTGGACAGAGATTATCAGTCTAAATATGGGCACATAGTGTAGAATACAGGCTAGAACGATGGATTGATGAGGGAATGTAGATGAGGGGATATTGTGGAATCACCGGTCTGATAACAAGTGTAAAATGTATGTTGCCAGACTGGGATCAAAAGTGCTGATGATTTGCATGAAGGAGAATTGGGAAGTGTCCTGTGCTCCCTTGCTAGTAATAGCAGAATATCAGGGCCCTTCAGTGTTTGTAAGAGTTAGCAGGACAGGTTGTAGTTTCTATTTTGATCATGTGTTCAGGAAATTACAAAGAGTCTGGTGATTATAAATTACTTATGCAATTGTTTTGTGTAGATGAGAGGATATGCTGGCAACAACCTACTTACTCATTCTTATGGAGGATAGTAATAATACAGAACAGATGGCAGACATGATTGAGCAGGTTCTGGTGTATGCTGTCTTTGTGTGAGAAAGAGTTGGGGTACAATCCAATTTGCCCTGTTAAAGAAATGGGAAAGAAGTGGAGGTTCACAAGGAGGAGTAGAGTCAACAAAAAAAGTGTGATCTCTTGGATTTTGATTGTGTAAGCAGAAAGAATCATAGCAGGGAATAAAATAGACATGTTCCTCATGCACATGGCAAGTGGGAGAGAGCTCCAATATTTTTCTGAAATTGTTGTCTATGTTTGCCTGTTACATGACCTTATGAAGATCAAACATTCCATAAATTTCTCTCACTTTTCATAACCACATTTATTTCCTACAGCAAAACTGAAAATTTCCTATATTACAATCTTGATATATTCCCCAGACAGCTGTCATTTTATGCATTATACTCTCATATTGTTTTCAAATTATTTTACAAATCGAGAGTGTATTTCTTTTCATTTCTTTCAGCTCTGTCATTTTACCAGTCCCAGGAGGTCTCCCAACAGAAGTACAAACAAGATTCTTTACAGGAAGAAAGAGCAGGCTTATTTGAAACTATTGGTCTTGACATATTACATACAAGGAGGTTCTGGGATTATCATGGTGACAAAAGAGAATATGAATCATGTTATAATGAGAGGGATGTTTATGAGAAACGTGCCAAAGGCATTACTTTTGATAAACATCAAGAATCTCTAGTGTGTCCAAAGAGAGCATACACTGTGTCAGTTACAAGTTCAGAATCAAATGATTATATGGAAAAATATCCACCCCAAGCATGGACACCTGGCTATACTCTACATGGACATGTGAAAACTTCACAATGGGACACACAGTGTAACACTTCAAAGTCTTTGCAACACTTTCCAAGTGTTGTGCAATTAAATGATACTCCAATAGTCCCTGAAAAAAGGAGTGCTTTAAGCACAGAAAAATATTTGAATTGTCAGCAGAATGGTATTTCCTATACTCAAAATTCAGTAGAGGTTCCTGAACAATTACTTCCACTATATGACAACTTCCACAATTTAGATCAACATAAATATTTTAGGAATGAAATGTGGCATAATATGTATCATAAGGAAAGAAGTTGTGAAAATTCCAATATATTTAGTGATGTTGATAATGACCTTGCTAAGTTTTCTTTGGTAAATAATTACCAGAATAGTCAGTTTGAGATACATTTTAATGGCAAGAACTCATGGACTTACTCTACTGATGATATAATTCCTAGTAATTCTCACATAAATACATGCTCAACAGTTAATCATTTTGAAATTAATGAACATCAGAAAGTTTTTCATAAGTACTCAAACACTTCTTTGCACAAACATGAACATAACCAAGAGAAGCACAGGACAAGCAAACACCATGACCAAAGTCTTAAAGAATTCTCAAACTGCATTCAGTGTAACGGAACTAGTACTCAAAAAATTTATGAGAGACTCAGAGGTGATGCATTCAAGAAGTTCACAAATGAATCTTCAAATCTGGAAATGGATAATATAAAGCTTACAGGAACAAAATTTTACCAGATTAAAGAATGTGATAAATTCATTGATTTCAATTCAAATGTCATTCAGAATGACTCAAGTTACACTGAAGAAAAGAAACCATACAAATGTAATGATTGTGGAAAGTCCTATAGCAAACTTTCATACCTTCATATTCATCACAGAATCCATATGAAAGAGAACCATTATAAATGTGAAAAATTTAGAAAATCCTTTAGGAAAAATTCATTTCTTCATGTTCACCACAGAATCCATATAGGAAAGAAACCTTATAAATATGATAAATGTGGAAAGCACTTTACTAGGTGCTCATCTCTTTATGTTCATCAGAGAATCCATACTGGAGAGAAACCTTATAAATGTGATGACTGTGGAAAGTCCTTTGGTAAGTCCTCACATCTTCAATGTCATAGGAGAACCCATACTGGAAAGAAACCTTATAAATGTGATGAATGTGGAAAGTCCTTTGTTCATTCCTCCAATCTTCAACGTCATAGGAAAATCCATACTGGAAATAAACCTTATAAATGTGCTGACTGTGGAAAGTCTTTTGTTAATTCCTCCAAACTTCAATGTCATAGGAGTACCCATACTGGAGAGAAACCTTATAAATGTGATGACTGTGGAAAGTACTTTAGGGATGGATCATCTCTTCATGTTCATCGGAGAATCCATACTGGAGAAAAACCTTATAAATGTGATGACTGTGGAAAGTCTTTTGTTAATTCCTCCAAACTTCAATGTCATAGGAGAACCCATACTGGAGAGAAACCTTATAAATGTGATGAATGTGGAAAGTCCTTTTTCCAGTCCTCCCATCTTCAATGTCATAGGAGAACCCATACTGAAGAGAAACCGTATAAATGTGATGAATGTGGAAAGTCCTTTTTCCAGTCCTCCCATCTTCAATGTCATAGGAGAACCCATACTGGAGAGAAACCTTATAAATGTGATGAATGTGGAAAATCCTTTCTCCAGTCCTCCCATCTTCAATGTCATAGGAGAACCCACACTGGAGAGAAACCGTATAAATGTGATGAATGTGGAAAGTTCTTTTTCCAGTCCTCCCATCTTCAATGTCATAGGAGAACCCATACTGGAGAGAAACCTTATAAATGTGATGAATGTGGAAAATCCTTTCTCCAGTCCTCCCATCTTCAATGTCATAGGAGAACCCATACTGGAGAGAAACCTTATAAATGTGATGAATGTGGAAAATCCTTTCTCCAGTCCTCCCATCTTCAATGTCATAGGAGAATCCACACTGGAGAGAAACCTTATAAATGTGATGAATGTGGAAAGTCCTTTGTCCCATCCTCCCATCTTCAATGTCATAGGAGAATCCATACTGGAGAGAAACCTTATAAATGTGGTGGCTGTGGAAAGTGTTTTAGTGATGTCTCATCTCTTCATGTTCATCATAGAATCCATACTGGAGAAAAAACTTATAAAAGTAATGACTGTGAAAAATGCTTTAGGAATGGCTCATCTCTTCATGTTCATCAGAAAATCCATACTAGAGATAAACCATAGAAATATTAAAAGTGTATTGTCTTTTACCCATTGCTTTATGTTAATGTTCATCAGAGAACTTGCATCTGAGCCAAGCCTTATAAATGTAAAGAAGGTGAAAATTTCTTATCCAAATCCTCAACACTTCATCTTCCCTGAACCCATTCTAAAGAAAATATTTACAAATATGAAGAATGTGGAAAAATACTTCTCATGAGCTCTCACCTTAGAAGACATCAGAAAAATTATAAGAATCTTAAAAAATTCTCTAATAATTATTAAATTTATTTCAGTATCATTATATTTATGCAATAAAATGTGTGGAATATATAAAATCTTTCCTCAATATTCACTCCTTATTCAATATCACAAACATCGCTTTTGGAAGCCCTATTGTTGATGTGAATTTGGAAGTGTTAATTCAAGAGTAGACCTTATAATTACTAAATGCTTATTGAAAAATTTGCTATGGATATTGTTTTATTAAACTATCAGCTCATTAATTTCAAGGAGTACTTGTTTGAAAATACTAAAGCAACAGCAATGTGAAACAAGAATTTTTGCTAATAGATGATTATTGACTACAATAGAAAGTCCAAATGGCTACATAACATTTTTTGCAATTTTTTGATGATATTGTCTTTTGTGTGAGATTATTATTTTCTATATATTCTATATCATTACTATATTCCCAGTATTTTAGCTTTTGTAGAGTGTATATTAATGATTGTTTTTAACTTCATATTGATTCCCTGTTTTTACAAGCCCAAATAAATGTAGTATACTTTCTGTTTATTTTAATTTACCTTGATGAGATGAATCTTCATTTAGTGTGAGGATGGCATAATAAAGATTAAATCTTCCAGAAATGACAGTGCTAATAAAAACATATCATTAAAATAGGTTCTATAGAAAACTGTACCAGTGGAAATAAGCATATGCAAACAGCAATATTGTGAATTCCAAAAGGAAGGAGACAACAAGATTATTTTAAGCAAATTAAGTCTCTATTTTCACATTGAGATAAGATAATGGTTGATCTCCCTGGTTCCTACAATCCTTTTTCTCTCTATTCTAGAAACACACAAGTCTTAACCAGCAAACAGGGAGCCTTCATGGAACCAAACTCCACCCTCTACATATATGTAAAATATTTGTAGTTTGTCTATTTTTGGAACTCCTTACAATGGGGGGAAGGTCTATTCCTAATTCTTTGGTTGGCTCTTCAGAGTCTATTCCTCTTACTGGATTGTCTTTCTTAGTTAACTACAAGGGGAGGTTCTTAGTCTTACAGCAACTTTACATGCCATTCTTAGCCTATGTACATTGGAGGCTGGCAACTATCTTATCAGAGACAGAGGGGGAGTGGAATACAGTGTGGAGGGAAACTAGGAAGGTAATTGGAGGAGAAGAGGAAAGGGAAAGTATGATCAGGATGTAAAATAATAAATTATTAAATTTTTAGAAGAATAAAGAATACAACCACACAGACAAAAACAAAGAAAAGATGTTGTTTGTATATTGACTACCGATGAGTCTCAGTGTAGTATAGCCATTTTTAACATTCCTAATACTGTGACATTTTAATACAGGTCTTCATTTTTTATCACTTTAAAGTATAAAAGTATTTTTGTTGCTTTTTCATAAGTATAATTTTGTTCCTGTTATGAATTTTCATGTAAATACCTGATATTTCTAATGGTCTGTGATGACCCTTGGTAAAGGGTCTTTGGACCCCCCAAATGAATATGATCCACATGTTGATAACTGTGGCTGTATGGTTTCTATAAACTGGTTATGTAGAAAGATATACATATAAGCAACAATAAGAAAGATGTAACTTATTCTTTGAATACTGTTAAGTGATTTCAAGCTAGACCCCAGAGAGCCTAGTATTTTTTAAAACATCTCCAAAATTGACAAAAAGACTCCTCAAGTAACCTACAAATGCTTTGCAAGACCTAAAATGAGTGTTCTATCCAAGTAAATTGAAATGTTGGATCCCTCTGGCAGCTGAATTTGATTTCATAAACTGTTTTGAGTTTAATAATATAAAGTAAAGCTATCTATATGTCACAGAAAAATTATCCAAACCTTTAAACTTTCACAAGTTATTCATTTCACAGCAAAAGAAATATAAATGTCCCAGTAGATCCAATATAACTATGACATGCAGGATCTTTTCTTACAGAACTTAAACCTGAAATATGTCATATATCCTCACCCACAATTATTCTTATTGAAGATTATTGTCACTCTTTAATCATTTAAAATAATGTTGTGGAGTATAAGTTGAATGAATATCTATACTCAATATTAAGGATATGGTTTCCTTAATATCACAAAACTTCACTGAATATTTTCTTAATCTTACTCCATATCTCATATTGTAGAATACACCATGCTGATTTTAGCAATAAGTCAATATCATATTGGAGCTTCGAGATTCTGAAAATAAGAAAATTTTTATTCATTACTAGAAATCAAACCATTCAAACACCAAAAGTTGGAGCTATATTCATAACTCAGGCTGCATTTATTCTGTAATGAAAGTTCTATTTGTTAAATAAGAAATACATCTAATTTGTTCATTTCTTTACCTTTGTTGCCTTACTTTGAAGCAAAGGTTTGATTGTTGTCAATATATAAGTGAATTTTTGTAGTAAAAATAAAACTTCCACAAATGAAAATATTAACAGAAAACTCAGTAAGTAAAAAAAATACTGAGTTCTGTTACACAGAAAGGTGATTCCAACAGAAAACCTCAGGGAATTAAGTGCATGTGGTATGTTCATTTGGGTAAAGATAGGTGTGTGTATACCTATACTATCATATAAAATCACATAAGATCATGAGCATTGAAGAAGATCATCTCAAATGAAGAAAAGTTTATTTGAAACCTTGCCTGTGTTATTTCATTCCAAGGATACTTGGCTCAATTTCTATTCTTATGTCTTGGTACAGAATTTAATAGTCATGGAGCACATGGACAAAAGACAACTCACCATGTAGAAGCCATTAGATCTATGCCATGCTTATAGATTGAGCCACTAATTAGCTCCTAAAATTCTGGTCTCATTATTAGGCCCCTCCTAATCACAACCACCTTCAACTGTTACAGAAAAGCAGAAAACGGATCTGAACCACCACTTCTCTCAGGTTATTCCACTGCCTCACTTTTTGGGACCCTCAATTCTGTCTGTTCTGTTTTATTGTTTTCTATTTTGTCTCCTTCATATTTATCTCTATGTTAATAAAGATATTATCATCCTGACTGATTATTATTATTTTTATTTGCTTATTTTTGAATAGACTTATTTTTCCCTCTAAACAGCATTGACATCATCAAGCAGTTATTTTAGTGTCCAGCAAGTGTCATGGGGTTTCTCTCATGCAATGGTGCCACTTGTACTATAAGTATGAATCTTGTGAGCATTAATAGACTTCTTCACTGATCATGACTGGTGAGTGTGTGAAACACAGCCAAAATCTACTGACTTCTCATAACTTATGTTGGTCTCTCTGTTTCTCATGGTCACATTGTGAATTGGGTATGATCTGGATTCAGAAAGTCATATTCAAAGACCTAAATCACACAGAGAAGACAAAATGGAGGATTCTTTTCCTTGACAATAGATACTACAGATCACACCTTTGAGGGAGAGCAGTGGGCTCCTTAAAGTCAATAATTCAACAGTATAGAATAGGGTAAGGGGCTTCTGTTTTATTAATGTTGTGTGTAGACTTGTGTTGTATTGTGTGTGTGTGTGTGCGTGTGTGTGTGTGTGCATGCTTCTGTGTTTTAGCTCCTTGCTACAGTGTGAAGAGAATTAGCTCTGACTTTAGAAAATGTTGGTTTTGTTTAACAAGTAACTTTGTCACATGTTAAGGAGAAGTGTCATTATGGAACAAGTTATGTCAGCAATACTGGTTCTTCCCTTAATTGTGTCAATTAAATGGAGTAGTTGAATACTGTGGTGCAAAGAACTGATGGGTCTCTACGCTGATGTATAGGCTTGAATAATGTATGACTCTGCTAACTGCATATGTACTTTATCAGGTGTCTGATTGTAATGATGTGCAAACTTATTTATGTGTAGGCATGGAAGCAAATTGTTTCTTTTTATTGAAATTTCAAGGAAAATACAGAGTACTTTCCATTTCCAATGTGCCACAAACTAGTACAGATGACTTTTTTTCTGAATGTTGTAATAATAATTGGAGTCAACAATAAAGAGAAACTTGAAGGAAAAAGGGAGGAAAAATTTATGACAAATAGATGATTCCTGTCTTACAAGTGACTTCTAATTGCAGTTTGAAAAAGGTGCAGATCCCAGTTTATTAGGAGAAAAGAGGCAGCATTTAACTCAAGCCTAGTGGAGTATACGTTTCTCATGCTCTCAGAGTGTTTCTTGGCCATATGTCCATGAATGGAAACATGTCTATTTCAGGACAACACATCTATTCAATTTGTGCCAGATATATATTTTCCTTAATCTAGAATTAATAATCACAGGTATAGAACCTCATGATAGAAGCATGAATAAAGAAGGTATCTTTTCACTGCCCAGGCAGACACCTCACCTAATCTCAAGAAGTCTCATGAGCCTTCTGCAGGTGTGGAATTGGTACAGTAGAGTTAGAGACTAGATAATTCCATTCAACTAATAACCATGCAATTCAGATCCCAGATTTGTCTTGAAGGAAGCCATTAGATTGCAGGCAGTTACCAAATAAATTTCTGAGAAAATACAGGCAAATTAACATAGTTGTAATTTGTTGTGCTTGCTGTGAGTAAGGAGAAGCACATGGCTGGTATTACTTGTTATAAAAATGCTTCTATTTCTCTAAATGGATTACATTTAATTTTACCCCCAATTTTCTTCATTCCTCCTTCTCTGGGTTCCAGTCTGTTTTCTTTGTGCAGAGTCTTGATATATACATCTTGAATGTGGTGAGAGGTTTAATTATTTGTGAAGGAAGTGGTTATGCTTCAGAATTCTATACCCAAACAAGGTCATTGTATCTTCTTCAGTTTAGGAGTAGTTTCTCTTTAACCCTGTTTAGAGCTTTTGAAAATTTGACTTTTCTTCTAGTGAGAGGAATTAGTGTTCATTAGAATCCCATTGAAAAAATATGCATAGTCTGTAGGAACTGAAAACTGAATATGCAAATTTAAGCAGCACCATGGAGTTCCTGTGCATTCTTCATTTCTGCACAGACATGCATGTCATACAGCTCTGATTTTAGTAAATACCTTACCTTAGTGCCAGAAAAAGACAAAAAAATAAAATTTTGTTTAGTTGATTTCAAATATTAATGGAGAGTCTGAGTAATTACAATGCAATTAATGTAGAAAATAAAGATAAACTGAGTATGTGTGCAGATATTTATGTGGTCAATGTCACTTCCAGGGAGTGTTCCACGAATTATGTTTATTGTAACTATTGATATCTGATAAATTTCCAACAAAAACAATGAAGTTCAAGGATGGAATTCAGTGTTTTTCACTAAATCTTAAGGTATCAGAGTGTTCTTTGGAGCTCACATATTGTAAAGAATTCCACTTGGTTCTCCTCATTTTTCTTTCTTTTATCCCTTTTCCTTCCTTCCTTCTTTCATTTATTTTTTTGATCTTTCAAGAGAAGAGTTTCTTTGTGTTGCTTTTGGACCCTGTCCAGTTTGTAGACCAGGCTGGCCACAAACACACAGGGATTCATCAGGCTCTGCCTCCTGCATGCTGGGATTAAAGGCATTTGCCACCACCGCTTGTCTCCTCATTTTTCACCCATAATTACTTAACAGTGTTCCTGGGTGAAGTAATGTCATTGTGAAAATAAATTTGTGAAAAAATTTAATCATGACTCTCACTGAAAAGTTGCAGAACCTTAATATTATAAATTGTATCATGGTAACCAATGGGAAAACTCAGTGGAGACTTTAGAGGGGAATACATTGCCTTCATGCTGCTTGGACATAAGCAGCTAGATTTCTTTACCCAATTGAAGAATTACTTTCATGTGCGACTACCTCACAGATGCTGTTTGTTATCCTCCATGGAAGCCTCATTTGGCTTTAATCAACCACCCCAGAGAAAGAGAATGTGAGGATCCTTAATGATTCTCAATGTCAGCTGTGCTCAGCCTTAACTTGAAATACCAACCTGGCTCTAGTAGCTATAGCAAGTCAATTTAATCATGCTGCCAAGTCTGTACTAAAGTCATTCATGCTGGCCAAACAGCCTACCTACCTAATGCATGAGAGTTGAACCTATCATTTTCTCTGCCTCTGGGAGCTCATGTTGTTCTACATCTCTGCTCTGTTATAGTACACATAGTGAGCTTTTTGATCCTGCCTTCCAGTGTCTTGGTGTGGTAGAATGTATATGGGGCTTTTCCTGCTTTGAAATCAAAATATTATCAGAGAGGTAAAATTTTGAGATAAAGTTTCTTGAGAGGATCTACACAGAAAGGGAAGAGAGATGGCATTTTCTCAGGTAAATGTATGAATGGAGTGGATGTGAGACATATTGACTGTTTTACAAGTGCTTCTTTTGCTGTGATCTCAAACATTTACATTACCTCTCAGTTTCTATAAACCATTATTTTTCTTTTTCTGAAATGGTTGTCAAGTTAAAGTCTTTTGAATGCATGTCCCACATATGCTGCTTTCCACTGTTTTCTCACCATTTCATTTTTTAGCATAAATTCTCTGAGTTAATGCATAATGTAACCTTCTGGTAGACAAAAAGAACATGTCCTACTGAGAGTGGAGTTGAGACATTTCACATGAATGAGAAAGAAGCCATGTTCCATGATCATTTTGTCCAGGTATCCATTTTCTCAATGTAGGCTTTTCCAAAAAGGAGGCACTGTGAAAAAGAATAACATGTCTTCTTTCAATGTATAATGTTTAAAGTAGTATTGTTATGAAAGACATACTGTGTTATATACTAAGATGAAATGTTTAAATGCAATACAAATTTCCAAGTGGAATTTGCCAGTTATAAGGTTTTATGAAATTATCACATCAGGCATATTTCCATTTTTTGTTTTGTGACTGGATTCAAAGAGTCTATTCTATCATTTCTTTTTGTCTGCTACTAACATTACAATGAACTTGCAATGCCTCTGTGTTGTGACGACACCTGCTAACAATCAATCCCCTGGGAGTACATGTAACATTACATCTCATGGTTATATAGTACATTTTTTTGAACAAATGAACAAATGGAGACCTTGTAGGTACTTATTATAATCCTGTGGATTTCACAAACAATGGAAAAGTCTCAATAAGATAAATTTAGGTTATTGAAGTGTCTTCTTAACAACCAAATGTACTAAATTGAGTGCAGGGATGGCATTATTTAAATACAATATTTGCAAGTGAATCCAAAAGTTTTTTCACTGTTTAAAATAAACATAAGAGAGAATCTAATCATTTGCCTCACTGAAATACTATAAAATGATGTAATTTTAGAAGGCAACATGGAAAGTAAAGGGAATGCCTCATGGGAGACACTGTTGAGGTATCAATTTTTTACTCTGTCTTGCTTGCAAGCAAGTGTATTACTTACCCAGGGTGAGAAATAATTTCAGTTGAGGCTATCCCTCAGATTCCATCCACTATTTCAAATACAGGAGTCAGTTATGTTTTAATTAATGATCTCAGGAAAATGGAATGTGAGGAAGGGGTCTATACAACTTTGTACAGCTGTGTTCAGACTCAATTTAAAGCAGGGCACTGACACCACTTACCCATGTGATATAGATTTCCAGGATCTGAAGGAGTAAAGGACCCCCTCAAGGCAGGAAAGACAAAGCTAAGTTTCGGTCTGCCTGTAAAAGTTCAATGTTTCTGCATCTCTGCTGTGGCACAAGGCTCCAATTGCAATTTTTTTTAACCTGCTTTTGGATCTCTGAGTGTGGAATGCAGGTGCTGCAGCCTTTTACACAGAATAGTTTCAGAATGTGAAACTTTAAGATAAACTTCCTCACAGGATCCATTAAGAAGGGGAGGGACAGATGGCATGTTCTCAGGTAAATTCATGCACAGGGATGGGATGGTTTGACAGTCCACACATAAATGCTTCATTTGCAGAGCTCTGAACCTTCACTATAATTCCTAACTAGAGGAAAACTATGTTTTTGTGTTTTATTATATTTCTAATATAAATTTTTTATTATCAGTCATCTCCGTTCCACATTCTGCTTTCTACTCTTTCCTGCCTCTTTTATTTTCCAGTGTGACCTAACTACATCAGTTAATGACCTGAAATATTTATAAATTTTCTGATATTAGAGATGACTATTGAAAGAAAATCCATACTGAGCACAATTTCAGACATTATTTATCACTGAGAAGAGGTGCATATTTCATGAAATGTTTAGATGTTGAGTACTTTGATTCCATGAAAAAGTTACAATGTCCTTCCTCTTAATATATAACTTTTGAAAATTGCAGATTACTGATAACACAGAGAATTCTTTAGTTAAATGCTCTTTCCTTGGGCAAATAACTCAAACGATCATAACAAAGAGAAATTGAATTTTTACTTCAGAGTCCATTGACATTCAAGGATGTGACTATCAATTTCTCCAAAGAGGAATGGGAATTCCTGGACACATCTCAGAGGGATTTATACAGAGAGGTCATGTTTAAGAACTACAGCAACCTGGATTCTGTAGGTGAGAATAAATTCTTTCATATTGCTGCTTAGCCCTATGAATGCCTAGTAACTTGTATTAGTCCTTGAATTGCTTTCTATCAATGAATCTGAGCTGCCAATTATTATTAGATATTGTTGAGTGTAATATTTATTGAAAATGTTCTTAATCTAAATGTTCTTTAATTTAGCAAATACTCCCTTAAATCCAATTTTTTTGCAGTCACTCAGTAGCAATAATGTGTGAATACAGTCTGATTCCCACAGTTTTATTTTTGTAATGGCATAATGTATACAAAGTTGAATGTATACACAATTAAAATTATTGATTGCTTTAAACTCTATAACCACTGTCAAGTATGGATTAATAAAACTTCACTTATGAGTCTTTCCTTATGTAACTTGATATCCACTGAGTACAAGCCCGTGTTAGAACTCAACTCTTTTCCCCATCATATAAATAAATTATCATGTCCCTTCTAATTCACAGGCCTTTCTGTATCAAAACCAGAGGTAGTCACGTGTCTTGAGCAGAACAAAGAACCCTGGATCCTGAACACAGAGGAAGCAGAAGGTAGAGAACCAGGTAAGGTGGAAGGAAACAATGGTTTATGTATAAAGTACAAAACAAAAAAAAATGGAACCATAACTGGAGTGGGATTAGCCCAGCTCCTCACTCAAAGCAATGCCTGAGAATTTCATTTGGAATTGTGAACTAGGATTGAGAACACAGAAAATTTTACATGATTTTCCCTCATTTCATCGGAAGAGTGATTAGATGAAATTTATTATACCAATAGTAATTTCACAATGTATGTGGGGCTTTATTTTGTATTCCAATAAATGTCTGAATTTGTGTCCTGATTGTCAGTGATTCTAAGGTTTTTTTGAAATTTATAAACATTTTGATATTATAACTGGATCAACATAGTTTTTTTTTTTCTTTTAGCTCCTTGCCTACCATCCCTGTATGACACTAACCCATTGTCATGATTCCTGCACCATGTCTCATTCCCTCTATCAAAGAAAGAACATAAAATTCATAAAAAAATCAAGGAATATTTGGGCTGGCCAATTGTTTCTGAACACAAGACTTTGAATATGATTGATATGCCCTAGTGTTACTCATTGAAAAACCAATTTTGTTACTCCTGGAAGCTAAGGACTACACATACATTCTTGTCACAAATTTTGACTTTGGGCCTACTTTTCACTTTAGAAGCTGAGATTTTGTTTGACTTGGGCTTCTGTGGAGTTTGGCCTTGCTGTCACAGACTTGGTGATTTATGGCCCATTGTTCCTATAATGTTTGTAAATTTCTTCCCTAAATTCATTTACCATTTCTAGTCTCTATGTTCTCTCAGCATATATTTATTCATAGGTACCTAAACCTTTATGCAAGGGTTAAGATAAAAGAATCCCAGATAGGGCTCAGTTCTCCAAAATCTCCTAATTAAGCTTCTCCAGTGAAGGATGAGTGATGCACAAATATATGTGTATAACATTATAGGATTAGTTTAATGCCATGTTCTTTAAGCAGAAATATAATCATTTTTTATCTTGAGCCCATGATCAATTTGGTCTCAGTTTCTTGTCTGCAATACTAGTGTCAGGTACGGGTTCAAACAATGGAGTGGGATTTAAGAAAATCAAATGCTGGTTAATGATTGCCAACACAGTTGTTCCAATTTTGTGCATTTCTTTCATGCCAATGAGAATATTCAGTCACATGGTACATAACGATGAAAGACTGATGAGTACCTTTCTTCTCATGTAGCATATATGACACTATGAACATATTTGAGTTGGGTTGAAGTGTTCTGTTGAACACATGTTTGATATCTTCACTCCATTTTTTAAATATATGAACCTTTTTATTGAGTTTTTGATGATTATTACAAAAGTGATACCTGCTATGTTTGGGTATAACACCAGAAAACAATGCAACCCATTACTTGTACAGGAGGCTTTATTTGTTGGCACATGATTTCAAGTTTGGGTATTGGCTACACCATCATACAGTAAAGACATTTAAAATGTTTTTTGATATTCACTTGTTTTAACAAGCTTCCACAGAAGTACAGTTGTCTATGTTTCTTTAAAAGAAGATTTCTTTGTGAGCCAGAGACATGAAAATGATTCCCTGCAAATCTGATTACCAGAAGGCTATTACCAGGACACAGACAGTGGAAAGAGGTTTCTGAAAACTACCATCTAATCATATGCATGCCACATATATAGTCAATAAATATATAAATATGTTTTTAAGATTATCAAGAAAAGGACTGTAATCTTAGTTATTCCTCTTTGTATTTGCTCTTCTACAGTACCCTAACATCACTTTCATGACTTAATACTGTTTTAATTTCTCATTCTTTTTAATAGTGCTGTTTTTAATTACCCCTTTTGTGGAAAAAATCCTACATCCCCATTGGCTCCATGCTAGTTACCTAAACTCTACAGAAAATATAGAGAAGAAAATCTTAAAAGCTAGCATCTACAAATTTGAGAAAATATGCAGTATTTGTCTTTCTGGATTAAGTTACTTATAATAATTTTTTTTTCAGTTTTACTCATTTACCTACAATATGTATAATACAAAAAAAGAGTTTCTTAGCATATAACCTACCAAAGATAAATCAAATGAATAAAGAATTTATCATGTCACATGTTAATTAATAATTAAAAAAACAAACTCAAGTTAAGAAAACGAGATGGATTCAGGACAGAATTCCACCAGAACATTAGAGAAAAACTAACATCAATCCATTTACAGTTATATGACAAAAGGGAAATTTTCCATTTCAAGAATATCTCAAAAGAATTATCTACTAGGATCAAGGTGACATCATCCAAAAGATGTTAATAGGAAACAACATAAGTAAATAAAGACACATAATGTATTAGGAGAACAAACTATATGAAACAGACCAAATGGTCTCTTCAATAAATGCAGAAAATACTTTCATCAAAATAAAACATCCCTTCATTATAAAACTTCTACAGTAGGAGGAACATATCCACAAGTAATAGAATATGTTTACTGCAAGTAATTACCAACATAATTACTAAATGGAGAAAATGCAAAACATTTTATAACTGGGAAAATAAAGGAAACTCACTCTCTCCATACGTGTTATATGTTCTGCTTGAAGTCTTAAGTGTCAGTCTAAGATCATATGAAGTTCAATGGGATACAGAAAGGAAAGAAAAAAGTCATACTATCCTTAATACATAATATTTATTTTATACCAGAAAATTTAAATCAAGATTCTATTGAGTGGTGCTAAGGTTATTGCTCATTTCTGCATCACCTTTTGTACTGACTTTCCTTCCATCGTAACTGAAGAAACCTTCTGAGTTTCTGTTTCCCAGTTGATAGTGTCCCTCTATCTCAAATGTCTAATCAAAGAATTATAGACACCTAATGAATACTGTGACAAGGAGAGTTACCATCTGCCATGTGTTATACTTATTATTGCTTGTCTAGTGCAAAGTGGTGAGACCTGAAATAATATAATCACTAACAATAAAGCTGCACTAACATTCTGAAGTTATATATATTTCATATATATATTTGAAAATTATGTGCATAAATACATCAGAGTAACAATGATCAAATGGGGGTTACATTATTGATTTGGGGATATGGGAATAGTTGTAGGGAATGTAGGTGGGATAACCTGGAAACGAAATGATATAATTATATTTAAATTAAATTTACATTTAAAAAAGAATTTTTTAATTTAACATGTAAACTCTGAGTCGTGATATTTTACTTTGAAATAGAATTCTGTATTTTAGTCTACTTTGAAAATATAAATTTTATTCACTAGGCTTTTTTCACTTTGTTCAGTTTTTATTGAAGGAGTACAATGTTACTCTATGAAACTTCCCTGGCTGTCCTGGAACTTTCTCTATAGTTCAGGGTGGCTTGAACTCACAGACATTAGCCTGCCTCTGCCTACTGTGTTCTGGCATTAAAGGCTCTGTTTTCTGAGTGCTGGGACTATAGACATGTGCCACCACTGCCCAGCTTGCATTTTGTGTTTTTGTATCCAAACATATTAGAGATCTAAGACTCTTTAGGAAAAAGAGATTGTAATTAACTCTGCCCACCATTCATATTCTGCATTCAAGTCAGTGAATGACACTTTAAGAAAAAGCCAGACTGTGATTCACATTTACGGGCCATTTGGGATGATTCTATCAGTTAGTTATGCTAGGACAGGAGATATTGAGGCCAAGGTTAAGGTTTGCCTTGCTGAGAATTAGTTTTACAATGGAGAAACCCATTCATCTTAATATTGACCAGGGGCACTTTGCCTAATTGACTCTATTTGTACTTTTTCTTGTCTGAACATATAATTTACTTTTCTCACCCCTCCCCTTTTTTTGAGACTGGATCTCTATCCATGTAGCTAAAATAGGCATGAAATTGAATATGTAGATCAGGTTGGCTTCATACCCATAGAGATTCACCTACCTCTGCCTTCCAAATGCTGAGATAAAAGAGCTCCTTTGTAAATTTTAGACATTCTTAGGTATCTGAAAAAATGAAAGTCCTATAGTATTATCAATGTGATTGTGGAGATTTTGAAACATTCTCTCCTTGGGTCCATAAAGGTCAATGGACCTGATAGGTATATTTGTTTTTCATGATCATTTTATTGTTTTCTTTTTAGTAATGACTCACTTTGAATAACTACACATTAACATGTATTAATAATCATTAATAATAGAAAATCAATACATGATATTTTACCATTTAAATATTAGGTAAAGATATTTTTTTCCTAAACTGATAATGCAATTTTCAAGTGAACAGAATATTTTTAATAATGGTTAATACTTTCATTTTATATTATAACAATTATGTTTACAGTTATTTGTTACGTGACATTTTTAAAGAGAACCCTGTCAAATTATACATATTATATATTACAATTTTATGAAATGACCTTCTTATGTTCACCATGTTTAAACATTTGTTTCTTTATAGAATAAGTCCTGAATATTTGTGTTTTATCTTTTTGCTATAGTCCAATATTGGTGTCATTTTATGTATAAGTGTCTATGTTATTTTTGGCTAATTCTACACACTTAGATAATAATTGTCTTTCATTTCCTCCAGCTTTGTTTTGTTATCCCATTCAAGAGTTGTTTCTAAAAGAGCATACAGAGGATACTGGCCAAACAGAACTATCACGACAGTTTGTAAGTGGTAGCCCTGGTGAATTATACATTTGAAAGTTCTGGGCATGTAGATCTGTCAGTGATGAGCCAGAATCATATGCTGATGGAAATGATCTTCATGAAGCACACATCACTGACATTTCTGACAGAATAGATGAAGTCCCCCCCCCAAAAAAAACCTCACTCTTCATCACCAGGACTCAATGTAGGTTGTGACTCTGTAATGGCCTCTTGAGCATCATGTTAGAGGCCTTTCTGGGACACCAGTAAAAGAATTTCTTTCCTGTCTACAATTGAGAGTTTAGTCGTGAGAAATGGCCCTCTGGAAGGGTATCCCAATACTTTCACCTGATAAATGAAATTCAGTTGGAAGAAAACTCATCAGCCACTGCCCCATCCCATAATGGCAGTTACACGTAAACCTTCAGAGGGAGGTCTCATAAGAACTGGAGGTGAAAATCAACTGGACAATTTAAGATAAAAAGAAACCCCAAAGAAAAGTAAGATGTTGCTTTCTTAATTAATAGCCAGAAGTGTCACTGGGATTCTGAGGATTTTATCCTTTACAGAGGCCAAGATGTCAAAAGCATTTTGGGAGCTCTGATTTCTAATGCTAAGTGATTCTACATACCTTAGGAAGGAGAAAAGTTAAAAGTAGTAATGAAAGCCTGTTAAAAGGGCCCTGTTTAGGAGAATTGGATCTTTGTCCTGGGTACAGAACTAACATTTCAGTGGGGATATGTCAATCTCCTGGACAAGGGACCTAGTTAGTAGAGTCCAAGAAATGATCACTCAGGACATTTATCTATCACTGATAATTGATTAATTAATTGCACATTGGCAACCCAAACTACACCGAAAACTGGAAAATTTTATGGCTTCTTTCCATCCCTCCCTTTCTGTACTGTGAACCCCACTGGTTGTAATATGTGGACAGTGAATTCCTAGTCTTACCCAAGCACCTCTGCAATGCCCCTTCTCATAAAGAAAACTCTGGAATGAACAAAAACATTAATTTCCTTGTTCCTTTTGCCTTCTCACTGAGCAGGCAAGGCCCAGCCTAGAATGCCTGACACATTTGTGCTTAGAGGCAGGGAATGGATGGTGAAGATGATGAAATAATAATCCCCAAATTTATGTTAAGAAATTGAAACAGACCTTATGGCCATGAGCTCCAGAGACTAGAGATTTGCATTAAAGCACAAGGACTACTCATAGCTTTTCTCTCAGGATAAACATCTTAAATCTGGAAGATAACAGTTTTGTTAGTCAGGATCACACCATTAAATTCAGGTCTTCTTTTTTTTTTTGTTCAACTAGAGTTAACTACATTAATTTCATTTCATGTTCTTTAACTAGATTCTTGATTGCTTGGTCTTAGGCAGTCAGGACAGTTATTGATCATCTAACATTGATTACTTCAGAATTCATTACTAATGTCATCTATTGTCAGAGCAGGAAAGGTTTCACCAACTTTCTTGCTCATCTTTTTATTTACTGTGCCTAATCCTGATTAAAGTTGGTCTGTAAACTCAATTATTGCACAGGTCCCTCTTCACTTGTTAGTTCCCCAAAAATGCCAGATAGTGCCAGGCGGTGGTGGCGCACGCCTTTAATCCCAGCACTCGGGAGGCAAAGGCAGGCGGATCTTTGTGAGTTCAAGGCCAGCCTGGTCTACAAAGCGAGATCAAGGAAAGGCGCAAAGCTACACAGAGAAACCCTGTCTCTAAAAAACCAAAAAAAAAAAAAATGACAGATAGTTTGAAGGATACTCATTCACTGGTCTATTTTTCTTTCTTACTGACCAGCCAAGACCCAAAATAGAAGGAGTGGCAGGACTGTCTTCCCAGGCTTCAATAGCACAGTCAGGATTAAATGATCAAAGCAATTCTCCATTACATTGTGTGAGAAAAGTCTGAGATACAGAAGAACGTGCTCTAAACAGAAAAAGAAATTAACCAACATCTAGAAAAATGCAATGAAATTCTTAATGACTGAGAAATACATAAAATAAAACAAACAAGAGATTAGAGGAGTAATACAATCAAAGAAAATCAAATTTAAATAGTGAAACTAATACTTGACATTAAAAAAATATAAATATAATTGAAAAAAACACATAGCAATGTGGACTTGGATTAGGAGGAGGCCATTCCCTGGTAGAGAACTGGCATTAAAACCAACTGTTTGACTTCGTACTATGTATTATGTTAGCTGCTGAGTTTGTCACCTGCTACACATATCTACAGTCAATGACCTGTGTCTCAACTGTGGAGCTGACTTAACAGTGAAAAACAGGATTAAATATGTCTGCCAAGGAGTGCCCACTAGTTAGAAATTCAGTATTCACTGGCTCAAAAGAATCTTTCCAAATTGTATGCCCACTAATCTGACCTGCCTTCATTAACATGATATGAAATAATACATGATGAGAAATTACAAATCAGTAGCCCTGCCATAATCTGGTCCTATTTCACAATGTTAACTCCAGCAGTTAATTGCCTATCTTCTTTTCCCCTGCAGTGTACACATAAATTATTCTTCCTATTCTGTTCTGAAGGCAGAAACCATGCTTCACATGTAAATCTTTTACCAGTTACTGCAATAGACAGTTGACTACATGACTCAAATGGCTAATTCTAAAACTCACTGGTGGTTGAGCCTTTTAAGAATTTAGTTTATTTAATCAAGAGGACAGTAAGGTCATTTTCCTGAGAAGCAACCGAATGGGATCATGGTCACCATAATTAACATAAGGAGAGCTTGACTCAGAATCATTTTCTTAATGAATGGGTGTACAGCTGTTTTACAATTAATGTCTTCCTAGAAACAAATCACTCCATATACTTGAATTATTAATCAACAAAACTCTATTTAGTAACATTGTGCATCCATCTCTGGCTAATGCTACAAGAGGAGCATGTCTAGAACAGATTTTGCACTATATATGTGATATCTTCCTTATATCTCTCTTAGAACCAGACCACAACCCATACTTTGAACAATCTAAATATAGCAAATGTAGCTATTAGGCAGATGAAGATATATAGAGAAAAATCTGTATTTTAGATCAAATTATAATCTACAATTAAGATATGTATCAATACATTAAAAAGATGTGTCATTGTCTCTAATTTTCATACATACAGAAGGCAGAGAACACAAATACAAAAACACCAAAGAAAGTCAAATATCAGTATGGTGGATGATGTTTTAGGTGAACTGTCCTACTGAGCTATGCAAAACTCAGAATAAGGCTGCACTTTGCTCTAAGCATGCTGCCTCAGAGGAAGCACACAGTTGGTTCCATGCAAGATGAGAAGGAATTCATTTTAAATAGCCTTGCCTGCTGTCTGTCTCAGGAATGTGACATCATTGTAGAGAATTACATATATATATATAAATTATTTTTTTCAAGACAGGATTTCTCTCTGTAGCTTTCTGCCTTTCCTGGAACTCACTCTGTAGCCCACAAAGTCCTTGAACTCACAGAGATCTGCCTTCCTCTGCCTCTCAAGTGCTGGGATTAAAGGTGTGCACTACCAACGCCCAGCCAGAATTCTTTATTTTTAAACTTTATTTCATTTTATGAATATGGCTGTTTGCCTGCAATTGTCTGTGTACAGTACCCGCAATGGCCAAAAGAGGGCATCAGACCCTGTGAAACTGGTGTTAAAAAAGTTAGCTACCAATTGGTTTCTGGGAATGGAACCTCTGTCCTCTGTAAAAGCACCCAGTGCTCTTAATTTCTAAGCCATCTCTCTTGCTGCTTTTTTATTTAAAATTTATTTTCATACATAAATTAACTAAAATGTATTGTATTGCTTTCCCCTTTTTTGTCCTCTCTCCATTCTTTTTCTCAAATTCTTCCCTAGTTTCTTCCTTGTTAAGCATTCAGAAATTAAGTGTGGACAAATATATGAATAAAATCTAATGAGTCCATTTCTGTTGGTTGTGTGTTGGTTACAGTACTGAACACACTAGATTAGATAAGCAGTTAGGGAGTTTATCCTTACCGAAGGCTAATTCTGTCACCAACAGGAGTATAATACTTTTTAATGAGCTTCAGGAATCTACCCCCAAAGTGATCTAGGCTGCAGTAGTCAGGAAACATTACCAGGAATAGAAAACATGGGTTATCAATACTTCAGCAGACACTTGCTGTAGCTTTGGTTTTGTAGCTCTAGAACTGCAGAGAAGACTAAGGACACAGCCTTGAACCAGTCACAGTTCCCTTGGTTCCATGGGCTTCACACCATACTCAATTGACCATGTTCTCCTTGGATGATTTGAAATCCTGAAATTTTTGCCTCAAATTCTAAATACCATGATTACTGGTCTGAGCCATTATATCTGACCCAGGAGGCTTCAACTGTATTTAGTGAGGCATTAGAATAACAGGATAAGTAGATGAGCAGAAACACTTAACCATATACAAAATCAAATATTTTTTGAACATGGGTTTCATCATCTGGAGAATATAGACAGAACCCACTCCTACTCCCTTAATGAGTTATAACAGAATCAATGATAAAGTAAGACAATAGTGGTCATAGTTGGAAGACAGTAGACGTGAAAGCAGGAGGGATTAATCTTATAGGAGCCATCTTCTGTAACTGTAGTAAGGGCCAGAGCTTGTACCCTTGACACCAGCCTCAGACATTCATCTGAGTAAAATGATGTAAAACAAGTTATCCACTTGTGATGTGCCCACTTATAATGCATTCACTCTGGAAGCAAGGTGGGCAGATCTCTCTGGTGTCCTAGAACAGTTTAGTCTATACCATGAGTCACACAAGGATATTTACTAATATTATACTTTAAAACAAAAAGGAGAAAGAAAGAAAGAAGAAAAGAATCAAAAGCAAAAAAAGCACATTACTAATGAACAATGAAAACATGATATTTATTCAGTTATACAAATTTGGTTATAGATATATGAGGTACCTAATCCATTCTTGAGTTCTTAAAAGGTTTAGAAGGCAAAAGATAAACAAAAATGAGTAATCTAATGAAGTCATACAATGAATTTTCCCATCTCTAAAACCTTCCCCCATTTTCAGGTCCTGTCTCTCTAGCCATGTGGTCAGATAAGGAGCAAATATTTCTAGAAACATTTTCATCCTGAGGATTCAGTCTTTTCCCACAATGGGATTCCCAGGGAAATGACAAGTTCATGGGGTCCACTGTCTCACTAGTTTTTAGTCAAAGAAAGTGATATAAATGACTTCAGAATATGCTTATTCTTGCCATGCCTGCAAATCACAGGGATGTCAGGGTGGAGAGTGAGGTACATTAAAATCTAAGGAGAGATGCAAAGTGGGTAGAACAGGTTTATTGTCTTTGACAGGTATAGGGAGTTGCCAAAAAAATGAAAAAGTAGAAGACCTGGAAATGGCTAACCCATCACAGGTGAGTGGATAAAGAGGGTAGAGTAGGAATCAGCATGTCTTCAGGTACACACCAAGCATTGTTCTCTGAGCATTTGATATTTTGGCTTTTATACCCAAAGTTCCCTCCAAAACAATCCCTCCATACTTTACAGCTCTTTGTAAATGCCTGAGTGTCCCACTCTTAGAGTGACTTCTGTTTAAGTCTCAGGATCTCCTGACAACCTGGATGTCATGTGAAGTCACAAAAAAAGGTTCCTAACTGAAGGTTTATGGGCAATCAGGGAAGCAGACTATGATCTCCTTAGACAGATCAGTTTTATACCTGCAAGTCCTTTTTGTCTCTGAATAGGAGGTATAAATTCCAGCAAGAGTACACATGACATATACTCTTGTCAGCTTGCATTGCTGCTCATTTATGACAGTGGTGAAAAACTCAGTCTTGTGGCTTTGATCAAGCTGTCAGCTACTTTTAAAAGACTTGGATTGTCAATTCCATTCCTGATCATTTTGTGGATATTTAGGCATGGGAAGTTATTTAAGCATGCAATCTAGAAGAGTTAATGATGCTCTCAGCTTGTATCTCTTCTGGATAATCAGGGCTGAGGTAATGATGAATTCAGGATCATCCATTCACATCTTACTGCTGTAATAAAATGTTCACATGGCTAAATACTTTGCTCAACACTTATGAATATTGACTGCTCATCCACAGGAGCCTGACTTTGATTTCCAACAACCAAGAGACAGCTCACAACTGTCTGTAACTACAGGCACTGAGAAACAGACACTCTTGTGACCTCTATTGGTACCTGGCATGCAACTGATAAATATATTGGCTAAACTTACATGCCTAAATTAAATGTAATCCTTTTTGAAAATAACATATACATGAAGAAAACATTTTTTTTAAATATGGACATGCATAAATATCTGTCTTTTTATGTTTTGCATATCTGGTGCTCTAGGAGGCCAGAAGAATGCATCAGATCTCCTCGATCTGCATATACAAGTAGTTCTGAGCGATTTGAAGTAGATGCTATAAACCAAACTGTGGTATCTAAGAACAGTAACATTAAGCAAACTCTCCAGTTCCCAAACACATCACTAAAATACCAAAGATGAAAATGCCCCATTGCTTCTTTTGTTTTCTCTCATTTAAATGTGATGAAAGTCCCCAGATGGTTTTCAAAGGACTCATTGAATTTCTATGCCTCTGTAAAATGACACACCACATTGTGTGACATTTTCATTGTTAACGGAGTTCCCTTAATGTGAGTATAGATAACAAAATTGTTGGTTGAAACCAGTAAGAGTCCAGACAGATTATATTAGGATAACTTCCATAATTTGAGATTCCTTTTCCTTTTTGGAAGTTTTTGGAAATAGGGTATCTCTACATAACCGTGGGTGTCCTGGAACTCACCATATGGACCAAGCAGACCTCAAACTAAGAGAAAGTGGCATGCTACCCTCTCCCAAATGTTAGGATTACAGATATGCAACTCTAAGCCCAACTGAGATGATTAATTCATAAGTATCAATGACCAATTACTGACAAGTTATTCTCTCACATTCACTTGTTGGTGGAAAAAGTGCTGTGAACACATTTGGTCCTCAGAATAAACTAAATATTTCAAAATGCAATAAAAGAGAAAACAATAGAGATGCCAATATATCATTTTCATTTACAAATAGGATTTATCATTCAATTTCCCATACGTGGCATTATCTTTCAATGAAAATATGTTTACAATCTGAAAAGATGGTATTTTATTGATTTAATATTACAACTAATCTTATTTGAGCATCAATGAGACAGCTGTGTTGGAAATATCTTTCTTTTTTTTTTGGTTTTTCGAGACAGGGTTTCTCTGTGTAGCTTTGCGCCTTTTCCTGGAACTCACTTGGTAGCCCAGGCTGGCCTCGAACTCACAGAGATCCGCCTGGCTCTGCCTCCCGAGTGCTGGGATTAAAGGCGTGCGCCACCACCACCCGGCCAGGAAATATCTTTCTTATACAAGGCTGTAATGTTATGTTGATCACCATATGAAATTGGACAAAATTAGACCCCACAAAATATATCTCACTGCTATTACATTATCTAACATCTCTGGATAATTCCCTTAGAAGACAATACTGTGTGATGAAGTGCCAAATGCATAACAGATGAGGACATGAAGATGCATGTGACTTAAATAATGTATACATATTAATAGCACATTAATTTTATTGTGAAATATATGGTTGATTACTGACTCACTTAAATTATTGCACCTTTTCCAGATAGTTGAAAATATTTTTTTGGAGAAGTGGATGAGATCTACATGAAGGAACTGGGTGGGGGGTGGCAGAGAGCAAGGAGTGGGGGAAGATAACATAGGGAAATGGGAGAGTCAAGCTGTAACAGGGACAGAATGGGAGGACAGGGAGGAAGATACCATGATAGATGAGGACATCATGGGAATAGGAAGAGACAGGGTGCTGTGGAGGCTCTCAGGAATCCACAAGGTTGACCCCATCTTGGTTTGCTGGCAGTGGTCCAGAGGGTGCCTGGACTGATATACTCTGGTGACCAGTCTAGCAAATAACATAGCTGTCATCATAGAGCCTTTGTCCAGGGACAGTTGGAGGCAGGTACAGAAATCCATGGCCAGGCACCAGACTGAGATCCAGGAATCGAATAGATGAGTGAGAGGAGAGATACTGCAGGTGAGGGACGTTGAGATCATAATGTTAGGACATGCAAAGATGACCAGCCACACTAGTGAAAGCCAATGAATTGTGGAATAGTGGCTGTGGAGACACCATGGGACTGGACTAGACCCTCTGGATATGGAAGACAGTTGTTTGACTCAAACTGTTTGGGGGGCACCAAGGCAGGGAGATTGGGATCTGTCCGTGGTCTATGGGCAGGCTTCTGGAATCAGGTGCCTGTGGTGTGACACCTTGCATAGCCTTGGTGCAATGGGAAGGGGCTTGGACCTGCCCAGGCTCAGTGTGCTGGTCTCTGCTGACTCCCCAATAGAGACCTCAATTTGGGGGACATTGGGTTGCAGCATGGCTTAGGAAAGAGGGCTGGGGGGTGAGAGGAGGGAGAAGGGGAGGTTTGTGGATAGTATGTGGAGTGAGTAGAAAATTTCTTAATAAAGAAAATTGAAAAAAAAAAGAAAATGTTTCTTTGGATACATACATGAAGTATTTAATGACTTTTATATTCTCTGTTAAATATTTTAAAAGTAACATCATTAAAATTTATTTGTAAGTAAATTGGTTGCACCAACTCTGGGTTTAGTCCCAGATTTTGGCACCAAAACATGAGTTTTGCAACTCTGAGGAAAGGTGCACTTACGACCTGGGAGTCAGAAAACACCCTGAGCTGCTTAGGACAACTCTGACAGCTGGAACTGCAAGGAGACAGTTCAGCCCTGGAGGGTGATTTATCCTGGACACCTCAAGCTGTTCAGAACAATAGGTCTGCCCTGAAGGTGTCCTAGACACCTGGAGCTGTTTAGCACAGCTCTGATGGTTGGAATGGCAAGGAGACAGTTTAGCCCTAGAGGGAAGTTTTTTTTTCTCACTTCTCAGGAAAAGCAAGCCTGGAAGTGCTTCAGCAGCAAAGGGTATCATGACTGTTCATGAAAGTCAGGGTATCCTGACTGTTTAGGAACACAGGCTATACCTGATGTGATGGGAGATGATCTCCCTGCAGAATATAGCAATCCTGTTCCTCTCCTGGAGAGCCACTACAGCTTAGCTTCGCTCAACCCCCACTTAAGGGAGCTTCCTAGCAAAGTTGTGCTTCTCCTGCCTAAGAAACACAAAAATGTAGCAATCTCCTCCAGCTCAGGAGAAATGTGTAACTTTTCACCTCTCTCTTGCTCTGTACACTGACAGACATCTCAGCAAGGATCTTCTGTTCAGCTCCCCCTTTCTCAACACACTATGGGACATCTCAGCAAGGTTCTTCTGTTCAGCTCCCACTTGCTCAATCCACTATGGGATATCTCAGCAAAGTTCTTCTGTTCAGCTCCCTCTTGCTCAATCCACCGTGGGATATCTCAGCAAAGATCTTCTGTGCACCAGTGAATGAAGGTCTTCACACCCAAAACTCTTTTGAGAAAGTAATTCATTTGGGAAAGATGAGTCCAGGAGAGTAGCTGCCTCTACCAGGGTGCAGAGAACAGCTCACAACAGACCAGGCAGAGTGGTTTACATAGGATGTCCTGAGGGCAGAGTCAACCCGTGATTGGTTAGTTTTTGTTGTTGCTGTTGTTTTGTTTTTGTTTTTGTTTGAAGATCCATCTGGTATTGTTGGATCTTATCTTTCACTATCCCTGATTGGTTGACATAAAAGCAACACTCTTCCCCAAGAAAGAAACAAAGGCCACCTCTTTCTGCTGATAATAAATCTAATCCTCTCTGATTTTGTAATAATACAGTGGCCAGTGAGTCTATTAGTTCATGAAGAGTAAGGATAGTCTGACCTACTTGTTGGAAATCCTGGATGAATTGTGAGGAAAGCTGACAGTAAATAGCTAGGGGAGTAGTCAGTCCTGCTATTCCAGTGGCTGTACCTGCATTTATGCCCAGGGCTGCTAGAAAGTTTATTAACTGGATGGCTAATTTGTCATGCCTTGTGCTGTGAATTTGGTGTTAGAAATTGGCAAGGGTTCTTCACCAGGTACTACCCCTAACTTACAAAACAGAAATACGAGGGCACAAGTCCCAGAACACCTAGCAGGTAAGCAGTGATAAACATGAGTACTAAAGAGAATAGAGGCATTGTGAATGCTTGGACATACTGACTTGGTGTTAGTACCAAGGGTAATAGTATTATTGCAGTCTGTAGAATCCAGAGTACATACAAAGTGTATTCCCAAGGACTTGAAGCCATCTGTAATGCCAAAGAGAGGAATGTGAGAGAGATAAGTGGTAGTAGAGACATTTGGCTTGAAGCAATTAACAAATGGTAAGATGAGAGAATCTAATAGGACAATGGGTGAGGCCAAAATGGTGAATGAACATTTGACCCTGGAGGGACACATAACCAACATTCTCCAAACTGTCAGGCTGAGCATCATTGAACAACTAATATGTGGTAGTTTGCATCTGAAAAAAGAGGGGGTGTGACAAGGAGGTTGAATAAACATCCTCAAATAAGGGTGACATTCGGGATGTGAGAGGGTTTGAGGAGCTTTGGACCACTTCTACTGTTTCTATTCCTAGGGGTTGAGAAAGCGGCATGTATACCCTCTGTATTTTGAGTGTTAACAATGGCGTCTACTATGGGATATCTCAGCAAGGATCTTCTGTTCAGCTCCCCCTTGGTCAATCTACTATGTGACATCCCAGCATGGTTCTTCTGTGTACCAGTGAATGAAGATCTTCACATTCAAAATTCTTTTGAGATTTATTTGAGAAGGAAGAGTCCAGGAGAATATCTGCCTCTACCAGAATGGAAAGAACAGCTCACAACTGACCAGGCAGGTTGGTTTATATAGGAAATCCTGGGGGCAGAGTCAACTTGTGATTGGTTAGTTGTTGTTGTTGTTGTTTTATTGCCCAGGGATTGGCCAGTTATGTGGGCTAGGGACAGAGATGGCCCTGATTTCAGGGCCGAACTCTATTTTTTTCCACTGGCCTTTCTTGGCTTTTTGACACTACCTCTAAGATCAGGGCTCATTTCTTTCACTGACTCTGATTCTAGGGACCAAGAGTGTTATTTTGGCACTAGATTCAGAGTCAGGGCCTATTTATTTGGTTCATTTTTCTGGCTCAGGTTCTAAACATAGGCTGTGTTTCTTTCCCTGGTCCTGAGCCCTAGTGCAAAAATTCTACTGTCCTGCTCTGTGATTGGTTGGTTTCAAAGTCAGTTCACCAGGGGCAGAGATGGCTCTGATTTGACCCAAACAGTGTTTCTATCACTGGCCATATCTGAGCCATCTTTTCATAGTTCTGGGCTCCAGGGTCAGAGTGGGTTTCTTTAGCCAACCCCATTCCCCTACAGTTATGACAAAACAACAGTCATAGATAGTACATCATCTACCCTTAGAATTGTACTCAAGAGACTGATACACAAGGATCATGAATTCTAATGTATCCCTGGCTAATTACTGACATTCAAGCCAGGCTAGATAACAAACATTTCAACCACAATTGTGAATATTAAATATTAAAAATACAACCATGAATATTAAATAATAAAAAAACAACCATGAACAAAAATCCGTCACCCTTTCACAGAAACCCTTACTTGAAAGTGTGATCACATACTGCCTGAGAGTTAAATAAAAATTAACCACTTACATGATAGCCATCACATTCTATACAAGGCAGCAGATAAATACCTCTGAATAAGTGAAAGTGCAAAAGGAGATGTAGAAATGCCACAGAAGGAATATAAAGACCACAAAATAAACTTTACTAATTGAATTTAGCACACATATCCCACACTTCAACATCTTTCTCACATGTTGCCAACTAGAAGCCACACCTCTGAATAAGTGAAAGTGCAAAAGAAGATGAAAAACACCACAGAAGGAATATAAGGATCACAAAATAAACTTTACTAATTAAATTTGCCACACATATCCCACACTTCAATATCTTTCTCACATGTTGCAAATAGAAGCCACAATGGGATCTTCACATCAGTCTTTGGTGAAACTGGTTAATAATTTATTTACTTCAAATCTACAATGAAAAAAACTTAAAACAAGGTTTTTTCCTTGAAATTAAAAACAACTGTGATGTCTAAATTCTTAACCAAATTGTTTACATAAATGAGGTTTAATTTCATGTGAGTACCTATCTGTTTCCTGACATTAAGATAATATAAAAAGGGCTGGAGAGATGGCTCAGAGGTTAAGAGCTGTGACTGTTCTTCCAGAGGTCCTGAGTTCAATTCCCAGCAACCACATGGTAGCTCACAACCATCTGTAATGAGACCTGGTGCCCTCTTCTGGCTTGCAGGAACACATGCAGGCAGAACACTGTAAACATAAAAAAAAAGACATTAAGATAATATAAAAAGCTTTAAAATATTGACAGTTATAGAGACATGACCAAAACTTTAACACAAGTTCATTCCCTGTACCAAGATCTGGTTTTGGATGACTTCCAGTAATTCTTGCAACAAGGAGATCCAACAGTCTAAACTTCTTGGGAACTAAAATGCACACACATATACCCAGAGGAAGACACTCACATATAGCATAATTAAAATAAAAACAAATGTTTAAACTAATTTTCAATCATGAATGTTTTTCTATTAAAATTCTGATAACATGGGTTTTGAAGCATCTAAATGATTACAGAAATTTTCTCCATAATGACTTGGTCCATTTAACCAAAACCAAGCATGCAGTCTTGAAGTTGGAGTAATCTATCATTTTCAGTCAGTGACATCATTTGAGAAGATTTAGAAAATGGTACCCTGCTGGAAGAATTCAGTCCTGAGGATTGGCCTGATCGTTTATATCTGCACACCATTTCTAATTACACTGCTTTATACTGCAGGACAAGAATGTGAATTCTTAGCTGCCTGCTTTAGCTGCTATGTCTGACACTTGTTTCCATGCCCCTTTTACGGGGTACTTGTACTGCTCTGGAACCAAGGGCCAAATTAAAACCTTTTCTAAGTTCAATTAGATATAGTCTATTATCAAAGCAACAGAAAAGCAATGATACACATCTAAGAAAATTTACACCAGAATTCATTATTTCATTTATTTGAAGAGAAGTATGAAATCTAAAAGGGTTACATTATCATTTAAATTTATAGGTGTTTTGTCCATATTTTTTTTAGAGCTGAGGATCGAACCCAGGGATGTGTGCCTGCTAGGCAAGCACTCTAGCACTGAGCTGAATCCCCAATCCCTCTTTTGTCCATATTGTTTGACAGGTGTAAACAAAATAAAAAGAGATATTATAATGCTTGAACATATTATTGACACATTTTAATTTTTTTTCAAAATAATTAATCTTGTGTAATTGAATGTAAGTATGTTGGATGAAGATCATACCAATTCATATATATTCAGATTTCCTTTGATATGAGTTCTTTTCAGATCCTCAAAATCTAGTGTTATATTCAAAGGCTTTAAGAGACCAATTACACACTAAAAGTTTTACAGTTACAGGGTCGCTCTGTGTTGTGACTAGGCATTACCACATTGATTATATTCATAGGATTTCTCTCCAATATGTGTTCTTTAATACACTTGAAGATGACTGGGCTGTACAAAGGCATTACAACACTGTTTATATTCATAGGGTTTCCCTCAGTTATGAATTCTTTCATGCAATTGAAGAGCACTATGACGAACAAAGGCTTTCCCATACTGATTACATTCATAGGGTTTCTCTCCAGTATGTGTTCTTTCATGCCTTTGAAGAACACTGTTTTGAGCAAAGGCTTTACCACACTGATTACATTCATAGGGCATCTCTCCTGTATGTGTTATTCTATGTCCTTGAAGATTATGGGGCTGAGCAAAAGGCTCTATCACATTGATTAAATTCATAGAGTTTCTCTCCAGTAGGTTTTCTTTTATGCCTTTGAAGATCACTATAACATGCAAAAGCTTTACCACATTGTTTTCATTTATAGGGTTTTTCTCCCATATGTTTTCTTTCATGCAATTGAAGTGCATTGTGACAAGCATAGTCTTTACCACACTGATTACATTAATAGGGTTTCTCTCCAGCATGTGTTCTTTTATGTACTTGAAGATGACTGGACTGTGCAAAGGTTTTACCACATTGTTTACATTCATAGGGTTTCTCTCCAGTATGTGTTCTTTCATGCCTTCGAAGAGTATTGTTTTGAGCAAAGGCTTTACCACACTGATTACATTCATACGGTTTCTCTCCAGTATGTGTTCTTTCATGCAATCGAAGAACACTATGACAAGCAAAGGCCTTCCCACACTGATGACATTCATAGGGTTTCTCTCCAGTGTGTGTTCTTTTATGTACTTGAAGATTGTGGGGCTGTATAAAGGCTTTACCACATTGATTACATTCATAGGGTTTCTCTCCAGTATGTGTTCTTTTATTTACTTGAAGATGACTGGACTGTACAAAAGCTTTACCACATTGTTTACATTCATAAGGTTTTTCTCCCGTATGTGTTCTTTCATGCAATTGAAGAGCATTGTGTCATGCAAAGGCTTTACCACACTGATTACATTCATAGTGTTTTTCTCCAGTGTGTGTTCTTTTATGTACTTGAAGATAACTGGGCTCTGTAAAGGTTTTATCACATTGATTACATTCATAGGTTTTCTCTCCCAGATGTGTTATTCTATGCAATTGAAGAACTTTCCAGTGAGCAAAGTCTTTTGCACATTGATTATATCCATAAGGTTTTTTAACAGTATGTGTAGTTTCATGCCCTTGAACATGACTGTGTTGTGTAAATGTTTTACCACATTGATTATATTCATAGGCTTTCTCTCCAGTATGTGTTTTTTCATGCCTTTGAGGATGACTACATGCAAAGGTTTTACCACTCTCAGTATATTCATGTGATTTCTCTCTAGTATGACTTCTTTCATGCCTGCAAGAATAATAGAAAAATTTAAAAGCTTTACCACATTTATTACATTGTTAAGTCTTTATATCTACATGAATTAATTTTACAGTTGTTCTAAATATAGAGAGAACTGAGATCTTAATGTTTTAGCATGTTGTTTACACTCATGTTGTTCCCCTGCATTAAGGATGGCTTTGCATATTTGAACATGCCTGTCATAGTAAAAGCCTTTATGACCTGGCTCATGTTTATGGCATAATTTTTCTCTGAGGTTTTTCACATATTTGAAGAGAACTGGGAGAATTTGGACATTCACTTATTCCATTGATAAATTTTCCTATACTGTGAGTCATGCTACATGTTCAAAGTTAACCAGGACAAACAGAAACATGTACACAGACAGTTCTAGTACCCGTAGGCCTTTTCTGTGGTGTATTTGTTGATCTATTCTGAATGAATTGGAAAACAAAGTGTTTGTTAACTTGAATCACATTCAACAAGTTTACTCAACATGGGACTACTACATATCTTCTATGTTCTGAAATTGAGAGATGGACATTGTTTCTTCCCATATCCTTATGTTCATAGAACTGGTATCCAGAGTGACATATGATATAACTATTAAAGAAAGAATAAAAACAAGAATATTTCCACATTTCATTTACAGTTGGACTTTCTGTTCCTCATCAATATGTGCTATAGGGAATAATGTTTCTCTACAACAACTCCCCCCTCCCCTTAACTCTTGACTCTATCTACCCATCTAACTAAAATTAGAAAGGCAAAACACTTATATGAGTAAATATTCTATGGACTATTTGCTTATTACAAGGTTGTGTATATATTCGTATCACATATTCAGTGAGTATGTCTTTTGTAATATGAAAACTATGAAACTAAATTGATTGTTAGTTGTACAGCATAGCTTTGATGAAGCTATTACTGAAATGGTAATTTCTGCTAAGGCATTGTTTTTTTTCTTCCTTCTTAAAAGAATGACTTGCAAACATAATTCACTTACCTACCATTGAGGCACATGTGTTTATGAGCATTTAATTATCATTGATGCACTTTAAACTGATTATTTACACTTCTTCATTTCACTAAAGCTTCCAGATAAATTAAATATATCTACAGGCCCATCTCTATCAGCTTTTACATGAAAATTACCTTCCATGTTTTTGAGAACTTTGACAATGTTCTTCAACTTCAAGATCATCCCAATTGTAGCCTAAAATATAGGACAAGAAAAATGTATGAAATATTACAGGAAGCTGAAAAATTTACATTATTATCTGCAGTGATCCTTAGAACCAAATCTGATTTATTCATTTCATTCTTCCTCATTCTCAATCAGAATTGCAGAAGAGCATCAATAACCAAGAAACAGTTGTCCCCTTATTTAAAATGTGAAGGAAAATTGATAGTATTACCTATAGCTGTGAGGTTCATATAGGTCTCCTCCATCACATCTTTGTAGAGATTCTTCTGTGAAGGATCCATCAATGCCCACTCTTTCTGAGTGATGTCACAATGCACATCATTATAGGTCACTGCATTCTAAAATATGCCATACATAAATATGTCATCCTTATGAATAAAACAAAAGGCATGATTCATCATTGTAAATGTGTGCTTCTTTGACAAATAGCCACATAATTCTGGTGACTGCTACACATATTCTATAACTCAGACATTACAGTGAAATCATCAAGTTACTTCACAAAGAAACTGAATAGGAGATTTACATCTATTATTTCTGAATGTTTTGAATTGAATATCACCTTGCAAGAGAAATGCCTATTAACAGAGATAGAGTGACAAGCAAATATTTTAACAGTACTGAGCACACATCAGAGAAATTGTATGAACAATTACTAACTACAAAGAAGATTTGTAAGTTGGGTGTAATGGCTCATGTATTTAATTCCAGAACTTAGAAGGTAGAGGCAGGTATATGTGCTTCAGACTTGAAAGTTAGCCAGTCTATTTAATTAGTTATAGGACAGGAAGAAATAAGTATTAAGAACCCATCTGCTCTGTAAAATTCCATCAAACAAACAAAAATTTAATATGAACTCAGAGATTGTTTTACTGAAATTCCTACAAAGAGTTAGGCATTCACTCTAGTTCTGTATTTATTTTTCAGAAATCTAAATTGCTCCAATTTAAACTATACTTTAATAAATCTTACTAAAAGAAACCATACATTTAAACAGTTACAATTTTAAAGATGATAACATTAGAAATATCAATGTTAGTCATAAATAATCAACACAGGGAAGAACAGACGGCTCAAAAGTTAAGAGCTCTTACTGGTCTTGTGTATAGAGAGGCTCAATGGCCAGTACTTATATGGGGGAATCACATAACTGTTCATTATTCCAAGCTTGTGGGTTCTAAGACTCTTTTTGGACTACTGTGAGGACCAGGCATACATTTATATCCATTTATACAGAAAAAATCATATTAATTAATAAACATCAAAACAAACACAAGAAGCAAGAAGAATACCACACACTTTGTAATCTAATGACTCAGAAGTCCCAGACTCCTAACTGGGAGTTTTTCATTCAGTTGATTAGCTCCTGATGCAGGTCACTACAGGTTCAGGGTCATCCATAAAAAAATGCATTTAGTCATTTCAATGATGCTCATAGTCTGCAACAGCCCCTACACTGTTCAAATATCCAAAATCTCTTTTGACACTCAAGACCAATTCTTGACTGTGTCATTTTATAAGATCAAAGAATATGTTAAATCTTTCCAAAATACAAATGCCACAGAAAACCAATTCTCATTCCAAAGAGGAAATGAGACAAAAGTGAAGGAAGACAAAGGGAAGACTGAAACCCAGCATGACAACAATCAAATCTAGTTGTTCTGTGTCAGACACATGGGGCTTCATTTTCAAAGGGCTTAGATTTCTCTGTGCCCACAACTTCCCATTCATCTCTCTCTTTGGTTACTTCTACTTCATATATGCAGCAAGTTCTCCATGAACGATATTTCACAGCTTAATTATCTCAACATCTTATGATCTTAAAATACAACCCAGATGATAGAGGTCTGTAGCAGGAATCTTAGAAGTTCTTATTAATAAAATCAAACCTGAGCCAGGTATTGGGGTGAACTGGAAGATCAGAGAACCAGAACAAGCCACAGCCACCTCACCTCACTGCCGGATCCTCAGCTAGTCTTGTTTCCTCAGACTGGAGGCTTCTGAGTCCTCATCTAGAATGGGTCTTAGCTGAACTGTGCTGCTCAAAACCTAAAAGCTTAACCAGTCAAATGCTTAACGAGGCCAAATGCTTCTAGTTTCTGGTCCTTACACCTTATAAACCTTTCTACTTTCTACCACCACTCCCTGGGATCAAAGGCTCGCTTTCTGGAATTAAAGGCGTGTGTCACCATGCCTGGCTGTTTCCAATGTGGCCTTGAACTTACAGAGATGCAGGGGGATTTCTGTCTCTGGAATGCTAGGATTAAAGTTGTGAGTGCCACCATTTTCTAGCCTTCTGTCTCTGACCCCAGATTAGTTTATTAGGGTGCACAATATTTTGGGGAACACAATACCACCAAAGAGGTTCTTAAGAAGAAAATGAATAAATCTCTTAAATAAATTTATGAAAGCACAAACAAACAAACTATTGGAGTAAACAAATAAATAATTTATATAAAGCCAAAATAAAACAAAAAAAATAGTTGAAGGAGACAAATAAAACTGTTTAAGACCTCAAATGGAAATAGAAACAATAAAGAAATCAGAAACTGAGAATATTCCACAAATGAAAAATTTAGGAATAAAACCAGGAAGTACAGAGGCAAGTTTCACAAATAAAATAGAGAGATGGAAGAAAGAATCTCAGGCAGTAGGGACAAAATAGAAGAAAGGGACATATCAGTCAAACAAAATGCTTAATATAAAAATTTCTTGACACAAAATAACCAGGTAATCTGGGACATCATGTTTCAGAGACTATGCGGATCCAGCTCCTTAACAGGCCCATCCCAAGGTCTAGGAAGAATCTATAACCAATCAGTAATTTATTCTTTGATGTCAGGAAATGAATCTACATAAATTTTTTATTCCATACATTTTATTCTTCTAAGTCAATTTTTTGTTTCTATTCTGCTCTCTTACCTAGCATCCTTCTTGCCAGCTTTATATCTACATTTGTCTTCTGTCACCTCTAAGTTCTATCTTAATTCTCCTATCTTAGTTCTGCCCCATGTAGGTTCTCATCCATCTAGTTCTTTTCCACATTAGTTCCTCTCCCATCTCCTTCCTTCTCATCTTGTTCTTCCTTATCTGGCATCCTCCATCTTGGTCCTCTAGTACTCTCTTCTAGCCCTTCAATCTTGTTCTTTCCCATTTTAGTACATTCCTCTCCAGTTCTTAACAATCTAGTTCTTCTACCCTCTTTTCTCTTCTCTGCCCATCCAACTCTGAAAATAAAAGTTCCTTTTTATTCCTTTGACCCTTATTTCTCCAAGATATCTCTGCACCTGTGGTTTCTGGCAAGTGTGCTCAGACATTAGACAACTTGGCTAGGCAAATTCCATCATGGCTAGGTGTACCTTAAGTAGGAATCTTTTAGTTCTGAGTTAATTGTTAAGGGTGAATCTAAAACTAAGGATAAGACTTTAGAAATGAGAAAGGTAAACTTAATTAGAGCATGTACCAGATCTCCTAAAACAGGTATTCTAGATGCTTAAGTCTCTTTCTAGAGAGTACAGAGCTATCTCTGATAAGACACTTTTGTCCTCCTGGGGATGGTCCTGGCTGCTAAAGATAATAATGACAGAAGGGCCTGAAATTAGGGTTCCTGGCTAAGTTTGTGCACAGAAAGTTATCTAAATATTTCATTTAGTAGAAGGGAAAGTGTGCCCAATGAATGATGGAAAAGCTACAAGAGCACATGAGAAATTCATAGCAGGAAACAGCTAATAATAAAATGACAATATTAACAAGACTCCTTGAGTCTCAACTTGATCTCTGGAAGGCTTTTGGCTTCTTCCAGGTATTAGCTTGTCATAATCAGCTGAAATCCTACTTCATATATTCTATGACTTTTAGCAATTATGCAAAGACCAAACCTATGAATGACAAAAACAGAGGAAAGAGAAAAAACACAGCTCCAATGTCCACTAAATATTTTTTTTGGGTTTTTTTTGTTTGTTTGTTTTTTCGAGACAGGGTTTCTCTGTGTAGCTTTGCACCTTTCCTGGGACTCACTTGGTAGCCCAGGCTGGCCTCAAACTCACAGAGATCCGCCTGGCTCTGCCTCCTGAGTGCTGGGATTAAAGGCGTGCCCACTAAATATATTTAATAAAATAGTCTGATATTTTTTTTTAATTTAAAGGAGGTGTTGATGAAGGTACAAAGAAGCATACAAAACACCAAATAGATTGGGCCAGAATAGAAAGTCTCCTAGTCACATAATAACCAAATCACTAATCTTACAGAACATAGAAAAATATTAAAAGCTACAAAGTATAAAATCAAGTAACCTACAAATTCAGACCTATGAGAATTACAGCTCACTTCTTAACGGTGATTCTACAAGCCATAAGTGCTTGGACACATGCAATGCAGTCTCTAAGTAACCACAGATGCCATCCCAGATTACTATATCCAGAAAATTTTCAATCACCATAAATAGAGAACATAAGATATTTCATAATAAAGTGAAATTTAAACAATGTCTAGGTACAAGTCCAACCTTACAGGAGGTTTTCAGAAGAAAATATCTAACCCAAGGAAGCTAACTGCACACACTAAAAGACAGCAAATAAGTAATATCACATCAGCAAAACCAAAAAAAGGGAAACACACAACATTAACCCAAACACAAAACAACATACTCTGATACACATACCATCATCACCATGAACAACAACAACAACAAATTAAAAGATATAAATAATAATTGTTCCTGATATCTCTCAATATCAAATGTCTCAGTTCCCCAGTGAAGACACAGATTAACAGTACAGATTCTAAAACATTACATACTTCCACTGCATAAATGAAACACTTCAACATCAAGGATAGAGATTACCAAAATGTGAAAGCTGGAAAAAAAACTTATTTAAAGCAATTGAAACTAAACAGCAGGCTTGTGTAGTTATTTTATTATCTGCCAAAATAGACTTCAAACAAAAATTAATCAAAAGAGATGTGGATGAATACTCCTTAGTCATCAAAGGTAAACTCCACTAATCTGACATTTCAACTATTAATATCTATGCCCCAAACACAAGGCCATCTACATTTGTAAAAGAAATACTTCCACAGATTACATGACACATTAACTCTCACACAGTGTTTGATAGTGGTAGACTGTAATACCACACTCTCAACAATGGACAGGTCATCCAGACAATAACCAAATGGAGAAATATTGGAGCTTATGGATTTTATAAACCACATGAATCTTACATACTACAGAACATGCCACCCAAAGAAAAAGAATACACCTTCTTCTCGGCACCACATGGAATTTTCTCCATAGTTGATGACACATTTGGACATAATTCAAGTCTCAACAGATTAAAATAAAAATAGCTCCTTGCATCCTATCAGACCACCATGGATTATAGCTGGATTAAAAAAAAATAACCAGAAAGCTTAAAAAACTGATGAAAACTGAACAAAATTCTACTGAAGAAAATGGGTCAAGACAGAAATAAAGGAGGAATTTAAAGTGTTTATAGAATTCAATGAAAATAATTTCACAAGCTATCCAAAGTCAGAGGACACAATGAAAGTGATAATAATGAGGAAACTGTATAGAACTGAGTTTCTCCATAAAAAAAAGAAAAACACTTCACTACTAGCAACTTAACAGCACACATGAAAGTACAAGAACAAAAAGAACAAGTACACCCAAGGGGAGTAGACATGAAGAAAGTATCAAATGAAGGTTAAAATTAACCAAAAAAAAAGAAAGAAAAAATACAAGGATTCAATGAAACACGGGATTGGTTCTTTGAGGAAATCAATAAGACACTTATCCAAACTACCTAAGAGAAAATTAGTCCTAATTAATAAAATCAAAAATGAAAGGGGGCCCATAACAATAGACAATGGGGAAAGCCAGGGACTAGTTCAAGGGCTGCAAATGACCAGGACAGGTGACACTCCTTGAAGAATTCTTTCAGCTCCACAGATATTTGAGATAGGCAAGACAAGAGCTGGGATGATGCACAGGGCCTGTGAGCTTGTGAAGCCCCACCTTGTTGCCTCTCTGGGCCAAGCCTGCAGATCACCTACTAAACACATCCTCTCCCTGAGGATGGAAATTCCTTCAGTCCTCTCCTCAAAAGCACAGCAATCTTCAGATGTACCCCCAGACAAGTCCCTTTCAGATACACTCATAGAACATGATCTAAGACATTCCCCATCTCTGGAATGTTCTTCCAGACATTATTTTTATCCTGATGCAGAGGACCTGGGACTCCTATCTGACTTCAGTTTTGAAGAAAGAGGCAGAAGCCATGTGGTGATGGTGCTCACCTTTAATCCCAGCACTCAGGAGGCTGAGACAAGTGGATCTCTATGAGTTCAAAGCCTGTCTGGTCTAGAGAGTGAGATCCAGGAAAGACACAAAGCTACACAGAAATCCTGTCTCGGAAAAAAAAAAAAGGCAGAATGTAGAGTGCGTGGTAGCTAAACTGGAGAGCTGCTCTAAGATCAAGGCCAGTGGAGACAGAATGACAGCCCATCCACTGCATCCATAGGCTGTAGAAGAAAAGAACTGGACCTCCAGAACAGGAATAATACAGGAGCTAAGAACCCAAAGCCAAATCTGGCAAGGTAGACCAACCCTGATCCCTGCAAGATCTCAGGTGAAGGAGAAAACAAGGCTAGTACACAAACTAACTTAGAAGGTTTGGGTGGATCTAATGAGACCCTCTCCCTAGACCAAATACTACAAGAAACTAATGACTGTTAAGGGGGAAAATTGTTTTTTCCCATGGATGATTCTCCTAGTTGGTTATCCAAAAACATTGGTCTGCCATGAAATCATATAGAGAAGAAATACCAAATGGACTCAGTAGTTCATATTTATTTATGTGCATAAACATATAAATATATATGCAATAGTAATAGCAAAAGATAAAGAACTAATTTAAGAGAGTAAATGAGAGCATGTAGCAGTTTTTTTTTTTTGAGCAACCAATCAGTTCCCAAATTATGGTTGAGAGACTTCTTATTAGTTATGAATGCTTCCTGTCACATGGATTATGGCACAAAATGTGGACTCTGTCCTTTCTACCCACCCAACACCGTGCACACCTGAGAAATCTCTGCAGATCAGCTATTCCCTTTGTCCCCTAGAACCAAACTTCACCATATCACACCATTGTGGCTGGTGGTAGCAGAAAGTTAGAAGCATTGAAATCACATATTGCTGAAAGATGATCCACATCACCATCTTTAAAACCAGTTTCTAAATTATTTGTAAAATTTATAAGACAAACAAGAAAGTGTAGTGCAATTTTCAGAACTTCTAGAAACTAGAAGTTTTCCAATATGTCTTCCTACTACACACCAAAGTCTTGCCTTCGTGTGCAACTATACAGAGATATTTCAAGCATCATATTCTCCTTCAGAGTCTCCCCATACCCAGGAAATCCATACACAGAGAGCCTCAGAGGCCAAGGACTACTGCTCAGATCACTACATGGATCAACAGAACCACAGCCTGGCTCATGGTCCATCCAAGTCCCAGCAAAAATGACAGCTCAGCAGACCTGCTCTGAACATGCTACATTCACCATGGCATGGCTTGTGGACTTCCTTACAGCTCCTTATAGCAGAAGCAGAGGAGAATCCTGAGAAGAACGAGGAAGCAACCTTCTGCTGATTGCTAACCCTCCCTGGAGTCCCTCATCAGCTAGGACAACTCAGCTAGGCTGCAGGACATTAACAGTTTCCCTACTGGATGAGAAAAGATCAAAGGACTCAGAGAGAAAAATCCTTCCAGGTAGTTCCTTTAACACTATGGTTGGACAGAACACTAACGAGGCAGGGAATTTGGTAGTTTAGTAAATTCCTCCAATCTCCCAGAGCATTTCCTGTTCCTCTTCCCAGGCAAGAGACCATATGTGTGCACATTCCATTACACATTCAGTGTCCAGTGTAGACAAACTTTTACTTCATAGCTAGGAAGTCCTGCAACCAAACACAGGTCACATTCAAACAGGAACTTGTTAAACAAAAAGAGTCAATGGATTAGAACACAATGAAGGGTCTATGGGAGGGGTTGGAGGCAAGGCAGTGATAGATAATAATGTAAATATAATCTCAAATAATTCTGTTAAAAAGTTGAAACAGACTTTAAGGCCATGTGTTCCAGTGACCAGGGATTTGTATTAGAGCACAACAAGTACTGCTCACACCATTTCTCTTGGTGTATACATCTTAAACCTGGAACACACAGGCATGTCAGGCAGGGACACACCATTTTTATCCAGTTCTACTACTTAGGTTCAACTGGTGTAACTACTGTAATTTGATTTTACAAACATTCAGTTCTTTATCCATATTCTTGATTGCCTGGTCTGTGTATCAAAGAAATGGCAAGTCAGAACATTTATTTCTCCTGTAACATTGCTTTCCTCACTACTCACTGCTAAGGTCAACTACAACCACAGCAGGCAAGTTTTCACCCTCTTTCTTGCTCATCCCTCTTTCTGCTCTTACTATACCTGATTCACAGCTGGTCGGTGAACTCAATTTTTACACAATCCCACTACATTTGTAAATTCACAATAAAATCTAGAAAAGTTGGAGGATACTCATTCACTGGTTTATTTTTCCTTCCCACTGATCAGTCAAGGCCCAACCTGAAAGGAGTTGCAGGACTCTCTTTCCAGCACTGGGAGACAGAGACAGGATTAGGTGTTCAAAGCAATTCTCAATTATATAATTTGAGGCAAGCCTGAGCTACAGGACCTGAACCAATGGTTCACAACCTTCCTAATCTGTGACTCTTTAATACAATTTCTCATGATGTGGTGACACCCAAACTATAAAATTATTTTCATTGCTTCTTCACAACTATATTTTTGTTCCTGTTAATGAATTATAATATATATATCTGCATTTTCTGACAGTCTCTGGTCAGTCCTGTGATAGGGTCATTTGGTCCCCCAAAGGGAGCCATGACCTCCAAAGTTGAGAAGCACTGCTATATACTGACATAAATAAATTCATAAACAAACAGCAGTTAAAAAATTGAATAAAACTCTTAAACTGGGAAACATAGAAAAATAAAAAACTATTAGTAATGCATTAAAAGAAAATGAACATTAAAAAATAATACCAATAATTAGAGTTTTAAAATGATAAAACACCATTGAAAGCATATGTAGCTATACTAACTTTAAATGGAGTAGGCACCTGATGGTAGAGTGAATATCATTAATAAGAGACTGTATGATTTTGTCCCATGTAAAATGTTAGCCACTGACTGCTGTAAGCTAACAGAAAGTGGCCAATATCTTAATTCTCTTAGCTGACTTAACTGTGTCAACCAGGATTGAACATATCTGCATAGGAGAGTTCACTAATTGGAAACTGAATACTTAGTAGTTCAAGCTATCCTCCATAAACTGTACACCAGCCAATAGTGTCTGACTTCATTCACATGGAAGGAATTAATACATGCAGAGAAATTATAGAGAAAGTCACTCACCACACCCCATCAGTCCTTCTTTGTAATGGGGACCCTGCAGCTTACTGCACTCAACTTCAGTCTGTGATAAAGCTGTTGCCTAGTCTAATGCCCCCTCTGTGTACACAATGTCCCATTTCCCTGTCTGCAGGCCCCAGCCCTGTCTGCAGGCCAATTCCACTCTTCTCCCTCTTCTGGTCTGAAGGAAGAAGCCAATTTCCACACACATTTCCTTTCCCTGTTGTGCAATGGAAAATTCACTATGTGACTCAAACTGGTAATTTTAGAACTCTGAGATTGTGCAGACATGTAAACCAAAATATGGAGTGATGAGTCAGGAGATAATAAAGACAATGCTCTGTGGGACTACAGACAGGATTCAAGTCCACCTCAACCAATGTAGGAGACCTTGACTTAAAACTGCTTTTCAAAAAGACTGGTGTAGCGAGCACATACCCCAGTTACGGGGGAGGAATAATCACTCTTGATTCAGACTTGGTATAACACTCATTTATTCACACAGTAAGATTACAAGCAATATTCATCCTGTCTTCCAAATGGAAGCAAGAGTACCTCTCCAGGTATACAGGTCCGGACTCGCCACGTCTGTTCCTCTGGACCTTGGGTCAGCCTTCCTCAGGTCAGCCATGTCTGCACTGGTCACAGGATCTCACGTCTCTGGCAGAGGAGAGTCGTCTCGCGCGAGGGCCTGACGAACTCTGTTGGTCGGGTCTGAGGCTTCATCTTTTATATTCTTTCCTGGCTAGGTTTCTCGTCTTATCCCTACTTCCACACATAGCCTATAGCTTATCACTACTCCATTTGTGGTTTACTTAGATCATTCTATTGCTTATCACTCCTGACCAGGGTTGTTCACCCTAGGCCTTACATGTGTTCCTTACATTCCATCCCCTGATGCCTGAAATGTCTTCAACATAAAAGGCATCACATGAGGTCGCAGCCTGGGAATTTACAACATATTATCCTAATTTGTTAATCCTAGCATTCTTATCCTTCTCATTCTGGGTGGTTTATTTTTATGTTTTTTCTCTATATATGCATTATATAACTTCAACCAAGTGCTATAAGCTGCAAATTCTTTTAACACATCTATAACAAAATCTCTACACAATATTCTAGTACATATGCTTTGTAAATACATTGGTTCTCCTGTTTCCCACTGTGGGTCATTCAGGAAATCTTTATCAATGCTTATTATTGCTTCATCAGGATTATGTTTTAGCCATGTTCTATATGTTTCATATATTCTGTGATTACCGCGGCCCACATACGCTGCAGCTAAAGCGGCGCTTATATGTAGGGCTGCATCCATGTTATTTCTGTGTATTTTATACATTCCATTCACCCTATATATACTAGATTGCATGGTTCCATAATATCTCATGTATCCATCTCCAATTAATCTCATATCATGTATACCTCTTTCTATTGTCAAGTGGAACGTTAAGTGCATCAAGAGCATTGGGAGGTTGTCTACCTCACCTGGTTCTGATAGGTAGAACATTGCATATTTATGGGTGCAGTATTTGCATCCCTGTATCGTTCCTGCCATAGATAATATACCTATTCTATAGAAAATATCAGACAATGGTTCCATATATTTTTGGTATGTGGTATATAGTAAATTACTCATTTCATTTTTACTAAGTAAATCAAAGCGTCTGCCTGATGGATTCCAAAGTGAGTTTCCTGTAACTTGATTCCTGTAAGACATCTTAAGCATGGAGTTATTATCAAGCATTTGATTTTTTCAGACAAACATAAAGCAATACTTATCCCTAAAATTACTAAAAACCAAAAGGTTGCTAACTTTATCCAGTGCCACCATGTGTAAATTGGTGTACATATTAGATCTAATCTGACTAATCTTCCTAAATAATCCCAAAAGCTTCATTTCTGCATCTGTTTCGCCCAGTCCTTGTGTATGTATGTATTTGCTCTTAACAGATTCACTAGATTGTGCGTTTGTGCTTGTGATGTATGTATGGCTGCATCTTGTTCTTTAATTTTGTTATGTATGGATTCTAGTTGTTTCTGATTGAAATCTGCAATGTGTTGTAACTCCATTGCTTGTTTTACAAATGTTTGGTGATGTTCTAATTCTGTTGGGTCATTAAATAAGTGTGAGCTATCAAAATAATGTTTTTCTTCTAGTGTTAATGTGGTCACTCTTTGGTTATGTTTTTACCATCATAATTAGTGAAATTCATTTGTAGGATGCTACAGTTGTGTACCATATAGCATCATGATTCTGTAATATTGAATGTTGTGATATCATCATTCATTGTGGTTTCATTAAAATTTATGCAGCTAACTAAAGTAGGTAAATATTTAGCACATATCAAGAAAGTAATCTCCTGTATCTTCTAGTGACTGTGTGATAGTAGTTACTGCTAATTGACTAGTTTCAAGTGTGCTTTCTGGTAGATGTGGATAAACATATGTATTTGCTCCTAATGATATGGAGTCTTCTAATGGTATGTACACTGGTGTGTCATTCATATTGGTCCATAAGTAATGGTCTATGGGTACTAAGTATTGGTGGTTCCATTCTGATACTCCTGTTCTTTCAGTATATAGCTGTGGTATCGCCTTGGAATGATATGCTGAAAATGAATTTTGTAAGAAGATCTGTACTAAATGTATATTGCATAATCCATCTGTATATGAGCTTTCATATTCAGGGTTTAGTATACTTTGATATTCTCTTGTTCTTCTCCCTAACCCTGTGCTAAATAAACTATTTAATTCATTATTCATATTACTGACTTGAGTTCGATACATTTGACACATCATCATGTTATGGTTAGTATTAATAAGTTTTGCTTGATAGGAGAATTGCTCCTTATAAAGGTCTTGTGACATTTTTATCTCTCCTTGAATAGTTTGTATTAGTGTATGCATGCCATCTATAGAATTTGATATAGCTGCTAAAGCTTCTGCTGTTTTCTTATTTACTTCTTGTATGTGGTATATTTCTGCCTTTATTGGTTCTATCATTGCTGCTGATACTCCTCCACCCATTATTCCACCTAAAATTGCTCCTGCCATAAAGGCTGCTACTGTCATTGCTTGTAGTGGTTTTCTTCCTACTCTTGTTGGTGATGAGTAGTCTAAATCGAATCTAAAATTCACATCACTACAATATTCTATAGGTGGTTTCAGTGCTGTCAAGTCTACTGTAATTTCAATTTTTCTAATCCTAGGGTATAAAACTAATTTAGCTGGACTTTTTAGGTCTGGTATAATAGCTGGTGCCTTGACTTCTGTTGGGGTTCCTTCTGGTGGTATTAGGTATCCTTTTGGAAAATGAGCTGTATATAATCCAATATTTTCTTTATTTGGTCTGGTCATATTTCCTCTAAATATAATTAATGGTGTATTGGAATGTTCACTGAGAAAATCCTTATTTCTTGATATCAGGAGATAATATATTTTATCCCAATATTGTGTATGTGATTTCATCGATCCTCTAGGTTTGTGTGCTACCCATTTCAGCCTTATTCCATTCTTTATATTGTGGATTTGGCATTAACATGTAAAAATAATATGGGAGATTATGGTGCTGCAATTCAATTACTCTATCCATTTCATAATCCAAAGTTTGCCAAAAACTCCCTGATCTAGTTATCCCATTTTTATAATGTACCATTAGGGCATCTGGATCCATAACCTTATTGATTCTCATAGCCTTTGCCATTTGTACATATGGTGGAATATATTCTACCTCCCTTATACCTGTGAAATTGTATGCCCTTTGTTTAATTGCTCTATTAAATATGAAAATATTTTTTGCTGCTACTTCATCTGTAGTAACATTGGCACTGACTTCCCAGGGTATGGGCATGTCCAGTAAGTCTTTAGATTCGTGAAACCAGCAAATTGATATCTTACTGCCACCTAGCATGTTATGTATTTTATGTTTTGGTTCATGTATCATGCCTATGGTTAATATTGGTGTGCTGTCAAATTTTGCTAATGACATATGTTTGTTTATTATGGTAATTTTACCATATATATTCAAATTTATTATTGTGGTTGCTTTATTTGTGGTACAGTTAGTCCATACCGCTGTATTATTTGTTTCGGTAAAGCATGATAATTTGTTTCTCAGGCTTGTGGCACCTCGTGTTAGTGATTTTGCTAAGGTTAGGTTAAAAAGTCCCAAATTGCTTGCTTGCGTAAAATATGTTGGATATGACTGTTGGTCATCATTAAATCTCATTATTGCCTGGACCTGTTTAGTAGCTGTTATATTTGCAGTACTGTCCGCAAAAATTCCTAGCCATGGTATTTCCTGGCCTATTGTATCTGTGATTGCTATTAGATCTTGTACTGACCTTGATGTTCTTCCAGTAAATAAAGGTCCTACATGTAGGTCCACTATGGTTTTCGTATTGTTGTTTTGTCTAATGTTTGTGTTTGCTTCGGACATGTTGATACATGCATATGCAAAAGAGTATTTTTCCCTATGTAATGTGGAATTTACTGTAAGTATGCAGATGTGTGTTGTGGTGTCTGTGTTGCAATCATATTTAGGTTTCATTGTGTGTCTCATTGAAGCCCAAGATTGTTGTATAATATCTGTAAGTATGATTGGGAATCTCCAATGTTCTACTCCTAATTGCAGTATTTTTGTCCAGTCATCCCATTTCCATTCCTTTCCTTTTACTGATGGGTTATCTGATCTATATAATACAGAGAAGTTATCATAGAATGGTAAATTGGGATAGTCTGCTATGCATAACCAGTTAGTATTATTTTGTCCTGGTACATCTAGCTTATGTTTTTTAATGTATCTCCATAAGTTATTGGGACATCTATTTCCCCAGGGTTTGGGTAATGGTATTATTCCAGATACTACTGGCCATGGTTTTACCATTTCACCATCATTGCATACTGTCCAATTCATAGGGTTGCATGGGTTTATAGGTGTTGTAGTTACTTTAGGTGTTGTTGAATATGTACTAGTAGGGTAATCACCATCATAATAATCATCATTGTAATTATATACTTGTTCTTCCCACCTTTCTGATATCTTATTATACAGCATACCTATCTCCTCCATTTGTTGTGCTATTACTGGTGCGAAATATTGTCTCACAAAGGAGCTATTCATGCCTAGTTCACAGTCAAATTCTGGTTCTGTCTCTATTCCCATTGTATTGGTCCTATAGTGTGAGTTTACCCTTAATGTGTTTGTTCTGATATGTGAATTCTTTGTCCAATACATGTTGTATATGGCTGTGTGATTGGTAATGTTGGTCCATAATTCATTGTAATGGCATTTTAGTGGGTTCTGCTCGTGTATGTTAGTGTTAACATCATCCCCTGATTCTAGCATATATTCTTTGTTTGGATGGTATATGCTAAGTGCCATTCTATATTGATCACAACCCTTATACCAGGCATATGTTAAACATGCTGCATATTTTTGCCAAAAACTATGTGTTTTTCCTATATAATGTGTAAATCTTCTCTCTGCTGACCAATATAGTGGTAATTTGCCTTCTAGATCATAAATTGTTGGTGTAGCAACAGTATTCTGTTTCCTAGTGCCCACTTGTATAACATGTGGTGTGGTGGTGGGTCTGTTTGTTGTGGGTGTACTGTCCAATAGAGCTGGCATTGGTATGCTGTTATTGCCATCGCATCTGCTAGTCTGAGACAGAAAAATGAGCACACAGAGGCCCCAATAGTGTATAGCTTGCTTGCCTTTAGTGTGTACATCACCTTTGCTATTCTTATTGCCTCCTGTGCAGATAGTGTATCCAGCATACCGTGAAGTTGGCTGCTCTGGATGCTGCAGAAGCGTATCCAGGATTGATATTGTTGACTATGTTGTGTGAGTAGCTTCTTTGGTAAATGATGTTACAGAAGGGAAAAACAAATTCTAAGATTGGCAGTACTATGTATACTGCAATAGCTATTAGCCAAATCATCAGGAGGGTTGCCCTTATGAATATCACCTCCCTGACACACATTTATGCTATATCCTCCAGCCTGGCTAATTTCAAGTCCTTTTTACCTTGAGTTATTCACACGTTGTTTCCTGTTCCTGGTGCTATTATTTCTGCTGGGGATAATTTGTTATTCTTCTGGTTCCTGTAAAGGCAATTAGGATTCCTTATTACTTCTCTATCTATAACTGTAGGATAATCTATTGTATCTTGTTTTTGTATAGCTTCTTCTATTGGTGACTTCCTATTTATTCTGGGTCTGGTATTCAATTCATAAGTTGCTATTTTTATTGCTAATGACAGTGGCATTCCCTTATGCATCTCTAGCTGTTTTTTAATCATTCCGTTCCATCTTTCTATTGCTCCGGCTGCTGTCGGTGTATAGGCTCTATGGAAGTCCCATTGAATGTTTAAGTTTCTAGCCATTCTTTGTGTTTTGGCTCCTGTGAAATGAGTTCCTTGGTCTGATTGTATTATATCTGGTGTTCCATATGCTGCACACCATCCCCAGACTGTAAGTATCGTCGTGTTTTGATCTGGGTGTGTGCTTTCTCGGGCCATCCCGAGACCTGTCATTATGTCTACTAGGGTACAGCAATATTTTCCCTTGAAGCTGTTTAACGGTCCTATGAAGTCTATTTGTAGGATTCTATTAAAATCCATTCAGTGTCCTATTATCCCTTGGTAATTGTGTGTTAATCTTGTCATAGCCTTTGGGCAATTGTTGCAACTATTGATTGCTTTCCTTATTGTCTGCCATGTTATCTTAAGATTTCTTTTATCGAACCAACTTTTTAGTGCATGTGTACCTATATGTCCTAACTGCTCATGGATTTTCAGTATCTCTTCTGTACTTATAGGTATGTCCTTAGTTGATGGTCTTACCTGTATCCATTATCTCTGTATTTTACCTTTTCCTGTTTCTGGATCAATGTTTGCCTTCCATGTACCTTTTAATTTTATACTTAATGCTGAAGCTAGTTTGTCTACTACTTCATTGTTTTTACTTGTCTCATCCTGTTTCTTGGTATGTGCATCTACATGGTATACTATGATTTTGATTAGTCTGCTTGCTGCATCCAATTCCTGCCATGCTGCCTTTGACCATATGTCTTTACCATTAATTTTCCATCCATTATTTCTCCATTTACCTGACCACACTGCTATGCCATTTGCCACACACCATGAATCGGTGTATAAATAAATTTGTTTATAATTGTCCTTTATGGTTTGTCTTATCGCCAATAGTGCAGCTATAACTTCTTCATGTTGGGCTGATTTATCAGTGCCCTGGTCTGTAATGACCATTCCATCCCCAGGTCTATAGGCAGCTGCTTTCCATCTCACTTTGTTGTTCACCGTAGTTGCTGATCCATCAGTGAACCAGGCATTAACCAGGGAGGGATCGTACTCTCTAGTCCCCCAATGGCCCATTGGTACCTGTTTCTGGGGAGGGGTTGAGGTTGGGAAAATGTATCCCTCTGGAGTCATGGGCCTGTCGGACTGAAGTATCGACTCCGATACCGCTGGTACTGACCCCTTTGCTAACAGAGGTGTTGATCGAAGGAACTCCTGAAGGTACCATTTCCATTGAAGTACCTTTCCTTCCATGGGTAGTCTAGCCCATGCCTCTCCTGGTGCCTTTACCCAGTCCAAAATGGGTATATGTGACCGGAGAGTCACATGGTTCTCTTTGAGCAGTGAGTGGATTGTCCTGAATGCCTCGTAGGCTGTCCATATGGTTCTTTCGAAGAGCGAATATTTGTTCTCTGACCATGGGAATTTCTTGCAGTAGAAGCCTATTGGTGTTTCCCTGTCTTTATTTTTTGAAAATATATTCCAATTACCATAGCCCTGCATATACAAGATGTCCACAAATACGTGGTCACCGGGCTGTATATAATATAGGTGGCTGTACTGGTTTATATATTCCAGTACCAGTTTAATGGCATTTTCACAGTTTTGGTCCCATTCAAAATCCTGTGCTTTCTTTGTTATTTTATATAAAGGCTGTAATATGATCTGTAGGTATGGGATATGTTGCCTCCAATATGCAAATAGGCCAATTAGATGTTGTACCTCAGTTTTATTCTGTGGTCGCTTAATTTGTTTTAATTTATCTATTACTGTTTCGGGTATTGTTGGTCCTTCTGCAGTCCAATGTACTCCTAAGAATTTTACTTCTGTTCCTGCTTTATTTACTTTTTCTAGGTTTATAGTCCATCCTTCATTTCTTAAATGTTGAATTAGTTTCTCTAATGTGCTTTGTACTTTTTCAATGGCTTGTCCTACTATCATTATATCATCTACATAGGTATATATGTTACATTCTGATTCTGGTTCAAAGTTCTTTAATGTAGTTGTTAAGGTGTTGTGTGCAATAATAGGACTGTTCAAATACCCTTGAGGGAGTCTCAAGAATTGAAATTGCTGTCCTTGCCATGTAAATGTAGTAAGTTCCCTAGATGTTGGGTGTAATGGGATTCCAAAGAACATATCACTTAAGTCTATAGTTGCCATTGCCTTTGGAGCCGACTTTTTAATTCTAAGAAAGATGTCTTCCACATCGAGAAGTTGTCCTGGAAGTTTGGGTGTTTTTTCATTTATTCTCCTGAAGTCAACTGTAAATCTCCATTTGCCATTAGGTTTCAACACCGGCCATACCGGGCTGTTATAATTGAATGATTGAGATTTCTCTATAATGCCTTCTTTTAGCAAAGTTTGTATAGTCTCTGTTATTTCCTTAATACCTCCTTTGATAGGGTATTGTGCCGTGAAGGTCGGGGGTGTGTGTGGTAATTTAATAGGTTGTATTTTTACTTCTGCTAGATTACATCTGACCTTAGCTATTCTCTTATTATTTAGAAAGTCTGGGAATAATTTTCTTATTTCTTTAATGCCTAGGATATTACAGGGTGCATTGAAGCTAGCTGCTTCAATCTCATATTCCTTATTACATAATTTGAGTCTTAATTTTATTACTGGTACTTCTGTTTCTGCTGCTATTCCCTGTATTATAACCCTTTTGTCAGTTTTAAAATGTTCTGTAAATTCCATTATTATACTAATTTCAGAACCTGTATCTATTAGCCATTTTACTATTCTCGGCCCTTTGTTAGTTATTATAGGTATAGCTATGAATGGTCTACCAGCCGGGTTGATCAAGTCCGTCTTGGTATGTAGCGTCTGGGGGGTCCTGCTCTTGCGGGCCTGTGGTTGTTCTGATGGAAAAATTTTGGTCTGAAATTTGGTTTGAAATTTCGATTGCCTAAAAAAGGTTTTGGTTGGTATGTCTGTCTCCATGGGTTGCTCTGTGTCTCTCTCCATGGGATATTTTTCCTTCCTGTCAACCTTCTAATCGGATTCCATGGTTTGTTTGCATTCTGTCTTATGGGCATTTGATTAGGTTTTCCAAATGGTCTTATGTTCGAAAACCATGGTGTAACTTTCTTCTTGTCCTGTTTCTTATTAACATTAAATGATACTACCTTGTCTATGTCCATTTCCCTGTAAGATCTAAAGAATTCCATGGTATCTGAGATGGTTTGACATGCTTGCAGGGGTCCAGCTAGGCTCATTTTAAGGTGTGCTGGAGCTCATTTAATAATGATCTTTTTAAATTGTGGTGTAAAAGGTGCGGCTTGAGGTGTGGGTACCTGGTTGTATATGAAATACAATATACCTAATTTTCTACATTGTTTTATGGCTTGTGCATATGTTGTCCACTATGCTGCTGATTCAAATTGAGTGAGGTCTAGTGTTGGAAATGCAAATCTCCAAGCTGCAGTAATCCAATCTAATAGTGGATGTGTATCGCCTTTTGATGTCTCAATTACATGCTCTAGAGCTTCCGATACTGAGGGGTTCTCTACTATGTTTCTGATCTTTCTCATTTCTAGATCAGTTAACATGACTGTGTCAGCTCTCTTTTCCCACAGTCGGCACATATATTCTGCATCTTTCTGTCCATTTTGGGCATAATCTTTCCATAATTCTGAGATCTCCTGAGGAGTATATGGCTTGATTTCCTCAAACTTCGTTCCCATTTCAAATTTGGGACGATTACTACCTCCTCCAGTGCTGAAGGGGTTCAGAGCTGATATAGTACTTCTAATAGGAGTTTTCTTACTTTGGGTAGAGACAGGAAATGATGGTACGGTGTTACGTCCATTCCATCCAGGAGTAGCGCTACGCTCCTGTTCCTCACTATGTTTAAGGCTAGCCTTTTGCCCATTAATCTGTCCTTATCAATATCCTGCACTGTTTTCATAAGCAGTGCGGTAGTTTGTGCCTTGCTACATCCCTCTAATTCTTGTTCTACCACATCCGAATTTGTTAATGTGTTAGTCACATTTACTGATTTCATGCCGGCCTTATTTTTAACCTTGGAGGCTACTTTCCCCCACTGTTCTTCAACCTCATCTTGATATTCTCTACCTGTCAAAGGGGAGATGTTAGTCTTCTTAAATTTCTTAATTAATCTATTCATTGTAAGTGGTATACCAAGCCGTACAAAAATTTAATTAATTTTTTCCTACGGTACCACTCCCAGTCACTAATTCGTTTAGACTGATTCAAGGAATCAGTTATCAATTTTTCAAATTTTAAATCCACAATCCTTTCTATCCTTTTGGCCAGCCAGTGCCTCATTTAGCTCTTTCCCATCACCTTCCGCTCTTCCCCGGGGGTCTGGGTTGGCATCAAGGTGTCCGGTATTCTTTCGGTACTCTGCACCCTTAGGGAGGGTGGTGTTTCCCGTCTGCTTCTGATACTCTCTCTCCTACCAGTTCTTCCTCCTTGGACCTTCAGATTTTCTTTAGGTCCTCAGAGTTGACTTCGAGGAGTTGATTTCTCAGAGCGGCTTTGAGGTCGCTTGCCAGTTTATTTGGTTTCCTGTAATTTGTTACTCCACCAGAGTAATAGCCAATTCTTTTGTATTACTTATTTTATATTCCTCAGTGCTCAGTGGTCAAGGAGGCCTTAAGCCCAAAATCCTGCCGACTACGCCAACTGTAGCGAGCACATACCCCAGTTACGGGGGAGGAATAATCACTCTTGATTCAGATTTGGTATAACACTCATTTATTCACACAGTAAGATTACAAGCAATATTCATCCTGTCTTCCAAATGGAAGCAGGAGTACCTCTCCAGGTATACAGGTCTGGACTCGCCACGTCTGTTCCTCTGGAACTTGGGTCAGCCTTCCATAGGTCAGCCACGTCTGCACTGGGCACAGGATCTCACATCTCTGGCAGAGGAGAGTCGTCTCGCGCGAGGGCCTGACGAGCTCTGTTGGTCGGGTCTGAGGCTTCATCTTTTATATTCTTTCCTGGCTAGGTTTCTCGTCTTATCCCTACTTCCACACATAGCCTATAGCTTATCATTACTCCATTTGTGGTTTACTTACATCATTCTATTGCTTATCACTCCTGACCAGGGTTGTTCACCCTAGGCCTTACATGTGTTCCTTACAACTGGAAATGCCTCTGTTCTAGAATTAATATAACTCCATGGCATACCAGGACTTAATGCTGGTTGTGACCCTGTAATGGTCTCTTGAGGTGCATGTTAAAGGCCAGTTTTTCAATGGAAGGATGCGCCTTTCTACTGGTTGTAAACCAGGGTTGTCTCCCATGTTATGGAATATAGCTGGTTAACCTTGGGGAACAAATATTTTCATCTTATCATACTAAGGTCTAACCAGCTTGGTTAGCATACTACTTATCTTTGGGATATTTGTGATGCAGCCCTATCTTACCTAAATTCTACTTTGTGACTTAATGTCCCCTAAGAACTGTAAAGACCATATACCATCAATTTTACTACCATCAATTCTACTCTTCTACATCACAGTTTAGCATGGGAGTGTAACTTTACACAGGAAACACTGTTTACAAGCTCCTAAAATTAATTCCAGTTGGATTCTAAATCTTCATGTTAAAGGTTCAAAGTGTAGAATTTTTGGAAGATAAGGGAGAAACCAGGCCTCTTTGACTTTGGAAATCTGTGTTCCATAGAAACAATACACGTGTGGTGCCAGCATTTCACATTTATGTCAACAAGGACATTTCAAAGCACAGTCCTGCTCCCAATGCTCTTTACAGATTCAGCCAGCAGAGTGAAATTATTCAGTGGCAGCCATCTGGCCTCAAGAACTGCAAAGACTATGCAAAACCATGCAGGACAACAAATATCTACACTGGAGCATGCAGGATGAGTGGGACCATGCTGGACAATGCATGACGAGGCAAGAATAAGCTGAACTCTACATCTGACCACTTGCTCCCACCCAGCAAGAAGAGGACCCAACACACTGACTCCCATGACTCAAATGAGCACTCCTTTGAGTCCAGGGATGGCAGCCCCTCACTCACCATGTTGCGGTTTTCCAGCTTGGCCATGCTCTCTGCTCAGTTTCCTGCAGCAACACTCGAGCTGCACAGTAAACAAAACTAATGCAGACAGATTCTCTTCAAAGCCAATACTGAGGCTGGTAGCTGGAAGGACCCTGCAAAACTTCTGAATGGCAGGTAGCCTGGAGAGCCTAATTGTCTAGTGGGGCCTAACTGACTAGAGCATCCCCCTTATGGTTACACTATGCTTAAAGACACAGCACAAACATTCCTTATCCTGCTTTCCACCCTAGGCCCCGGACCTTTTTTGAACCAGCAGAGATTTGCATTTCAACAGCACTTGCCCCTGGCTCCAATAGCCAACTATGTGATCTTCCTGCTGTCCATAGGCACTTCCTCTTCATTCTCCTGGACACAATGGGGCTAGCTAGCTTGTGCAGCCCATTATACTGTGTGAGAAAGAGTGATTTCCTGCCATCCATATGGAAGGGTACCCAGAACATTTACAACTAAAGAGAGATTTAAGCCCACAAAAGGAGATGTTTGTTAGTTGGCTTGGGCCCAAGCAGGTCTTGAAGGTACAAGAAAGCTACATGAAGAATTTGCCCAAATGCCTATTGTAGCTAGAGTTTTCCTGCCTGGCCCACAGTCAGGACAAATCTTTGTCACCCGCCAGTCCCACAGCCACTCAGACCCAACCAAGTAAACACAGAGACTTATATTGGTTACAAACTGTATGGCCGTGGCAGGCTTCTTGCTAACTGTTCTTACACCTTAAATTAATCCATTTCTATAAATCTATACCTTGCCACATGGCTCGTGGCTTACCGGGATCTTCACATGTGGCTTGTCATGGTGGAGGCTGGCAGTGTCTCTCCCTCAGCCTTCCATTTCCCAGAATTCTTCTCCTTGTCCCGCCTATACGTCCTGCCTAGCCAATGGCCAATCAGTGATTTATTTACTGAACAATCAGCAACACACTTGACATACAGACCATCCCACAGCACTTCCCCTTTTCTTTTCTTAAAAAGGAAGGTTTTAACCTTTGCATATCTCCAAAGTCAGCTTGGTATATTTGGGAATTTGGGCATAGCTTCTCTTACTACTTCCTGCTGGAGGGGGGCGCTGTATCTTATGGGGATACAAAGAAAATTTTAGGATTATGTAATAGTCCATGAGGCTATATTGTCTGAGCCAGTTGCCTTTAAACCATTCTGGATGTTGGATCATCTGGGCCATGGTGTCATCAGAGACCTTTCAGGTGGTCTTGGCTGGTCAAACTGGATGTATCTTAATCTGGAACAAATCCATAGCCTTTGGCTTTCTGTGGAAACAAAAGCAGAGCCTCCTTTCCAAAGCAACATATCCTTATATCCAAATTTTGAAGTCAAGGTACCTTTAAAATATACATTTTGGCATAACTCAACAGCTTTTGTAATCAAATGTTTTTCTTCAGTTACGAATATCAAAGAGAACATAATCCAGATTCTCTGTGTGGTAGCCATCTTTACGTGGCTTATTTTTTTATATTAGCTTGAGCCTATTGCTTTAAACTGCAGCCTTCTAAGCCTGAAATGGTGCTGGCGCTATGGCTGCTGGCTCTGCCCACTTCAGCTTCCCAACATGGCGGTGGTACGTTTTCCACCAGCTCTGGGAGCTATCATGGGTCTCTGTGCTTTTATCCAAGCAGCATGTAGTCCAGAAACCTCTTTTTTTGTTTTGTACTAGCAAAGGCTAAATCTACCATGCAGCTTAATGTGCCACTTGCAGAGGCCTCATTCCCGCCATAGGGCAGGTTGAGCATGCACGCTAGGAACCCGCCAGTAGCTCAAACCCGCAGCTGCCGCTCATTTGAGAGAGACAATTAGGAAGCTGTTTTTAGCTCCGTTTTAGAATCTTTTTCCTCAGTTTTTAGGTGGAAACTCTTGCCACCACATTGGACGCCATTTGTAGCTAGAGTTTTCCTGCCTGGCCCACAGTCAGGACAAATCTTTGTCACCCACCAGTCCCACAGCCACTCAGACCCAACCAAGTAAACACAGAGACTTATATTGGTCACAAACTGTATGGCCGTGGCAGGCTCTTGCTAACTGTTCTTACACCTTAAATTAATCCATTTCTAGGGCAAAGCCTTCCCCACAGACTGAGATCAACCTGGTGGACTTAGTCCAGGTAGGTCCAGTCCCCTCCTCCCAGGCTGAGCCAAGGGACCCTGCATAGGCCCCAGGTTTCAAACAGCCGACTCATGCAATGAGCACAGGACCCGGTGCCACTGCCTGGATGCCTCCCAAACAGATCAGGCCAATCAACTGTCTCACCCACTCAGAGGGCCTGATCCAGTTGGTGACCCCTCAGCCATTGGTTCATATTTCATGTGTTTCCGTTTGTTTGGCTATTTGTCTCTGTCCTTTATCCGACCTTGGTCTCAACAATTCTCTCTCATATAAACCCTCCTCATTGTCGCTAATTGGACTCCCAGAGATCCACCTGGGGCCTAGTCATGGATCTCTGCATCCAGATCCCTCAGTAGTTGGATGAGGTTTCTAGCACGACAATTAGGGTGATTGGCCATCCCATCACCAGAGTAGGTCAGTTCGGACTGTCTCTCGACCATTGCCAGCAGTCTGTTGTGGGGGTATCTTTGTGGATTTCTGTGGGCCTCTCTAGCACTTTGTTTCTTCCTATTCTCATGTGGTCTTCATTTACCATGGTCTCCTATTCCTTGTTCTCCCTCTCTGTTGTTGATCCAGCTGGGATCTCCCACTCACCCAAGCTCTCTTTCCCTCGACCCTCGCCCTTCACTACCCCCACTCATGTCCAGGCTGTTCATGTAGATCTCATTCCATTTCTCTGTCATTGGGCAATCCCTGTGTCTTTCTTGGGGTCCTGTTTTCCAGGTAGCCTGCCTGGTGTTGTGAGTAGCAGTCCAGTCATCCTTGTTCCACATCTAGTATCCTGTTATGAGTGAGTACATACCATGTTTGTCTTTCTGAGTCTGGGATACCTCACTCAGGATGATTTTTTCTAGATCCATCCATTTGTCTGCAAACCTCATGATGTCATTGTTTTTCTCTGCTGAGTAGTATTCCATTGTGTATATGTACCACATTTTGTTTATCCATTCTTCAGTTGAAGGGCATCTAGGTTGAATGGGGGGCGGGCTAGGGGGAAGGTGAGGGGGGCGGGAGGGGGGAGAACAAGGGAATCTGTGGCTGATATGTAGAACTTAATTGTATTGCAAAATAAAAATTAAAAAAAAACAATTGGGAAAACTTTGTATGGATTCACAGACTGAAGTAGCATGTACAGGGCCTACACGGGTCTGCATCAGGTCCTCTGTGTGAAAAAAAAAATTAATCCATTTCTATAAATCTATACCTTGCCACATGGCTCGTGGCTTACTGGGATCTTTACATGCAGCTTGTCATGGTGGAGGCTGGCAGTGTCTCTCCCTCAGCCTTCCATTTCCCAGAATTCTTCTCCTTGTCCCGCCTGTACTTCCTGCCTAGCCAATGGCCAATCAGTGATTTATTTACTGACCAATCAGCAACACACTTGACATACAGACCATCCCACAGCAACCTATGGTCTTTCTGTTACAATGCCTTCTGCTGTCAAGCATGCACCTACAGGCTCATGGGGTATTCACTGTGAATGGTTGACAGAGTAAGAGAAGACCTGGGTCAGTTGATGGTCCTGTACATTACGCAGGTAGAACCCAGAAGTAGACAGTAACAGCCTTTCATCCCCATTTTTTGAAAGCCTACAAGATATTGGTGAAGGGTGTAGGGGAACCAAAAGAGCTTGACTACACAGCTGCCATGAAAGGATTAGGGAACTAGATACTGCTGCCATGACAGGCTTACTGGTAGACAACAACTGGATCCATAAACTGACACCATTCAAGGATACACCCAAAGATGGGCCAGCAACTAATGGAAAATACCTGACATTCCAAACATTACATAAGAATAGGTCAGTATTGCCAGATGTCTGTGTGAGGGTATCTGAACCCCTAGACCTGGAGCTACTGACAGTTGTGATCTAGTATGAGGGTGCTAAGAATTAAATCCAGGTATTCTAGAAGAGTAGTCAGTGTTTTTTAACCACTAAGCCATCTTCCCAGCACTATCATTCAGTCCATTAACTACAATTCTAATGATGGCTTTAGAACTTGAATTTACTTTCTCCTTCCTTGGTGATTGGAACATTGATATTTGTGTTTCTCTGTTAATCATCAATTTATTTAATATTTGAATTTAATAGATTAAAGAATGAATAAATACTAGATTGAATAAATAGGTAGCATTCCACTAAGTAACAAGTACCTATCAACTTGATCCAAACAAATAACCTAATCTTGCCATGTATCTAAGGGCTATTATTATTTCATAAATTTTTCATCAGAAATAACATCCAACCTGATGTTTCACTGTTCCCATGTTCTTTAGCTTTATACAATATTATTGGTATTTTCTGCAAATGTATATGACCTGGTACTGAAGTATTTGCTAAGAGTATTTCAGATGTGTAGAATATAAATTGAAAATTAGAACTTAAAAGTATAGAAATTGAATTGACTTGGACCCACAGTGTATTAGTCAGTGTTCTCCAGAGTAACAGAACTTATGGAATGAATCTCTCTGTCTCTCTGTCTCTCTCTCTCTGTATCTCTTTCTCCCTACCTGCTTATCTATCCATGTATCGTTCTATCAATATCTCTGTATGCATGTACATGTATACATGTATATGTACATACATACATACATAGATATTCATATGGGGATTAATTGGAATGCCTTAGAGGCTGCAGCTCAAAAATTGCAAGGTATGAATGGAAAGTTGATAAATCTAGTAGCTGTTCAATCTCATGAGTCTGGGTATTTCAGTATTTTTTTTTCTAGACTTCTAAGGAAATAGGCTTCAATGACAGTTAAAGAATGGATGTGCTGTCAAGGTGAGGTAAAACAGACAAAGAATTAATACATATCTTTCCTTTTTCTTTGTCTGTCCAGCAGAAGGTGTGATCCAGATTAAACGTATGTCTTCCAGCGTCAAATTCTGGACTAAAGGTGTGTGTCATCTAGCCTCAGGATCTGGGTCAAACACACTGTTGTCTTCTTGCCTCAAGGTCCAGATCACAATTGTGCCCTGTATTTCTGAATCATATTCATTGCAGATATAGTCAATTGAGTTGACAACCAAGAATAGTGATCACATTCCACAACTTATCAACTTGACACAATCATATCTCCTTATGTCATGATTAGTTTCCAAATGAAAAACAATAACCTGGTCATAATTATGCCTAAACATAACACAACTATCCCACATAAAATCAGAAATGCATTATATATTTAGCATAGTAGCAATGACCCTTGTGGACAACTCTCTAGTATCTCAAACTTACATCTGATAACTGTGAAGGCAATACAGACTCCATCTTAGGAAAAACCCACCACCTTAGACTACCTGCTGTACTCAGTTCCAGTAATGATCTCAGGAATGTGCCATGACAATTTGAACAGATACAGGGCAATTTGCTTCTGTAGACATTCTGTCTGTGATTTACAGCCCTTGAAGCTATCTAGATAATCCTACTGAGTAGCCCAGATAATCCTGCTCAGCAAGTTGTGGTTCCCTGCTGTGGGATGGGCTGTATGTCAAGTGTGTTGCTGATTGGTCAATAAATAAATCATTGGTTGGCCAGTGGCCAGGCAGGAAGTATAGGCAGGGCAAGGAAGAGAATAAAGCTGGGAAGTGGAAGGCTGAGTCAGAGAGACACTGCCAGCCGCCACGATGACAAACAGCATGTGAAGATGCTGGTGAGCCACGAGCCATGTGACAAGGTATAGATTAATGAAAATGGATTAATTTAAGCTGTAAGAACAGTTAGCAAGAAGCCTGCCATGGCCATACAGTTTGTAAGCAATATAGTTCTCTGTGTTTGCTTGGTTGGCTCTGAGTAGCTGTGGGACTGGCAGGTGAGAGAGATTTGCCCTGACAGTGGGCCAGGCAGGAAAGCTTTAGCAACAGTTCCCCACCAAAAAGTCCAACCCCATGGTTTCAAATGTGTTTTCATACTCAAAATCTAGACCAATAGTTTCAAAAGATCACCTTGCCCCATATCCCTTCTACCCAATCCCAAGTTGCCAAAGCAGTAATTCCCAGATTTTGATTTTCCCCTAGGAAACCTCTCTACCTCTGGGCTCGCTGCTGCTGCCACATTTCCCTTCAGCAGGAGTGTGAAAGCACCAGATTCAAACCTGATAATACAAGGACCCTTATGTGTTTGTATCAGAAACTGGCTACTTGATGGTCTCTGTTTGTTTGTTTGTTTGTTTGTTTTTTTGGGTGGTTGGTTGGTTTGTTCTTTTGTGTTTTTTTGACACAGGGTTTCTCTCTGTATACTTTTTGTGCCTGTCCTGGATCTCACTCTGTAGAGCCTCAAACTCACTGAGATACACCTGACTCTGCCTCCCAAGTATTGTGATCAAAGGCATGTACCACCACCACCTGGCCATGATATTCTTTTAATTGATGTTGCAATGTATTATAAGTATACTAAAAGAACATACAATTATCTGTACAAAGGCATTATTAACAAAATACAACACAAACACTCATTTAGTTATAATCCTCATTTCACCAACTGGTCAAATGAATGCAGATGGTATTTAGAACTATCTTCCTGTAACACCCATTCTGTATTTCTTCCACCCTCTGCAAGCACTTCAGCACATCTGGTTTTTTTCCTGGAAGAGTGACCCATATCTTCATTCCTGATGGATCTGTGCCCTTTTTCATCTTTCCTGGATTAGATTGTTGTAGTTTCCCAATGCCTTTAATCACAGGGCACAGTAGCACCAAGAGATGCCCCAAAGGATCTCTTGTAACTCCAAACATTATTCTTCTTTCCTTCATTATAGAGAGACAGTCCAATTTCCTATGGTAATCTGGATATATCACCCATCCTGATGATGTTATTCCTTTCTCAGTCTGTTGTTTTAAGGGCATTTGAAGCTCAAAATAACCAGGGGTCAGTCTGAGTTTCCAGCTCAATGGAAAGTTTGTTGGGCCTCTTGGCAGGAGCACAATGGCCTCTGAACAAAAACTTCTAGGGCAGCAAACTTAGTTTTGCAGAAACAGGCAGCAAAACTGTCCTAGTCACTCACTAGGGACAATAGTGAGTGGAACTATCCCGTTTACCAACCCTTGATTACTGGACACATGGATCCTGGCTATAGGAGAAAATGTACCACATATTGGATACTTATTCGGAGCATACACCGCCTCCTGGAGAACCTTGCCCCAGCCCTCAAGATGCTGCCACCTAATTGGTGCTGTAACAGTATCTTCAACAAACCAAAGTCCACTCCATCTTTCTCTCTGGCCAGCTTCTTCAGGATGCTGGGGAATAAGGTAAAAACAGTGGATTCCATGAGTATGGGCCCACTGTAGTGCTTCTCTGGGAGTGTAGTGAGTTCCTTGGTTTGAAACAGGACTCTGGAATAACATGTTGGTGGGTAAGACATTCTGTAAATCCACTGATGGTATTTTGTGAAGCATTACATGTAGGAAAGGCAAATCCATAATCAGAATAAGTTTCTACTCCAGTAAGGACAAAGAGTTGTCCTTTCTACAGAGGAAGTGGTCCAATGTACTCAATCTGCCACAATGTTGCTGACTGGTCACCCCAGGGAATGGTGCCATATCTGGGGCTCAATGTTGATCTTTGATGTACTGTTGTTGGATAATCTGGCACTCAGCAGCAGGTGTACCCAGGACACCCTTGGTCAGTGGAAGACCATGTTGTTGAGCCCATGCATAGTTCCCATATGTGCCATCAGGGCCACTTTGGTCATGGGCCCATTGGGCATTGACAGGAATGGCTGAGGAGAGAGGCTGACTGTCCACAGAAAGTCATCCTATTTATTTGATTATTAAACTCCTTCTCAGCTGAAATCATCTTTTGGTGAACATTTACAAGGGACACAAGTATCTTCACATCCTTTGCCATGTGTAGAGATCTATGCACATACATCTTCCTCACATGTCTTTCTCTTTTCAACCTTGCTTTTTCCAAGTCCCTGATCACCCAGCCAGTCCATTGACTATGGCCTTTCACCCCAGCACTCAGGAAGCTGAGCCAGTTGGAATTCTGAGTTTGAAGCCAGGTCAATCTACAGAATGAGTTCGAGGGATAAACAGATAAACCCTTTCAGAAAACACAAAAGAACCAATAAACAAGAGTAAGGAGCCAGGTGTTGGTGGTGCATGCCTTTATTCCCAGCACTTGGGAGGCAGAGCCAGGCAGATCTCTGTGAGTTCAAGGCCAGCCTTATCTACAGAGTGAAATTCAGACAGGCACTTAAACTACAGGGAGCAACCCTGTCAAAAAAAACTGAATAAGGTCCACTTTTAATCTGCATAGCAACACTTGAGGGCAGCCTACATATATGAAAGATATTGAAGGAGGAATCTCTCTGTCTGCTTCTGCTTGCTCTGGCTACCAAGTTTATTCCTTTACTAGCATTGGAGCCTACTTCCTTAGAATTTTGGTGTATCCTGAAGACTAGGTGAGACATGGACTGAGAAACTACTGGACTTTTCAAATTTCCATTGGTAGACAGCCATTGTTGGACTAGCTCAACCACAGCATGTGAGACATTGTAATAATTGCACTTTCTACATACATAGAGAGATTCTTCTCCCAGTCGTGTTTGTTAATATTCTAATCCTGCCCCTTGGCACCATGCTATGTCCTGACATAGAAGCTTATTCGTAAGGGAAAATTCCACCCATTTCCCGCCTCTCTCTCCTGCTTTCCTCCCAGGAAGTGTGCGCACCCTCAGATTCCTCAATCTTTCTCCCCCTCTCTCTTTCCATCTTTCTCTTCCCCCTTCTTCCTTCCCCCACCAAATAAACCTCCTCACTGAGTTTGTCTGCATGTCATCTTTGTCTGTCCCCTGCATTGGGGCACCTTGGCTCTCTACCTGCCAGTGCCTTCTTTATAAATTCATAACACTGTTCAAATACAGAAGCTTGAATAATGCAGTGTTTTTTTTTCCACTGTCCTAGGAGAAAGATGTACTGACTAATAATAGTGCTTGTGAACACATTCTTACTTACTCTATTATGTTTTAAACATTCATGTTTCCCTGAAGCTTACTCTTTATTATTTTTTAATTTGCCAACAGTTTGCTCTGAATTTCAGGAATAAAACTCCTAAAGCAATGGAGCCATCATCCCACTTTCTGATGGGAGGAAGATCTATTATCTTATTTGTGATCTACTTCCTGCTTTTATTTCCTGCTTGTCTGAAGTCCCTGTGACAGCTAGGTAATATGTACCTTCAGTTCACCTGACATCAATGTGAAATCACAAAACAAAAATATTTTATGTCTTTATATTTCACTTTAGTTGTTAATATTCTGGGCACACTTCCACCTGAGCGACAGGGAATCACTCTATCCAACATAGTAGAGTGGGCTGTACAAGCTAGCCACACAGTGTCCAGGAGGAAGAAGGGGAAGAGCCTACTGAGAGCAGAAAGATAGCAGGGTCTGCTATTAGAGTCAGGGGCAAGTGCTATGAAAATGCAAATCTCTGCAGTTTCAGAAAAGGTCTGGGTCTGTGGTGGAAGGCAGGATCAGGAACCATTGTGCTGTGACTTTAAGCACAGTGTAACCCTATGGGAGGTGCTCTTGTCACTCAGACCTCAGTAGGCAATCAGGCCCTCCAGGCGACCTGCCAGTCAGAAGTTGTGCAGAGTCCTTCTGGCTGCCAGCTTTAAGCTTGGCTTTGAAGAGAAACTGGTGCCAGCAGTTTTGTGAGCAGTGCTGTGAGAGTTGCTGCAGGGAGCTGAGCAGAGAACATGGCCGAGCTGGGAAACCACAACATGGTAAGGTGCAGAAGCCAGTGTGGTGGGTCCTTCTCAGACCCGGATGGGATCCTTCAGCCAGAATCCCTATCCTGTGAGGTCCCGTGTGGTCCTTGAAACTTCCTATTTACAGGGCAGGCCTCCAGATATCTTTTCTGTGTGGGATGAATCTGTTCACAGAATTGGGAGCAGGGAGATGTGTGTAGAAACATCTTTGTAGTCAGCTTAAACATGCTTTTACGGCACCCATGGAAAGCAGATTGCCAAACTTGGATCGGACTAGTTTCTCTAATACCTTCTAGAGCTTCAGCACTGTGTATTTAACTTTCATGTGTAAGATCCATTTATAGGGGGCTGGAGAGATGGCTCAGTGGTTAAGAGCACTGACTGCTCTTCCAGAGGTCCTGAGTTCAATTCCCAGCAACCACATGGTGGCTCACAACCATCTGTAATGGGATGTGGCGCCCTCTTCTGTATACATAATAAATAAATAAATCTTTAAAAAAAAAAAAGATCCATTTATAGTTAATTTTGTGGAGGTTGTAAATGGCATCTCATTTGTTGGGTAGCCCTTCACTCCTAAGGTGTGAGAGAGAAGAGAGAAGAGTTGAACTCGTGATATAAAGCATTTACTAATTCTTAGGAGATAGGAAGTCTCACAAAATAGAATTTAGCTGAGGAAGGTCTACAAAAAACAAACAAACAGCCAGATGGTGGTGGCACATGTCTTTAATCCCAGCACTCAGAAGGCAGAGCCAGTCAGATCTCTGTGAGTTTGAGGCCAGCCTTGTCTAGAGAGCAAGATCGAGGACAGGCACTAAAACTACACAGAGAAACCCTGCCTCAAAAACAAACAAACAAAGAAACAAATTAATTAATTAAATAAAAGCCTCAAAGAGAAGAGTATAGTAGCCAGCTCTGTTGGAGATTAGGACAGTAGGATACACATTTGTTCACCAGCATTGTCCAGACATTTGGCTTCAAACCATTACAAAGGAGCCATCACTTATTTACAATCAGCCAAGAGGCATAACCAGCCTAGATGCCATATCATAGAAGGGAACTCTAACAAGCTGCTCATTGAGGCCTTACAGAGTCATAACTAACCTTAAATCCTGGTATGCCATAAAATTCCAGTTTTCTTCTTGAGAGCAGCATAGTTCGGCCAGATGGGCAATATGACACCAGGTGACAGGTATTTGAAAAGTAAAAGACTAGCTGGGTAGTGGGGGTACATACCTTTAATCCCAGCACTCACTCACGAAGTAGAGGCAGGTTGATCTCTGTGTGTTCGAGGTCAGCATGATCCACAGAGGTATGTCTAGGACAGACTCCAAAGTTATACAGTGAAAATATGTCTCAATAAACAACAACAACAAAAATGCATAAAGCAAACAGAAAAATAAAACACTGTTGTGTAAAAGACTGCCCTGATCAAGCAAGGTTTTCCTTTGGGCCCTCAGGCAGGGATTAGGAAAATTCTTGGGAGATCTAGTAACAGCCTGGGGCCTAGGACTTTGGAGCTCTCCTTAATGTATTGATGATTAAACAGAGCTCCTTCCCTAAAACTGGGAATTGACTTTGGAGAACTGGCAATGGTCTGGAACCAGGGTGTTGGTGGTGCGGTTGCTTCAGATCCTGAGAAACCAACTCTTTCTACTATGTGGGGCTATGGTTTTCCTTCCACAGATTGCTGTGGGCTTAGTCAGTAATATTCTTGAGATACCCTGTTTCCCCTTATGCAGCATGGTTTAATTAGCCTCATCTCTGGGTCTGTCCCATTGTATGATACTTTCTGCTGACTTTCTAGAATTTTACTGTTCCCTTCCATGTCTCCCCTGGAAGTAGTATAAAGGTGCTATTCTTCATAAGAAGCTTAGTTGACATGAGATATAGCTTGTGCAAGACCTCCCCATACCAGCTTTTATCTTTTCTACATTATACTTTTCCTCTTTCATCCCTTGTGATAATCTCTGCAGAACCATGTCACTGAAGAAGATTCTGCTGTTTCACATCACTGGGGTACTTAAGAAACAATTTTGGAAATATTTTTGCTGTGTAAGTCTCCCATCTGTCTAAGAAGGTAGACTTGCAGTCTTCTGTCCCTAATTAAATTGTTCAGTGTATAACCTGCAACCTGAATCTAAATGTCCCAAGGTTGATAGAATATGTGGAATCCAAAATCACTTCTAGTCTGGCTCCTCTTTTAGCATTAGCTGGAGATGGATACAGGCAATCATTAAAGAGATTTTTTTCTTTATTAATCTCTGAAGTATATGAAGTGATTTCTCCTTGGGAAGGTATGTTAATTCTAGAACACAAGTATTTTGATCCTGCTAGAAAAATGTTTCTGAAACAAGCTCTCTTATGTTGACACAAATGGTCTTGTTGTCAGTCTGTTGCTCTCTATGGCAGTGACTTTTCCTCTCCTCAATATTACACATTAAAAATCTTAAATTCAATGATTGTATCACCTCAGAGTTTCAAACTTATCCTTTTGAATCATGCATTTGCGTGAAGTAAAAGGAAAAGTATTTCCATGTGGAGCATGGTTTCTACCTTCAGACCAGAATAGAAGAAATAGTTTGTTGTGTACACTGCTGGGGGAAGCAGGGTAGGCAGGGTAGCTTCTGGAGTCACCATTGTTTAAAAGGATCTAATTGCAGCAGGGGGAGTGATTTTGTAATTTCCCAGTATGTACTAATTGATGTCTTGTGAATGAAGACAGACCAGATTGATTGGTGTACAATTTGGCATGATCAACTTTCACCAAAGGATATTGAATTTTTCATTATGCAATGCTCCTGTGCAGATAGTTTCAGTCCTGCTTGGCACAGTTATGTCTGCTCAGTGGTTTGAGAAAAAGGCCATTGACTGTAACTCTGTGTATCAGGTTACAGATCTCAGCAGTCAAGAGGTGCTTATTAATGACATTCCCTCTACTAGAGAAGGTCCCACTCTTCTTGCAAGTCAATATACCTAAGTGTTTTATCTTTAAAAAATACATTACTTTATCATTTCAAAATTTGACTTACTGTTATTATTTTTAACCTTTTTAAAAGTGCATTACTGTCCTTATCTGTTTCTGTTCTCTAATGTTTCTAGGTTAATAATTGTTTCATTTCTGTCTCTCAAGAGCTGTTGATTATTGATTTCTGTGTGGAGCAGCATCTCCTGTAGCCCAGGCTTGCCTCATGCTATGTAATGGAGAATTGCTTTAAATACCTAATCCTATGTCATGCCCAGTGATGTGAAGAGAGTTCTGCATACCCTTCCAAGCTGGGTATAGTGAGAAGGGAAAATGGACCAGTTAATTAGTGTCCACCAGTCTCTCTGGTTTTTGTGGGTGACAAACAAATCAACAGAGACATGTCCTAAAATTGATTCAGCTGATATAGTGACTATGCAGAAAGGTGGGGGCAGGAAGGAGGGTGAGAGCCTACCTGCTTCAACAGTGGTTGAGATTAGCAGTGTGGAGTCATGTAATCAATTTTAGATTCTCCATATATGTCCTGACTGCCCGTTTCTTGGGGTCCATAGACCAGATCATTCAGTAATCTGGATAAAGGACTTACCTTGTAGTGCAATGAAATTACTGTTGTTAAACTTGTTCAACCAATATAGAAGATCTGGGTAAAATGGTGTGGCCTTGCCTAACAAGACTGCTATTTTCCTTGTTTATGATGTGTAGCCTCAGGAAAAGAAATGCATGTGAGTAATCCTTGGTTTGGTCTCACAAAAACCTCTAGTATCTGAAATATGTGCTCAAGTATTCTATTCCAATTTTTCAAAATATTTATTTGAGATTATGACTATGTCATGTCAATGGTCTCTTTCCTACCCACAAGCCTTACAATTGACCACTAATTGTTTTCTAATTTATGGTCTATTTTTCTTTAACAGTTACTCAGTAACAACAATTACTGTTTGAATGTGACCTGTGATTGGCTGGAGGACTTCCCAGCTATGAAGTAAAGAGTTGCCTGTACTGGAGAGTCAACATGTATTTGTACAAAAAGGACTATGTATCTTGGAAGAGGAACAGAAATTGCTTTGGGAGACAGGGAGTTTTTCTACTACAATACAAATTTCCCAAATTAGAGCCCTGTCTCTCCTTAGTATGGAAGGGCAGAGCTGAGAAGGCCTCTGCTTTTTATGTCATGTGATCTCTGATCACTCAGTAGGGGAGCTGCTACTTTCCTGAGTCCTGGCTCAGTAGCTTTAGCTAATGTGAGGCCCTGGGAAGGCTTAGGATTTGGGTGTACCAATGGGACATAGATGGCAGGTTCTTTTTTGGATGTTCCTCTATGTCTGTTATAGGGAACTGTGAGGGAGAACACAAGCCAAGCTATGGTGAGTGTGGGGACCACTAAACTCAGATCAAGAGGAGCAGTTCTGCTGAGCTGTCAGTGCTTCTGTGACTTTGAGGGACCATGAGCCAGACTGGTTCTGTTGGTCCCTGTGGTGATCTGGGAAATGGCCCTTCTTCTCTGAGACACCTGGGTGTGGATTCTGTGAAGAGGGGAGGCTCTGCTGTCCTGGCGGTGAGAGAGTGTGGTATCTGTAATATATTTGCATGTTGTTAGGCAGGTGGATAGAGCTGATTCCAGATCATGTGTCAGGAAATAGTCATTAAATTATTCTACCCATGTGGTAGGAAATAGTCATTAAATTATTCTACCTTTTTTGTGATTGGGCATCAGTTTGGCTGGGTTTACCTGGAACCACAAGGGTACATGAGACTTTGCAGAGCCATAGCAGGAGATTACCTCCATTTGCCAAGAGAACCTAGAGCTTGAAGTCTCTCTGTTTAAAAGAAATGTCAGTAGTAGCTGGAAAGGCAGAAGCTTTAAAGGTAAGTTTGAGATGATTTTGTGGAATCTGTCAAGTCTGTGTTAATTTCTATACACATAGAATTATAGGTAGCTGTAACACTGGTCAAGATCACACTTTTCCTGAATGAGTTTCCTTTGGTCTTTTAATTAATTATAAGTTGACTATATTTTCCTGCTTTTGTTCTTGTCTCTCTATCTCCTTTATTCTTTCACAAATATTGTTCATATTCTTGATTGTTGTAGCTTTGTGGTAAATAAAAAAGTCACATAGTATCTATATCTATATCTATCTATATCTATCTATCATATATATATGTATATTACTTTTTCATGATACTGTTGAGCATTCTGAGTGTTTCCACTTTGCATAGAGAATTGGAACCAGGAATCCTGTCATAAATTGTTGAGGCATTTCTTTGTATTATATTCAATTCGTGATGCAAATTTACCATACAAAAACCTCTTAATATTGATGCATTATGTTCCCATGGATCATTTGTTTACTTTCACGTTATCAGAAATTTCCCTGGGTCCTGCCATGAGCAAATCCTTCCAAGAGTCTAGGGGAAGATGCTATGTCTGGTGTGGGGTTATCTGAGGTCAAGGAATCTATGTACACCAATTTATTATATCTGTTTACTTTATTTCTCTATAACAAACCTATTTTTTTGAGACAGGTTTTTCCAGTGTAGTTTTGGTCCCTGTCTTGGATCTCTTTCTGTAGACCAGGCTGGCCTCAAACTCACAGAGATCTCCCTGTCTCTGCCTCCCAAGTGTTGACACTAAATGTATATGCTACCACTGCCCAGCTGTAACCAACTTCTAACTACATTGCCTCAGTTCTGTTCTGACTCTCAGTTCTTCTCTATCACTTCCTTTTCTGTCCTCTCCTAGCCATAGTAATAGATAAGCACATATACTCTGAACCTCAACTTTATCTTCCATTCCTCTGTCCTCCATCTTACATTCATCTTCCCCTCTCCTGATCTGATTCAGATGCATCTACAGTCTTCAGAACTTTTCCTTGCTCCTTACCCTCACCCTGACCTAGTCTTCCTAACCATCTACAGAAACTCTGCCTTGTTCTCCTCTTCCTGGCCACATGACTCTGCCTTGATCAGAAATTCTGCTAGTCTTTACTTCACCTGGGTATGCAAAAAATCTCTTTTGTCTTCAGCCAATAGCTTTGCCATGCCACTGGGCCTGAAGGAAAGCAATGGTCTGAGCCTCATATGTGCAAGAAACAAAGCTATGGATCTACAGTCTGCCTATCTCCTAGGCACTATAGGGGTGCTACCTAGAAGATCAGCAGTAGGTATAAGATTGTATTGTTTGCCATATGGCCTAGTAGTACATGAGCACACAAGAAATTCATAGTAGAAGACAGCTGATATACTAAAAGCTGAATAACACCAAATAATCACTGATAAATGGCATCCCTCTGGAAAAAATTCTTTGAACTTTCTAGGTATAGCTTTATTATATACAGCTGGAGGTCTATAATATATACTTGTGGCTTGCAGCATTAATTTAGGTTTTATTGTTGTTAATCTGTAGAAGTCTTTTATTTTATTGGATAAAAAGTAATATAGGGCTGGGAATGTGATAAGCATGTATTCTTCTTGGGGATAACCTGAGTTCATAGCCCAATATCTAAGTTGGGATGCTCATAACCAACTGCTACTCTAGAAACAGTGGATGGGACACACTCTTTTCTTATATGTCACCTGTATATACTTAGAAGACATCCTTCCTCATACAAACATGCACAAAATATGGAGATAAAATTTTCAAAAGTTCTTGTGACTCATAAAGCAATCAGAGCAAAACAAGTTGCTTTAGGTGTACAATGCAAATCATACACTGTTTCTTTAAAAATCTGTTATCTTGCATTTGGTTTGGAAAAGTTTTCCTTTCCTCACTCTGATGGAGACTCACAGATAGTCATCAGTCATAGGAAACAAGATGGTGCCTAAGTTATCCTAAAATTTACCTTGCTTTTATTATAAGATAATGAGATCCTTTTAGTAATCAGAACTATTTTCTAAAAAGTTAAAACATCAGAAAGCTTCATTGAAATCTCTCCAACTTTGATAGAAAATAGCTCCTCTCTCAACTCATTTTCTATTATTTCCAAAGACAAAACTAGAGTGCATTGTGGCTTAATTTTGTTAAGAATCTGTTCTTGTTTAAGGGACAGTGACATGTATTTGTAGATAAGTTTTTATGTCAAGTTTGATCGGTGGTGCCATCTATGGTGTTGATTTTATTAATTGTCATCTAGATGTATTGTTTCTCTGGAAATTGATGGATCTTCACCAATATTTTTGCAGAAAATTTGTTATATGATGTTATGGGTGTTTTGATTTTTTGTTACTTCAAAAGTTTCTGTGTAGAGACAGTTTTAGTTTTCTTTTGTTGATCTTAGAAGCTCACTTTTTATTTCTTGACAAACCTGTATTTTCCAGTTGTTGCCACCTTCATGTTTTGGTTTCTGCTGCTTAATTAATTGACATGGTTAATATTTGGGGTTTGTGTAGTTTTTTTTGTTTGTTTTTGTTTTTGTTTTTTGAGACATGGTTTCTCTATGTAGCTTTGCACCTTTCCTGGAACTCACTTGGTAGCCCAGGCTGGCCTCAAACTCACAGAGATTTGCCTCGCTCTGCCTCCCAAGTGCTGGGATTAAAGGCATGCACCACCACCGCCCGGCTGGGTTTTGTGTTTTTAAAACCTTCTAATGTTATTGTCTCTGTCTTAATTGGCTTCAACTGTCAATGTTATATCTCCTCAAATCATCTGAGGAAACATCAATCAAGGCTCTGCCCAGATCCGAATTGATAGTTACTATTTTTGTGAGAAATTGTGTTCATTGGTGTGGGAAAGCTCTTCGACTAAGGTTTCTATGTCCTAAGTAAGTGGTCCTGAGATGCTTGAGAGATCTAGCTTAGGACATGACAGTGATCAAGCAAGAGAGAATTCCAGTAAATACAATTTCCCCGTGGTTTTGCCTTCATTTCTTAGCTTTTCTCCTAAGCTTCTACAATTGTTGATTAGATCTAGCAATAGCAGTCAAATAAACCTGCTCATTACCTGAGATGCTTTTGATTAGAGAATTTAACCACAGCAAGAAACAAGTAAGTTGAATCAAAATCTGATACACCAAAAATAATTTTCTTGCTGAGTAGAATGTGGTAATGTGGTCTTTTGGAGGAATGTGGAAGATAGTAGGACTTTAGATGGCAAAGCCATAGAAAGCTGCACGTAGAGTTTAATTGGCTATATTTAGTTCTGTTGCCCATTTTTTAACTGGATTGTTCAATATTTTGATGTATAGTTTCTTGAATACTTTATATATTTTAGTGATCAGCCCTCTGTCAGATGTGAGGATGGTGATGATCTTTTCCCATTCTTTAGGCTGTTATTTTGTCTTATTGATGGTATCTTGGCCCTACAAAATGTTTCTCAGTTTCAGGAAGTCCCATTTATTAATTGTTGCTCTCACTGTCTATGCTATTGTTTTTTATATTTAGGAAGTGATTTCCTCTGCCCCTGCTTTCAAGATTACTTCCTACTTTCTCAAATGTAAAATTCAGTGTAACTGGATTGATGTTGTGGTCCTTTATCCACTTGGACCTGAATTTTGAGAATGGTGACATATATGGATCTATTTGAAATCTCCCACACATTGACATCCAGTTATGCTAGCACCATTTGTTGAAGATACTTTCTTTTTTCCATTTTACAGTTTTGACTTCTTTGTCAAAAATCAGGTATTCATAGGTGTGCAGATTAATATCAGGAACTTCAATTAGACTCCTTTGGTCCACATGTCAGTTTTTATGCCACTACCACCAAGCTGTTTATATTACTATATCTCTAGAGGGAAGGGAGATGAGATAGGGATGAGGATGATGGATGGGGTAGGAGATGGGGGATGAAAACACAAGAAAACAGGATCATCAAGCTGGAAGAGGTACAGAGTGGGAGAGAAAAGAAAGAGATACCATGATAGAGGAAGACAGGGTCCTAGGTAAGTTCCCAGGAATCCCCAAGGATGACCCAACCTTAGAGTAGTAGCAATAGTGGAGAGGGTGCCTGAATTGGCCTACTCCAGGAATCAGATTGTGAAATAACCTAACTGTCATCATAGAGCCTTTATCCAGTAATTAATGAAAGCAGATGCAGAAATCCACAGCCAAGCTTCAGGATTCCCATCAAAGAGAGAGAAAAGAGGGATTCTATGAGCATGGGGCATCAAGATAATGATGGGGACATGTAGAGAAACAACCAAACCAAACTAGTTGCAACTCATGAACTGTGGATGAATAGCTGTGGATCATCCATAGGACTGGACTAGGACATCTGCATAGGCAAGAGACTTGTTTGGCTTGAACTATTTAAGTGGATACAAGGCAGTGGGATCAGGATCCATACCTGTTGCATGAGTGGCTATTTAGAGCCCAGTACCTATGGTGGGACACGTTGAACAGCCTTGGTGAAGGGGGAGAGGCTTAGACTTGCCTCAACTGAGTATACTAGGCTCTGCTGACTCCCCATGGGAGGCCTTGCCTTGAACAAGATGTGAATGAGGAGTGGGTTGGGGGAAGAGCTGAAGGGTGAGAAAAAGGAGGACAGGGGGATCAATGGGTGGTATGTCAAATTAATAGAAAATTTCTTAATAATAAAAAAAAGGAAAATAAAGAGAAGCCCTTCTCAGCATTTAAAGCCTAGGAAGGTAACCTAAGTATAAGATTCCATATTTCTAAGTCTTCTACTTATGGAACTTGCTAACTTGATTCCTAATTCAAAGAAGCAACTTCATACAAAATTTGTTGTAACTCTTATCCAAGCATGATAGCATCCATCACAACTTAGAAGCCAAATGTGGGGGGATAATCCATGTTGTACTGGTTCTGTGAACAAGGAAGATGTAGATGCAAAAGATGCAATACTCATAGGTTATGGATTTTTCCTCTGTGATTTCAGTTCAGCACTGTTGCACAATCTGGGTTTGGCAGAGGCAAAAACCAAGTGAGGAGACTGTGAGAGTCCGTTGCATGAAGCTGTGAAGAGGAAGCCATTGTTGGATTTTGAGATGATAGAATATTGAGATACCCAGCCTATGAGAAATCTGTCACAGAGCTGCATACAATGAGTGGAAGTAGCAAAGGACAAACATGTATGAAAGTTTTCAGGGACAGAGTTATTTAAGCTCTTTCAGAATGAAGCCCTACCTGTCTGAGACAAAGATAACAGTAGTTGTTGTTTACCCTGCTGAGTTTTAGTCTTGCTTTGTTCCAAACTTTTCTCACTTTGCCCATATCCTTTACTTTCTTTTTTTAAAAATGTATTCTCTCATGAAATATATCCAAACTGCAGTTTCCTAGAACTGCCCCCAAGGTCCAGCCTTTAAAACAGCACTCAGGAGTCAAACAGAAATCCACAGCCTGGTGAAACTGTGACTTTTCTATCTGAGGGTTATTATGGAATGTCAGGAAACTCATGTGCTTTCTTGATGGTTTCTTTTCTTATTTCTCTCATGTTGTTCTCATCATGCTGTTCTCTCTCATTACGCTATCCTATCTTTTTTTTTTTTTTTTTTTTTTTTTTTTTTTTACAGTTTATATATTCCAACAAACTCTTTCAGGGAATAAAAGTCACAAAAAAAAACTTGCATTCATAGATAAAAACATGGCTAAAAACAGAGACATCCTGACAACTCTCATGAAATACATCAAAGTAGCCTCTCATTAGCAAGCAAGGGGCCTTGTGTAAGCTTCTGATTATTCAAGAATATGTGTAGCCTCTCACAGCTTGGGCTACAATTTACACAAGTCATTTGTTGTCCACTACAGAATCTCTCTGAGCCACCATTGCCCCAGGATATCTTGCAGGCAGGACGAGTGTTTTTCTAAGGTTTTGTGGCTGGCATGTTGTGCCATTTCTAACACTTGGAGCCTTATGTGATTACAGAAGAGGGCTGATTCAGCCTCTGTGTTCTTGATTACTAGGAATCCTCACTGAGACCACCCTTGTAGGTTCCAGAAAGTTTACATTGCACTATTTCCATGATCCCTGCTAAAATCATCCCTATTCCAGCCATCTCTCCTTGCCTTCTCCACCTCTTTCTTTTTCTTACTCACCTTCCCCTTCCTGTTTCCATTCCTACCTGATTTCAGTGGACCCACAAAACTATTCTATTTCCTTTTCTCATGAAGATCCATGCATCTCTCTCAGAGCCATTTTTGTTATTTAGCCTCTCTGCATCCACGGATTACAATGTGATTAATTGTGTTCACAGTGATTGTACTTTACTTAACTGCTAATTTCCACTTATAAGTGAGTACATACCATGATTGCCAATGTGTTTCTGAGTTGCCTCCCTCAGGATAATAAAGAACTCAACAAACAAACTAGACAACAAGAACCCAAATAATGCCATTATGATTAGTTGTACCTCTAAACAGAATTCTCAGTAGAGGAATCTAAAGTGACTGAGAAACACTTGAAGAAATGTTCAAGATCTTTAGTCTTCAGGGAAAAACATATTGAAATTTCTTTGAGATTTTATCTTACACCTGTCAGAATGGTTAAGATCAATAACACAAGTGACAACTAACACTGGCAAATACATGGAGCAATGAGATTCATTACTATTGCAAGTGCAAACTTGTACAGCCATTGTGGAAATTAATATGCAATCCTCAGAAAATTTGGTATCAATCTACCTCAAGACCCAGCTATAACACTCTTGGGCATATATGTAAATGATAATTTTTCATCCTTCCACAAGGATATTTGCTGAACTATGTTCACAGTGGCTATATTTGTAAAAGTCAGAAGCTGTTATATGTCTGTGAAAGATTGTATTGATTGATGATTGATGTGGGAAGGATCCTCCACCAAGAGGCAATATCCCTAAAAAGTTGTGCTGGGCTAGAAAAGGGAGCTAACTGATCAAGACATGATAACTAGGCAAGAGAGAAAGCCAGGAAACAATCTTTTCCCATGGGTTTCATCTTAAATGTTACCTTGAGAGTCTTTCCTAAGTTCCCAAAATGATGGAGTGTGATCTGACACAATCAGCCAAATAAAAACATTCATTGCCTAAGATGTTTTGGTATGAAAATTTAATCACAGCTGGCTAAAAAAAAGTTAGAAACACAAAGAAACACAAAAGGTGAATTTTTTGCAAGGTAGAACCTGGGAATGTTGTCTTTTGGAAGAATGTAGAAGACATCAGGACTTTAGGTGGCAAAAATCATAAAAACTTGTACACAGAACTTAACTGACTGTTCTTTTGTAGAACCAGGAAGATGGGTGAGAATATTAAGAGTAATTGCAGAGAATGAAGATTGAGATCATAGGATTTTAGTCAGAAATAGACTGCATAAAATTTAACCTGGAGGTCATTTGTGTGATAATTTCACTCCAAAATCTTATTCTACCTATAACCTGGAAATTTAGTGTTAGGTTTAGGGTTATGGCCAAATTAAAAATCATTGATTGGTTTCTAAAGTGGAATTTTGAATCTGTTGGATGGTTATTACTGATGACTCATTATGGTCTCTAGTGGAAAAAAGGGGGGGCAGAAATAAATGAAAATGAAATGGTAGATTCAGAGGGCACTCAAGTGTTGAAATAGGCAGGAATTTTCTAGGAGTTTAATCACCATTATAGAGGAGGCCCTTGCCATGTAATGGAAGCCTAGCAAAGTGTCCAAAGTATGAAACTCCATCCAGTTAAGCATTCAATATGTGGAAAGAGTAAGCAAAGTGATTCCTAGTCCCAGAAAGTATCTTCATACAAAAGCTTCTGCACCTGTCATCCAAGCACGTTAGTGTCCATCCCAATTAAAAAGTCAAACTTGACAGGATTCCCCATCATGTATTGGTCCTGGAAACAAGAAATAATCAAAATTTATAGTCATAAATTCTTAGTCTGTGGTTGCAGTTTAGTACCGCTGCAGGCATTTATGTTTGGCAGAGGCAGAAATCCTGTGAGGGCACAGTGAGAGTTCACTGCATGATGCTGTGAGGATTGAAGGTGGTGGTAGTGGTTTTGGGTTTTTGTTGTTGTTGATTTACTCTTTATTCTTTTGGTGAGTCAGCCACCAACTCTCAAATACATCACACACACAGGGAGGTTTATTCTTTCTTATAAGTGCGTGGCCTTAGTTGCCTTGTTTATAGTCAGTTTTTCTTAACATAAATTATTCCTTCTATCTTTTGCCTCTGTGCTTTTATCTTTCTCTATTCTGTATATCTTTCTTTACTTCTTATTCCAGGGCTTGCTGTGTAGTTGGGTGACTGGCCACTGGTGTCCTCTCATTTTTTTTGCTCCTTCATTTTTTCCTCCCAGATCTCTCTTCCCATTTATTCTCTCTGCCTTTCAGCCCTGTTTATCCTTTTCCGTCAAGCTATTGGCCGTTCAACTCTTTATCAGACCAATCAGGTATTTTAGACAGGCACAGTACCACAGAGTTAAACAAATGCAACATCAAATAATGCCACACATATTTGCATTGTTAAAACAATTTTACCACAACATAGATAAATATAACCCATCTTAAAATAATTTTCTTCAACAGACTGGGTTGCAATTGGTGACCACAAGATGTGAGATAACTAAGCCATGAGACATCTTTGATGGAGAGATAGTTGCACAGAGAGAGTGGAAGTAACCAAAGAGAGAGAGAGAGAGATGACAAGTTGCAGGGATAAGGCCATCTGACCCCTTTGAAACTGATGCCCTATTCATCTAACACAGAGATAAAGGATTTGTTGTTTGTCCTGTTGTGCTTTAGTCTTGACTTAGTCCAATTTTTTCCCTCAATGTCTCCATTTCTCTGTGTTGGAATGTGATGGTATTATGTGCCATTGTATGTTGGAAAGATGTAACTCATTTTCTGATTTTATAAGATGTCACTGTCAAGAGATCATCTTGAGTGTCAAAAGAGACTTTAGACATTTTAACCATATAGGGGCTGTTGTAGACTATGAGGATCAATAATGTGACTAAATGCATTTTCTTCATTTCTGACCATGAGCCTACCATTACTTTGGTCAAATATAGTTGATTGGATAAAAAACCTCCTAGATGTGGTGATGTATTTCAATATGTCTCTCTTTTTCATGAATTGTGATTGCTTGTGAAACTTTTTGTAGGAGCAGACTTTCTGGATGAAATTCCTCACTGGGGGTATGATATGCATCTCTATAATCTCAACCTCTTTCCTGTACTTTGTGTCTACTGTGTTTTGGTTGAAAATAATCAGACTTATTTCTTTTTATGTTGTCATGCCTTCATCATCATTATAGACTCTATCTCTATATCACAAGATTACAGTGGAAGCAATTGCTGTTCAGTGCTATGGCAGTTTGGTAGCCTGCTGCTTTATTTTTTTGTTTGTTTGTTTTTGAAGACAAGTATTGTCTGTGTAGTTCTATCCATCCTGAAAGAACTTCTGCATACTATGCTGGCCTGGAACTCAGAGATTCCCTGACATTGGCTCCCAAGTTTTGGGATTAAAAGTAAACCAACATTCTTGGCTTTTTTTTTTTTTTTTTAGTTTTTTGAGACAGGGTTTCTCTGTGTAGCTTTGTGCCTTTTCTGCCCTATGTTGATTTTTTTACCATCAATATTTACATTGCTAATGTTTTCATCTGTCAATTTTGTAATTGTTACAGCATGTAGTAGCTGTTAGTAAAATCTTATTGATGGTAGTTTGAATTGGGGGCACTTCAGATTTCTGGAAGGTAAATACAGAACTGGAGTGAATGTATAACTCTTTGTAGGAACTTCAGTAAAAGCCTCTGAATTCTTTCTATCTTCTTTTTTATTTGACTGATTTTTACATGGGAGACAGGGTCTTACTTAATATGTACTTCTGGCTGTCCTGGAACTAATTGCATAGACTAAGCTTATATTCAATTCAGAAGCAGATACACCTAGGGTTAAAGGGGTGAGCCAACACACCCAGTTTGTCCATCTTATTTTTCTTTTTTGGAGTTAGTAATTATTCTCACAATTTCTCTCATGTATACTCTGTATTGTTTATCAGTTTACTTGTCTCTATGTTTGTTAACAGGCATTTCTCTTGCAACGTGATATCTCTTCCAAAGGTACAGAAATGAAAAAGGTGAACCTCTTATTCAGTTTTTTTCTAAAGTGCCTTGATTACATTATAGTGCCTATGTTGTGGAGTAAGACTAAGGAGCACAAGAATTATATGAATATACTGTCAAATAAGTATACATTTACAATGTTTTCAGTATCATACTTTCCATTGTATGCATGCATGGATATTTTAGAATGCAGTGACCTATAATGATGTGCATGTTGATTTCACTTGGGAAGAATGGACTTTGCTGAATTTTTCCCAGAAGAATCTGTACAAAGATGTGATGTTGGAGATCCACAGGAATCTCACTATTATAGGTAAGACAGCATTTTTTTCACATTTTAAAATGAAGGGACAATTGTTCTTTGGTTTTGGGTGCTCTTCTGTAATTTGATTGAGAAAGAAGAATGAGGTGAATAAATCATGCATGGTTGTAAGGTACACTGAAGATAGGAACTTAGATTTTGCACAGTTATCAATAATAAATCTTTTCTGGTATTATAATTTCAGGATACAAGTGGGAACACCATGATATTGAAGAACATTGTCAAAGTTCTAGACAACGTGAAAGGTGATTTCCTTGAGCAAGCTGATACAAGTGTGCCTCTGAAGAAATTAGATTGTGTCCTGGAAGATTTTTTTTATTTTTTTATTATTTTGAGACAGGTTTTTTCTGTGTAGTTTTGGAGCCTATTCTGGAACTCACTCTGTAGAACAGGCTAGCCTTGAACTCACAGAGATACACCTGCTTCTGCCTTCCAAGTGCTAGGATTAAAGGCATATGTCAACACCACCTGGCAAACACAGAAAGTTGTAAACAAAAGCAACAGTGTAAATAAGCACTGTTTAAAGTACATTGATGATTATTAAATTCTCACGAAATCATATAAATCAATTTCAGGTAATTGAATTGCATTTGCAAGGCATTTTTTTTTAAATAAAAAAGACAAGGAAACAATGCCTTAACAGATATCACCATTTGAATCATAGCACCATAAGGGCTTTGATATAGAAATTTCAGTCCATTTATTTCATACCACTCATATTACATAATTTCTACATGTTGAAGTGTTGATAAGTATATCTTCAAAATCTTCTAATAAGCAAATAGTCCATAGTAAAGATATTGTACTTGTTGTGATAGTGCTAAGTTTAGTAAGCAGGGTTGTTAGAATCAAGATTCAAAAGGTAATTTTTTGTTTGTTTGTTTTGTTTTTGTTTTTTTGTTTTTTTGAGACAGGGTTTCTCTGTGTAGCTTTGTGCCTTTCCTGGAACTCACTCTGTAGCCCAGGCTGGCCTTGAACTCACAGAGATCCACCTGTCTCTGCCTCTCAAGTGCTGGAATTAAAGGTATGTGCCACCACTGCCACCACTGCCCGGCAAGGGTTAATTGTTATAGAGAATCCTTAATTCCTATACCACAAGTCTATGAGGACAGAAAGGGAAACTGTGTATTCAATGTAAAACCTTTTTTATTAGTTATTCTTCTAATACTAGGTATAACATAAGTCACTCTGAATACAAGCCATATGAGAATAAGGATGAGAAAGACATAACATACCTCTCTTGTCAGGACAATTAGAAGGTTTGTAGCAGTCTCCACATTGAATATACTTGTTAAGTTTGATTCAAGTATAAAAGTAATTAGTTTTCTAGCTTTATTGTTAATAAATCAATAAACTCATGTGACAGGAAAGACCTATGAGTAACAGACTGTGTAAATATTACATGAGATTTAAGACAGTGATAAAAATTTAAGTTCTGATTACAGTTGGACAAAATTGTAAACTTAATTCAAACATATAAGGAGTCAACAGTGTGTTGAATGGTCTAAAGCTTTTACATGTACTAATTATCCTTGCAGGAATGAAAGAAGCCAAATTACAGAGAAATCTTCTGTGTATTCTTGATGTGGTGAAATTATTGCATGTCAAAATAACCTTCAAAAGCATAAAAGATCACACACTGAAGTGAAATCTTTTGTATTTAATCAATGCGGTAAAGGCTTTGTATGTTACAATCATCTTCAAATGCATAAAACAATACATACTGGAGTGAAACCCTATGAATGTAACCAGTGTTCCAAAGCCCATGCTCATCACATTACTCTTCAAATACATAAAAGAACTCATACTGGAGAGAAATCCTATGAATGTAGTCAATGTGGTAAAGCCTTTGAATGTCACAATCATCTTCAAATACATAAAAGAACTCATACTGGAGAGAAACCATATGAATGTAATCAGTGTGGTAAAGCCTTTGCACAACACCATCATCTTCAAATGCATAGAAGAACACACACTGGAGAGAAACCGTATGAATGTAATCAGTGTGGTAAGGCCTTTGCACAACAGGGTACTCTTCAAAGGCATAAAAGAACACATACTGGAGAGAAACCCTATGAATGTAATGAGTGTGGTAAGGCCTTTGCACAACCCAATACTCTTCAAAGGCATAAAAGAACACATACTGGAGAGAAACCCTTTCAATGTAGTCAGTGTAGTAGAGCCTTTATATGTCACAGTAAACTTCAGAAGCATCAAAGAACACATACTGGAGAGAAACCTTATGAATGTAATCAGTGTGGTAAAGCCTTTGCCGGACCTAGTAATCTAAAAATTCATAGAAGAACACATACTGGAGAGAAACCCTATGAATGTAATGAGTGTGGTAAGGCCTTTGCACAACACAGTACTCTTCAAATGCATAAAAGAACACATACTGGAGTGAAACCATATAAATGTAATCAATGTGGAAAAGCCTTTGCACGTCATGGTTGACTTCAAATGCATAGAAGAACACATTCTGGAGAGAAGCCATATGAATGTAATCAATGTGGAAAAGCCTTTACACGTAATATTTATCTTCAAATGCATTGAAGAACACATACTGGAGAGAAACCATATGAATGTAATTAGTCTGGTAAAGCCTTTGAAAGTATCAGGAATCTTCAAAATCATGAGAAAATATCATATTGCAGAGAAATCCCATAAATGTAGTCAGAGTGGTTAAGGTTTGTGTTTTACATGTGAGTAAAACTTTGTGTCTAAACAATCACTTAAATCCTTTGCATATTACAATAGTCTTTGACTACCTGAATGTAGTAGAACAGGCACATAGTGTTGAGGAAATTGGCTCAAAGCAGTTGCCAAGGCATGCACATAGTGTACTTCCTTATGAGACCACTGGGAGTCTGCCTGAGAGCCTAGCAACTGGTGCTGTCAGAGTACCTGATTATGCTGCATCTGCATGAGGGCCTAGCAACAGACACTGTTAGAATTCCTGATAATGTCACCAGATTGGGACACAGTCTGAGTGCTGGGAGGAGGGTATATAAGGCCTTCCCCATCATTGAATAATCAATTCTGCTGTTTGCCTTCAACCAATCCATGTTGTCTGTGTTGTTGACACCACATTTTCTTACTCCCTCCCCTGAGGGAGCCATTGGTACCCAGCGACACCTGAAAGAGTTACCAAGGGCTTATTATAAAGTATTTGACAAAATCTTTAGCCAACCCTCTTATGAATTTTATAAGAGTATTCTAGGGAAAAACTGACAGTGTCAACAATCTGTTCAAGCATTATCATGGCCACTTTTATATTATTTACAAGAGCAAACTGATGGAAACAATGAATTTATGAATTTACGAAGCCCTATGTGTAGAGAAAAGGGTCAACCAAGAAACACACCTGGACCCTGAAACCAGAGCTAGTGAAAGACACACACTTTGGTCCTGAAACTGGAGCCAAAGAAACACACAATGATCCTGAAAACAGAGTCAAAGGAACACCCTAAATCAAGAGCTAATGAAAAGAAAAAAAACTCCCTGACTCTGAAACCCGGCCTAAATGGTGAATAGGGACCTGAAACCAGAGCCAATGAAACATACTCTACCCTTGACCAACTGAGCACAAAGCCAACCAATCTCTGAGCTCAAAATCACCCAATCCCTGAGTACAATATCCAGCCAATCTCTGAGCTTGTACAAGCTCAGGTACTGAAATCTGACCAATTTCTGCCTTGAAAATCCTCCCAACAGAAAAACTCTGCCTCTAAGAAGCTTTGTATAAGCCCTGTGCTTTTTTCAGTTGGCAGGTCTCCTTTTCCACCCTTACAGAGGCAGACACACTTCTGGATTCCTCCTTACAAAGTAAATTGATTGAATGAGTTCTGTGTGAACACCTTTCACTGGAGCAGATCAGAAACTCACTACTAGATTGGAGCATAGATGCAACAGATACCTCTGCTGGCAAGTTCTCTTAAAGGACCAGAGCAGATGTAACAACCTTTTCATCAGTGAATGCTGCATTTCTGCAGCAGTTTTCCCCTTTACTTGAGTGAAGTTGAGAAGTAACAATTTGGGCTGGAGCTGAAAATAAATGAACATCTCCCCTGGGAAACTCTCTAGTAAAGCAGAGCAGAGAAGCATTTGACAGGTCTGCTGAGAAACTCCCTTAGGGGAGAGGAACAGGGCAACCATGGAGAGTTTCTCCACTGGGAAACTCTCAGCAGAATAGAGCAGAGTCCAGCTGCAATGGCTTTTTTTGGAGAAAAGCAAAATTATTAAATCCTGTAGGGAGACCATTCCCCATTGGAATACAGCTTTAGGTATATATAGCCTGACTTCCAATTGTCAGGGAACTTTTTTTCTCACAGCTGTAGGTATCCAGGATACCTTTCCTTCACAGCTGTCAGTATAACCTGATTCTGAAAGTCAATAAACCTTTCTCTTCAGAGCTTTAACACTGAAAGTATAAATTTAAATGATAATGTAACCCTGGTAGACTTTATACTTAAATTGCATAAAAATGAGTAATTCAGGTATAAAACTTTGTGGGTTTGTATTAGTTACTTTTCTGTTGTGATATAGAGTGATAGAGAATTACCATGAAATTGGCATGGCAACAAGTTTCAGACGTGGCAGCTAAAATAGGAAGCTAAGAACTCACATCCTTAAGATTTAGTATGAAGCAGAGAGGGAACTGGAAATGGTGTGTGGATGTGAATTCTAACAGCCTACCCCTAGTGAGATATTTCTTCCAGCAGGGCAGCATCTCCTATATATTCCCAAATGAAATCACCATCTTACGAGGATTGATTTCCCAAAGTTTATGCTTAAATGGTTATTTTTTGTTACATGAACCAATTTATGGTGAAGAAAAACTCTGTAGGTAAGCCATTAAAAGCCTCAACACCTGTAATAGGAATTAATGCTTACAGAAGAAAAACCTTCATGAAATTTGGTTGTTTAAAAATTTGTTTTAATTGTAATTATGTGATGTCACTGTGTGTCTGTGGGGATATGTGAATGTGCATGCTGGATCCTGAGATGTTAAACCCTTGGATCTTGTAGCAGGAATTATAAAAAGTTGTCAAAAATCAGACCTTGGTCCAGGGAATGAACATTTCTTAACTGCCCAGACATGTTTCTAGTGCTGTAAGTATTTTAAAGCCTATTTATATAGTTTTGAAGTCTGGAAATGGGAAGAAACTCATACAAAAGAAAAACCCTATGCAAGTAAACAATTTGGTAAAGACTTTAGACATCATAGTTGTCTTCAGCTTCAAGAGAAAAAAAATCGCATTTCATTTATTTTTCATTGTACCCTTGAAGGAAGTAAATTACTTATTACATTCACTCAAGATTGATGGTGAAGATCACTGCATTATGGTTTCTATTTTGAAACATTTAAGGTAGACAATAACGTGTCTTCTATGTATGGCAAATCCATTTAGTGAAGCTTATTTTGTAGTTTTTATTGTCCTTCTGTGGCTTTTGTTTATCTTCTATTGTGTTTTTAGTTAGTGACAGGTATTTTCTGCCATGATGTATAGAATGGGATCCCCATCACCTAAGTAGTCCATTGTTTATTTAAATATCAGGCAGTGTGTGCTCATACTTTTCAAGCAAGGGTGTTTATGAAGGGGTGATGGGTTTTTGTTCCAGGTTTTGTTTTTCATATATACCTTTGAGATTTTGTTTATTATTCATCCTGGCATGGATGTCAGTAATAATTCAAGGATTCATTTGAACTCATGATCCTCATGTGTCTTTTTCAGAATGCAAATCTAAGGGTAGATGTTGTACTCACAATGTGTACTGTTTTGTCAAAACAATTTAACAATGTTAATGTTGAAATGCTTAATAGAAGAGAATATAAAAAAATAAAATGCCTCATTAATAAAATAATAAACTATTAGGGTTCAGTCTCTAATATTTCCTTCCCAGGGTCTCCAGAAGAATTGCTACCATCAGCGAGAATAATCTGAGGAAAAAAAACCTCTAAGTACACCAAGCTCTTTTCTCCATTCACTTTATACCTCTGTGACAAAATTCTGGCAGTTTTCTCACAGAACCAGTCCACAACCTCACCAGCAGCCACTCTTTTACAATACAATGCAAACACTTTAAAAGTCCCCATAAGAGCAGTGATAGTCGGCTTCATTTGTACCCAAAAGGGGCATGAATAAAGGAGATGGGGTCACATATGACCTAGAATAAGTCAGAAAGGGAATTTATTTGCACAAAATATATCTTTATTGGTGGTTAGGTGACACCTTACGAGTTTATTATAAATGAGCTCAAACTACAATCTAGCAAGTGGTTAGGTAAGAGCACCTATGAGGCACTAAAGTAAAACTGCCTTTATTTTTCTATGTCTCCATTTTCTAGCAGGGCAGGAGAAGAGTAATTGATAACAGCATAGCATGCATCACATCTTGAAGCACCTGGTATGAAGAAAAACCTTTTGTTCTAAGTAAGTTGTACTAAGGTGCCACTTGGGGTATGAGAGAAAAGGAGAACTGAGCTTAATTTGTACAGTAAGTATTATGCAGTAAAGATGTAAGAGTGAAAAGACACTTGCTCCCATGCATCATCATTCAGATATTTACATTAATTACATTAATTTCAAACAGCAGAATATATCAGCATCAATTAACTAAGACCATTTACTAAAACTACTAGGGTGATTTTGTTTGAATTTTAGTAGATTAACGAAGTGAATTACACTGTTTCTCATCTTTAAGACACTTCCATACCCGAAACAGTGATGTGTCCTTTTTCTTTTTAAAAATTTTAATGATTTATTTTATTTTCATTTATTATTTATTTCCCATACTGAGAACAGATTCTTCTCCTGAACTCATACTTCCTCTCACTTCCTCCCATCTACCCCACTCCCCACTCATTCCTTCTCCATCTCCATTCAGAAAGGGGCAGGCCTCCTATGGGCTTGAACCAAGCATGGAACATCAAGTAAGACAAAATCAACAGCCTTCTCTTGCACCAAGGCTGGGCAAGTAATACAGCATAGACAAGAAGTTACCAAATGCCAGCTAAGCACCAGGCACAGATCCCGATCCCACTGCTAGGAGCCTTCCAAACAGATGGAGGTACACAACTTTCACACATATGCAAAGGGTCTAGGATGGTTCCATGCAGGCTCTCTAACTGTTGGTTTAGAGTCTATGAGTTCCCACAAGCTAAGTTCAACTGTCTCTGATGCCCTAGCTTGTACAATACACCTCCTTTTCTTCAGCTACATATTTACTGATACTTGATGTATTACTTTTCATTTTTATGTTTCTTTTTTTCTGTTCTGAAGGAGTTGGTTGGAAAATATTTGTTCTTTAACAAGACATACTTTTTTTTAAGGACTTCCATAAAATAAACTTTGAGTATACTTCACCATTCCACTACCAAAAATGTTGCATGAAGGTAATTTTTTTTGAGTAAAACCAAAATTTATTATAAGCCATGGTCGTCCTAGGGTCCTCCATGCTATATATATATAGCCTCCATGGTTCTGTGGGCTGTAGTCTAATCTTTATTTTATATCTAGAATCCACTTATAAGTGAGTACATACCATGTTTGTCTTTCTGAGTTTGGGTTACCTCACTAAGGATAATTTTTCCTAGTTCCAACAATTTGCCTGAAAATTGCATGATGGTAATTTATGTCCCTATGGGAAAAGAAATTATCTCTGTTATTTATAAATTTTTCCACAGAAAAAGATTAAAAAATGTGATATAGATAATGGAATTACACAGCATTAAAGAAAATCAAAATTGTGAAAGTTGTAGGAGAATCATCACAATTGAAATTAATTTTGTTAAAAAGCATGACTGTTTTACAAAAAACTGAATAACTTTTGACGATCCCGTATGGATATTTTACTTTCATTTACATATGCATATCAATGTGTGGGACGATATTGGTATACGTCATGAAATTAGAAAGTGTTCTGTCAAATGAAAAGAAGAATTCTCAAAGTAAGTGATCGGAAAGAAAATGGAACAGGAACACATAATGTACTAAGGATTTAGAAGGAATTTGAAAGTATCACAGGCTCCTGAACAAAAAGAAGAGGGAGGCATTGAAACAATGATAATCAAAACATACACAATATAAGAAAATGTCGATCCCTGGGCACCAGCCACTCCGGGGAAGACCTGCCCAACTTGGGCCCAGGTTCTGGACCCCGGGCAGGTGCCCTTCTACCCCAACCGGGAAGGATCCCCTTCTCCAAGACCCCTGGCAGACCCTGCAGTCTCCACGCCCTGCCCCCACGCCCATCTGCCTGAGCCCCAAGCCTCTTCCTGAGACTTAGAGGCCGGCCCCCAGCTCCCATCTTGCCCAGGACTTCCCTTCTGAAGCACAGGTGAGTGCCCTAGCTTGCCCCCGACCCCATCCCTGGGCACCAGCCACTCCGGGGAAGACCTGCCCAACTTGGGCCCAGGTTCTGGACCCCGGGCAGGTGCCCTTCTACCCCAACCGGGAAGGATCCCCTTCTCCAAGACCCCTGGCAGACCCTGCAGTCTCCACGCCCTGCCCCCACGCCCATCAGCCTGAGCCCCAAGCCTCTTCCTGAGACTTAGAGGCCGGCCCCCAGCTCCCATCTTCCCCCGGACTTCCCTTCTGAAGCACAGGTGAGTGCCCTAGCTTGCCCCCGAACCCATCCCTGGGCACCAGCCACTCCGGGGAAGACCTGCCCAACTTGGGCCCAGGTTCTGGACCCCGGGCAGGTGCCCTTCTACCCCAACCGGGAAGGATCCCCTTCTCCAAGACCCCTGGCAGACCCTGCAGTCTCCACGCCCTGCCCCCACGCCCATCTGCCTGAGCCCCAAGCCTCTTCCTGAGACTTAGAGGCCGGCCCCCAGCTCCCATCTTGCCCAGGACTTCCCTTCTGAAGCACAGGTGAGTGCCCTAGCTTGCCCCCGACCCCATCCCTGGGCACCAGCCACTCCGGGGAAGACCTGCCCAACTTGGGCCCAGGTTCTGCTCCCCGGGCAGGTGCCCTTCTAGCCCCACTGGGAAGGATCCCCCTCTCCAAGACCCCTGGCAGACCCTGCAGTCTCCACGCCCTGCCCCCACGCCCATCCGCCTGAGCCCCAAGCCTCTGCCTGAGACTTAGAGGCCAGGCCCCCCAGCTCCCATCTTGCCCAGGACTTCCCTTCTGAAGCACAGGTGAGTGCCCTAGCTTGCCCCCGACCCCATCCCTGGGCACCAGCCACTCCGGGGAAGACCTGCCCAACTTGGGCCCAGGTTCTGGTCCCCGGACAGGTGCCCTTCTAGCCCCACCGGGAAGGATCTCCTTCTCCAAGACCCCTGGCAGACCCTGCAGTCTCCACGCCCTGCCCCCACGCCCATCTGCCTGAGCCCCAAGCCTCTTCTTGAGACTTAGAGGCCGGCCCCCAGCTCCCATCTTGCCGTGGATTTCCCATCTGGAGGAGAGAGAGAGAGAGAGAGAGAGAGAGAGAGAGAGAGAGAGAGGAGAGCACCCATCCTCCCCCGGACTTCCCTTCTGAACAAGAGCTTCCATCCTGCCCTGGACTTCCAATTTGGACAAGAGAGCTCCCATCTGGACAAGAGAGAGAGACTTCCTGAATCTGTCAGCTCTGAACCAAGTGTGCGGATAAGGCCAGGAACGAACCACAAGGAGATGGGCAGACGTCAAGGCAGAAACACATACAACAAAATGAATAGTAATACACCATCACCAGGCCCTAGCCCTCCTCCAACACCTAGACCTGAACATCAGAAATTGGAAGAAGCAGAAGAAAATAGCCTTATGAATGTCATCATGAAGAAGCTAGAGGCTCGTGTAGAGGAAAAGACAAAAAAATGTGAAGAACGCTGTAAACAACTAGAGGAAAGGGCAAACAAATTAGAAGAAATCAATAAAGTCCTGGAAGAGAACAATAAAATACTGAAAGAAAATCAAGAAAAATCAATGAAACAAATGAAGGAAACAGTCCAAGACCTGAAAAAGGAAATAGAAAAAATGAAGAAGACACAAACAGAGGGAATGCTGGAAATAGAAAACCTGAGAAAACGATTGGGAACTTCAGATGCAAGTATAATCAACAGAATGCAAGAGATGGAAGAGAGGATCTCTAGCGTTGAAGATACAATAGAAGAAATAGATTCATCAGTCAAAGAAAACACTAAAGTCAACAAAGTCATGAACCAAAATGTCCAAGAAATTTGGGACACCATGAAAAGACCAAACCTACGAATAATAGGGGTAGAAGAAGGAGAAGAATACCAACTCAAGGGCACAGAAAATATATTCAACAAGATCATAGAAGAAAACTTTCCCAACTTAAAGAAGGAAATGCCTATGAAGATACAGGAAGCCTATAGAACACCAAACAGACTAGACCCCCAAAAAAAGTCCCCTCGCCACATAATAATTAAACAATTAAACGTACAGAATAAAGAAAGAATATTAAGAGCAGCAAAGGAAAAAGGCCAAGTGACATATAAAGGCAAACCTATCAGAATAACACCCGATTTCTCAATGGAGACTTTGAAAGCCAGAAGGTCCTGGACAGATGTAATGCAGACATTAAGAGACCATGGATGTCAGCCTAGACTAATATACCCAGCAAAACTTTCAATCGTCATAGATGGAGTGAACAAGACATTCCATGACAAAGCCAGATTTAAACAATATTTATCCACAAACCCAGCCCTACAGAAAGCACTAGAAGGAAAATTCCAACCTAAGGAAGTCAGATACAACCTCGAAAACACAGGCAATAGATAAAGCCACAGCAGTAGACCCCAACGAAGAAAAGTACACACACATCACCACCAAAAAATAACAGGAATGAACAATCACTGGACATTAATATCCCTCAATATCAATGGACTTAATTCACCTATAAAAAGACATAGGCTTACAGAATGGATACGAAAGCAGGACCCATCTTTCTGCTGCATACAAGAAACACATCTCAAATTCAAAGATAGACACTACCTAAAAATAAAAGGCTGGGAAAAGACTTTCCAATCAAACGGTCTTAAGAAACAAGCGGGTGTAGCCATCCTGATATCCAGCAAAATAGACTTCAAACTAAAATCAATCAAAAGAGATCAAGAAGGGCATTACATACTCATCACAGGAAAGATCCACCAAGATGAAGTCTCAATTCTGAACATTTATGCCCCAAACACAAGGGCACCCACATATGTAAAAGAAACATTATTAAAGCTTAAATCACATATAAAACCCCACACATTAATAGTGGGAGACCTCAACACCCCACTTTCACCACTGGACAGATCCCCCAAATCGAAACTTAACAGAGAAATAAAGGACTTAATTGATGTCATGACTCAAATGGACTTAATCGACATCTACAGAACATTCCATCCTAACAAAAAAGAATATACCTTCTTCTCAGCACCCCATGGAACCTTCTCTAAAATTGACCACATACTTGGTCACAAAGCAAATCTAAACAGATACAAAACAATTAGAATAACCTCCTGTGTTCTATCAGACCACCATGGTCTAAAGTTGGATTTCAACAACAACAAAAACTACAGAAAACCTACAATCTCATGGAAACTGAACAATACCCACCTGAATCACCAATGGGTTAAGGAAGAAATAAAGAAAGAAATTAAAGACTTCCTAGAGATCAACGAAAATGAAGACACCACATATCCAAACCTATGGGACACTATGAAAGCAGTACTAAGAGGGAAATTCATAGCACTAAACGCCCACATAAATAAGCTGGAGAAATCTCACACTAGTGACTTAACAGCACACCTGAAAGTTCTAGAACAGGAAGAAGCAAAGTCTCCCAGGAAAAATAGATGCCAGGAAATTATCAAAGTGAGAGCTGAAATCAATAAAATAGAAACAAAGAGAACAATACAAAAAATTAATGAAACAAAGAGTTGGTTCTTTGAGAAAATCAACAAGATAGACAAGCCCTTATCCAAACTAACCAAAAGACAGAGAGAGAGCATCCAAATCAACAAAATCAGAAATGAAAAGGGGGACATAACAACAGACATTGAGGAAATCCAGAGAATCATCAGGTCATACTTCAAAAACCTCTATTCCACAAAACTGGAAAACCTAAAAGAAATGGATAATTTTCTGGATAGGTACCACATACCTAAATTAAATCAAGACCAGATCAACTATTTAAATAGTCCAATAACCCCTAATGAAATAGAAACAGTCATTAAAAGACTACCAACCAAAAAAAGCCCAGGACCAGATGGTTTCAGTGCAGAATTCTACCAGATCTTCAAAGAAGAGTTAATACCAATACTCTCTAAATTGTTCCATACAATAGAAACAGAAGGAACATTACCAAACTCCTTCTATGAGGCTACAATTACCCTGATTCCCAAACCAAACAAGGATACAACAAAGAAAGAGAACTACAGACCGATCTCCCTCATGAACATTGATGCAAAAATACTCAATAAAATACTGGCAAACAGACTCCAAGACCACATCAAAACAATTATCCACCATGATCAAGTAGGATTCATTCCAGGGATGCAAGGATGGTTCAACATACGAAAGTCTGTCAATGTGATACACCATATAAACAAACTCAAAGAAAAAAACCACATGATCATCTCACTAGATGCTGAAAAGGCATTTGACAAAATCCAACACCCCTTCATGATAAAGGCCTTGGAGCGATCAGGAATACAGGGAACATACCTAAACATAATAAAGGCAATTTACAGCAAGCCAACAGCCAACATCAAATTAAATGGAGAGAAACTCAAAGCAATTCCACTAAAATCAGGAACGAGGCAAGGCTGTCTGCTCTCCCCATACTTATTCAATATAGTACTTGAAGTTCTAGCCAGAGCAATAAGACAACATAAGGAGATTAAGGGGATACAAATTGGAAAGGAAGAAGTCAAGCTTTCCCTATTTGCAGATGACATGATAGTATACTTGAGCAACCCCAAAGATTCCACCAAGGAACTGATACAGCTTATAAACACCTTCAGCAACATAGCAGGATACAAGATCAACTCCAAAAAATCAGTAGCCCTCCTATATACAATGGACAAAAAAGCGGAGAAGGAAATCAGAGATACATCACCCTTTACTATAGCCACAAATGACATAAAATACCTTGGGGTAATACTAACCAAGCAAGTGAAGGACCTATATGACAAGAACTTTAAGTCCCTGAAAAAAGAAATTGAAGAAGATGTCAGAAAATGGAAAGATCTCCCATGCTCATGGATAGGCAGAACTAACATAGTAAAAATGGCAATCTTACCAAAAGCAATCTACAGATTCAATGCAATCCCCATCAAAATACCAACACAATTCTTCACAGACCTGGAAAGAATAATACTCAACTTCATATGGAAAAACAAAAAACCCAGGATAGCCAAAAGAATCCTGTACAATAAAACAACCTCTGGAGGCATCACGATCCCTCACTTCAAGCTGTACTATAGAGCTACAGTAATAAAAACAGCTTGGTACTGGCATAAAAACCGACATGTGGACCAATGGAATCGAATTGAAGACCCTGATATTAATCCGCACACCTATGAACAAATAATTTTTGACAAAGAAGCCAAAAGTGCACAATGGAAAAAAGAAAGCATCTTCAACAAATGGTGCTGGCAAAACTGGATATCAACATGTAGAAGGCTGCAAATAGATCCATATCTATCACCGTGCACAAAACTTAAGTCCAAGTGGATCAAGGACCTCAACATAAATCCAGCTACTCTGAACCTGCTAGAAGAGAAAGTAGGAAGTAGTCTTGAACACATTGGCATAGGAGACCACTTTCTAAATAGAACACCAGTAGCACAGACACTGAGAGAAACAATCAATCAATGGGACCTCTTGAAACTGAGAAGCTTTTGTAGGGCAAAGGATACGGTCAACAAAGCAAAGCGACAGCCTACAGAATGGGAAAAGATCTTCACCAATCCCACATCTGACAGAGGACTGATATCCAGAATATATAAGGAACTCAAGAAATTAGACATCAAAATGCCCAACAGTCCAATTAAGAAATGGGCTATAGAACTAAACAGAGAATTCTCAACAGAGGAAACTCAAATGGCTGAAAGACATATAAGGAATTGCTCAACATCCCTAATCATCAGGGAAATGCAAATCAAAACAACTCTGAGATACCACCTTACGCCTGTCAGAATGGCTAAGATCAAAAACACTGAAGACACCTTATGCTGGAGAGGATGTGGAGCTAGGGGAACTCTCCTCCACTGCTGGTGGGAATGCAAGCTTGTACAACCACTCTGGAAATCAATATGGCGATTTCTTAGAAAATTGGGAATCCATCTCCCCCAAGATCCAGCTATACCACTCTTGGGCATATACCCAAGGAATGCTCAACCACACCACAAGAGCACTTGTTCAGCTATGTTCATATCAGCGTTGTTTGTAATAGCCAGAACATGGAAACAACCTAGATGCCCTTCAACTGAAGAATGGATAAACAAAATGTGGTACATATACACAATGGAATACTACTCAGCAGAGAAAAACAATGACATCATGAGGTTTGCAGACAAATGGATGGATCTAGAAAAAATCATCCTGAGTGAGGTATCCCAGACTCAGAAAGACAAACATGGTATGTACTCACTCATAACAGGATACTAGATGTGGAACAAGGATGACTGGACTGCTACTCACATCACCAGGCAGGCTACCTGGAAAACAGGACCCCAAGAAAGACACAGGGATCGCCCAACGACAGAGAAATGGAATGAGATCTACATGAACAGCCTGGACAGGAGTGGGGGTAGTGAAGGGCGAGGGTCGAGGGAAAGAGAGCTTGGGTGAGTGGGAGATCCCAGCTGGATCAAAAACAGAGAGGGAGAACAAGGAATAGGAGACCATGGTAAATGAAGACCACATGAGAATAGGAAGAAACAAAGTGCTAGAGAGGCCCACAGAAATCCACAAAGATACCCCCACAACAGACTGCTGGCAATGATCGAGCGACAATCCGAACTGACCTACTCTGGTGATGGGATGGCCAAACACCCTAATTGTCGTGCTAGAAACCTCATCCAACTACTGATGGACCTGGAGGCAGAGATCCATGACTAGGCCCCAGGTGGATCTCTGGGAGTCCAATTAGCGAGAATGAGGAGGGTTTATATGAGAGAGAATTGTTGAGACCAAGGTCGGATAAAGCACAGAGACAAATAGCCAAACAAACGGAAACACATGAAATATGAACCAATGGCTGAGGGGTCACCAACTGGATCAGGCCCTCTGAGTGGGTGAGACAGTTGATTGGCCTGATCTGTTTGGGAGGCATCCAGGCAGTGACACAGGGCCCTGTGCTCACTGCATGAGTCGGCTGTTTGAAACCTGGGGCCTATGCAAGGTCCCTTGGCTCGGCCTGGGAGGAGGGGACTGGACCTACCTGGACTGAGTCCACCAGGTTGATCTCAGTCTGTGGGGAAGGCTTTGCCCTGAAGGAGATTGGAATGGGGGGCGGGCTGGGGGGAAGGTGAGGGGGGCGGGAGGGGGGAGAACAAGGGAATCTGTGGCTGATATGTAGAACTGAATTGTATTGCAAAATAAAAATTAAAAAAAAAAAAAAAAGAAAATGTCATTATTAAACACTTGGCAATAGAGGCTAGCTATAAGGAAAGAGTAGAGAATGAAAAAATAGAGGTAACCAGAGAAGACTCATGGGCATCAGATATAGAGAATGCTTAAAAATTAAAAAGAAGGGGAAATGATATAAGGTGCCAGAGGAAAAATTAAGTCAAGATGTCCTCAGCATCTTGTGGGTTTATCTTGCCTCAGTTAATAAGATGAAGGGAAAGAACAATTAAGATACATGAGGTGTCTTACTATTATTGTAATTTGGATAATGGTAATTGTAACAATATGTTCATACAGAAATGGGGAGGTTAGTAATTTGGAGTGTTAGGGACAACAGTGTTAGTGTGTATCAAGGCTAGGAATAATTAAAAAAGCAAAGAGTGAATAGACTCATTCATAAGTGGAATGGGAAATGTAGTGAATAAATTTAGAGAGGAGCATATTACAAATCACTATAACCCAAGTAAATGCCAGGTGGGGTGGCAAGCCTGTAATTCAAGCCTTGCAGGGAGAGTCACGAATACCCACAGAACATATTGAGAGATAGAAAGACTAGCTATCTTGACAAGTTGTGGGTTTATCTTGCCTCAGTTAATAAGATGAACAATCAAGAATGTTTCCTATAAACCATATGTACACATTTATGCACACGTTTTCACTCATACAACCTCATAGATGTTCAAAGTAGAAGACTGGAACTAGAAAATAGGACCCAAACAAAAGAGCCAAATTATGCAGAAAAGAGTGTTTATTAATTGGAGCACTCTAGTCTCATTATGGCTCAGCAATTTGAAAGTAACTTAAAATCCAGAGTTTCTACACATCAAATTTTTTAGGAGAAATTTATTTTAATATACTCATGTCAAATAAAAATAATTAAAATACTGAATGCACAAGATTCCGGTATTTGATCCCTATGTCAATCCAGCGTGCATTTGTGAAACACAGTAGCACAGCCTTCCTCAAAGACAAGCAGAAGTTTGGAGCAGGTAGCTCAGCTCAGTCTATGAATCAAGACTCCCCGTCTGAAATACTAATTCTCAGAAGGTGACTTTAAGAACACAATGACCGTGCAAGAAGCTCTAATCATCCAAAGTATTCTCATTGCTGAGGTTTTTGTGTGTTCCCTACTCCCTGGAGTATTTTTGCTTGTTTATTTAGAGACAGAATCATTCTGTATATCGCTATACCCTGCAACGTGTGATGTACATAAATTTGGCCTCAAATTAACAGATATCCTTCTTCCAGTGCCACTTGTTGGGAGGATTAATGTCATAAATCACCACACCCTGACTCAATGCTGAGTAGTTATTATGGCCAATGGCATGCAAAGATACTATTTAATCAGTAAACCACATGGACATGGAAATAGAATGTTTTGCTTAGTAGACAACTGTGATGAACATATCCATAGAGCCACTTGTAAAAGTAGATGGCAACATAACAGCCCTTTGTGTTTAAGAAACAGAACATTCCCGTGTACTTGAAGTAGAAATGTAAGTTTTACAGAATGTTTTCCAGTGTCCTCAATGTGCCAAGTTCCACAGAGCTCTTATTCACAGAATGTATGTCTGTCTCAGAAAAGCCTGCATGACAACCACATAATTTTTAAGAAATAGCACATTCTAGCTTTCATGAAATGGAAGCCTGATGTTTAGGAGATTTCCTTTGGTAGGAACTGTGCCAAGTGTCAGAATGCTCTTACATGCTTTATATGATTCTTCTTCAGACACTTTGCAACAGAGATTTATTAATTTCACAATGAATAATGAAAACTGATAACTCTGTTTTGTCTCTTAAACTTACTAGTTTTCACTAAATTGCTGTTCATAAATCATTATAACATTGTCAAATTTCAGAATATGCCTGAACAATATTCACATTCTTTTTTTCTGTAGCAGATGCATACCCAAGATCAGGTTTATAGAAGCAACTTGAAAGAAGAAATTTTAAATGAGTCCTGAAATTGTTGTCAGTGTACTAGAACTAGAACTACAGCAATTCTGAAATATATAGTTTGATTATGGTAAGTACAGAAAAGATTCAATAAAATCACCAAATTTGAAGTGGCATACCCCACATTGCTCCAGTAAATGGGAACAATATGAGAAGTCCGTTAACTACTTATCAACTCTTAAAGATCATTGCAGAATTTACACTAGGGAGAAACTATACAGATATAAAGAATATTGCAAGTATGATCCCTCAAGCTCAAAAATTATATTACTTCAGAAAATTTGTAAATAGTAATAAATGTGACAATCACTTTCCCAGGGTTTAAACAAAGAAAATGTTCTTTAAATTAGAATGACTTGACTAGAGTATATTAAACCATGTTCATATCTTAACTGATGTCAAAGAAAATAAATCAAGAAGCCATATGTATAAATGAAATTTAGAACCATTTTAACAAGAAATATAGCTGATATTCACTGAGCAGCTTCTTGGTTAAAAAAAAAACTGCATAGGCAATAAAATTTCATATAGATTGATTTTATACAGAAATTATTTTTTATTATGGTGCTAAATTTGTACCAAAATTAACTAAAGCAAAAATGAGTAAAATGTAAGGACTTAAACTCAGGTAGTTCTAGTTTATAACCATCAATAAGATCGGATATTAGTGTTTGTGTTACATTGTACATGAAGATTATTATGTTCACAATATTTACAATTATAACTAAGTATATTACAGAAAATTTTAACTTTTAATTATTTTCTTAATTAAATTCTGCATACATATATTAATGGTTTGTTCTCAGTAGATGCTGAATTGGAATGAGAAGTGTTCATTTAATGGTAGAAATGTGTCATTAACATTATCGGCTCCTTGGATCATAATACAAACTAAAATGTGTTTATTTCATACTACATTACTTGATGTAAATTCTAACATACAAATTAGTAAATGTGTATATGAGGAGCAGAAGTTTGGAATTTGTGAAAAACTGAATGAGTGTCATTTGTGTACAGGGAAACTTCCATGTCAGAGACCACACACTCAGATAAATGGGAAACTTGTAAAACCAACCATTTCTGGCACAGCAGAATGAGAACCTCCTGTCCTGCATGTGAATGTTGGTAGTGTTCAGAAAATATTCACCCCCAGTCTTCTCGAATAATAGTTTAAGCCTCAGCAGTGATCCCCTACTATCCTTCCTGACATGATTCCAACCTGACTTCTTACTCACCTGGATAGAATGACCCCTCTGCCTGTAGGTATTATGCCTGAAACATTGTTCATTTTTTGGTAATAAATAGGCAGAAATGCCTGAGATGTTGTTTTTTCCATCAGAGGGCAGGGTTCACCTAATTACAGCTATTTTGTGTGTTCCTTTCTCATTTCAATGAATTTTTTTCCTATGACATCATCAGCCAACTTTAATATCCCCACTGGAGAGGCACAGACAGGTCAATCCTTGTCAGTTTGAGGCCATCTTGGTCTAAAGAGTGAGTTCGAGGACAGCCAAGTTGGTTACACAGAAAAACCCTGCCTTCAAAAATAAAAAGATAAAATAATATTAATTATACGACATAAGTAATTATAGTAAACTAGGTCATGGGAGACAATGGGAAATGTCACTGAAGGCATTAATGAGGCATGGATTGTCCTTATGCTTTTTGCCTCAAATACATAGTTTTTTTTTTTGACAGATGAAATGCTTTCATCTGCATCTGCTCCACAGATTTTGTCTGTCATTCTCAATTAAAGCATCAAAGGTGTTTTAATCAGTCATTAAAGAGAGACAGAATGTGTGTGTGTCCTTAAGGATCCTTGAAAGTTCTGAATAACAGCTGTGCTGAGCCTCCATTTGAAATGGCTAGCTGACTCTGCTATATGTAGGAGCTTAATTCAATCATATTCTCACCTACTAAATACCTTCATGATGCTAGTTTGAATGCATGAAAGGGGAACCTTTAGTTTGGTCTGCCTCTAAGAATCAATAGTACTCTGTATCTTTGCTCTGCTATAGAACATAGAATAAGGTTTTTGATCCTTGCCTTCCAGTCTCTATGTGTGGTAGCAAGCTCAGGGTGCTGTTGGTGTTTGAAATCTGAAATATTACCAGGAAGGTGAAGTTTTAAAATAAAGTTTTCTGAGAGAATCCACATGGAAGGGAAGAGAGAGATGATATAGTCTCAGGTAAAATTATAAACAGAGATAAGGTATGATGACTGTTGTTACAGAAATGCTTCATTTGCAGTACTTCCTAATGTTTAATTTACCCCTTAGTTTTTACAAGGGATTTTTCTTTTTTTCAAGTGGTTGTGAGAGTAAATACTTTTGAGTGCACATGACCTATGTGAATTACCCACTTTTCAGTTTCTCACCATTTTAGTTTTTTCTGGATAAATTCTCTCAATTAATTCATAATATAGATTTTTTGATATTGCACACAAACATAGATACTCACCTCCTATTTAGAATGTAAATTGAGTCATTTCAATCACTGAGGAGGGAGAAATGTTATATGATCTTTCCTCCCAGAGATCAATTGTGCATTATGTAAAAGTCAAAGAAAGAGGCATGAAGAAACAAGATGAAATGTCTGCATTGCAAAAAATAATGTGTTTTTTTTTTAAGATTTATTTATTTATTATGCATACAGTATTCTGCCTGCATGTGTCCCTGCAGGACAGAAGAGGGTACCAGATCTCATTACAGGTGATTGTGAGCCACCATGTGGTTGCTGGGAATTGAACTCAGGACCTCTAGGAGAGCAGTCGGGGCTATTAACCACTGAGCCATCTCTCTAGCCCCCGAAAAAATAATGTTTAAAATAGAATTTCTATAAAAGACATACCGTATCATATACTAAGTTGAAGTATTTAAATGTGATACAAACTTCCAATTGGAATTTGTCAGCCATAAGTGGTGTGAAATTATCCTAACAGAAGTTTTTTGGTTTTTTTTCCTCTTCTGTTTTTTTTAATACATTTAAAGAGTCTATTGCATTGTTCATCTTTGTTAGCTACTAACATTCTAGTGAACCTGCAGTGCCCTTCAGTTGTGCTGACACCTACTACCAATCTCTCCATAGGGGCTGAGGCTAATTTTCTTGCCCTGGCTGAGCAGTTCACATTTGCCTTTATCACTTAGAGTTCACTGTTTTCTCTTTAGCAGTAGTAACAGCTTTGAGGAAATTTACAGATGGATATGCAAATTTAATCAGGATTAATGTGGAAACTGGAGTTTCTCTTCAGGTATCATCTTTACTCATTTGTGACACAGGAGAAAATTTCCAACATTCTGTATCTGCACTCAAGCTGTTAAAGGCAGAGATGCTGAAGCAGGCCCAAGTTGTATTCCTTTACATTTGTGTTGCTTACTCATGCATGAAATGTGCCTTTGCTAGATCAAAGCCCATCCAAGATGAGAAACAACCTTTTTGAAGACATAACTTCTAAACTTTGCTAAAGAGATCCACCTCCTAGAGAAAGGCATTCAAATAAATGAGCTTATGGGGTCAGTGGGAACACACCTCACTCAAAAGGAAGTAAGCCATGCCTTTAACTGGCCCTTTCATTTTATACATTGTGGAAATCTATCCACAAAGACAAGGCAGTGCCACTCATGTAGGTCATGTCCATTCCAACTGGGTTTTATACAAGTACATACATATAGTTAAGAGTGATTCTAGGATTGGGAGGGGGAACCTGCAGGGACAGGAGGAGGGAAGAGTTGGATCTTTGATTGGTATGTAAAATGAAAAAAAAACAAATAAAAACAATATTTCTATTGTGGTGGGTTTATATATGTGCCTAGAGTCATTATCCTTCTGCATATTTTCTGAACTCTCCTACTCTCCCATCACCCATAAGACATGTAAACATTACAAACCTTAAAATTATATTATGTTATCACTAAGTACTTGTTGATCACAGGGTTGGTTTCAATATCTTTATCTTTATGTGAAGTACCATGTTTCAAACTGCTTCTGGGCAAGAAGCAGTTGAAAACAGCAGGTGATATCTGAAAATCCAGATTTTTTTTTATTACAATATCAATTTGCAGTTTCCTAAAAGGTTTAGTAATATTAGATGTTCACTCGATTCTGGATATGACTGTGGAGCATCAGTCTCTCCTTTAAGCTCCTATGCACTGGTTTGTACCTAGAGTTTCCCTGCCTGGCCCACAGTCAGGATAAATCTCCCTCACCTGCAAGTCTCACAGCTGCTCTGACACAACCAAGTAAACACAGAGACTAATATTGCTTACAAACTGTATGGCCATGGCAGGCTTTTGCTAACTGTTCTTACAGCTTAAATTAATCCATTTCTATTAATTTATACCTTGCCATGTGGCTTGTGGCTTACTGGCACCTTCACATGCTGTTTCTCATCGTGGCAGCTGGCATTGTCTCTCTGACTCAGCCTTCCACTTCCCAGCTTTATTTTCCTCCTTATCCCGCCTATATTTCCTGCCTGGCCACTGGACAATCAGTGATTTATTTATTGACCAATCAGCAACCTACTTGACATACAGACCATCCCACAGCACTTCCCCTTTTATTTTCTTTCTTTTTTTTTTTTCAAAAAGGAAGGTTTTAACCTTAAAAAAGTAAAATTACACATATTTTGGGAATTTGGGCGTAGCTTCTCTTACTACTTCGTGCTGGAGGCGGGCACTGTATCTTATCAGGACACAAAGAAAATTTTAGGATTTTGAAATAGTCCATGAGGCTGTATTGTCTGAGCCAGTTGCCTTCAAACCATTCTGGATGTTGGATCATCTGGGCCATGGTGTCATCGGTGACCTTTCAGGGGATCTTGGCTGGTCAAACCTGATGTATCTTAATCTGGAACAAATCCATAGCCTCTTGCTTTCTATGGAAACAAAAGCAGAGCCTCCTTTTCAAAGCAACACATCCTTACATCCAAATTTTGAAGTCAAGCTATCTTTAAAATATACATATTGGTTTAACTCAACATCTTTTATGATCAAATGTTTTTCTGCAGTTAAAAATCTCAAAGACAACGCAATCCAGATTGTCTGTGTAATATTCATGTTTACGTGGCTTATTTTTTATATTAATTTACTGTCTCTTTAAAGATTTTATTTTTTAAAACTAAGTATTTGTTTACATAACTGTATATATCACCTTTTTTGTCTCTTTCAAGCCTATGTATATTTTACACACATTGCAAACTATTACATCTGAATCTGTCTTATTGTGAATCTATTGCTTTAAACTGCAGCAGTTGTGGCTGCTGGCTCCACCCACCACAGCTTCCCAACATGGCGGTGGTACGTTTACAGCCAGCTCTGAAAGCTATCATGGGTATATGTTTTTATCCAAGCAGCGTGTATCCCAGAAACCTCTTTTTTTGTTTTGTACTAGCAAAGGCTAAATCCACCACGCAGCTTAATGTGCCACTTGCAGAGGCCTCTTCCTGCCATACTGCAGGTCGAGCGTGCATGCTAGGAACCAACCAGTAGTTCAAATCAGCAGGCTGCCGCTCATTTGATAGACAATTAGGAAGCTGTTTTTAGCTCCATTTTAGATTATTTTCTCAGGTTTTAGGTGGAAAAATTGCCAACTCGTTGGGTGCCATTTGTAGCTAGAGTTTTCCTGCCTGGCCCACAGTCAGGACAAATCTCTCTCACTGGCCAGTCCCACAGCTGCTCAGACCCAACCAAGTAAACACAGAGACTTATATTGCTTACAAACTGTATGGCCATGGCAGGCTTCTTACTAACTGTTCTTATACCTTAAATTTATCCATTTCTATATATCTATACCTTGACACATGGCTCATGGCTTACCGGCATCTTCACATGCCATTTGTCATGGTGGTGGCTGGCAGTGTCTCTGACTCAGTCTTCCATGTCCCAGAATTCTTCTCCTCCTTGTCCCGCCTATACTTCCTCCTGCCTGACTACTGGCTGTGGTGGTATTGTGTTCCCCAAAATATTGTATACCTTAATAAACTTATCTGGGGTCAGAGAACAGAAAAGCCACAAGATACTTAGGCTAGAAAATGTTGGCACACGCCTTTAATCCTAGCATTCCAGAGACAGAAATTCCTCTGGATCTCTGTGAGTTCAAGGCTGCATTGGAAACAGCCAGGCATGGTGACTCACGCTTTTAATCCCAGAAAGCAGCCTTTAATCCCAGGGAGTGGTGGTAGAAAGCAGAAAGTTTTATAAGGCGTGAGGATCAGAAACTAGAAGCATTTGCCTGGTTAAGCATTTGGCTGGTTAAGCATTCAGAACTTCTAGCAGCAGTTCAGCTGAGAGCCATTGGGATGAGGACACAGAAGCTTCCAGTCTGAGGAAACAAGACCAGCTGAGAAGTTGGTCAGGTGAGGTTATCTTTGGTTTGTTCTGTCTCTCTGACCTTCCAGTGTTCTCCCCATTATCTGGCTCAGGTTTGATTTTATTAATAAGAACTATTAAGATTCCTGCTACAACTGGCCAATCAGTGTTTTTTTACTAACCAATCAGAGCAACACATTTGCCATACATAACATCCTACAGCATATGCCAAAAGTTTCAACATAGAAATCACAATGCAGTGATCTCCACCATCACTCCTGACAGAACATGTTAGGTAATTTACTTCCTTCAAGACTATGATGAAAAAAAATGAAACATATTTTTTCCTTGAATTTGCAGACAACTCTGATATCTGAAGTATTTACCAAATTATTTACATGAATAGGGTTTTTCTCTTGTATTAGTTTATCCCCTTTTCCTGCCTTCAAAATGATACAGGCTTTAAAATACTTACAGTACTAGAGTCATGCCTAGGCAGTTAAGAAATGTTCATTCCCAGGACCAAGGTCTGATGTTTAAAACTTCCTATAATTCCTGCTACAAGATAAAAGAGTCTAACATTCTCAGGAACCAGAATGCACAATCACACACGAACACAAACACACAGTGACATCACATAATTACAAGTAAAATAATTCTTTAAACAAACAATTTTTCAAAAGGTTTCTCTCTCTCTCTCTTTTTTTTTCTTTTTTTTTTTTCGAGACAGGGTTTCTCTGTGTAGCTTTGTGCCTTTCCTGGATCTTGCTCTTGTAGACCAGGCTGGCCTCGAACACACAGAGATCCGCCTGGCTCTGCCTCCCAAGTGGTGGGATTAAAGGCGTGCGCCACCACCGCCCGGCAGGTTTCTCTCTTATAAGCGTTAATTCCTGAAACAGGTGTTAAGGCATCTAAAGGCTTGCAGGCTTCTTCTTCTTCATGAATTGGTTTATGTAACAGAAAAAAAGCATGTAACCATGAAGTCAGAAACATCAGTTCTTCTAATTTGGTGGTATCATTTGGGAATATTTAGGAATTGTTGCCGTGCTGGAGGTAATATGCCACTGGGTTAGGATTTGAGAAATTACAACCACACACCATTTCCGGTTCCTACCCTATGCTACATGCTGCAAGTTAAAGATGTGAATTTTTAACTTTATGCTTTAGCTACCATGTCTGAACACTTGTTGCAAAGCCACTTTCATGTTGATACTGTATTCTTCTAGAACTAAGGTCCAAATTAAGCTCCATTATTAGTTGACTTACACTTTGTATCACAACAACAGAAATGGAACTCATACAAATCCATAAAGTTTACACCTGAAATAGTTATTTCATGCAATTTAAGAAAAGTCCAAAATCTAAAAGGGTTTCATTATTATTTAAATTTATAATGCAAGTTTTATAGCTCTAGAGAAAAAGGTAACGTGACTATCAGAAGTCAGGATACACCTACAGCTGTGAAAGGAAGATATCCTAGATACCGACAGCTCTGAAGAGATAGGTTTCCTGACTATTAGGAAGTCAGGCTATAACAGACGCTGTGTTTCAGTGGTGAATTGTCTCCCCACAGAAAATTGTAATCCTGCTCTTCTCCAAAATGGAACCCTTACAGCTGGGCTCTGAGCCACTGTTCAAAGAGAACTTCCAAGCAGATATGTCCATTGCTGCTCTGCTCCACCATCTGAGGGAGTTTCTCATAAGAGCTTTCAAATGCTTCTCTGCTCTGTTCTGCTCAATTAGGGAGTTTTCAGCAGAGATGTCAATTTCTTCTCAGATCTATCCCAAATTTTTACTTTTATGTTTCACTCAAGTAAGGGGGAAATTACTGCAGAAATATGCCATTTCTCTGGTCAAATCCAATAGTGAGTTTCTGACCTTCTTCCTTGAAAGTTTTCCACCCAAACACATTCAAGAGATTTATTTGAGAACAAGGAATCCAGGAGAGAGGCTGCCACTTCCAGGGTGGAAAAAGGCAACTGCCAACTGAACAGGCATCATGCTTGAACAAACTCAAAGATGGGCTAGATTTCAAGCTATGGAATTGGTTGGTTTCAATCTCAGAGATTGGTTAGTTTTATTTTTAGTTGGTCAATGGTAGAGTGTGTTTCTTTGGCTCTGATTTCAGTTCCAAAGTGTGTTGTGTACACTTGCACCTTTAAATATTTAGAGTCTGGCTTCAGGATCAGAGTGTCTTTTGGTGGCTGGCCCTTTTACCCTATACATAAGCCTTCATGAAATAAAAAAAAAAAATTTTACGCGAGTTTGCTAGTACAAACAATATAGAAACAGACATCATAATGCTTGAACAGTTTGTTGATGCTGTTCATATTTTTTATAGGATACATACGCTTCTGTAACTGATTGTGTATTGGATAAAGATCTTATGAAGTACTTTATAATAAGATACCCTCAGTATCTTTCTCAGAGTCAAAGCTTATTAAAACATGGAAAGGGTTTAAAAGCTTGACTGCACAAAAAAATTTTACTCTTGAAAAATGTGCAAAACTTATGACACTGACTATATTTATGGAGTTTCTCTACAGTATCTTTTTTTTCTCATGATTTTAAAGGTTACTGATACATGTAAAGGCTTTACAAAACTGATTATATTCATTGGTTTTCTCTCCAGTATGTGTTCTTTTATGATGTTGAAGGCTTGTGTGACATCCAAAGACTTTACCACACTGAGTACATTCATAGGGTTTCTCTCCAATATGTGTTCTTTTAGGCATTTGAAAATCATTGTCATGTACAAAGGCTTTACTACACTGATAACATTCATAGGGTTTCTCTCCAGTATGTGCTCTTTTATGAATTTGAAGAACTTTGTCATGTGTAAAGGCTTTCCCACACTGATTACATTCATAGGGTTTCCCTCCAGTATGTGTTCTTTTAGGCATTTGAAAATCATTGTGATGTACAAAGGCTTTACCACACTGATTACATTCATAGGGTGTCTTTCCAGTATGTGTTCTTTCATGCAAGTGAAAAGTACTGAGGCATGTAAAGGCTTTACCACACTGATTATATTCATAGGGTTTGCCTCCAGTATGTGTTCTTTTAGGCATTTAAAGATGACTATGCTGTGCAAAGGCTTTACCACACTGATTACATTCATAGGGCGTCTCTCCATTATGTTTTCTTTTGTACAAGTGAAGAGTACTGAGGCATGTAAAGGCTTTACCACACTGATTACATTCATAGGGTGTCTTTCCAGTATGTGTTCTTTAATGCAAGTGAAAAGTACTGAGGCATGTAAAGGCTTTACCACACTGATTATATTCATAGGGTTTGCCTCCAGTATGTGTTCTTTTAGGCATTTGAAGATGACTATGCTGTGCAAAGGCTTTACCACACTGATTACATTCATAGGGTGTCTCTCCATTATATATTCTTTTGTGAAAGTGAAGAGTACTGAGGCATGTAAAGGCTTTACCACACTGATTACATTCATAGGGTTTTTCTCCAGTATGTATTCTTTTATGCACTTGAGGAATTGTGTGATATGCAAAGGCTTTACCACACTGACTACATTCAAAGGATTTCTCTCGTGTATGTGTTCTTTTATGCATTTGAAGAGTATTGCAGTATGTAAAGGCTTTACCACACTGATTACATTCATAGGTTTTCTCTCCAGTATGTGTTCTTTTATTCATTTGAAGAGTACTGGGCTGTGTAAATGCTTTACCACACTGAATACATTCATAGGGTTTCTCTCAGGTATGTGTTCTTTTATGCATTTAAAGAGTATTGTGACATATAAAGGCTTTACCACATTGCTTACATTCATAGGGTTTCTCTGAAGTAAATTCTATTTTATGCTTTTGAAGAGTACTGGGATATTCAAAGGCTTTAACACATTGAGTATTTACAGAAGATTTTTTCTCCAGTCTGATTTATTCCATGTCTCAAGAATAACTGCCCATGTTAAAAGATTACCCATTCAATACACTGTTAAATCTTTATATCTGTGTAAGTTTATTGATGTATTAATAATGAAACTAGAATGATAATTACTTGTTTACTTGAAGCAAATTTAACACGTATCCTCAACATGGGGACTGCTACATATCTTCCAATTGTTCTGAGACAGGGATATGTGATATATGTCCATATCCCTATGCTGATATGTGTTGTATCCAGAGTGACACATTTTATACCCTGTAAAGTAAGAATAAAAATCAAAGTTTTCCATGACTTCCTGAAACCATAGACTTGTAGTATAAGGATTAAGATTTTCCCACAACAATGCCCATTGACTCTTGATTCTAACTGCTCCTCTCACTAAACAGTACAGTCACAACAAGTATATGAGTAATGCTAGCATTGCTATGGGCTATTTTTGTATTAGGACATTTCAGAGTTATATTTATTTCCCCTTCAATATGTATACATTTTGTAGTATGAATGTTATGAAACAAATGGATTGACAGTACTACAGCATAGTTTTTTGGGCTATGTTTCAAGTGGTGATATCTCAAAAGGCATTATTCCTGTGATTTTTTTCTTAAAAGAATGATATGCAAATACAATTATGAAGTTGAAATAAGTGTTTTTGTGAGAATTTAATAATTATCAATGCAGTATAAACTGTCCTTATTTACACTTTTAATTTTGCTTAAAACTTGCAGAACACATTACAATGTTTTCACAAGTATATTTATATCCTCTTTCATGTGATAATTACCTTTCATTGTCTTCTAGAACTTTGACAATGTTCTTCAACATTATGATCTTTCCAAATGTATCCTAAAATATAGTACAAAAAAATGTATGTTTATTATTGAAAATTGTGTAAAATTTTAATTACTATCTGCAGTGTAATTTAGAAACATGCCTGATTAATTCACTTCAGTCTTCTTTCTCGATCAAATTATGGAAGAGCATCAATTACCAAGGATCGGTTGTCTTTATTTTAAAGCATGAAGGGAAATTTAGTCTTACCTATAGTAGTGAGGTTCCTGTAGGTCTCCAGCATTACATCTTTGTAGAGATTCTTCTGGGAAGGAATCAGCAAAGTCCACTCTTCCCAAGTGAAATTGACAAGGATATCATCCTAGAAAACTGCATTCTAAAGTATCCCATACATGGGTGCAACAGAAAGCATGCTATTTACAACATTGTAAATGTTTACTTCGTGGCCCTGTAGTCATATAATCTTGGTGTTCCCTATACTTATTTTATGGCATAAACATTATAATGTAATCATCAATTCATTTTAGAATGAAAATGAAGTAGAGATTTCACCTCTGTCATTTCTATACTCTTTGAATAACATATCAATTTGCCAGAAACATGCCTATTAACAAACATACAGAGACAAGTAAACAGATCAACAGTACAGAGTACACATGAGAGAAATTGAATGCACAATCACTAACTACAAAAAGAAAAAGAGAATGGACAAATTGGGTATATTGTCTCAGGCCTTTAACCTCAGAACTCAAAAGACTGAGGCAGGTATATCTGCCTCTGAGATAAATGCCAGCCAAGTCTATGCAATCAGGTCCAGGAAAGCCAGAAGTACATAGTAAGATCCTATATCCCATACAAACAAACAAACAAACAATAAAGATAGAAAGAACTCAGAGGTTTTTACTGAAGTCCCTACAGAGTGTTATGCATTCACTCCAGTTCTATATTCAAACTGTAACATCAATAAGATTTTATTAAAGAAACTGCGTTTTTAAACAATTACAAATGGAAAGATGAAAATATTACAAATGTAAATGTTGATTATAAATAATAAATACAGGGCAGGAAAGATGACTCAGTAGCAAAAGGCTTTTGTTAGTCATGCATATAAGTGGACTCAATTGCAAGTACCTAAGTGGGGGAAGACAGATATCCATTATTCCAAGATCAGAGTTTCTTTTTTTTTTTTTTTTTTTTTTTTGAGACAGGGTTTCTCTGTGTAGCTTTGCGCCTTTCCTGGAACTTACTTGGTAGCCCAGGCTGGCCTCAAACTCACAGAGACTCGCCTGCCTCTGCCTCCTGAGTGCTGGGAAATGAGGGTTTCTAAGAGCATCATTTTTCACTGTGAAAAACAGGGACCTACATGATGCATATCCATGCATACAGGGAAAAAATTCATATTCATGAAAAATTTAAAACACATACCATGCAGCAAGAAGGTCATGTATCTGCAATCCATTGACTGAGAATGTTCAGGCATTATTAGTGACATGAGTACATGCTATCCTGAGAAAACCAATGATACTCTCAGCCAAAAGTTTAAATTTCAAAATATGGGTGAAGCTCAGTACAACAGCATATGCTTGATATGTATGAAAACCTACATTCAACTCCCATTGCTTATTAACATAAAAAATCTACAAATGTTGGTCCACTATTATTCCCAGGACTTGGGATCCAGAGTCAATAGGATCTCCGAGTCTAAGGCCAGCCTGATGTAAAGGGGTGTACTTTCAGAACAACCAGGACTATACAGACAAACCTTGTCATAAAAAAAACAAATAAAATAATTAAAACAACAGGATACCAAACTGCCTTAGCAATAAATACCATTTGCTTCTACTGTATCTATGTGAATTAGAGACAGAGTCTACAATGCTGGTGAAATCATGACAGAAAAAGCAGGAAGCTGGCAAATTAGTTTCAACCAAAAAACTGTAGAATCAAAAAGCAGGAATAGATTGAGGCTATAGAGACTCATATCACAACCACAATGAGGAATTTCAGCAGGAATTGTTCCTGCTTCTAAATGTTTACAAACAACGTGAAGAAAGTAACCAAGGAGAGACACATCTTCAAATACATGATCCTTTATAGGATGTTTTTTATTCAATCAATTATACTCTGACCCAGGTCACTATAGGCTCATGGTCATCCATGAAGAAAATGCATTTAGTTACCTCAGTGATCTTCATTGTATGCAACAGCCCTTGTACTGTTAAAATGTCCAAAGACTCTTTTTACACTCAAGTGAATTTCTTCAGAGTTACATCTGGTAAAATCAGAAAAAAAAAACAAACTTAAATCTGCCTTACATACAATGTCACAGTACACCATTCACATTCTAAGAGAGAAAAACGGAGACACAACACAGTGAGGAATTATTGGAACAAGGCAAGACTGAAGCACAGCAGGACAAATATCAAATCTCTTTATCTCTGTCTCAGATGCATGTGGCTTCAATTTCAAAGGGCTTAGTTGGCCATATCCCTGCAACTTCTCATACATCTCTCTCCTTGGTTATTTCAAATCCCTATATTCTGAAAATGCTCCATGGAAGATGTCTCATAGCTTAGGTGTCTCAACACCTTGTGGTTTTTAAAGGCAACTCAGGCTGTTGTACCATATGATTTTAAGATGTGTTATATTTGTTTATGCTGTGGAACTTTTGCTTTAATGATTCAAATATTTGTTGCATTCTTTTCAGATGCATTTATTTAACTCTGTGAAACTGTGATACTTTCATAGGCTATCTAAAATACTTGATTGAGCTAAAAAGACCTGAATGTCCAATAGCTTGCCAAGAGGGGATAGGCAGAAAAAATAAATGGAAGGAGAAATCTAGGAGGAAAAAAGGAAGATTCAACAAGAGAAGAGGACACCAGAGGCCAAACATGCAGCTGCACAGCAAGCCAACTAATAAGAGGTAATGAAAAGTATACAGAATAGAGGAAGATAAGAGACCAGAGGCAACAGGTAGATGGGGTAATTTAAGTTAAGAAAGGCTGCTTAAGCTGGGATGTGGTGGAGCCCACCTTTAATCCTAGCACACAGGAGGCAGAGGCATTCAGATCTTCATGAGTTTGAGGCCAGCCTTGTGTTCAGAGCAAGATGCAGAAAAGGCACAAAGCTACACAGAGAAACCCTGTCTTGAAAAACCCAAAGTAAGAAAAGAAAAGAAAAAAAGAAAGAAAAGGTAATTAGAAACAAGCAAAGGCCAGACATTTATAAGAAAAAATAAGCCTCCGTGAGTTATTTATTTGAGAACTGGGTGGCAGGCCCCTTAAAGAGTAAAGAGGGAAAAAAGCTATCAACAACACTAGGCTTCATTCTCATAGTTTCATGCAGTGAGTACCCACAGTGCCCTCATTGGGTTTCTGCCTCTGTCAACATAGATGCCTGCAACAAATGCTGAACTGTAACCACAGACTAAGAATTCATGACCCTAAATTTATATTCATTCTTCTTTCCAGGACAGCACATGAAGGGGGATCCTGCAAAATTTGATTTCTTAATTGGGGTGGACACTAACATGATTGAACCACAGATACAGCCAATTTTGTATTAAGTTGCTTCCTGAGAGTATAAATCACTTGACTTACTGCTTCCACAAATTGTACATTTAGCAGAATGGAGTCTTACCCATAGGGCACTTTGCTAGGCTTCCATTCCATAGCAAGCACCTTCTTTATAATTTTGATAAACTCTTTGAAATTTCCTGGCTGTTTCTGAAAGACTCCCACCAAAGGCCCAGACACAGTTCCCCCAAAACCTAGAAGAGCTGAGGGAAGAGATATTTTAAAATAAACAGAACTGAGTCAGTTCCCCCTTCCTAGAGAGGGTGAAGTCAGGTGTTTTCAAAAGAACAGAGTCAGGATGTCTGGTGGTGACTGATTAACCATGAGATGCCCCTCTCCGGAGATAACATGACCAGACCCTGGAGATGGGTTGTAAAACTCCTGACAGGGCAAACAGATATGCTGAAATAAGACAAACTCCAAGCATGTGAAAAACTGGACCAATCAAGGATGGACCCATACTAATCCCCTTCCCTCTAAGAAATTTTGTAGTTTTTGCCTATAAAAACTAACTTACCCAAGAAAGAGTAACTCCTCCCTGCCTCACTGCTCTGCAGCCAGTGAGTGCTTGAGATGAGTTCCCTGTCGCGACTTGCAACAGAAATAAACTTTGCTTTTGCATTCTGGTACGCTCGTCCTTGGTGGTCTCTCTGAGGGCCACAATCTGGGCATAACATTTCCCAGTTAAATGCCATCTGAATCTACCTTTTCATTTTCATTTACTTCTGTCCCATTTGTTATATTTTCACTCTAGACCTGAATGAGTCTTCAGTAATAACCATCTAAAAAATTCAATATTCCCTTTAAAGAATTAGCCCTTTTTTTAAAAATTCTGTCTTGCTAAAGTTCCAGGGCATAGACAGAATAAGAAAAATTGTGGAGCCAAAATATCACCCAAATAACCTCTAACTTACTTTCTTTGGACTGCATCTGTTTCCATCATTACTGTCATTACTCTTAACATTCCTATCTTCCTGGTCTTAAAGTCTTAAAAGAACAGCCAAATAAGTTCTATGAACAACTTTCTATGGTTTTTGCCACCTAAATACTTCATATCATCCACATTCTTCCAAAAGACAATATCCAAAGTTCTATTTAGGATCAACACCACTTTTGTTGTTCCAGTTTTTGTTCTAAGTTGCTTTAATCCTGCTGTGATTAAATTTTCTCTCAAGAAATATCTCAGGTAATGAATGGGTTTATTTGGCTGATTGTGTCAGATTACACTCTATCAATTTGTGAGATTAGGATAGAAACTCATGCTAACAATTGAAGGAAAAACCCATGGGCCAAGATTGTTTCTGGTCTTCTCTCTTGTCTAGTCACTCTCTCATACTCAGACAGCTTCCTTTTCCAGCCCAGGCCTTCTTTCTTTAGGATATTGCCACCCTCAATTGAAGAGCCTTCCTGCATCAATCATCAATCAACACAATCTATCACAGACAAAGCAGTTTCTGGCTTTTATGAATAAAGCCACTATGAACATATTTGAGCAAGTACCTTTGTGGTTATATGGAGGGGCATCATTCAGGTTAATGCCCAAGAGTAGTATAGTTGAATCTTGTAGAAAATGACTCTCAATTTTCTGAGCATTGCAAATTGATTTCCACAGTAGTTATACAAATTTGCACTTGCAACAGCAATGAATCCCCTTGCCCCATGTCCTTGCTAGCATTATCTGTCACTTGTGTTACTGTTCTTAACCATTCTGAAAGGTGTAAGATGAGATCTTAAAGTAGTTTTGATTTGTATTTCCCTGATGGCTAAGAATGTTGCACATTTCTTCAAGTGTTTCTCAGCCACTTTAGATTCACTACTGAGAATACTTTTTAGACGTGTATCCCATTTATACTTGGATTATTTGGTTTGTTGTACAGTTTCTTGCTTTCTTTACTATCCTCAGTCAGGCAAGCTAGAATCACATACACAAACATGGTATACTCACTTACAAGTGGATATTAGCAGTTAAGTAAGATATAATCACTGCACTCACAGTTAATGACAGTACAATCCATAGATGCAGAGAGGCTAAATAACAACAATGGCCCTAGGCAGGATGTGCAGCTATCACTTGGAAGAGAAAGTAGAATGCATATTTTGTGGTACACTGGAGGCTGGTAGAGATGGGAACAGTCAGAATCAGGTGAGTAAGGAAGGGACAGAGGAGGAGAAGAAGGTAGGGAGAGATACCTGGAATACAGGAGCTTTTAGAAGGGGGCATGAAAACAATGCATTGCAAATATCCTGGAACCTATAAGGGTGATCCTAGTGAGGACCGCAAATAATTAAGAACATGGAGGCTGAATCAGGGATCTTCTATAACCACATAAGTTTTCCAGTGATGGAACTGGGACAGTAAGCCAGCCACTAAATATTCAACTGACACTTGCCCTGCCTACAAGGTATGCTGAGTCAAGGCTGGCTGGCCATCAGCACATAAAATTTCCACACTCCCTACATCCCCAATCAGTCTGGTCTGTCTTCATGAACGACACATCAATTAGTAAATTCTTGGGAATTACAAAATCACTCCTCCTGCAGCAATCAGGTCCTTTTTCATAATGGTGCATCCAACAGCTGTTTGCCTACCCTGTTTCCTCCAGCAGTGTACACAATAAACTATTACCTCTATTCTGGTCTAAAGACAGAAAATATTCTTCACATGCAAATCCTTTTCCTTTTACTGCAATAGATATTCAATTGCATGACTCAGATAGATAGTTTGAAACTCTGAGATAATACAATCATTCAATTTAAGATTTTGCAGGTGTGATAAAGAGGAAGGCAATGTCACTGCTCTGGAGAGCAACAGACTGGGAGCAAAGCCACTTGTGTCAATACAAGAGAGCTTGTGTCAGAAACATTTTTTAACAGGATTAAAATGCAGGTGTCCTAGAATTAATATGCCTTCCCAGGGAGAAATCACTACACACACTTAAGAGGTTAATAAGGAAAAAATATCTTTAATGATAGCATGCATCCATCTCCACCTAAGGCACACAGAGGATCCAGCCTAGAAATAATTTTTGCATTCAACATATGTTATCGTCCTTGTGACTTTTAGATTCAGGATCCAGATTACACTTTGAGCAATATAAAGAGGAATAGAAGATTGCAAGTCTACCCACTTAGATAGGTGGGAGACTTACACAGCAAAGATGTTTCCAAAATTATTTCTTAAATACCCCAGTGAAACAGCAGGAGCTTCTTTAGTGACAGGGTTTGGAGGAGAAGGTCACAAGGAATGAGAAAGAGAGGGGAAGTGTAAGGTAGAAAAGATAAAAGCTGGGGTGGGGAGGTCTTACACAATCTATGTGCCATGTCAACTAAGCTTCTTAAGAAGAATAGCAACATGTAAACTACATCAGGGGAGGGGGGGAAGGGAAGGAAATGGATGACTTCTATGAAGTCAGCTCAAACTATCATACAATGGAACAGATTCAAGTTCGGAAGCAATTCCACCACAAAGGCCCTAGTCCCAGGCCATTACCAGCTCTCCAAAGCATATTCCTGGTTTTAGGGAAGGAGCTCTGTTTTGATTTCAATACATCAGGCCCTAAGGTAAAGCTCCCAAGGCTTAGGTCCCAGGCATTAACTGCCTTCCCAAGAATTTTCCTCCTCCATTCCTGAGGGTGTAAATGAGATCCTTGCTTGATCAGACAACTCTGTAACACAATAGTGTTTTACTTTTCTTCCTTCTTTTTTATTAAGAGAGGTTTTCACTGTGTAACTTTGGAGCTTGTCCTGGAACTCACTCTGTAGACCAGACTGACCTCAAACTCACAGAGATCACCCTGCTTCTGCCTCCCAAGTGAGTGATGGGATCAAAGGTGTGCACCACCACCTCCCCGCTAGTGTTTCACTTTTCAAATAGTTGTCACCTGGTGTCATATTGCCTATCTGGCAGAACTCTGCTTTCCTCAAGAAGAACAGTGGAACTTTAAGGCATGGCAGGACTTAAGGTTGGTTGTGACCCTGTAATGCCTCAATGAGCAGCTTGTTAGATATTTTTTGATATAGGGTTAGGCCTAGTGGCTGGTTATAAACCTGCGGTGACTCCTTTGTAATGGTTTGGAGCCAAACATCTGGACAATCAAGTGAACAAATGTGTATTCTACTCTCCTAATCTCTAACAGGCCTGGCTACAGTACACTTATCTTTGTGGGGATTTTTTGAGGCAGTCCTCCCTTAACTAAATTCTATTTTGTGAGACATACTATCCCCTAAGAATTAGTAAATCTGTTATATCACCAATTCTACCCTTCTACATCACACCTTAGTAGTGGAGTGCTACCCAACACATAAGATGACATTTACAACCTCCACAAAAGTAAGTGTAAATGGATCTTAAATGTGAAAAGCAAATGCAAAGTGCTAAACCTTTACAAGGTACTGGAGAAACTAGGCCTCTTCAATATGAAAAACTGCTTTTGTGGAAGGGCCCGAAAACAGCTTGACCACATAGTGCCATGGCAGGTCTAAGGGCCCAGACACAGCTTCTGTGACTAGCTTACTAGCAGGCAACAGCCAGATATAGAAAAATACATAAGATTATACCACCCAGGGATCCACCCATAGATGGGGAAGCACCTAACATGCCAAACACTCTGAAAATTAGATAAGGTGGCTAGATGTCCCTGAGTCTAGCACACACCTATTTTTGTTTTTCAGATACCCTAGACAATTGTCAGCCAATCAGGGTTCTGAACCCTGAAAATCCCCTCACCCCAAACACTGCTATTATGAAAACCCCACTCCCTCTCAGCTCAGGCCTTTTTGCTCTCACTGCTGTGTGGGACAGACAGATCAAGCCTCTGAGCTTGAAAATAAAGGCTCTTTGCTTTTACATACTGGATTCAGTCTCCACGTTGGTCTTTAAGGGATTCCTGTGAACTGAGCATACCACTTTTAATGGGAGCACCAATAGCATGATGAAGTTGACTACAAAGATGTTTCTACAAACATCTCCCTGCTCCCCATTCTGTGTGCAGATTCAGCCCACAGAGAAAAGTTATTGAGAGGTGTGCCCTGGGACAGGAAGTTTCAAGGACCACTTGGGACCTCACAGGACAGGGATTCTGGCTGCAGGTTCCCACCCATATCTAGAGAGGCCCCACCACACTGTCTCCTGCACCACATCATCTGTCCCACCCCATCTGGGGACAGCAACACCTCACTCACAATGTTGTTGTTTCCAGCTTGTCCATGCTCTCTGCTGAGCTCCCAGCAGCAGCACTCACAGCAGACCACAGGAAACCACTGGCGCCTTTTCCTCTTCAAAGTCAAGCCTGAAGCTGTCTGCTGGAAGGACCCTGCACCATTTCTGACTGACAGGTCACCTGGAGGGCCTGATTGTCTAGTGAGGCCTGAGTGACAAGAGCACCACTGATAGGTTTACACTATGCTTAAAAAACACAGCACAATGATTCTTAAGCCTGCCTTCCACAGAAGGCATTTTCTAAATCAGCAAATTTCTGCATTTCAATAGCACTTGTCCCGAGCTCCAATACAAACCCTGCTATCTTATTGCACTCCATAAGCACTTTTCCTTCTTCCTTCTGAACACAATGTGACTAGCTAGTGTGCACAGCCCACTGCACTGTGTGGTGTGGGGTGATTCCCTGTCACAAAGCTGGAACGGTTTCCAGAATATTAACAACTGAAGAGATTTAAAGACAAAAAAGGTGTTTGTAACATGAATTGTTACAGGGTCTTATTAATAAAATCCTGGAGTCAGATATTGGGGTGAAAACTGAAAGATCAGAGAAGCAGAACAAGCCACAGCCAACCTCACCTCACAAACTCTTCAGCTGATCCTGTTTCCTCAGACTGAAAGCCTTTGAAGCCTCACTTCTGAAGGTCTCAATTAAAGGGCTTAAAAAGCCTCTATTTCCTGATCCTCACCTCTTACATACCTTTCTGCATCCTGCCATCAATTCCTGGGATTAAAGGTGTGTGTCCTTCCTAAGCAAAGACATGAGATCTCAAGTGCTGGGATTAAAGCTGTGTGCCACCACACCTGACTCTCTTCCCAGTGTGGCTTTGAACTCACAGAGATCCAAATGGATCTCTGTCTTCCAAGTGATAGGATTAAAGGCATGTGTGCCACCACAGTCTGATCTCTATGTCTAAATAGAGGATGTTTCTGTCCTCTTATAGCCAGATGTGTTTTGTTTCTTGGAGCACAAATAAAATATCGCACAGATGTGTATTCTGTGACTTCACATTGAGGTGAACTAGAAGAACTAGCTCACAAACAGATTAGGAACTAGACCACAAACATGATAATAGATCTTTCTCCCATCAGAAAGCTGGATGGGCACATCCCTAGGGTTACAATGTGCTTACAGAACACAGCAGAGTGGTTCCTGGCCCATCGTTCTACCCCTGACCCCGGCCTTTTCCACATCTGCAGAGATTTGCATTTCAGTAGAACTTGCCCCTGGATTCAAAAACAGATTCTTTTATCTTCCTGCACTCCATAGGTGCTTTCCCTTCTTCCTCATGGAGACAAAGTGGATAGCTTGTACTGTCCATTGCACAATATGGAGTGGAGTGATTTCCCTCTTCCCCAGGAGGAGTGTCCAGAATATTAACAATTAAATAGATTTTAGTATACAACAGATGGTGTTTGTTCTGTGGTTTCACACTGAGGAGAGGTGAACTGAAGGTTCTTTTAATGTTGACACAGGGACTTCAGACAACCAGGAGAGAAAAGCAGAAACCAGATCATAAACAAGATGATCAGTTCTTCTCCCACCACAAGGCTGGATGATGGCTCCATTGCTTTAGGAGTTTCCTTATGAAATTTAATCTCTTGGCAATTTAATAGTAATAAGTGAAGTCTTCACAATAATTTGAATACTTAGAGAAATGGAGCAAGGAAGAACACAGCTATGAATAGTATTTTTAACTAGAACAATTTCCACAGCAGACAGGTGAAAAACATCAAAACACAGCAGTACTAGTCAAGGGATATTTTTACCTCAAAGTCATGCAGGAACAAATATAAATTATAAAAATGATGGAAAGACATGCCTCTGGCACGTTCATACTGCAGTACAAAGTCTTACCTGAAAGTCAAGGAAATGGCACCATGAAAGTAGATTGCTTTGGAGACTATGCTACCTGTCAATCTTGAACTTTGATCTAAAAGATAGCAGTACCAATGTGACAGTTCGCACAAGTACAAAAGATAGGGAACACAAATACATAAAACTTCAAGAAAATGTCATCCATCAGCATTGTGGTCACTGCTCTTAATTGGTGACTCTGCTGAGCTATTTTTAGCTCAGAACAAGGCCGCTTTTGCCTCTGGAGGCTGGCTCTGAAGAAGGCCACAGCTCTTTCCATGATGGACACAAAGGAGTTCATTTTCACTATCTCTGGCTGCTGTCTGTCTCAGGCCTGTGACACCACTGAAGAGAAATCCATTCTTTAATCTTACTGTTTTTAACTTTATTTAGGTGGGAGTTTTGCCTACATGTCTCTCTGCACAGTATCTAAAGAGTCCAGAAGAAGGCAGGAGATGACCAGGACTGGAGCTAGAGCAAATGTTTAGCCATCATGTGGGTTCTAGGAATACAACTTAGGTATTCTGTAACAACCCCCAATGCTACCAATTGCTGAGCCATCTCTTGAGCCCTTCTTTTTAATTAAAATGTATCGCTATAATTTTACTTAAAAGATATTACACCACTTTCTCCTTTTTTCTCTTCACTCCATCCCTTCTCAAATACTTCCATTACAACTTCTTCCTTGAAAACTATGTATGAAGAAGTATGCTAATATACATGAAGACAGTCTTCTAAGTCTGTTTTTTGGAGATTTTATGTACATGGTTGCGGGGATGAGAGCCTTAAGGAATTATATATTAGTGACACAGAAAAATACTCAAACTTGTATGTAAACGATTACTACTAAAAGTGTTTCAAGTAGGAAGCCTGGTAGATGACCATAAATTCATAATCTGGGTTCTGTTCATCTTGTGCAGCAAACTGGGTGGTGGAGTAGTCTCATTTCTATTAAATGAATTAAATAACAAGACCCAAAATAACTTTGGTGGAAAATATTCACTTGACTCAAAATTTTATTGTACATCCCTACCAAAGAAAATGTTACCTTTTATGGTCCCCAGAGTCTCATGTTAATCATAACATTAGACATTTCCCATAGTCTTTAAAAATTCCAACATTTAAAGAGTCTACAGTTTCCTAAAGTTATATTCTGTGGAAAAAAAATGAGTAACAGCCTAGTCCACTGTTTTCACAAAGGGAAGAATAGTATCCTGCATCACATTGTGCAAATTCTGAGACTCTTAATGGTATTCTGGGATCTCATGGACTAGGCAAGCTCCATGTTTCAGGCTTTGCCATCCTTAGCACACACAGCTTTCCTACAGTGCTGATACTATTGCACACTTGCACCTCTCCTTGGTTATCGTATGGTTCTAGAATCTACCATAACTTCAGGTTCCTGCTGTAAGCAGTGTTTCCTCAAGCACTCTCTGCAAGTATTTCAAATCTGTGACATAGTCATCAGCTCTCCATGAGCCCTTCAATCTTGGATTGGCAGTCAAGACACCAAGGCAGAAGAATCTCAGCAAATGCCCAAACATCTGGGCTCTACCCAGGTTGCAAACAAGGGTAGTCTCTATTCTTTCAATATACTGTATGTTGATTCTACTATTAACCTGATTACATTCTATCCATAGTCTGGAGTCAGAGAATGATAAATGTTGGTTCTTATTACATAATCCAGTACCAAGACCATGCAATGGAATGGTGCTATCACTTCTGGAAGAGAGAAAAGACCTCTCCTATCAATGAACTTCGTATACAAGACAATCTCTCATAAGGACACCCCAGAGAATAACATGATCTAGATAATCCTTCCCAGGTGTGCCTGGAGGAGTGTCCCTTAGCTGATTCTAAGTCTTAACAAGTTGAAATTCAATATTAACCATCACACAAAATTAATAAAATTTACTGTGTAGACAGAAAACTTTTCTGTTTTTAGTGATATCTCAAATATGAATGAGCCATGTTTGAGGCCAAAGCATGTAAAACCTTTTGAGCATGGACTTACTCCTTTCCCAGATATAAGCAGCAATTGTCTGAAGATTGCAGGACCAAATTATGAACCTCATGTAGAGTAAGACACAGTGTAGAACTCTTCTGATCCACACTTTTACCTCATTAACACAGAGTCCCATCCAAGCATCCTCAGGAACTGACCTATGATCTTGTTACCAAAAAAAAGGAAAAACAGAAAGACAGACACACAGAAAGACACTGAGAAGAGAGAGACCCACACAGAGAGAGACTCCATAAGAACCCATTGAAATGGATCTTACAAAGTCACCAAACCTGTAAGATGGCTTCCTATCAATTAAGTGGGGCTCTCCCTCATAAGACTACACTTTCCCAAACTTCTTTCTACTAATATCTGCAAAATTTCATAATAAAAATTTCTTTTTACCCAGGTATCATCACGTGTGATAGAGGCTGGTGGACATCTTCAAGTTCCATGCCTAGCATATCTACTAAATAGAGAGTTCCAGGCCAGACAAGGATAGAATGTGAGTCTCAAAAGACTCACTCCAAAATTCTCTGCTTCATAAACTTGAGGGCTGTGAAAATGGTTTAACACATAAAGTGCTCACCTTGCAACTATCACTTTACTTCTGCATTAAAGACAGTTTCAAGAGTGCATGCCTGTAATCCAGTGTTTTTAAGGTGAGAGAAAAGGCAGACAGGAGAAATCCTGCAAGCCTATTGACATGTGATAGCAAATTACTGACCCTGTCTCAAACATGCTAAAGGGAAAGTACCACCATCCAAAATTGTTCTCTGACTCTTACACCCAAACCATGACATATATGTATACCTGTCCACACATAAATAAGCACATACATACAAATAATCATAAGTACATGAATAATAAATTTATAATCAGAGGAATTGGCACACATATTTTGTTCCAATGGTAAAGGCAGACAGAGTTCTGGGAGTTTGGGGCCAATGTTCCTACATTCTGAGTTCAGGGACAACTAGAGATACATAGAGAAAACCTGTCTTAAAATAAAATTCCAACTCTGATTTGTATTGATGCATCCTGGAAATGTTTTACAAAATGCACTGAAGTGTCCCAGCTTAACTGCTGCAGTGGTCTCATAGTTCAGGACAATAACTCTTAAAGTTATTTTAGGTGTCCACCACTAGTCTCTGATAAATCATTCTCAGAAATGAATAGAGCTGAGTATGGTAGCAGAGCCAGGTAGATAGATCTCTTTGAATTTGGCCTATATAGTGCACACACACACACACACACACACACACACACACACACACACACACACAAATAGTTGAATATAATTTTGCTTTGTTGTTTGAGACAAGATCTCATTAGAAAGTTCCAGCTAGCCTAAAAATCACCCTGTAAGTTTAATGAATAATATATATTGATAATATGGAATATACAAAACAAATATAAAATAATATACTTTGAATATATAAGATAAAATTGCCAGGCCGTGATGGTGCACACCTTTAATTCCAGCACTCAGAAGGCAGAGGCCAGCAGATCTCTGTGAGTTCGAGGACAGCCTGGTCTACAGAGTGAATTCCAAGATAGCCAGGACTGTTTCAATGAAAAACCCTCTCCCTAAACAAAAAAATTCCAGTAAACATTTCATTCTATACCATGGGATCATTATTCAAAACATGACAGTTTTCTGTACAAGAGAGAGCTCCCAAAAAATTGTCTAACTCTGACTCATCTAACCAAAATCTATAGGAACAGAAGGAACTTATTATTTCAACAAGCTCTGTAATTCTGATAATAACCTATATAACTAAATTTTTAAATAGAAAATGTCAAATGCCACAAAGCAACAGTTATAAGTTTCTTTGCCTTATGACATTTCCAGTTTTACCAACTAGCTCACCTATGAGGATCACCATGCTGTCTCAGGAACTTCCAAGACTCTAGCAGTATCTGGAGTCTCAGAAGGCAATGGTGGCCCCTTGAAAAGCTCTGGGAAGAAGCTGGTCACCAGGAAATATTTGGAAAGAATTTGCACTCAAAGAAGGGTCTAGAGAGTGGCTGAGAGACTGAGAAATCAGAAGACAACCTGGTGGCAGGAAGATCCTTAGAAAGGGTAGGTGGATTCCTGGCTCACTTTTCCTGCATCAGGTTCTCGCCTCTATGATCATGTTCCATCATCCTGCTACTTCTAACAATAACAGCAGCAGTACTGTGACCTCCACATCTCTGAATTTCATCATCAGCCTTGTTTGACTCCTTGTCTAGGGCCTGGGGGTTTCCAGCGACTAGTTCTAGTGCTGCAAATAATCAGGCCAGATGACACTCCATGAACACGTCCTTCAGCTCCATAGATAAACGAGAGAGGCAAGAATAGAGCTGGGTTGGTGCACAGGGTCTGTGAGCTTTTGCAGCCCCACCTTTCTGCCTCCGTGGGCCAAGCCCACAGATCACCTCCTAAACACACCTTCTCCCTGAGGCAAACCCAACAGAAATTCCTGACTTCTTTCTTCACAAGCACAGCAATCTCCAGATGCACCCCTAGGCAAGTCCCTCACAGACACACCCAGACACAACATGCTCACAGACATTTTCCCTCCCTGGAAATGCCCTTCCAAATATTATTCTTAGCCTTACTCAGAGGACATGGGTCTCCTGTGGGTCTCCTTGGGTCTCCTGATGCTATCCTAAACATCAGTTTGAGGGAAAGAGTCAGAATGGGGAGTGATTGGCAGCTAAAATGAAGAGCTGCTCTAAGATCAAGGACAGTGGAGACAGCAAGGCAGTCTATCCACTGCAAACCACAGGGCCCTGGAGGAGGAGACCTGGACCTCTAGAGCAGGAAGCTGGGAAGCCAAAGTCACAGCTACCATGGAAGACACACCCTAAGATCTACAAGAAGCTCTCAGGTAGAGAAGCAAACATGGCCAGTACACATACTAACATAGAAGATCTAGGGATATCTAATGAGACCCTCTTTCTAGAAAAAGTACTGGAGGAAACTAATGACTATTGAGAGGGAACATTGTTTTTCCCAGATGTCAGCATCCTAGTTAGTTATCCTAAACAAAGTGTTCTGCCCTGAAATCATATAAATATAGAAATATCAAATGGACCCAGTAGTTCATATTTATTTATGAGCATAGATATGTAAACAACAAAAGAGAAACAACCAATTTGAAATGGAGTAAGTGGAGGCATGTAGCAGATTTTCTTTTGTGCCAGGATCCAGCTCCAAAATCATGACACAGAGACTTCTTTTTAGTTGTGAATGCTTCCTGACACATGGATTATGGCACAAGATGTGGAGTCTGCCCTTTCTACCCATCCAACATTATGCACACACAAGAAAGCTCAGAAGATCAGAAACTCCTTTTGTCCCCTGGAACTAAACTTTACAGAATCACACTTCTGTGGCTGGTAGTAGCAGAAACCTAGAGCATTATAACCATATATTGCTGAAAAACAATCCCCATCAGCATCTTTCTACCAATTTCTAAACTATTTCAAACATCTGGAGACAACCTAAAAGTGGAATGCAATATTTAAACTTACAGAAATTAGACCTTCAATTTTCCAAACTGTCTTCCAACTGCACACCAAAAGCATGCCCATGTGTGCACACTGGGCAGTGACACTACAAGCATCATATCCTCCCATGCCAGGACTGTAGAGTCTCTCCCTACCCCAGAAATCCACACACAGTGAGGCTCAGAGAACAAGGGACACTGCCCAGGTCCCACATGAACCAACAGAACCACAGTCTGACACATGGTTGATCCAAATCCCAACAGAAATGACAGCTCAGCAGACCTGCATTGAACACTCTACACTCACCATGGCATATCTTGGGGTCATCTTTACAACACACAACAGCAGAAGCAGAGGAGAATCCTGGAAAGAACCTGCAAGCCACCTTCCATTAGTTCTCCTAATTGCTAAGCCTTCCCAGAGTTCCTCATTGGCTAGGGCCACCCAGCTAGGCCTACCCTGATAGGCTTTACAATATTAACAGCTAACCTACTGGGTGAGCACAGATCAAATTACTCAGAGAGCCAAAAACCTTCCCAGGTTGATCCTTCCACACTGTGGCCAGACAGGATCCTATTCCAGGAAATTTGTAGTTCAGTAAAATCCTCCATTCTCCCAGAGCACTTCCTGTTCCTCTTCTAAATGTCCTATTTGTGTGTCCTATTTGTACACATTCCATTACACAGTAAATGTTCAGAGTAGACAGCCCTGTATTTCATAGCTGCAACCAAACACAAGTCTCATTCAAACCATATCTGTTATTAAACAAAAAGAGACCATGAATTAAAACACAGTGGTCTATGGGAGGAATTGGAGGCAGGAAATAATACAGTGAAAATAATGTAATTATAATCCCAAAAAATTCTGTTAAGAGTTGAAGCAGGCTTTATGGCCACATGCTACAGAGACAAGGGATTTGTATTAGAGCACACCAAGTACTAACATTATTTCTCTCTGGGTATACATCATTTTGTTTGTTTGTTTGTTTTTGTTTTTCGAGACAGGGTTTCTCTGTGTAGCTTTACGTCTTTCCTAGAACTTGCTTGGTAGACCAGGCTGGCCTTGAACTCACAGAGATCTACCTGCCTCTGCCTCCTGAGTGCTAGGATTAAAGACGTGCGCCGCCACCACCACCCAGCTTGGGTATACATTTTAAACTTGGAGGACACATTCATATTAGACAGGCTCATACCATTTTATCCACATCTACTACTTACAGTCATTTGGTTTCATGAAAATTGAGTTGGTTATCCAGATTATAGACAGCCTGTTCTATAGACTCAAGAAATGGCCAATCAAAACATTTATTGATCATCTAACATTGATTACCTCACTACTCATTGCTAATGTCAACTACTGTCAAAACAGGATAGCTTTCACCCTCTTTCTTGCCCATCCGTCTCTTAGCTATGGCTACATCTGCTTTACAGTTGGTCAGTGAGCTCAGTTCTTACACAGGTCCCACTTCATTTGTAAATTCACAATAAAATATAGAGAAGTTGAAGGATATTCATTCACTGGTCTACTTTTCTCTCTCACAGACCAGTCAAGGACCAACCTGGAAAGAGTTTCAGGATGTTTTTTCCAGCACTGGGCAGCAGAGCCAAGAGTAGGTGTTCAAAATAATTCTTAATTATATAGTTTGAGACAAGCCTGAGCTACAAGAGAAATTGACCTGTGGACCTAAACCTACCTAATACTGTGACTCTTTAATACAGTTCCTCATGATGTGATGACCCCCCTTCTAAAAAAATATTTTCACTGCTAATTTGTAACTATATTTTTGCTACTGTTAGGAATTATAATATAAATATCTATCTGTGTTTTCCAATGGCCTTAGGCCAGTCGTGTGATAGAGTCATTTGATGTCCCAAAGCGAGCCATGATCCCCAATGTGGAGAATCACTGCTCTAACTAATAAAAATATATAGATAAATAAATAAATAGCATTATTAAAAAGTGGAATGAGATTCTGTAACTGGAAAATATTAAACAGTAAAAATTATAGTAATACATTTAAAGAAAATAAATTTGAAAAATGATAACAACAATTAATGTTTTATAATGATAAAAATGATTAGGACACTTAGGTATACAGCTGTTGAAATGGAGTTGGTAATACCTTGATAGAGAGAATACCATTAATAAGACCCTGTATGTCTTTGTCCCATGTGAAGTGTTAACCTCTGATTGTTGTGAGCTAACACATGGAGTTGCAGCCAATGGCCTATGTTTCAAACTTCTGAGTTAACTTAACTGTGTCAACGAGGATTGCACATATATATCTACATAGGAGTGTTCTCTAATTGGAAACTGAATACATAGTAATTCAGCCTATTCTCCCAAATCAGTACACCCACCAAGTCTGTCTGCCTTCATTCACAAGGAAGAAATTAATACATATAGGAAAATTATAGAGAAAGTCACTCACCATGCCCCTCTTTGTAATGAAGACCCCTGCAGCTCACTGCCTTCACCTTCAGTCTGTGATCTAGCTGTTGTCTAGTCTGTTTCCCCCTGCAGTGTACATAATACATTGTTCCTCTTCTTTTAGTCTGGAGGGAGAAGCCATGCTCCACACACAGATCCTTTCTCTGTTCTGCATTGGACAGTCTACTATGTGACTCAAACTGGTAATTTTAGAATTCAGTGGTGATGTAGATGTATAATCCAAGATTTAGTCTGGTTAGTCAGGATAACAAGGGAAATGCCCTGTGGGGTGACAGACAGGGTGCAAGTCCACCTCAAGAAACATCAGATCATGGCACAAAATTGCTTTTCAAAAAGACTAGAAATGCTCCTGTTCTAGAATTAATATACCTTTGCTGCACACCAAGATTTAATGTTGGTTGTGACCTTGTACTGATCTCTAGAGCAGAATTTAGAGGCTTGTTTATTAATGGAGGGATGGTCCTTTCTGCTGGTTGTATATCAGGGTTGTCTCTTTTGTTATGGGAATGTAGCTGGATAATTCTGGGGAACAAATATTTACATCTTATTATCCTAATCTCCAACAGACATGGTTAACATACTGATAGAAACTCCCAACATGCCCCCAGGGGCATGGCCATGCATGCCTGGCAGGACTCTTAGTCACTTCCGCCTAGCCCTTTCTGGGTCAAATGTCCTGCCTGACCCATGACCCCATGGCCACATGCTTGTGTAAAGCACGCAGGACAACCATATGATCTATGTGCATTCGTGGAATAGCCACACGGGCCTGTGTGCACAGGCGTGACCCAGCCTTTATAAGCCAGCACATGTTTTCCCAGCCACCTTCACACAAGTGTGTAGCTAGAGTTTTCCTGCCTGGCCCACAGCCACTATGACCCAACCAAGTAAACACAGAGACTTATATTGCTTACAAACTGTATGGACGTGGCAGGCTTCTTGCTAACTGTTCTTATATCTTAAATTAATCCATTTCCATAAATCTATAACTTGCCACATGGCTCGTGGCTTACCGGCATCTTCACATGCGGCTTGTCATGGTGGCAGCTGGCAGTGTCTCCCTCACCCAGCTTCCTATTCTCTCAATTCTCCTCTCTGTTAGTCCTGCCTATACTTCCTGCCTAGCCACTGGCCAGTCAGTGATTTATTTATTGACCAATCAGCAACACATGTGACATACAGACCATCCCACAGCACAAGTGTCTTTCCACACACCTGTTCACATCTATCCCTTTCTCCTCATCTTAATAAAACGCTTGTTAGTGGATTCTGTCATGTTTCCTGACTTTTCCTCGCAGGGTAAGAGCGCCAAAAAAAACCCACACATACTTCTTATCTTTGCGGTATTTGGGACGCATTCCTCCCTTACCTAAATTCTACTTTGTGAATTGATGTCTGCTAAGAACTGGTAACACCTTATACCATAAATTCTATTACCATCAATTCTATTTTTTCCACATCACATTTTAGCAATGGAGTGCTACTTTACACTGGAGATACTGTTTATGAGCTCCACAGAATTAATTCCAGATGGACCCTAAACCTAAATGTGAAAAAAATCTCAAAGTGCAGTACCTCTGGAAGATAAAGATGATGTGAGATGACAGTTATTTGAGTCTGGCAAATCTTTGTTCCACGGCGACAACATAAGCACTAACGGCACAGACATTTCACAGCAATGTTAACAACAAGCTTATTTACAGCTCAGTCCCTCTCCCAATGCTCTGCACAGATGCAGTCTGTGGAATGAAGATACACAAAGGCTGCCAGCAGGCCAAGGAATTGCAAAGACATTGCATGATCACACAGAGAAAAACCATGAAGGGCCATGCAAGAACAGGTGGAACTCTACATCCAGCCATTGACTCCCATCCAGCAAGGGGAAGGCTCACCAAACTGGCTCCCATGACTCAACCGTCCACTCCTCCCAGTCTGGGGACAGCAGCCCCTCACTCACCATGTTGTGGTTTTCTAGCTTGCCCAAGCTCTCAGCTCAGCTTTCTGCAGCAGCAATCACAGCACACCACTCAACACCACTGGCACCAGCTCCTCTTCAAGTCAAGACTGAAGCTAGTGACCAGAAGGACCCTGCACAATTTCTGACTGGCAGGTTGCCTGGAGGGCCTGATTGGCTAGTGAGGCCTGAGTGACAAGAACAGCTCCTATAGGGTTATACTGTGCCATCAGCACAGCTCAATGGTTCCTGACCCTGTCTTCCACCCCAGACAAAGACCTTTTCTGAAACAAGAGTTATTTACATTCCAATAGCACCTCCCCTCGCTCCAATAGCAGAACTTGCTCTCTTCCTGCCCTCCACAGGCACTTCTCCTTCTTCCTTCTGGGCACAATGTGGCTAGCTAGCTCATACAGGCCACTATACTATGTGGGGTGGAGTGGGTCCCTGTTACACAGGTCGAAGGGTACCAGGAATATTAGTAAATGAAGAGAAATTTAAGCACACACACAAAAATGTTTGTTAGGTGGCTTCACACTGAGGTCAGGTGGGTTGAATGTTCTTTTTATCTGCTTGTCACAGGGACTTCAGACAACCAGGAAAGAAAATCAGGAAGTAGATCACAAATAAGACAAAACATCTTTTTCCCATGAGAAAGCTGGATGATGAGTCCATTGCTTAAGGATTTTTATTCCTGAAATTCAGAGCAAACTGTTGGCAAAATAAATAATAGTAGTGAGTAGTCTTCATGGAAAGTTGTATACTTAGAGAATAATGGAGCTAAGAAGAATGCATTTATGAGCACCATTGTTAGCCAGCACATCTTTCTCTGTGAGGTGAAAAAAAAGCACAATTGTATCATTCAAGTTTCTCTACATGATCTGGACTGGTAGACTGAATCTCTCCATGTATGTAGAAAGTTTATTTTAACAGAACATCTTACAAGCTGTGGTCCAGGTATTCCAACAGAGGCTCCTACCAATGGAAATTTGAAAACCTCAGTAGTTGTTAGTTCATGAGGCTAAATATTTCAGCTGGACCTCAGTATACACCAAAATACCAAGGAAATATCAAGGAAATATGTTCTAATGCTGGTAAAGTTATGAACTTGATAGCCAGTGCTATGGTAAGGTAGGAGAGAGAGAGAGAGAGAGAGAGAGAGAGAGAGAGAGAGAGAGAGCTCTCCTTCACTATACTTTATACGTGCAGGCTGCCACAAGAGGTGCAATCCAGATTAAATATGGATTTTAAATTTCATTTATTTATATAATTATTTTTGGTGTTTTCAAGACAGGGTTTACCTTTGTAGCCCAGGAACTCATTCTGTAGACCAGGCCAGAGACAATCTCAGGAAGATCCAACTGTTTCTACCTCCTGGGTGCTTGAGTTAAATGTGTATACAGTCACCAAGGTACTGAATGTGGATATCACCTTAAATAACCAAGATTAAAAATGGACCTTTAATTTCAAAACAAAACAAAAATCTCTCATAAGCATACCCAACTTTTTGGGTTTTAGTTAATTCCAGAAGTAGTCAGTGTGACTAAAAAGAATAGCCATCACAACAGCCAAGAAAGAGGAAATGAGAAAATTTTCTTACCTGCAAGAGGCAGGGAAATCATGCTTTTCCTAAACTAGGAAACATGTTAATTTTACTTAGAAAGTCTGGACATGTTCATATAGAATTCTACCTATTCCTAAACAAGTGAGTAAACAAATCCACTTCTGAATGCAATCACAAAGTAAAAGCCAAGATATTTAGGGGTATTCTTACTGCAATGTCATGCAGAAACATACATAAATTATAAAAATAATGGAAAAAAATTCCTCAGGCATCTCATACCACAAGGTCTTACCTGAAAATCACTAAGTGAAACAATGAAAAATTATTGCATTAAAGCCTATGCAATCTTTCAATCTTGATGTTCAGTCTAAAAGATAACTACCAATGCCACAATTCTCACAGACACAAAAGATAGCGAACACAAATGCAGAAAACTTCAAGGAAAAGTCACTTAACTGTACGGTATACTCTGGTCCTAGATGAATGGTTATGATGAGTTCTATTAGCGTCAAAACAAGGCTGCTTTTGCCTCTGAACAGACTGGCTCAGGAGAAGGTCACCACTTCTTTCATGTAAGAACACAGGGTTGTCATTTTAACTAGCCCTGGCTGCTGTCAGTCTCAGCGCTGTGACATCACTCTAGAAAATTCTGTTCTTCTCTATTTCTAACTTAAAAAAAATTATATAGGTGTTTTCCATGCATGTGCCAATGAACAGTACTTAAAGATAAAAAAGGAAGGCAGAAGATCCCTGGGATTGGAGTTACAGCAAATTCTTAACTATCATGTGAATTCTAGAAAATGAACCTGGGTCCTCTGTAACAACAGCAAGTACTCTGAAGGACTGAAACATCTAGCCTCTATTCTTAATTAAAATTTATATCCATAAATTTTGAACTAAAGGAAATTACATCCCTTTGCCCTTTTATCTCTTTTTTTCACTCCCATCCCAAATCCCTTCTAAATTCTTTCTTGCTAAGTGTGGGTGAATCAGTATGCTGAAATACATAAATACAACCTGCTACATCCATTGTTGGTTGTACATATATGGATAATTGGCTGACCAAGTTGTATTGGACAAATAATTAGGAAGTTTTTCCCAGCCTCATTCTCTCAAATGAAGGAGACTTCTACTTTTTAATCAGCACCAGGGCCGGGTGGTGGTAGTGCATGCCTTTAATCCCAGCACTGGGGAGGCAAAGCCAGGTGGATCTCTGTGAGTTTGAGGCCAGCCTAGTCTACAGAGCAAGATCCCTTTTTTTTTTTTTTTTTTTTTTTTTTGGTTTTTCAAGACAGGGTTTCTCTGTGTAGCTTTGCGCCTTTCCTGGAGCTTGCTCTGTAGACCAGTAGATACCTTACAATAGTGCAAAAAAGAAAGACAAAAATATGTTGTCTATTTAATTTCAAATATTAATGGAATGTCTGAGTAATTACAATGCAATTCATGTAGAAAACAAAGACAAAATAAGTGTGTGTAGATTTCTATGTTGCCAATGTAACTTCCAGGGTATTTTCCATGAATTTCCCCTATGGTAACCATCAATATATGTTAAATTGCCACCAAAAACAATGATGTTAAAGGATGGAATTCAGTGTTTTTCTCTAAAATCTTAAGGTATTAGATGATTCTTTGGAGCTCACATATTGTAAAAAATTCCACCTGGTTCTCCTCATTTTTCTTTCTTCTTTCTTTCTTTCTTTCTTTCTTTCTTTCTTTCTTTCTTTCTGTCTTTCTTTCTTTCTTTTTTCTTTCTTTCTTTCTTTCTTTCTTTCTTTCTTTCTTTCTTTCTTTCTTTCTTTCTTTCTTTCTTTCTTTTTTTCTTTCTTTCTTTCTGATTTTTCAAGACAGGATTTCTTTATGTTGCTTTTGGACCCTGTCCTGGAACTCAGTTTGTAGGCCAGGCTGGCTTCAAACACACAGGGACTCACCAGCCTCTGCCTCCTGAATGCTGGGATTAAAGGCATGTGCCACCACCACCCATCTCCTCATTTTTCACCCATAATTACTTAACAGTGTTTCTAGGTGAATTAATGTCATTATGAAAATAAATTTGTGAAATGTTTTAATCACTGCAAAGTTGCAGAATCTCAATATTATAAATTGTATCATGGTAACAAATGGAAATGTCAGTGGAGACTTTAGAGGGAAATGCATTGCCTTTATGCTTCTTGGACACAACTATATTTTTTTACGCAATTAAAGAATTACTTTCATCTGAGATACCCCACAGATACTGTGTGTTATCTTCCATGTAAGCCTCATTTTGCTTTAATCAACCACCTAAGAGTAAGAAAATGTGAGATTCGTTAATGCTTCTCAATGTCAGCTGTGCTCAGCATTAATTTGAAATGCCCACCTGATTCTGCTATCTCTAGCAAGTCAATTTAACCATGTTGCCAGGTCTGTACTAAAGTCATTCATGCTGGCCAAACAGTCTACCTACATGAATGCATGAAAGTAGAACGTTGAGTTTTGTCTGCTTCTGGGAGCTCATGTTTTTAACATCACTGCTCCAATAAAGTATAGAGAGTGAGGTTTTTGATCCTCCTTCCAGTCTCTTAGTGTGGTAGAAAGTATACAAGGGTTTTCTTGCTTTGAAACCCCAAATATTATCGGAAAGGTGAAATTTTGAGATAAAGTTTCTTGAGAGGATCCAGATGGAAGGGAAAAAAGAGATGGCTTTTTCTCAGGTAATGTGTGTATGGAGGTGAGATTTGTTGCCTGTTCTCCTACAAATGCTTCTTATGTGGTGATCCCAAACATTTACATTATCTCAAAGTTTTACAAGGCTCTTTTTTTCTATTTCTGATGTGGTTGTCAAGGTAAAGTTTTTTTTGAATGCATGTCATATGAGTGTGTGCTGCTTTCCACTGTTTTCTCACTTTATTTTTCAAAATAAATTCTCTGCACTAATGCATAGTATAAAAAATTGATATACAAAAATACGTGCATAACCATGTCTTAAGAAAATGGAATTGAGTCATCTCATACAAATGAGAAAGAAACTATGATCCATGATCTTTTTACTCAGGTATCTATTTGCTCAGTATAGACTGTTGAAGAAAGAGGCACTATGAAAAAGCATGGAATGTCTTTCTGTCAATGGATAATGTTTAAATTATTATTTCTATGAAAGACATACTGTGTTATATACTAGGTTGAGGTATTTAAATGTAATACAAACTTCCAAATGGAATTTGCCAGTCATAAAGTGATATGAAATTATCCTATCAGGCAAGTTTTCTTCTGCTTATTGTTCTGTTTTGTGGCTGGATTCAGAGAGTCTATTCCATTGTTTCTCTTTGCTGTCTATTAACCCTATGGTGAACTTGCAATGCCCTTCTGTTTTGCTGACACATGCTAACAATCACACACCTGAGAGCTGATGCAATATTACATCCTATGGTTATAGAGTACATTTTTGAACAAATGAACTAATGGAGAATTTGTAGGCAAAGTATATTTATATTCATGCTGATTTCACAAACAATAAGTCTCAACAAGGAAATTTTAGGTGGTAGGAGTTGAAGTGTCTTCATTAATGACCAACCATATTAACCTGGGTGCAAGGATGCCATTATTTAGATACAGTGTTTGCAAGTGAATCCAAAAGAAGGTTTTTCACTATTTAAAATAAACTTAAGTGAGAATCTAATCATTTGTTTTTCTGTAAAACTGAAAAATAGTGTAATTTTAGAATGAAACATGGAAACTAAAGGGAATGCCTCATTGGAGACACTGTTGAGGTATCAATTTTCTACTGTGCCTTGGTTGTAGGCAAGTGCATTTCTTAAGCCAGGGTGAGAAATACATTAAGTTGAGGGTACGGCTCACATTCCATGCACTATTTCAAATACAGGTGTCTGTTATATTTTAATTAATGATGTCAAGAAAATGGAATGTGAGGAAGGGGTCACTACAATTTCTTACAATTGTGTTCAGACTCAATTTAAAATGTCTGTGCACAATAAAAAGCAGGGTGGTGAGGCCACATACCCAGGTTGTAGAAATTGCCATGATCTGCTGGAATAACAGACCCTCTCAATGTAGAAAAGGAGAACCTAAGTTTTGATCTCTCTGTAAAAATTCATGGTCTCTGCATCTCTGTTTGAGGACATTTTTTTAACCTACTTTCTGGTCTCTGAGTGTGATAGCAGGGAATACAGCTGCTGCTACCTTTGCATACAGAATAGTATCAGAAAAATTAAACTTTAAGATAAACTTCCTGGCAAAGCAGTCGTGGCACATACTTTTAATCCCAGCACTCTAGAGGCAGAGGCAGGTGGATCTCTGTGAATTCCAGGCCAGCCTGGGCTACAGAGTGAGTTCCAGGAAAACCTCCAAACCACACAGAGAAACTCTGTCTCGATTAACCAAAAAATAAAATAAAATAAAATAAAAAAATAAAAAGATAAACTTCCTGACAGGATCCATAGGAAAGGGGAAGAACAGATGGCATGTTCTCAGATAAATGCTTAAACAAGGATGGGACAGATTGACATTCCACACATAAGTGCTTCATTTGCAGAGCTCTCAAAAACTCTTACAAAAACTATATTTTTATATTTTCTTATATTTTTGAAATAAATTCTTTATTATCACTGTCATTTCTGTTCTACATCCTGATTTTAATTCTTTCCTGACTCTTTTATTTCCCAATATGACTTTTCTACATGACTTCATGATCTGAAGTATTTATAAATTTTCTGATATTAGAGATGAATATTGAAACTCAATTCATACTGAAGACAACTTCAGATGTTATCACTGAGAAAAGGCACATATTTCATGAAATGTTTAAATGTTGGGCACTTTGATCTCATGAAAGTGTCACAACATCCTCCCTCTTAATGTGTAACATTTGAAAATTGAAGATTGATTACTGATAATATAGGGATTTATTTAGTTAAATACTCTTTTGTGGGGCAAATAAGGACTCAAACCAACGTAACAAAGAAAATTTGAATTTTCACTTCAGAGTCCATTGAGTTTCAAGGATGTGACCATCAGTTTCTCCAAGGAGGAATGGGAATGCCTGGACACATCTCAGAGGGATTTATACAGAGAGGTCATGTTGGAGAACTACAGCAACCTGGTTTCTGTAGGTGAGAATAAATTCTTTCATGATTGCAGCTTAGTACTAGGAATGTCTAGCAACGTGTATTAGTATTTGAAATGTTTTCTATCAATGAATTCCAATTATTTCTACATTTTGGTGAGTGTAATAGTGACTGAAATTTTTCATATTTTAAATTTAAATGGCTTTTTAATTTAGCCTAATAGTTCCTTAAATCCAAGTATTTGCAGTCAGTCAGTCAGTCACAATAATTTGTGAATACAGTTGGATTCGAACAGTTTTGTTTTTGTAATGGGTAAATAAAGGAAAGTTGAATGTCTACAAAATGAACATTAAGTTTTCTAAAAAGTCTACAGAAACTCTCAAGTTTATACTAAAAAGACTCCACTTATGAGTCTTTGTTTATGTAATTTTATATCCACTGAGTATATGCATGTGTTAGATGTCAACACTTTTCCACATCATGTTAAGTAATTTTCATATCTCTCTTCTAATTCACAGGCCTTTCTGTATCAAAACCAGAGCTAGTCACCTGTCTTGAACAGAACAAAGAACCCTGGATCATGTACATAGGGGAAGTAGAAGGTAGAGACTCAGGTAAGTTGGAAGGAAACTAGTTCATTTGTCAAGTACAATTAAGAAACAAAAAATTACTTCATTTGCATTAGCCTAGCTCCTAACTAGAAGCGATGCCTGAGAATTTCGTTTAGAATTGTGTACTAGGATCAAGCACACAGAGAATTTTACATGATTCTCCCTCATTTATTCAGAATAGTGAGTAGATGAAATTTAGAATGCCAGTAGTAATTTGACAATGTTTGTGGTGCTTTATTTTGTGTTCCAATAAATGCCTGGGTTTTTTCCTATATTACAGTGATTCTCATGTTTTTTTGAATTTTTTTAAAAATTTTACAATATTTCTGGATCAATTTATTGTTATTTCTTTTACCTCTTGCATACCATCCCTTTACCACACTCACCAATGTCCTGATTCCCACATCCCATCTCATTCTCTCTATCAAAGAAGTTACTGAAAATATATTAAAAAATTGAGGAAAATTTCTGCTGGCCAACAATTTCTGAACACAAGGCTTTGAATATGATTGATATACCCTGGTGTTACTCAATTAAAAAAATGGTTTTCTGACTCCTAGAAGCTAAGGGCTGCACATGTTCTTGTCAAAAAATTGTGACTATTGTTCTACTTTAGACTTTACAAGCTGAGATTTTGTCTGTCTTGAGTTTCTGTGGGTTTTGGCCTTGCTGTCATGGACTTGGTGATTATATTGCCATTATTCTTATACTATTTGTAAACTTCTTCCCTAGAGTCATTTACCATTTTTTGTCTTTATGTTCTCTCTGCATCCATTTATTCATATGTGCCTGAACCCTGATGCAAGGATTAAGATAAAGGAATGCCAGGTAGGGGTTAGTTCTCCAAAATCTTCACATTAAGTTTCTTAAGTGAAGGATGAGTGATGCACAAATCTAATGATATAAAAATATAGCATTATTTGTTGTCACATGATTTCAAGTTTGGGCATTGGGTACACCATCACATAGTAAAGACATTTAAATTGTTTTTAGATATACACAAGTTTTAACAAGATTCTACAGAAGTACAGTTGTCTATGTTTCTTCAAAAGATTTCTCCAGTGTTCCAGAGAGATAAAAATACTTTCCTGCAAATCTGAATTGCAGAGTTCAATCACCAGGACAAAGACAGTGGAACGAGGTTTCTCAAAACTACCATCCAATCATATACATGCCCATATACATAGAGTCAATAAATATATAAATAAAATTTTAAGATTATCAAGAACAGGCCTATAATCATAGTAACTCCTCTTTTTATTTGCTCTTCTACACTACTCTATCATCACTTTAATGACTTTATACTGTTTTAATTTCTCCTTTTTTTAACAGTGATGTTTTTAATTACCCCTTCTGTTAAAAATCCCAACATCCCATTTGGCCCATACTAGCTAACTAAAAACTCTGGAAAACATAGAGACTAAAATCTTAAAAGCTAGCATCCATAAATTTGAGAAAATATGCAGTATTTGTCTTTCTGGGTTAAGTTACTTAGTATAATTCTTCTCAGTTCCATCCATTTACGTACAATATGTATAATATCAAAAACAAATGAGTGAATTTCTTAGCATAGAACCTAACAAAAATAAATCAAATGACATAAATAATTTATTATGTTGCATATTCTAAAGTTGAACAGAAAGAACAATAAAAAAATTCAACTTAAGAAAGCTAAATGAATACAGGAAAGAATCCCTCCAGATAATTAGAGAAAAACTGACACCAATACATTTGCAATTATAGGACAAAATGGAAAATTTCCATTTCAAGAACACTTGAAAATAATTGTCTACTAGGATCAAGGTGGCTTCATCAAAGAGATGCTAATAAGAATCAACTTAATTAATCAATACATGTAATACATTAGAAGAACAGTCTATGAGAGCCCAAATGATCTCTTCATTAAATTCAGAAAAGGCTTTTGACAAACACACCACTTCATTATAAAATTCAACAGTAGGAGGAACACATCTACATATCATAGAATATGTTTATTGCAAGTAATTACCAACATAAACATTTTAAATGGAGAACGCTCAAAACAGTTCTTCTGCGAATGGGAAAATAAAGGATTCTCACTCTCTCCATACCTGTTATATGTTATGCTTGAGGACTTATGTGTCAGTCTAAGATGATATGATATTCAAGGACATACAGGTAGGAAAAGAAATGTCATAGAATCCACATTACTCATAATATGTATTTTATACCAGAAAATTTGAATCAAGATTCTTATGCTTGGTGCTAAGGTTATTGCTAGTCTCTCTTTCACCTATTGTACTGACTTTCCTTCCATCATAACTGAAAATTTTTCCCAAATTTTTGTTTCCCAATTCATAGTGTCCCTCTATCTCAAATCTCTAATCAAAGAATGATAGACACCTTTTGAATGCTGTGACCAGGAGAATTGCCATCTGCCATGGGTTATCCCTGTTAGTGCTTGTCTAATGCAAACTGGTGAGGCCTGAAATGATATAATCATTAACAATAAAGCTGGACTAACATTCTGAAGTTATATATTTTGTATGTATACTTGAAAAAATATTTACATAAATATGTAACTGTAACAATTATCAACTGGAGGTTATATTATTTATTTGAAGATATGGGAAAATTTGGAAGAAAAGTGGCAGGGATAATGCTAAAATGAAATTATATAATTATATTTAAAATAATTTACACTTAAAAAGAATTTTTGAATTTCACATGCAAACTCTGAGTTATGATATTTTACTTTGAAATACAATTCTACCTTTCAGTCTACTTTGAAAATATAAATTTTGTTCAGTAGGTCTTTTATGAATGTGGTGCTTCTTAGGGAACAGAGTTTCTCTGTGTAACTGCCCTGGCTGTCTAGACCTTGCTCTGTAGGCCAGACCAGCCAGGATTTCACAGAGATTTGCCTGCCTCTGCCCCCAGAGATCTGAGACTAAAACCTCTGTGTCCTGAGTGCTGGGACTAAAGGCATGTGTCACCACTATCCAGCTCTCTTTTTTGTATTTTTGAATAGAAACTTATTAGCAATCTAAGACTTTGCAAAATACAGATTGTAATGCCCTCTGGCCACCATTCATAGTCTGTATTCAAGTCAGTGAAGAACACTTTAAGAAAAAGTCAGACTGTGATTCACATCGAAGGGCCATCTGGGATAGTTCTATCAGTTAGTTACACTAGGAAAGGACATAGTGAGGCCAAGATCAAGGTTTACTTTGCTGACAACTAGTTTTACAGAGTAGAAACCCATCCATCTTAATGTTCCCCAGGACAACGTTGCCTAGTTGACGCTATTGGCATTTTTTTATTGTCTGGACATATGATTTACTTTTCTCACCTTTCCTCTTTTTTGAGACAGGGTCTATAACCATGTAGCCCTAGTTGGCCAGGAACTGAATATGTAGATCAGGATGGCCTAATAATCATAGAGAATCACCTGCCTCTGCCTTTCAAATGCTGAGATGAAAGGCAAGTCTTTTATCAATTTAAGATATTCTTAGGCAGCTGAAAACTTGAAAGACCTATAGATAGACTGAGTGTCACTCTATTGGAGAAAAGTCATGTTGTGTCTCAGTATGTTAAGTGTCAGTTCACTTGTTCACATGTAAAATAGTGGTTTGGTTTAATTCAATCTTTGATTATTTTTAAATATAACAAAATTAATTCTTATAAAATTAAATCTTCCATATTGGAGTTTTACAAGACAAAAAAAACAGAACAAAAAAAAGTCACAGAACAAAAAACAGAGAACATTCTCAATAATCCCATAAAACCATTAAATTAGAAGTCATAATTTTTACACAGAAAATTTGAACGAACCTGTGCAGTCCTTGTGTTTGTTGCTTCATTCTCTCTGAGTTCATATGAAATTCCCCCATGTTAATTTAGAGGGCCTTGTTTTCTTGATATTTGCCATCCCTGTGGCTCTTACACTATCTCCACCTCCTCTTCTGCAGGGTTGCCTGAGCAATGGAGGGGAGGTATTCGATAGAAAGATCTCATTTAGAGTTGAGTGTTCAAAGTCTCTCTGACTCACTGTAGAATTTCTGGCAGTATCTCGATATTTTTGTATATTCTTTAGGAGAAACTTTCCCTGACAACATGTAAACAACACACTGACCTATGAGTATTGCAGAATGTCATGACGAGTCATTTTATTGCTACAATTTTTCTTTCTTTAGATAAGCAGTATGTTGTTTTATCCTAATCCCATGGGCTTTCTAGTATCAAGTTTATGGTCATCTAAGAAATGTCAGGTATGGTATTCATCTAGAGAAATGGCCTTAATTCAAATCAATTATTGGTTACTTGCTCCATCAATCTTTGTTCCACCTTTGTCCTACCTTATCTTGGTGGCAGAATACCATTGAAGAAAATGGCTGTTTGGGATGAGTTGGCATATGTTTCTGTTGAAAATGCAGAAATTTTTCTTCTATCAAAGAAAATAGGTGTTTAGTGCTCTCTGTAGGCACTAGGTCTATGTCTCAATTTTCAATGATTTATATCATTATTGTCTTCAGTAATTAAACTTTATTTTCAGTTCACAGAGAGGAAGGGGTAAAACTAGCAAATGCCAGGCACATTTGGGTATATACTTTGGTCTACTTCGCTAACATTCAATTGTTTGGAACACAATTTTTATAATGAAATATGTCTTAGATTATAAGAGAGTGATATTTTGGACTCTGATTGCCCTATTATTTAGCAATATTTTTTTGATATCTTTCATGTATACTTCTGGAAGTTCCTACTCCATTTTGTTTCAATGCTACACCTCAAATGACATTAATTTTATCAGTCTCAACCTGTACTCCTGCCTAGAACCTCATCTCTATTCACCCTATGCTATCTATTCAAACTTGTTTATTCTATTTCCCTTCCTAAAGAAGATATATCTGTTTCATTCCCCTTGTGCTTCTACAGATTGTAGCTTTGTTATCATTGTCTTCATGGCTCTTATCCACTAATAAGTGGACCATGAGTGAGTAGAGTCAATAGCAGAATGTCTGATAAAGGACTGAGGATGAGATTAGGATGTAGGACATGGGGACATGGATGCAGAATTGATAATGTGCAACTAGTGTATTTGATTCTCTGGTAAGGATGGCCTCTGTTTGAAGAGAATTACTGCTGTAGTTTCAAGTAGGAACAAATCAATGAGTTAAGAGATGAAAATTTGGATGGGGAAATCTGTGTGATCCTTTTTAGATTAGTGCAGGAGGGAAGAAATGTCTTCAGAAGTTGTTGTGTTTTCTTCCAAACCTGGGGATGAGTCTTGGGGGATAGATTTAGAAGAGCAGAGAAAGAGGTGAAAATCAGCAATTTGCCTCCCTGCTTCCCTTCCCAGTTGGGTCCTTGGGTCTTTGTTTCTGCTTGATTTGGAGTGTGGGCAATTCAGTCAGGTATAGAAGATAGGTTCAGGGGTGGGTTTTGGGATACTCTGACATAGGGAAGGATGAGGCTACAGGAGTTCTGCTACAGAGCTTGGGCTGAATCTGTTACATTGGAGTTAAAGAGCTATTGTGAGAGGTGAAGTCCTGGATTTTACTTCTTACCTGGCAGGAGGGCCTCTGGAGTTCCAGGGAACTCCCGCCAGAGTTGTGTGCTGAGATCAAGAAAGGTTGTGAAAAAATGGTGTTAGAATTGGAAGATGTGTTTTAACCATTGGAGATAAAATCACAGGCAGCAGGGAACCTATAGCAGGCCATTTTATTAGAGCTGAAGATGGGACTGTGGGATTGGATGAAGAAAAGAAAAAGTTGAGGTGAAGGTCTACAGTTAGTAATTATATCTGCTGTTCTGGCTGGAGTTACCTGTCAGTCTTAAATACTGTTTCTTGTCCCTTGTTTTCTATTGGTGTGCATGTTACGAATCATTTCCTACCTTCTAATTCATAAAAAAATTTCCTTCTACATCAATTATAGCAGACAGTTTTGCTTACTACTGTAGTCAGTATCAGCCCTTATTCTCTTTAGAATTGCACTGTCCCTGGCTCTTTTGGTTAGTTCCTTCTCCTCTGAAATCAGCTATTATTCTAATGGGCTTTCCTTTACATGAGACATTTAATTCCCCTTGTCATATTTCTTTATTTTTTATAATTTATTTAATTTTATTTTATGTGCATTGGTGTGAAAGTGTCAGATCTCCTGGAACTGGTGTTACAGACAGCTGTGAGCTGCCATGTGGGTGCTGGGAATGAAACCTGGGTACTCTGGAAAAGTAGCCAGTGTTTTTAACCACTGTGCCATCTCTCAAGCCTCCCCATCTTCATATTTTAATGCTCTTGTTTTGTTTTGTATATTAACTAGTGCTTTCTGTGTGGTATTTCTTTTTATATTTTTGCCTATTTGGTGTTGTGAAGGTTTCCAGTATCTGCAATGTTATGATTTTCTTGAGTTTGGCAAATTTGTCTTTCATCATCTTGGGGAAGATTTTATCTATGCCATTGAGGTAAGATTCTTATCTTATACACACACACACACACACACACACACACACACACATACATACATATATATACTTTACTATAGTGTTGATCATTACCTGTGTAATATATTTAGTGCTATATTTAGAAATACAAATATATATGTGTCTGTTTCTGATATGCAGTTAAATTGTTCTTCTTGTTTTTATTGAGTTTGATATTATATTTCCTATTTTTCTGTCTTATTTATAAAGCTTTATCTTGATTTTTTTAATTATTTTCCTGTTACAACTTCACTTTCGCCTGAGTTCTCATCAATAAATCTATACTTTTCTGGAATTTTTTTGAGACTGGACTGTCTTCATTTATGTCTCTGTGTTTCTTACATCACTCAAGTTTTTTAGGTTCTTCTCATTAATTTTATTGGGCTGTTTGTCTAATTTAAGCACTTTGTCTACTTTAATAGTGTTTATGATAGTTCTTCCATCTTCTGTATCATGGCAATTATGGATTGAAGAATACTGCTATGAGACTGATAGACTTTGGGGGTGGTGGTAAAATGCTGGCTTTATTCTTTATAGTCTATGTGTGATTTTCTATTATTTTGATTAAACACCATTACCAGAAATGTGTAAAACTAAAAGTTTCATTGGGCTTATGGTACCATGAGAATAAGACTCCATTATGCCATGGGATGAAGTCAAGAGGCAGTAAAGGTGACAGAAAGAAAAGATAACATTGAAATGTCAAATTTCAAGGAAGCACCTGAAAGGAAGCTAAAGATAGTGTGTATTTCTTACACTTCAAGGTCCTAACTCAGTTCCACATTTTATTCATTAAGCCCATACTGTGAGTCAAATAATGTGGCTACATGAAAACAAAGTTGTCAAGTGTGTGACCTTTAGGAACATTGTTATTCAAACTAGCATATGTAGTGATCACATTCTGTGATCTTGTGATCAAAATTAGTCCTGTGAACTATTTTGTAATTTCTGTCTATGCACAAAGAAGACTTACCAGACCACAATAAGTACATGGAAGCTTATTGTGTAGGCTAGATATAGCATTGGTGGTGGGGTGTCAAGTAGGCACAGGGGCTGAGCAAAATTGCAAGAATGGCATCCCATTGTAAGGGTGAATGTAGGAGTATTCTGGACAGAGATAATCAGTCTAGATATGGGCACATAGGGTAAAATACAGATTAGAACCTGGGATTGGTGAGGTTATGTGGATGAGGGGATATTTTGGAACCACCAATCTGAGAACAAGTATTAAATGTATGTCACCAGACTGGGATCAAAAGTGCTGATGATATGCATGAAGGAGAATTGGGAAATATTCTATGCTCCCTTGCTAGGGACAGAAGAAAGCCAGGGTCCTGCATAATGTTTGTAAGAGTTAGCAGTACAGGTTGAAGTTTCTATCTTGATCATGTGTTCAGGAAATGACACAGAGTTTATTATGCATTTGTTGCATGTGGATGAGAGGATATGTTGGCATGGACATACTTGCTCACTCTTATGTAGGACAGTAATAATTCAGAGAAGATGGCAGCCATGATTGATCAGGTTCTGGTGTATGCCTACAGAAGGGATCAGGGTCATTTTGTCTTTGTGGGAAACAATGAGGGGGGAGCAATACAGGTTGTTTTGTTAAGTAAAAAGGAAAGAAGTGGATGTTCCCAAGGAGGAGTAGAGTCGAAAAAAAAACTATGATTGTGTGGACTATGATTGTGTCAGCAGAAATAATCATAGCAGGGAATACAAGAGACATGTTTCCAATTTACATATCAAGTTGGAGAGAGCTTCATTTTTTTTCCCCAAAATTATTGTGTAAGTTTGCCTGTTATATGTCTTCATAAATACCAAACATTCCATGAATGACACTAATTTTTATAAGCACATTTAGTTCCTACAGTCAAACTTAGAAAATTTCCTACTATACAGCATTGATAGGTTCCACAAACTGCTGTCATTTTATGCATTATATTTTCATATTGTTTTCAAATCATTTTACAAATCAAGAGTTTGTTTTAATTTTTCCAGATAAGTCATATTACCAGACTCAGGAGGTTTTTCAACAGAAGTACAAACAAGATTCTTTACAGGAACAAAGAGCAGGCTTAGGTGAAAATTGTGGTCTTGACGTGTTACATACAAGGAAATTCTGGAATTTTCATGGTGACAACAGAGACTCTGAATTATGTTTCAATGAGAATTATGTTTTTGACAAAGATACCAAAGGTATTAGTTATGAAAAACATCAAGAACCCCTAGTGTGTCCAAGCAGAGCACACTCTGTGAGAGTTACAAGTTCAGAACCAAATGATTATATCAAAAAAATTCACACCAAGCATGGACACCTGGCTATTCTCTACATGGGTATGTGAAAACTTCACAAAGGGACACACAGTGTAATAGTTCAATTTTTTTGCAATATTTTTCAAGTGTGGTGGGATTAAATGGTACTCCAAAAGTCCCTGAAGAAAGGAATGTTTTAAGCACAGAAAAATATTTAAATCATCAGCAGTATGCTATTTCCTCTACTCAAAATTTGGCAGAGTTTCCTAAACAATTACTTCCACTATGTGTCAAATTCTACAGTTTAGATCAACATAAATATTTTAAGAATAAAATGTGGCATAATATGTACCATAGGAAAAGCACTCTTCAAAATCCCTATATATTAAGCGATGTTAATAATGACCTTGCTAAGTTTTCTTTGCTAAACAATTACCATAATAGTCAGTTTGAAATACCTTTTAATGTCAAGGACTCATGGATTTACTCTACTGATGACATAATTCCTAAATGTTCTCAGATAAATACTTGCTTGACAGTTAATCATTCTGAAAACCATGCACATCAAAAGATTTTAGATAAGTACTCAAAGACTTCTTTGCACCAACATGACCATATCAAAAAGAAGCATTGGACAAACAATCAAAAAGACCAAATTCTTTATGAATTCTCAAACTGTACTCTGTATAATGGAACTAATACTCAAGATATTTATGAGAGACAAACAGGTGATGCATGTATGAAGGTCACAATTGAATACTCAAATCTAGAGATGGATAGTATAAAGCATACTGGAACAAAATTTTGCCAGGTTAAAGACTGTAATGAATTCTTTGATTTTAATTCAAATATAATTCAAAATGTTTCAAGTCACACTACAGAAGAGAAACCATACAAATGTAATGCATGTGGAAAGTCATATAAAAAACTCTCATACCTTCATATTCATCACAGAATCCATATTAGAGAGAAACCTTATATATGTGATGAATGTGGAAAGTCCTTTGTCCAGTCCTCCACTCTTCAATGTCACAAGAGAATCCATACTGGAGAAAAGCCTTATAAATGTGGTGAATGTGGAAAGTGCTTTAGGAATGGCTTAATCTCTTTGTGCTCATCAGAGAATCCATACTGGAGAGAAACCTTATAAATGTGATGAATGTGGAAAATCCTTTGGCCAATCCTCTGAACTTAAACGTCATAGGAGAATCCATACTGGAGAAAAGCCTTATAAATGTGATGAATGTGGAAAGTGCTTTAGGGATGGCTCATCTCTTTGTGATCATCAGAGAATCCATACTGGAGAGAAACCTTATAAATGTGATGAATGTGGAAAGTGCTTTAGAGTTGGCTCATCTCTTCATGTTCATCAGACAATCCATACTGGAGAGAAACCTTATAAATGTAATGAATGTGGAAAGTCCTTTGTCCAGTCCTCCAATCTTCAACGTCACAAGAGAATCCATACTGGAAAAAAGCCTTATAAATGTGATCAATGTGGAAAGTCCTTTGTCCAGTCCTCCAATCTTCAATGTCACAAGAGAATCCATACTGGAGAAAAGCCTTATAAATGTGATGAATATGGACAGTCCTTTTTCCAGTCCTCCAATCTTCAACATCACAAGAGAATCCATACTGGACAAAAGCCTTATAAATGTAATGAATGTGGAAAGTGCTTTAGGAATGGCTCATCTCTTTGTGCTCATCAGAGAATCCATACTGGAGAGAAACCTTATAAATGTGATGAATGTGGAATGTGCTTTAGAGATTTCTCATCTCTTCATGTTCATCACAAAATCCATACTGGAGAGAAACCTTATAAATGTGATGAATGTGGAAAATCCTTTGTCCAGTCCTCCACTCTTCAATGTCACAAGAGAATCCATACTGGAGAAAAGCCTTATACATGTGATGAATGTGGAAAGTCCTTTGTCCAGTCCTCCCATCTTCAAAGTCACAAGAGAATCCATACTGGAGAAAAGCCTTATAAATGTGATGAATGTGGAAAGTCCTTTGTCCAGTCCTCCAATCTTCAGTGTCATAGGAGAATCCATACTGGAGAGAAACCTTATAAGTGTGATGAATGTGGAAAGTGCTTTAGGCATGGCTCTTCTCTTCATGTTCATCATAGCATCCTTACTAGAGGTAAACCGCAGAAAAACTAAAAATGCATCAAGTTGTCTACCCATTGCTCTTCCGTTAAAGATCATCACTGAACTTGTATCTGAGTCAAGCCTTATAAATTTAAAGAATGTGAACATTCATTTACCACATCCTCAACAATTCTTTATCTTTCCTAACCCATACCGGAGAGAAACTTTACAAGTATGAAGAATATGGAAAATGAAGACATCAGAAAACTCTTTAGAAAGAAATTTGAAAAAATTCTATAATAATTATCAACTCTCTTTCAGTATCATATATTTATGCAATAAAATTTCCTTCGGAATTTGTGGAATAAACAAATCTTTGATCAATATTCATTCCATAGACAGTATCACAAACATCACTTTAGGAAGCCCTATACTTGATGTGAATTTGGAAGTGTTTATTTAGAAGTAGGCCTTATAATTACTAAATGCTTATTGAAAAACTAGCTATGCATATTACTTTATGAAAACATTTATTCTCATTATTTACAGTGAGTTCTTGTTTGAAAACACTAAAGCAATAGCTTTGTGAAACAGAAGAATTCTTGCTAATAGATGATTAATGACTGCAATACAAAGTCCAAGTAGCTACATAAGTATTTTATGCAATTTGTTGAAGATGATATTGACTTACATGTGATGTTATTATATTCTATGCCATTATTATATTCCCAATATTTTAACTTTTGAAGAGTGTATTTTAATGATTGTTTTTAACCTCATATTAATTTCCTGTTATTATGAGTACAAATAAATGTATTATACCTTTTGTTTATTTATATTTTCCTTGACAAGTTGAATCTTCATTAAAAAAATGATGGCATTATGAAGATTAGCTATTTCAGAGATGGCAATTCTAATAAAAACACATCATTAAAATTTAAACTGGGTTCTATAGAAAACTATAAGAGTGGAAATAAGCATATGCAAAGAACAATATTATAAGTCCAAAGGAAGGAGAGAAAGGATTGTTTTAAGTAAATTGTGTCTCTATTTTCACAGTGAGATAAGATAATGCTTGATCCCCTTGATTCCTACAATTCTTCTTCCCTCTCTTCTTGCTCATAAGAACTCACAGAGTTTTAACTAGCAAACAGGGAGCCTTCAAGTGACCAAACTTAGCCCTCTACATATATGTAACATGTTTGTAGTTTGTCTATTTGTGGAAGTAATAACAATGGGAGCAGAGTCTGTCCCTAATGCTTTAGTTGGCTCTTCAGAGCCCATTCCTCTTAATGGATTGCTTTGCCTAATGTAATTTCAAGAGGAGGGTCTTAGTATTAGAGCTAATTGATAGATCATTCTTTGCTGATATGCATGGGAGGCTTCCCTCTTTCTTAACAGAGACAGAGGGGGAGTGGATTGGGGTGTGGAGTGGAATTGGGGAAGGAATTGGAGAAAAGGAGGGAGGGGAAAATGAGGTCAAGATATAAAATAATTAATTTTTTTTTTTTGGTTTTTCGAGACAGGGTTTCTCTGTGTAGCTTTGCGCCTCTCCTGGAACTCACTTGGTAGCCCAGGCTGGCCTCGAACTCACAGAGATCCTCCTGGTTCTGCCTCCCGAGTGCTGGGATTAAAGGCGTGCGCCACCACCACCCGGCCAATTAATAAATTATTAAATTTGTAGAAGAATAACAGTAAAAACACACAGACAAAAAAATTTTGTTTGTACATTGACTACTGATGAGTCTCAGTATAAGATAGTCATTCTTAACTTTCCTAATGCTGAGACATTTTAATATAGTATTAAATTTCTTGGTGACCTTAAACTATAACATTATTTTTGTTGCTCTTTAATAAGCATAATTTTGTTCATGTTATAAATTGTAATGTACATTTCTGATATTGCTGATGGTCTTTCAAGATCCCTGGTAAAGGGTCATTGCACCCACCAAAGGGACCATGACCCACAGGTTTAGAACTGTGGCTGAATGATTTCTATAAACTGATTATGTAGAGAGAAATGTATACAAGCAAAAATAAACAAGATGTAACTTATTCTTTAAATATTGTCAAGTGAAATTCAAGGTAGATACCTGATAACCTAGTATCTTTGAACACTTATCGAAAATTGGCTAAATGACTCCTCAAGGAATCTATATAAATGCTTTGACAAATGCTAAAATGAGTGTTCTTTTAATGCAAATGTAAAAGCTAAATCTCTCTGGGAGATTTCATAAACTGTTTTGAGTATAATAATATAAAATAAAAATATCTATAAGTCACAGAAAAAATCTTCCACACCTTTAAACCTTCACAAATTATTCATTTCATAGAGAAAATAATTCAAATGCCCAGTGTGTATCAATATAACTTTGAGACACGGGATCTTTTCCTACAAAACTTAAACTTGAAATATATCACATATCTTCACCCACAATGATATTTATTGAAGATTATTTTTGCTCTTTATTCATTTAAAAGAATGTTATGGGGTATTATATGAAAAAATATTTATACTTGATATTTCCTTAATATCATAAAACTTCACTGAATATTTCCTTAATCTTACTCTCTATCTCATATTGTAAAATACACCATGCTGGTTTTAGCAATGACTCAGTGTCATATTAGAGCTTAGAGGATTCCCAAGAGTAGAACAAATTGTGTATGCATTACTAGAAATCAAATCACTCAAAAAACAACAATTGGAGGCCTATTCATAATTCAGGCTGTATTTATTCTGTAAGTAAATTTCTATTTTTTAAATGTTATAAGAAGTACATCTAGTGTGTTGTTTTCTTTGCCTATTATCCTTTATTTTGAGGCAAGGTTTGATTGTTGTCAATATGTAAGTGAATTCATTTACTATAAATAAGACTTCCACAATTGAAAACATTAACAGAAAATTCAGTAAGTAAAAGAAATACTGAGTTGTGTTACACAGAAAGATGATTCCATCAGAAAACCTCAGAAAATTAAGTGCATGTGGTGTGTTCTTGTGGGTCTAGGTAGGTGTGCATATACCTATACTATCATATGAAGTCATATAAGATCATGAACATTGAAGAAAATCATCTCAAATGAAGAAAAGCTTATTTGAACTCTAGCCTATGGTATTTCATTCCAAGGCTACTTAGCTCAATTTCTGTTGTTACATCTTGATATAGAATTTAATAGTTTTTGGAGCACATGGATAAAAGATAACTCACCATGTAGAATCAGTGAGATCTATGCCATCTGCATGGATTAAGCCTCTAAGTAGCTCCTGAAGTTCTGATCTCATTATTAGTCCCCTCCTACTCACAACCACTCTCAACTGTCCCAGAAAAGCAGAAAAGTGATCTGAAACACTTCTCTCAGGTTATACTACTGCCTTGATTTTTGGGACCCTCAATTATGTCTGTTCTGTTTCATAGATTTCTAGTTTGTCTCCTTCAAGTTTGTCTCTATGTTCATAAATACATGATCATCTTACTCTATTATTATTTTTATTAGCTTATTTTTGCACAGACTTATTTTTCCTCTAAACGGCTTTGACATCATCAAGCCTTTATCTTAGTGTCCGGTGAGTGTTCTGGGTTTCTCTCAAGCAATGCCAGTTTTCCTATGAGTTTGGATTTTGTGAACATTAGCAGAATTTTTTACTGGTCATGACTGGAGAGTGTGTGAAACAGTCAAAAGCCACTGACTTTTCATACCTTATGCTGTTTTCTCTGTTTCTCACAGCCACATTTTAAATTGGTTATGGTCTGGATTCAGAAAGTCATAATCAAGGTCCTGACTCACACAGAGAATTTAAAATAGAGAATTTTTTCACAAGACAACACATACTACAGATAACACCTCTGCAGTAAAACAGTGGGTTCTTTAAGTGCAATTATTCAACAGTATAGAATAGTGTATGGGCCTTCTGTTTGATCAATGTTCTGTGTTCACGTTTGTGTGGTGTGTGTATGTGTAGCTAGAGTTTTCCTGCCTGGCCCACAGTCAGGACAAATCTCTCTCACCCGCCAGTCCCACAGCCACTCAGACCCGACCAAGTAAACACAGAGACTTATATTAGTTACAAACTGTATGGCCGTGGCAGGCTTCTTGCTAACTGTTCTTATATCTTAAATTAATCCATTTCCATTCATCTATACCTTGCCACATGGTTCGTGGCTTACCGGGATCTTCCCATGTGGCTTGTCATGGTGGCGGCTGGCAGTGTCTCTCTGACTCAGCCTTCCACTTCCCAGAATTCTCTTCTCTGCTTGTCCCGCCTATCCTTCCTGCCTGGCTACTGGCCAATCAGTGTTTTATTTACTAACCAATCAGAGCAACACATTTGACATACAGAACATCCCACAGTACTTCCCCTTTTCTTTTCTTAAAAAGGAAGGTTTTAACCTTTATACATCTCCAAAGTCAGCTTGGTATATTTGGGAATTTGGGCGTAGCTTCTCTTACTACTTCCTGCTGGAGGGGGGCGCTGTATCTTATGGGGAATTCCTCTGCCTACTCTGTTAGCAAAAGGATGGCCTCTCATAGTTATTGATTTAAAAGACTGTTTCTTTTCAATACCGTTACAAGAAAAAGACAGAGAAAGATTTGCTTTCACAGTGCCTACTTATAATAATTCTCAACCGGTTAAAAGATTTCAATGGAGGGTCCTCCCACAGGGAATGTTGAATAGCCCAACTCTGTGCCAATATTTTGTACAACAGCCATTGGAAGTGATACGTAAAAAATTTCCTAAATCTATAATTTATCATTATATGGATGATATTTTACTAGCTGACTCAAATGCAGATACTTTAGAAAGAATGTTTGAAGACGTAAAGAAAATTTTGCCTTGCTGGGGATTACAAATTGCTCCTGAAAAGATACAAAGAGGAGATTCTATTAATTATTTAGGATATAAAATAGAGCTACAAAAAATTAGACCCCAAAAGGTGCAAATTAGGAGAGATAGACTACAGACTCTTAATGACTTTCAAAGATTATTTGGAAATATTTCTCATCTACGAACTATTGTTGGGGTAAAAAATGATGAACTGCATAATTTGTTCAAAACCTTAGAAGGTGACAAGGACCTAAATAGTCCAAGAGAGTTATCACCTGAAGCTGAGAAAGAATTGGCGTTGGTAGAAAAGAAAGTACATGAAGGGCACGTGGATCGTATTGATCCAAAGCTGGATTGCATTTTGGTTATTTTACCTTCTAGGCATTCTCCTACAGGAATATTAATGCAGAGGGAAGATATTATATTAGAATGGATATTTTTACCAAATAAACCAAACAAAAAATTAAAAACTTATGTGGAAAAAATCTCTGACTTGATTTGGAAAGGAAAATTGAGACTTCGTCAATTAGCAGGAATAGACCCAGCAGAAATTGTCGTACCTTTAACTAAGGAGGACATTGAAAAATTATGGACAGAAAGTGAACCTTGGCAAAGAGCTTGCAGTAATTTTTTGGGAGAAATTAACAGCAAATATCCCAAAAGCGATAGAATTGATCTTATAAAGAGAGCTGATTGGATCTTGCCTCAAATTGTACGGGTAAAGCCCATATCTGGAGTTCATACATTTTATACAGATGCCAACAAACAAGGAAAGGCAGGTTACAAATCAGAAAATTTAAGTAAAGTGGTTCAAAGTCCTTATAATTCAGTTCAAAAATCAGAATTATATGCTATTCTGTTGGTATTAATGGATTTTTCAGAACCTCTCAACATAGTAACTGACTCTCAGTATGCTGAAAGAGTAGTATTACATATTGAGACTGCAGAATTTATCCCTGATGCTTCAGAATTAACTTCATTATTTATTCAATTACAAGATACAATCAGGAAAAGGAGTCATCCTTTATATATAACTCACATTCGATCCCATACTGGTCTGCCAGGCCCTCTAGCACAAGGCAATGATGAGATTGATAAGTTATTAATAGGAAATGTGCTGGAGGCCTCAGAATGTCATAAAAAACATCATGTCAATAGTAAAGGTTTAAAAAAGGATTTTTCCATAACCTGGCAACAAGCCAAAGAAATAGTAAAGAAATGTCCTACTTGTTCCTTCTACAATCAAACACCATTACCAGCAGGATGTAACCCAAAGGGTACTCAAAGGAATGAAATCTGGCAGATGGACGTGTTTCACTTTGCAGAATTTGGAAAACTGAAATATGTACACCACACTATCGATACTTATTCAGGATTTCAGTGGGCAACTGCTTTGAGTTCTGAAAAAGTTGATTCTGTAATCAGTCATTTGCTAGAAGTTATGGCCATCATGGGTATACCTGCACAAATCAAAACTGACAATGCTCCATCATATGTCTCTGTTAAAATGAAACAGTTTTTTGCTTATTACAATATAAAGCATATTACAGGCATACCACATAATCCTACAGGTCAAGCAGTTATAGAAAGATCAAACAGAACTCTAAAGGATATGCTAAATAAACAGAAAGGGGCAACAAAAACCCCCAGAAATAGACTGCATAATGCTCTATTAACTTTGAATTTTCTTAATGCCAATGAGAAAGGAACAACAGCTGCAGAGAGACATTGGATAATAGAAAAAACTACAGAATTAAATCAGCCTATATATTTTAAGGATGTGCTGACCTCAGAATGGAAACCAGGGTATGTGTTACATTGGGGACGAGGTTTTGCTTTTGTTTCTACAGGAGAAGATAAGTTGTGGGTACCATCAAAATTGATAAAGGTCAGATTTGAACAAGAGAAACCTCTTAATTAGAGGAGGTGATAGCTCATCAACCAACATGAACATCCAATTTAAACTAACTTATACCAGTAACACATGTCTTTTCATTTAATCAGATAATAACTTGCCAAAAAGGAACATCCGCAAAATTAGTCTTGGGGAAAGGTTTTTGTTTTTGTCTTTTAGGAGAATGAAGGTTAAGGAATCTGAAGAACACTGGACAAATAAGACAACTGAAGAAAAGGGACAAATCATCTATCCCAGGAAGCAGAGTGAAATGGCGTATGGGTATATATTATCTAAAAAATTTTATGTCTTCCTAAATGTTTGTTTCTGCTTTTCTCTAAAGATTTAACACTATTGGTCTTCTAATAGTCCCAGTCCAATTAAAATTTAAAGCTGACTTTGGAGTTGGAGAATGGCTCTCTCCTTCTTTAAACTCAAGCATGTTGTTAAAAGGAAAATGCAAACTCCCTGTATCATGCCAGAATAAAAGAGCCATCTTCTGCTATGAGACAGGAGAAAAGCCAAATTAATTAAGGGACTATTCTATTACTAATCTCAACTCTTTGATTCTATTCTGATTCTTTAAACTTTTCTTAAAGTATAAATTTTATATCAAAACTTACAAGATTAATATATATAGATATATAGATATACATTTTAAACTTTGCTAAGATATGAATGGTCATATAGAGTACTGATTAATTCTAAAAAAAAAAGGCTTCAATTAGCTGCATATATATGTCTTTGTGTTCGAGTCTCTTATCAGTTTTCTGCAGGAATTCACGGCCAGGCCTAACATCAACTGAAGTCTCCAGGAAGAAGTTGGGGCCCCACAACAACAACAACAATTCCACGTGGACAATAATAACATCACTAAGCTGACAAACATCATCTACAGATCAGCTTTGAACTACAAGGTGCTCAGAGCAATTTTGAGATGACTAGCTGAGATGATCCAGTCTCAAAGACTACTTGAATAAGGACTTGAGATAAACCCTGAACTTTGGCATTATACACAGAATGGATAATGAAGGATATAGTTACCTTTCCTAGAATTTGACAATTAACCTAAAATTTTTCTTTCAGGATAAAGATAACTTCGCCCATACCCAGCAGGAAGCAATTTTAAGAATACAACGCCCACATTCCCAAAGAGGTGGTGTGGGGTGGGTGGTTTTTTGGTCTTTTTAATGGGTTTTGGGTCTGGGATAATTTTCATTGTTTAGGGGGGTTGGTTACAAGTTGTTGTCAAGGGTTAGGAAAAAGACTAAACAGATTAGATTTAAGGTTCTTATTTAAAAAAAAAAGAGAGAAAGAAAGAAGAAGAAAAAGACAATTACTAGTTTTAAATACTTTACATTGGATTGGATTGTTTTATATTGTATACAAATTATATATATTGAAATTGATATTGTTAGAAAATGCTATATGTATATTTCTAATTGTACTTATATCGTTCATTTAACAATGCAATTTTCTGATCCTTGAATGTTATTATTACCATTAGGATATAAAGAAATGATAGTTAGTAGGTAGACATTACAATAGAACTTGTAGTCATATTAGATATGTTTTAAAAATTGAGCAGATATATTTTAGATACACAGGTCATCATCAAACCCTTCAGAGATCTACAGAATATGGCATTTAAAATGTTTTAATAACTTAGAAAATTTTTCTTTTTTGTTATGACTATGAGACATGTCGGCTCCTGGCAGTACCAATCTACTTCAGAGAAAATATGGGCATTGAAGAAAATGCGTATGGAGTTAGCTTTCATTGTGGCAAAAGTTAGCCACTGGACAACAAAGTATCCTCAAATCAACTGATGACAAAATGGACAGACAGGACATGAAACAAAGGACTACTGATTCTTGCCTAAACAAACGTGGTTATGGCTTTATCAAAAGGCATCTTCTGAGGCCAGGACAATATGGCACCATCCCTGACGTGGCCTTCGCAACTCGGGAAAAGGTACAGTGCCCTTTTCTTCGAAGGCAGCTGAACAGGCAGTGGGCCGATGGCTTCTGATGTGCTATGGAACAGCAGCTGAAACAGTTATTCTTGAAGAGTAACTAAGCTCACGCCTCTCAATAGTAGACTGGCATTTGATAGAGAGATGTGGAGAAGAACGGGATGCTGAGATGAAGCCATATGTACACAGCCAAGAAGAATGGAGAGCTGAACTAAAAAACCATCAACATTTTCCAGAATTTAAAATCCTGAATCATGACATGACATTAGTGGAATTCAGGTGTTTCTGGTGCATGGACTGCTCTCAACCAATGTGAGGTTGAACTGTTGACCTTGTGTACATCCTACTTCACAAATGAGTCTGTCAGATATGCTAAGCCTATATAGGCTGAAGATGATGCCCCAGCATTGCGGAGAAACCTCAGGTGACTGTCCAGGCAGTTGGCTGTTTCTGTCAACTCACAAATTTTTTGGAAGTTGCTTGCATGCACTTTCTGTTTTTATTTTTGTTAGCTAATATTATTTCCTTCTTGGGTCTCTGAGGGAGTTGAAGATTAGTTAGTTATAGTTGAAGGTTAGTTAGTTGAAGATTAATTAGGATAGAAAGTGAATTAGATACATTTTGGACTTAACAAAATAGGATAATGAGATTATCATCTCTGAATTTGTCAAATACAAATGGACTAGACATTGTTTAGACATTTATTATTTGTATATATTGTATATAGTTATTGTACTTTTGTATATAGTTTTTCTTTTGTTAGTTATAACCTTTTTCTTTTTTTTCCTTTTTATTAAAATAGAAAAGGGGAAATGTGGTGGTATTTTACTTGTACTGAAATGTGATTTTAATTGTATGATTAATAAATAAAGTTGCCTGGGGGTCAGAGTTATAGAGCCATAGCAAGTGCGTGGCGGTGGTGGCGCACGCCTTTAAGGACCTGGAGGGCGGTACATACGGGCAATGACAAGGCAGTCACATGTTTAGTTTACAACCAATGAGAAGGCAGAACATCTAGACTATTTAAAGACGAACACACAGGAAGTAGGCCTCTTTTTCGGAGAGCTCTCTTGGCTGAAGCAGGATAGCTGAAGCAGGAAGGGTAAGGCTCTTAGTTCTGACCTCTTAGCTTTCTTCTCTGAATCGGCTCTGTGTTTCTTATTTAATAAGACGGTTGGTTACATCTACATGTATGTGTATGTTTCTCTCTTGTAGCTTTTTGTCACAGTATGAAAGGAGTTAGCTCTGTACTTAGAAAACATTGGCTCTGAATAACAAAAAAACTTGGTCACATGTTAAGAGGTTACATTATGGAACAAGTTATGTCAACCATACTGGGTGTTCCTTTAATTATGTCAATTAAGTGGTGTAGTTGAATACTAAGGTGCAAGACATAATGGGCTTCTATGCTGAAGTATGGGCTTGAAAAATGTAAGACTGCTCACTGCTCACTGCATACCTGCTTTATCATGTGCCTAAATTTAATCATGTGCAAACTTGTTTATGTGTAGGCGTTGAGGCATATTGTTTTTTTTAATTGAAATTTCCAGGAAAACACACAGTACTTTCCATTTCCAATGTACCACAAACTAGTTCAGATAATTTTTCTTCATTTCCTCAGAGCTATAATATTGGGAGTCATCAATAAAGAGAAACTTAAAGGTAAAATAGAGGGAGGATTATGAGGAATAAATTAATAATGTCTTTGAAATGACTTTTTTTTTTTTTTGTTTTTTTTGTTTTTTTTCGAGACAGGGTTTCTCTGTGTAGCTTTGTGCCTTTCCTGGGACTCACTTGGTAGTCCAGGCTGGCCTCGAACTCACAGAGATCCACCTGGCTCTGCCTCCCGAGTGCTGGGATTAAAGGCGTGTGCCACCACCGCCCGGCCTGAAATGACTTCTAATTGCAGTTTGAACAATGTGGAGATCCAAGTTTAGTAGGAGAAAAGAGGCAGTATTTAACTCAAACCTAGTGGAGCATATGTATGTTATGCTTTCAGAGTGTTTCTCTGCCTTATGTCCATGAATGGAAATATGTTTGTTTCAGAAAAACATAGCTAGTCAATTTGTGTCAGACATACATTCTCTTTGATCTTAAATTAAAAATCTTTGGTAAAGAACCTTCTGATAAAAGCATGGTTAAAGAAGGAATCTTTTCACTAACCAGGCAGATTCCTCACCTAATCTCAGTGAGTCTAGAGTGCCTCCTGCAGGTGTGGAATTTATATAGTAAGGTCAGACTAGATGATACCATACAACTAATAAGCATGCAATTCAGATACCAGATTTGTCTTGTAGGAAGCTATTAGTGTCCATGCAGTTACCCAATAAATTTCTGGGAAAATACAGGCAAATTAACATAATTGTAATTTGTTATGCTTGCTGAGAGTAAGGAGAAGCATGATTGTTATTGTTATCCTTCTGTCTATTTCTCTAAACTGACTACATTTAATTCTACCCCAGTTTTATTTCCTTCCTCCTACTCTGGGTTCCAATCTGTTTCTTCCTGCAGAGTCTTGACATACATATCTGGACTATGGTGAGAGGTTTATTCATTTATGAAGGAGGTGGTTATCCTGCAAAATTCTCTATCCAAACAAGGTCATTTTATCTTCTTCAGTTTAGGATTAGTTTTTCTTTAATCTTGTTTATGACCTTTTAAATTTTGACTTTCTATCCAACAAGAGGAATTAGTGTTCATTAGAATCCTATTTTAAAAATGTGCATAGGCTGCAGTAACTAAAAACTGAATATTGAAATTTAAACAACACCAAGGAATTCCGGGGCATTCATTTCTGCACAGAGACATGCATATCATAAAGCCCCGATTCTAGTAAATACCTTACCTAAGTGCAAGAAAAAGACAAAAAAAATTAAAGGTTTGCCTACTTTCTTCCAAATATTAAAGGGGTGTTTGAGTAATTACTATGGAACTCATGTAGAAAACAAAAAGAACCTTAGTATGTGTGCAGATTTCTATGTAGTGAATGCCAGTTCCATGGATTGGTCAATTAATTGTATCATGGTACCTAATGAGAAAAGTCAGTGGAGACTTTAGAGATGAATTCATTGCCCTCATGCTCCTTGGACACAAGAAACTAGATTTCTTACCTAGTTGAAGAATTACTTTCATCTGAGAATACTCCACAGACACTGTCTGTTATCCTCCTTGGGAGCGTCATTTTGCTTTAATCATCTAACCCAAAGAAAAAGAATGTGAGGATTTTTAATGCTTCTCAATGTCAGCAGTGTTCAGCCTCCCTTTGAAATGCCATCTTGACTCTGCTAGCTATAGCATGTCAATTTAACCAGGTTGCCAGGTCTGTACTAAAGTCATTCACGATGCTGGCCAAACAGACTAAGTGCCTGAATACATGAAAGTAGTTTTGTCTACCTCTAGAAGCTCATGTTGTTCTACATCTCTGCTCTGTTATAGTACACTGAGTTAGAATTTTAATCCTGCCTTTCAGTCTCTTATTGTGGTAGAATATATATGAGCCTTTTCTTGGTTTGAAACCCAAAATATTATCAGGAAGGTGAAATTTTGAGATAAAATTTTCCTGAGAGGATCCAGAGACAAGAGTAAAAAAAAATGGCTTTTTCTCAGGTAAGTGTATTATGTGTGGAAGTGGGACATGTTGTCTGTTCTCCTAGAAAAGCTTCTTTTTCGAAGATCCCAAACCTTTACATTACCCCTCAGTTTTTACAAGACTTTCGTTTTCTTTTTCTGAACTGATTGTTAAGGGAAAGTCTTTAGAATTCATGTCTCATAAGTGTGTGCTCCTGTCCACTATGTTCTCATCATTTTATTATTTTTTTATTTTTTGTTATTTGTTTTGTTTTTTCAAGACTAGGTTTCTCTATGTAGCTTTGTGCCTTTCCTGGAACTCACTCTGTAGCCCAGGCTGGCCTCAAACTCATAGAATCCACCAAGCTCTGCCTCCTGAGGGCTGAGTTTAAAGGTGTGTGTCATTGCCACCGGGCTATTTTTTTTTAGCATAAATTCTCTGCATTAATGCATGATGTAGCCTTTTGATATACAAAAAAACATGCATACACATGTCCTACTGAAAATGGAATTGAGTCATCTCTTATGAATGAGAAACAAACCATCTTCCATGATCCTTCTGCCTAGGTATTTATTTGCTCAATATAGACTGTTTCAAGAAAGAGGCACTATGAAAAAGGGTGGCATACCCTTCCATCAATGTATAATGATTAAAGTAGTAGTATTGATATGAAAGACATACTGTGTTGTATACTATGATAACGTATTTAAATGTAATACAAACTTCCAAATGGAATTTGTCAGTCATAAGCTGGTGTGAAATTATCCTATCAGGTGAGTTTTCTTCTGTTTGCTATTCTGTTTTGTGACTAGATTATAGAGTCTATTCCATCATTTCTCTGTGTAAACTACTAACCTCCTTGTGAACCTGCAATGACCTTCTGTTGTGCTGAGACCTGCTACCAATCTCTCCTCTGGAAGCTGATGCTAATGTTCTTGCCCTGGCTGTGTGCTTTTGCCTTTGCCTTCACCACTTAGAGGTCACAGTTTTCTCTTTAACAGTAATAACAGTTCTAAGGAATTTACGGAGCAATGTGAAAATTCAATAAGGGTCAAAGTAGAAGGTAATCTTTGTCTTTAGGTGTGACCTGTACTCCTTCTCTACAGAGTAGGATGCCTCTATGGCTTTATAGTTGTGTTGCTTACTATGGCCCGACATGAGCCTTTGGAAGCTCAAAACAACAAATGTTGTGAAATAGCCTTCATTCGAGCCACAACTTTAATCATTTTTTAAAGTGATCCACCTACTAAGAAAAAGCATTCAAATATATGAGCTTCTGGGGGCCATTTTTGTTGAAACCACCACAAACTCAAAAAGAATTAAACCATGCCTTTCACAGGCCATTTCACTTGATAGGTTGTGGTATGTGAAAGAGGCAGTGGCACCTGTGTAACATAGGTCCATTTAAACTGTCCTTATATATGTGGATGCATGTGCTCTAGAATTTTTCTACAGTATTAGTTTTCCAAATGTGCTTAGAGTTGATTATTGCTCCTCATAGTTTCTGAAATGTGTAGCATGAATCTTAAAAGTTCTTATTAATAAAAACAAATCTGAGCCAGGTATTGAGGTGAACTGGAAGATCAGAGAACCAGAACAAGCCACAGCTACCTCACCTCGCCTCCGGATCCTCAACTGGTCTTGTTTCCTCAGACTGGAGTTCTCTAAGTCCTCATCCAGGATGGGTCTCAGCTGAACTGTGCTGCTCCAAAGCCTAAAAGCTTAACCAGCCAAAATTCTTCTAATTTCTGGCCCTCACGCCTTACATACCTTTCTGCTTTTTACCACCACTCCCTGGGATTAAAGGCTCGCTTTCTGGGATTAAAGGCGTGAGTCACCATGCCTTGCTGTTTCCAATATGGCCTTGAACTCACAGAGATCCAGAGGGATTTCTACCTCTGGAGTGCTAGGATTAAAGGTGTGAGTGCTACTATTTTCTAGCCTTTGTATCTGTTCTGTCTCTGACCCCAGATAAGTTTATTAGGGTGCACAATATTTTGGGGAACATAGTACCACCACAGAAATGTCCTTCACTCCCATCCTCAATGAAAAATGAGAAAAGTACAAAATTTAATTAAACATTAGGAAATTACTACAATGTATTTGTTCATGGAAGGTTTTGTTTTAACATCCTTATCTTATTGTGAAGTAGCATGAAAAAATCTGTTCCTAGGTAAGATGTAGTTCAAATCTATAGTTCACATCTGAATATCCAGATTTTTAAAACATAAAACCTGTTTGAAGTCCCCAAAATAAGTTATGAATATTAGCTATCCATTAAATTTTGAATATGGTTTTGGAGTTCAACATACTCTTTTGAGCTCCTATGCAAATACTCACTGACAAATTGGAAGCAAGGTCAGATTTTAGAAAAAAATCAGCTTCAGGCTTGCATGCTGAAGTTCAACTTGTGAGTCTGCTCCTATGAACCTGTGTGTCTCTGAGCAGTGTGTGCTCTGTTCTTGTCTCTGCTTCAGGAGCTCACCACTGTCAGCTATTTATTCCTGTATAGCAAGTTGGGAAAGAGAAGCGTGTGGGATATCCCTTTCTTTTCATTATATCACTAGAAAAATATCCATATAGAATCACTGAAATGCCTGGGATATCACAATTCCTCCTCTTCTCCAAAACCTACCATTTGTCCATATTCTTCAAACTAGGTATAAATCCTTCATTATCTTTCTATATTGAATGTGTATCCATCTGTCTCCCTTTGCCAGAATTATGAGAATGTAAATTGTCTTTGCTGGTCTTGACTAACAATCACAAACCCAGACTCACAAAACATATTTAATTCTTGATTACCCAACTAATGCCAGTTCCATAGCTGTCTACCCATCATGTCCTCAGCACATGTATCACATTATCCTCCCTCTCAGAACAGATCTTTTTGAAAATTTTTATAAATTACTTACAATAGAATATGTTATTTAGTTAACTTATTCTCCTATCAGCCATTAAAGCATTTGGCAAATTAAGAATAGTTAGAACAGTATTTCTTTATGGGCCTATTGACTTTGAAAAATATAGTCATAGACATTCATTCTGGAGGAGTAGGGTTGCCTGGTCTCTAATCAGTCACAAAATGTTGAAGAACTATATCAACCTGATTTCTCCAGGTGGTAATTAAAATTTTCTTGCACCATTCCCAGTTTTTCTCAGTGATTTCTATCAAGAGTAAATAGGAGACATGACTGTTTTTTGTGAATGAATCTCACATACACACTTTTGTTTTAAAAATATTGAAGACACAGAACTTGCAGAGTGTTGGGGTTTTTCCTCATATGGCACAGAACACCTGATCTCAGATTTTTTTCTGTGTTCCTGTGCTCTGTCTATCTGTATTTTCTTCCTTCTCTCAGCACTCCACTTTGATCTGTCAATGGTGACATACTGGACAAGAAAACAATAACCCAATAGTTTCTTTTAAACAAGAGAGAAGTTATCTGAGTTCTAGAATAAAATTGTATTCATAATTTCTTATTAAGGAAGAAAATTGCCTGCTTATTTAAGTACTAATGAGTCTTGAGAGTAGCATACTTCCAATAAAACTTATAGACAGACATAAACATGAACAACCCTCAACAAATATGACCTCGTCTTAGAATTTATGAAGGTAAATACCAAACTAGTCACCAAATAAGCAAATAAATTTTAACTAACTTTATAAGTTAAAAAATGCCTTATCTATCCCAGAAATTTTTGTTTCTTCTATCAGGAATTTGCCCACGTAAATGTAAATTTTATAACTCCTTTTAAACTTAAGGGAAGCTTAACTTATTTTAATCAATAAAGTGTATTATATTTAATGATATAATACAAATCTCTATCTAGGTTAGAAAATTATCTACATCATTCAATTCTAACCCTTTATTTGTAACTCTAGGAAATACTCATTTGTGTATGTATAAATGGGGCAAATTGGGTGATTATTCTAGACAAATATTAATGCAGAATATTTTACTGAACTAATTTATACAGAGCTATTATAAGTGGCTATAATAGCATTTCAATGACATTGAATTGGATTTGAAATATATGACATATTATGATAATGAATTGTTTTTGGTCCTTAATGAATACTGTAATACTAAACACATTATTTCCCATAAATATGTTTCAGATCTCCTGCTTTACAGCATGTGGTTTTATATTTAAGGTGAAATATATTAAGCTAAAGCTATGTTGTAAAAGATACAATATGAGATTAGTGTTTTGCTTATGTGTGTGTATGTGTGAATGCCCTGTGTGGTCTCATGCCTTCTGGCATATTCCTACAATGTAAGGAAATGTCCAAACAAAACAACTTAAATTCACTTGAGATGCTCTGCTGAACACTGCTGTTTGAAGACAGTCACAGTTGAAAAATAAAGATATAGTTGAAAAATAATTTGGGCTCATGCTTCTCTTATTTCCAAGAGTAATGATGAGAATATGTGAACAAAATGCTCCTCATCTCATGGAAAGTGATCATCTCCTGGTTACTGACTTTTTATACTTATAACCTCTAAGCAGCTCAACTTCTGAGAAAGCTTCACAAATGTCTTTCTATTTAAAAGCTGAGACTCTGTCAGAAATTCTGGATTCCTAGATAACAGTCCATTGTGATGGGGATCCACAACTATTTTGGTTCTACATCATACCTTTTGGAAATTACCAATACAAATATTGAGAAATACCTGTCCATGCAATTTGTCTTTTATTTATTTTCCTTCTTAAATAACTTGAGATTATATTTTGACACTAATTCATGAATTGTAGGTTGCTTTTTTATGTAGCAGTTTAATAATGTGACCATTTATCAGATTAAAAATTTTAATCACTCCCCTAAGGACCAGAATATACTCAATCAGGGGTATGCCCAGTAAATGGTTTCCATCATGAGAATTACTTTCTATGGTTGCCCTGAATTTGAGTTTGAAAGTGGATTATCCTATGAAATTGTACTCACTAAGGTACCAATGAGTATATCTTAACAGACCAGTTGCTTTTCTACGTTGTAGGCTTCTTCAGGGTCTGTGGTGGTTTCAAATAAAATGGCCCTCAAAGGGACTGGCATTGTTAGGAGATATGGTTTTGTTGGAATAGGCATGGCCTTGTTTGAGGAAATGGGTCACTGGGGGAGGTAGTTGTGGATTCAGATATGCTCAGGCTGCTCGCAGTTCACTTGCTATTGCCTTCTCAAGATGTAGAACTCACAGCTACATGTCCAGAATCATATCTCCCTTCACTCAGCCATGTCTCAGGATAATGATAATGGAGTGAGACTCTGAACTGTAAGCCACCCAGTTAAATGTCTTCCTTTATAAGAGTTGCAGTGGTCATAGTGTCAACTCACAGCAATAGAAAGCCTAAGACAGATGTTTGTAGTAGCAACTGGGATATTACTGTAGTAGACCTGACCATGATGTTGTTTAGAGGAATTTGACTATAGTATTTTGGGATAGGAAAGCAGTGGAATGCTTTAAGTATGGATAAGTCAGCCAGAGTAGTAGACTGGAAGATTTTAACTGTGGGGCTTGGCTCAAGGATTCTCAATAAAATAATTTTGGTATGTGGCTTAGACACCATATTTGTAATATTTTGTTGAATAATGTGGCTGCCTTTTGCCCTTGTCTGAAGAGTTTGCCTGTGGCCAAAGTGAAGAATGTTGGATTAATTCCATAAGCAAAGGAAATCTCAAAACAGCCAATTTAGACACTATTATTTATTTTCTAGTGTTCATACTTATAATGATTTATGATGTAAAGGAGCAAGCTGAGAAAAGAAAAATATAAAGTATATTTTGAGGAGAAAAGTAGTACCAGGAATCAGAGTGGAGCTAAGTTCTTAGTTCAAGGAGATAAATGAAATGGAATAAAGTATGTGGTAACCCCAGGGAAAGATCCCATGGAGCAAAGTTTCTAACTTTTCAAAGCAAATTAAAGAAAATCTTAGAGCATGGTGAGGTCATGAATGTCTTTAATATCAGCACTCCAGAAGAAAAGGTCAGTGGAAGTCTGAGTTTTATGTCAACCTGATCCGCAGTGTAAATTCCAGTACAGCCAACCTTCAGCACTGAAGGAAAGCATGGAATAGGGAAATCTGGTGAGGATATAATTGAACAAGGAGGCTATGCTTCAGTGCCAACAAGCAGCAGATATGGCAGCTTTAGCCACCTGGCTTGGCTTTAGAATCAAGGATAGAAAACGCATTATTCAACCATATTCCATGACTAAGGAAAGCTGCTGAGGCCTGTCATGTGTCAGAGGTGTCCCTGAATAGAGGCTTGTGATTAACAGGCAGCATGCCAAGAGAGAGAGAGACTGAGCCTAGCAAGGGCATCTAAAACCTCAAAGTCTACTTGCAGAATACACATTCTCAAAAAAGGCCACAGCAACTCCTGGAATGTCTCACCTACTTATCCCAACAGTAAGTCATTTGGGAAAAAAAAGGGTTCAAATATACTAGCCTGTGCACACTATTCTTATTCATACCACCACACATATTATATGATTATTAAATAATGTTTATAAGGAAATGGAATGTTTTGATTAATAGATAACCATGCAATACAAATATATGGAAGTACATAGAGAAAAACATGTATGAAAACAATGATACACATTAATCTTTTTTTTTCATTTTTCTTTATCAAGAAATTTTCTACTCACTCTACATACCACCCGCACATCCCATCTCCTCACTCCTCTTACCCTCTGGCCCTCCCTCACAAGCCACCCCACATCTCCACATCCCCCAAAGCAAGGTCTTTCATAGGGAGTCAGCAGAGCCAGGCACACTGAGCCTAGGCAGGTCCAAGCCCCTCCACACTGCACCAAGGCTGTGCAAGGCATCATACCACAGGCACTGGGCCCCCCTAAGCCTGCCTATGCCCCTGGGATGGATCCCGATCACCCTGTCTGGGTGCCCTCTGAACAGTTTGAACCACAAATCTGTCTTCTGTATCCAGAGGGCCCAGTCCAGTCCCATGGGGGTCCACAGCCACTAGTCTACCATTCATGGGCTTCTACCAGTGTTACTTATTAATCTTAAGCAATAGCACATTACCACATTCTAGACTTTGAAATGTCTGTTGTATAAATCATTTCTATCTGTCTTCAGTGTGTCAAGGGTTAGAATGTGCTTCAATACAGAATGTCTTTCTGTTTGGTACAAGCCCATGGATTTTAGAACACGTTAACTTTAAAAGCTGGAATGCTGATACACAGACTACTTCCTATGCTCTTTGTGTGCCCATGATCAGAATGTTCTGGCATCAGCTTCAATTTGTGTTTCTTTCTAAGACAAGACTGTTAGCAATCTAGATTGTACTAATCTAACAATGAGTAAAGAAACCTGGCCACTCTCTATTTTGCTCCTTGCATTTCTGCAACCTCATGTTCATGGCAGACATCCATGATCTCTGGATTTTTACTACCTAGAAAGAAATAGACAAGAAAAAGTTAGATAAAGTTGAAATATTCCATTTGAATATTGAAGTGAAATTTTAATTATTACTATGGCACTCCTTGAGAGAAGCAAGATAAACAATACAGGTTATGTTTGCAACTGAATGCAGTATCACATCCTATGGTTATATAGTAATTTTTTAAACAAATGAACTGAGGAAGAACTGGTTGGCAAAGAGTACTTATATTTATGTGGATTTCACAATCAAAAATTTCAACAAGAAAAATCTAGGTGGTTTGAGTTGAAGTGTCTTCATTCACAACCAAAGCTATTAAACTGGGTAAAGGCATGTCATATTAAGGTTTGCATAGATGTGGTATTTGATGGTGAATCCAAAAGAATCATCTTCCCTGTTCAAAAGAAACTTGAGAAAAAATCTAATAATTTGTTTCACTGTGAAACTGTGAAATGATGGAATTTTAAAATGAAACCTGGAAACAAAAATAATGCCTCATTGGAGACATTGGGGAGGCATCAGTATCCTGCTGTGCCTTGGGTGTAGGTAAGTATATTTCTTACCCAGTGAGAGAAATACTTTCAGGTGTTACTACCCCTCAGATTCCATCCACTATTTCAAATACAGCTGTCAGTTATGCTTTAATTAATGATCTCAAGGAAATGGAATGTGAGGAAGGGGTCACTGCAACTTCTTACAGCTGTGTTCAGACTCAATTAAAAACGTCTGTGCACAGTATAAACATACCCAGGTTGCAGAGATTTCCATGATCCACTAGAATAACAGACCCTCCCAGTGCAGGAAAGGAGAAGCTAAGTTTTGATCTGTCTCTAAAAGTTCATGGGTTTTTGCATCTCTGTTGTGTCTCAAGTCACTGACCAGGGACATTTTTTTCTGCTTTCTGGTCTCTGAGTATGGTATCAGGGAATGCAGATGCTGTTGCCTTTTCCCACAGAATAGTATCAGAAAGGTGAAACTTTAAGATAAACTTACTGACAGAATCCATAAGGAAGGAGAAGGACAGATGGCATGTTTTCAGGTAAATCCATGGACAAGGATAGGACAGGTAGACACTGCACAATTAAATGCTTTGCAGAGCTCTCAACCTTCACTATAGTTCCTCATTGTAAGAAAAATATATTTTTTATTATATTCTGAATATAAATTCTTTAGTATCAGTGTCCTTTTGGTTCTACATCCTTCTTTCCACCATTTCCTGCTTTTTTTTATTTTACACTATGACTTTTCTACATGAGTTCTGGATCTGAAATATTTACAAATTTTATGATTTTAGAGATGCATGTTGAAACTCAATTCCTATTGTGGACAACTTCAGACATTATTTATCCCTGAGAAAAGGTGCATATTTGATGAAATGTTTAGATATTGGGAACTTTGATCTCACAAAAAAGTCACAACATCCTCTCTCTTAATATGTAACATTTGAAACTTGCATATCGATTACTGATAACAAAGCAAGTTCTTTAGTGAAATGCTTTTTTTTCTGGGCTAAATAGAGACTCAAACCATCATAACAATGAAAAATTGAATTTTCATTTCAGAGTCCATTGACTTTCAAGGACGTTGCCATCAATTTCTCCAAGGAGGAATGGGAATGCTTGGACACATCTCAGAGGGATTTGTACAGAGATCTCATGTTGCAGAACTACAGCAACCTGGTTTCAATAGGTGAGAATAAATTCTTTCATGATTGCTGCTTAGCCCTAGAAATGCCTAGCAACTTGAATTAGTATTTTAAAATGTTTTCTATCAATGAATTTCAATTATTTCTACATATTGGTGTGTGTAATATTGTCTGAAAATTTTCTTATTTTAAGAGGTCTTTTAACTTATATTTTTGGTTGTGAGCCTAGCCTTTAATGGCTGAGCCAAGACTGGCCACACTAGTGGAAGCCCATGAACTGTGGACTGGTAGCTGTGGAGCCCCCATGGGACTGGACTAGGCCACCTGGATACAGAAGACAGTTGTTTGCCTCGAACTGTTTGGGGGGGCACCCAGGCAGGGGGATTGGTATCTGTCCCTGGTCTGTGGGTGGGCTTCTGGAATCTGGTGCCTGTGGTGTGACACCTTGCACAGCCTTGGTGCAGTGGGAAGGGACTTGGACCTGCCTAGGCTCAGTGTGCTGGGATTTGCTGACTCCCCATGGGAGACCTCGATTTTGGGAATGTGGGGATGCAGGGTGGCCTTGGAAAGAAGGCTGTGGCATGGAAGGAGAGAGGAGGAGGGGTCTGTGGATAGCATGTGGAGTGAGTAGAAAATTTCTTAATAAAGAAACATGAAAAACAAACAAACAAAACCAAAACAAAACAAAAGGTCTTTTAATTTAGCCTAATTGCTGTGGGATGTTCTGTATGGCAAATGTGTTGCTCTGATTGGTTAGTAAATAAAACACTGATTGGCCAGTAGTCAGGCAGGAGGAAGTATAGGTGGGACAAGAAGGAGAATTCTGGGAAGTGGAAGGCTGAGTCAGAGACACTGTCAGCTGCCGCCATGACAAGCCACATGTGAAGATGCTGGTAAGCCACGAGCCATGTGGCAAGGTATAGATTTATAGAAATAGGTTAATTTAAGATATAAGAACAGTTAGCAAGAAGCCTGCCATGGCCATACAGTTTGTAAGCAATATAAGTCTCTGTGTTTACTTGGTTGGGTCTGAGCAGCTGTGAGACTGGTGGGTGAGAGAGATTTGTCCTGACTGTGGGCCAGGCAGGAAAACTTTAGTTAAAAATGGCGCCCAACATGTTGGCAAGAGTTTCCACCTAAAACCTGAGAAAAGATTCTAAAATGGAGCTAAAAACAGCTTCCTAATTGTCTCTCTCAAATGAGTGGCAGCCTGCCGGTTTGAGCTAATGTTGGGTTCCTAGTGTGTGCGCTCGACCTGCTGTATGATGGGAATGAGGCCTCTGCAAGTGGCACATTAAGCTGCATGGTGGATTTAGCCTTTGCTAGTACAAAACAAAAATGAGGTTTCTGGGCTACATGCTGCTTGGATAAAAACATAGGCCACAATAGCTCCCAGAGCTGGTGGTAACCTGTGGGCCATGCAGGAAAACTTTAGTTACACGTAATACTTCCTTCAATCCAATTTTTTTTTTTTGCAGTCAGTCAGTCAGTCAGTAGCAATAATGTTTGAATACAGTTTGATTATAATAGTTTTATTTTTGTAATGGGGTAATATAAGGAAAGTTGAATGTATACAAAATTAATATTATGGATTTCTTAAAAGTCTATAACACCTGTAATAAGAGTCCACTTAGGAGTCTTTCTTTATGTAACTTCATATCCACTGAGTAAAAGCCTGTGTTTGATCCTGTCTTTTTCACATAATGTTAAGTAATTTTCATATCTCTCTTATAATTCATAGGCCTTTCTGTATCAAAACCAGAGTTAGTCACCTGTCTTGAACAGAACAAGGAACCCTGGATCATGAACATAAGGGAAGTAGAATGTAGAGACTCAGGTAAGTTGGAAGGAAACTGGTTAATTTTTGGATTACAAAGAAAGAAAAAAATAATAGCTTCATTTGGATTAGCCCAGCTCCTCAGTAGAAGTGATGCCTGAGAATTTTATTTAGAATTGTGTACTAGGATCAAGCACACAGAGAATTTTACATGATTTTCCCTCATTTACAGAATAGTGTTTAGATGAAATTTAGAATGCCAATACCAATTTCACAATGTATGTTGTGCTTTATTTTGTATTCCAATACATGTCTGAATTTTTCTCCTATGTGACAGTGATTCTAGTGTTTTTCTGTGGTTTTTGAAAAATTTTACAATGTATCTGGATCAATTTATTGTTATTTCTTTTACCCCCTTGCATACCATCCCTTTATCACACTAACCTAATGTCCTGATTCCCACATCCCATCTCATTCTCTCTATCAAAGAAATAACAGAAAATACATTAAAAAATTGAGGAAGATTTCTGCTGGCCAACTATTTCTGAACACAAGGCTTTGAATATGATTGATATACCCTGATGTTACTCAATTGAAAAACAGATTTTCTTACTCATGGAAGCTAAGAACTGCACATGTTCTAGTCAAAAAGTTGTGACTATTGGCCTACTTTCCATTTTAATAGCTGAGATTTTTATCCTTCTTGAGCTTCTGTGAGTTTTGGCCTCGCTGTCACACACTTGGTGATTGTATGGCCATTATTCCTATAATATTTGAAAGCTTCTTCCCTGGAGTCATTTTCCATTTTTTGTCTTTATGTTCTCTCTGCATCCATTTATTCATATGTGCTTGAACCCTGATGCAAGGATTAAGACAAAAGAATCCCAGGTAGGGATTAGTTCTCCAAAATCTCTATATTAAGCTTCTCTAGTGAAGGATGAGTGATCCAGAAATCTAATGGTATAACAATATGGCATTATTTGTTGGCACACAATTTCAAGTTTGGATATTGGCTACCCCATCATTTAGTAAAGATATTTAAATTGTTTTTAGATATATACATGGTTTTTTTTGTTTTAATAGTACTGGATTTAATTAATTTATGCGTGCAAGTATATTAGTACACACTTATTTTTCTCCCCTCCGGCCCCCCTCACTCCCCCAGCCCGCCCCCCATTCCCATCTCCTCCAGGGCAAAGCCTTTCCCGCGGACTGAGATCAACCTGGTAGACTCAGTCCAGGTAGTTCCAGTCCTCTCCTTCCAGGCCGAGCCAAACGATCCTGCTTAGGCCTCAGGTTTCAAACAGCCAACTCATGCAATGAGCACAGGACCCAGTCCCACTGCCTGGATGCCTCCCAAACAGATCAAGCCAATCAACTGTCTCACCCATTCAGAGGGCCTGATTCAGTTTGTGACCCTTCAGCCATTGGTTCATAGTTCATGTGTTTCCGTTCATTTGGCTATTTGTCCCTGTGCTTTATCCAACCTTGGTCTCAACAATTCTCATTCATATAAACCCTCCTTATTCTCACTAATTGGACTCCCAGAGATCCACCCGGGGCCTAGCCATGGATCTCTGCATCCAGATCCCTCAGTAGTTGGATGAGGTTTCTAGCATGACAATTGGGATCGCTCAATGACAGAGATATGGAATGAGATCTACATGAACAGCCTGGATATGAGTGGGGGTAGTGAAGGGCGAGGGTTGAGGGAAAGAGAGCTTGGGGGAGCAGGAGATCCCAGCTGGATGAACAACAGAGAGGGAGAAAAAGGAATAGGAGACCATGGTAAATGAATACCACATGAGAATAGGACGAAGCAAAGTGCTAAAGAGGCCCACAGAAATCCACAAAGATACCCCCACAACAGACTGCTGGCAATGGTTGAGAGTCAGCCCGAACTGACCTACTCTGGTAATGGGACGGCGAAACACCCTAATTGTCGTGATATATACATGTTTTAAAAAGCTTCTACAGAAGTACAGTTGTCTGTGTTTCTTCAAAAGATTTCTCCTGTGGTCCAGAGAGATAAAAATACTTTGCTGCAAATCTGATTACCAGAGTTCAATCACCAGGACACAGTGAGTGGAAAGAGGTTTCTGAAAACTACCATCCAATCATATACATGCCCACATATATAGTCAATAAATATATAAATATATTGTCAAGATTATCAAGAACAGGTCTATAATCATAGTTACTCCTCTTTGTAATTAAAATTCATTTAAATTTTCTGATATAAAATATATATTTTATACCAGAAAATACATATTTTATACCAGAACATTTGAATCAAGATTCTTATGCTTGGTGCTAAGGTTATTATCAGTCTCTCTTTCACCTATTGTACTGACTTTCCTTCCATCATAACTTAAAAATTGTCCCAAACTTTTGTTTCCCAATTCAGTGTCCCTCTATCTCAAATCCCTAATCAAAGAATTAAAGACACCTATTGAATGCTGTGACAAGGAGAATTGCCATCTGCCATGGGTTATTCCTGTTAGTGCTTGTCTAATGCAAAGTAGTGAGGCCTGAAATGATATAATCATTAACAATAAAGCTGGACTAACATTCTGAGGTTATATATTTTGTATATATACTTGAAAAATATTTACATAAATATATAACTGTAACAATTATCAACTGGAGGTTATATTATTGATTTGAGGATATGGGAGGAGTTGGAGGAAAAGTGGCAGGGATAATGTTAAAATGAAATAATATAATTATATTTAAATTAAATTTACACTTAAAAAAGAATTTTTGAATTTCACAAGTAAATTCTGAGTTATGATATTTTACTTTGAAATAGAATTCTACATTTCAGTCTACTTTGAACATATAAATTTTATTCAGTAGGTGTTTTATCAATGTGGTGCTTTTGGGGAAACAAAATTTCTCTGTGTAACTGCCCTGGCTGTCCAGAACTTGCTCTGTAGTCCAGGCAGGCCTGGAACTCACAGAGATTTGCCTGTCTCTGCCCCCAGAGTTCTGATATTAAAGCCTCTGTGTCCTGAGTGCTGGTTCTAAAGGCATGTGCCACCGCTGTCCAGCTTGCTTTTTTGTGTTGTTGAATAGAAACTTATTAAATATCTAAGACTTTTTGCAAAATACACATTGTAATGCACTCTGACCACCATTCACAGTCTGCATTCAAGTCAGTGAAGAATACTTTAAGAAAAAGTCAGACTGTGATTCACATTGAAGGGCCATCTGGGATGGTTCTATCAGTTAGTTACACTAGGAAAGGACATAGTGAGGCCAAGATCAAGGTTTGCTTTCCTGACAACTAATTTTATAGAGGAGAAACCCATCCATCTTAATGTTGCCCAGAACAACGTTGCCTAGTTGACACTATTGGCATTTTTTTATTGTCTGGACATATGATTTACTTTTCTCACCTTTCCTCTTTTTTGAGACAGGGTCTGTAACCATGTTGCCCTGGTTGGCCAGAAACTGAATATGTAGATCAGGATGGCCTAATAACCATAGAGAATCACCTGCCTCTGCCTCTGCCTCTGCCTTCCAATTGCTGAGATGAAAGGCAAGTCTTTTATCAATAGATATTCCTAGGAATCTGAAAAAATGAAAGACCTACAGAATTATCAATGTGATTGTGGGGATTTTGAAAGTTTCTGAATTCATGTTCATAAAGCTCTATGGACTTGATAGGCATATTTTTTCATGATCATTTTATTCTTTTTTCAACAATTACTCTTCCTAAATAACTACATATTAACATGTATTAAATAATCACAGAAAATCTATATGTGATTTTTTTATTTCTATAACTTTGTCATTTATCTGTTTTGAAAGAATATTTTGATCTAAATTGATAATGCAATTTCCAAATAAAAAGAATATTTTTAATAATGGTTAATAGTTTCATTTTGTATTCTAACAATTATATTTACAGTTGTTAGTTACATTACATGCTCAAAGAAGACCTTCTCAAATTTTTTGTATTATAAAAAGTAGTTCATGAAATGGCCTTCTCCATATTCATCATATTTGGACATTAATTCCCTATGGAAGAAATACTGAAGATTTTTGTTTAAATCTTTTTGCTACTTACCACATATTGGTGTCATTTTATAAAAAAGTTTGTATATTATTTTTTGTCTAATTCTACACAGTTAGATAATGATTGTCTTTCACTTCTTTCAGCTCTGTTTTGTTATCCCATTCATGAGTCATTCACAAAAGAGTATACAGATGATACTTGCCAATGAGAAATATCAGGACAGTTTGAATGTAATAGCCTTGTTGAATTACACATAAGAGAGTTCTGGACATGAAGATCTGAGAATGAAAAGCATGAATCATGTGCTGATGGAAATGATCTTTTTGTAGTCCCGATCACTGACATTCCTGACAGTATAGATGAAGAAGTTCTAGCTTCTCCTCACAAAGCTCACTCTGCATCATTTCCATTCAGATGCTGCAATTTCCATTCAACTATTCAAAATGACTCAAGACACACTGAAGGGAAACAACCAACATTCAAAGCATGTAGACAGTATTTCACCCACCTATCAAAATTTGAGGGGAATCCAAGATTCAGTTTTGGACAAATTCATAAGAAATTTGGGAGGATTTACAGGAGATGCTCAGACCTTTTCAGAATTAATGTAGTTCATACTAGAGAAAAAAATGTGCAAATGTAAAATATGTGGAAAGTTGTTTTCTACGTTATCAGCATTTAAGAAGCATCATAAAATCCATTTAACAAAAAAAGCATACAAATGTCCAGAACATGACAAGTTCCATTTCCATGAATCAAAATATAGAGGTCATTGTAAAATCCATACTGAAGAAAATGCTTTCAAATGTACAGAGTATGGCAATTCCTTTGCCCATGGGTTTTCTCTTCATCTTCCTCAGAGAAGTGATTCAGGAGAAAAACTTTTCATATATGAAGCACGTGGCAGGCCTTTTACTCAGAGTTCAACACTTCATATTCATCAGACAAGCCACACTGTAGAAAAACCTTACAGATGTAAAGAAAATGGCCAGTCACTTAACAAGGCCTCAAATTTTCAAGCTCATCAGACAGTATACATTGGAGATAAACTTTGCAAATGCAATATATGTGACAATCATTTACTAAGAGCTCAACACTTCAAATTCAAAAAAGAGTACATACTAGATTAAAGCCTTACAAATGAAAAGAATGTGGAAAGTACTTTATCAGATGCCCAACACTTAAAGTTCATCAAAGATTATACACTGTAGTGAAACCTTACATTTGTAATGTATGTGGAAATACCTTTAATGTAGGCTCTAATCTTTTTTTTTTTTTTTTTGGTTTTTCAAGACAGAGTTTCTCTGTGTAGCTTTGCGCCTTTCCTGGAACTCACTTGGTAGCCCAGGCCGGCCTCGAACTCACAGAGATCCGCCTGGCTCTGCCTCCCAAGTGCTGGTATTAAAGGCGTGTGTCACCACCGCCCGGCAAATCTTAAAGTGCATCAAAGAATACACACTGGAGAAAAATCATACAAATGTTCAGATTGTGGCAAGTCAAAGGAACTCAAATCTTCATGTTCATCAAAGAATACACACTGGAGAGAAACCTTATAAATGTTCAGATTGTGGCAAGTCATTTACTCGTAGTTCATCACTTCAAGTTCACCAAATACACACTGGAGATAAACTTTACCAATGTAAAGAATGTGGAAAGTCTTTTATTCAGATATCAGCACTTAAAATTCATGAAAGATTACACACTGGAGAAAAACCTTATAAATGTTCAGATTGTGGCAAGTCCTTTACTCAGAGCTCAAATCTTCATGTTCATCAGAGAACACACACTGGACAGAAACCTTATAAATGTTGAGATTTTGGCAAGTCCTATACTCAGAGGTCAAAACTTCATGTTAATTAAAGAATACACACAGTAGAAAAATCTTATAAATGTTTAGATTGTGGAAACTTCTTCACTCACAGCTCAAGTTTTCATATTCGTCAAAGAATACACACAGGATTACAATCTTAGAGATGCAAAGAATGTGAAAAGTTCTTTAGGCAGATCTCACATCTACAAAGACATCTCAAACTCCACACAGGAGAAAAATATTACAGATGTGAAGAATGTGGCAAGTTCTTTACCAGGGCCTCTACACTTCAAGTCCATCAAAGAATCCTAAATGGAGACAAAAGATAAAAATATACTGATTGTTACAAGTCCTTTGCCCATGATTCACATGTTCAAGGCCAATAAATACCCATTGAAAACAGAACCCTTAAAGTTGTAATGAATGTGTTATGTATTATGTCCTTTTCCCATGGATCATCTTCGCATAAACTCACTAAAACCATACATTGGAGAAAGCTTACAAATACAAAGCATGTGGGAAAATCTTATCTAGTTTTTTAAATCTTGATGATCATCACATAATCCATACTAGAACCTATACAATATCAAGAATGTTGCAGGTGTTATGGAGTCCTCTGATATTCAAGCCTCACAGAGTATCACTAATGGGAAGAAACTTAACACATGTACAGAATTAAAAAAAATTCTTTACAAGAAGCTAAAAACTTAGAACATGTCAGAAAATTCATGAAAGAAACAAACTCAATTGGTAATTATTACCCCAGTACTCATGCAATTAAAGGATTCTCTATAATATGGATAACAGAACAAAATCTTTAGCAAATGTTCAAACCTTACTCAATGTCAGATGAGTGACATCAGGAAGCCATATGCTTGGTGTGATTTTAGAAATATTTTACCAAGAAATAAAATTTATGTTCACAAAAAGTTCCTTAGGAAACAATCTACATACACAGCAATGAATCAAACAAAATTACACAATAATCATGTATTAAAATGACATAGGATTAATGTGACAAGATATGAAAGAAACAATAATTTAATATGTGAAGACTTATGCCAGGATAATATTATGGATAACTATTTCAAGTCAAAATCACTGCATAATTTACTGTATATTTTACGGTACAGGATATTGATCTTAGGCTGCTACAGCTTTTATATAAATATTTTTGTTTTGCTAATACTTGAGATTTTATAGAATATAATACAGATTTTTTAAACCAGTAATTATGCTGAAATTTTTTTCTATCACTAAATACAATAAAACGTTCAATTTCTGCTTCTCTGGAATGTTGGATATTTATTTTATAATGATATTGTATAATTAATGCCAATTACTGCTTTACAGAAAATGTCCAAAACATGTCATGAAAATACGAAGCATATTGTTTTGGGAAAATATAACAGATTCATTCACCAGAAGTATATAAAGGGAAAAAAATAAGGCCTGAGTAGGTCTGTGAGTTAACTAGAGCTGTTTACATGGACGGCTCTAGATCAAGGACCAAGACATAGACATACACAAAAAGGCAAACAAACTTCCCCCCATCACCTGAGGGCTGAAACATTATAAATCCTCTTGTGATCTTATAAAGATGTTAATACTTAGGGGGAAAAAACTCTCCACCATAATTTGCTCTTTTCAGAATTTAGGCTTCAACATTTCAAGGCTAAAGAGACAAAAAGTACTGAGATTAGTCGAACATGAGTATTTGCATAGCTTTAGATAGTAACTCTGCCTTTCTATTATCACCATGCAGTAAACCTTTAACTTTATTTGAATGTAGGTATTATTGACAAAAAACTTGTGATGGTGATTTCACCTCAGAGAACACAGACACCTCACCCCAGCTTTTCTTTGGGTCCCAGTGTTGTATCTGTTTGTTTTTTTCCTCATTCTCTCACCAATTTACTTAGATCTGTAACAAGAGAAATACTGGACAGGAAAGCAAGAGACAATAGTCTCTATTCAAACAATGAAGGAATTATTTGGGTGCTTGTAAGGAATTGTGTTCATAATTTCCCACTAAGAAAGAAATTGCCTGGTTGGGAATTTAGCTCAGTGGTAGAGTGCTTGCCTAGCATGCATAAGGCCCTTGGTTCGGTCCTCAGCTCTGAAAAAAAAAGACAAAATAACAAGAAAGAAATTGCCTACTAATGAGCCTGAGATTAGAATTTCTGCAATAAAATTTGACAGACTGAAATGAACAATAACAACCATCAGCAAATTCTTTCTAGCCTTAGAATCCATGAAAGTAAATATGAAACTAGTCCCTATATAAGCAAATAATCACAACTAGTTTTCAAAACTGGAAAGATGACTCATTTAATCCAGAAAATGTTGTTTCTTCAATGCCTGATCTCATAATTTTGTTCATGAACATGTAAACTTTTCAACTTGAAGAAAGATTAATTTATTTTAATGAACATGGTATATTATTTCATTGATGTAATACAAATATACATCTAAGATAGAAAGTTATACACATCATTTAACTATGTCTCATTATTTGTAACTCTAGGTAAAATTAATCTGGATCCCCTATAATTGGGGCACAATGGTTGATTAGTCTAGAAAACATTTCTTGAAGAAATTTTTACTGAACTAACATGCACAATATTGATGCAGCCATATCTGTTGGGAAGGGCAAAAGTCAAAAAACCATCACAGCTCCCTGAAGAAGATCCAGCAAACCTGAGCAGCATAATGGCTTCTATGCCATTTTTCATTTTGATCTTGATATGTTGCAGATTTCAGGACTTTTAATATTAGTACAATTTAGGGTGTCTCTTTCTTTGCCTGCTTGCCTTAGCACTGGCTACAAGTTCATTCCTTTATAAGCACTAGAGCATGCTTTCTCTGTATTTTAATGTATACTGAAGGCCAACTGAAATATCTAGCCTCATGAACAGAACAACTACTAAACTCTTCAAATTTCCATTGACAGGCAAAAATTATTGTACTACCTGGACCACAGATTGTGAGATGTTCTATTAAATCAGCTTTCTACATACATGGAGAGATACATTGTACCAGTCCTGATCATGTAGAGAACCTTGAATAATATAGTTTTTTTTACCTGCCCACAGAGGAAGATGTGATGACTGACAGTGATGTGCATAAAGATATTCATCCTAGCTCTATTATTTACTAAGTATTCAACTTTCCATGAAGACTACTCTTTATTATTACTTAATTTGCCAAAACTTTTCCCTGAATTTCAGGAATAAAACTCCTTAGTTAATGGGGCCATCACCCAACTTTCTGATAGGAGAAACACCTATTATGTTGTTTGTGGTCTAGTTCCAGCTCTTTTTTTCTCTGATTTTCTATAGTCCCTGTGACTACCAGATTAAAAGTACCTAGAATTCACCTGACCTCAGTGTGAAGACTCTGCTTTTGTGTCTTTCAATGTCTCTTTATTTGTTAATATTCCAGGTACCCTTCCATATGTGTGACAGAGAATCTCTCAGCTCCACATAGTACAGTGTGCTGTACAAGGTAGCTAATCATATTATGTAGAGGAAGAGAAAGGGGATGTGCCCATGAAGGGTAGGAAAAGATCAGGGTCTGCTATTTGAGCCGGGGGCAGATATTATTGAAATGTAAATCTCTGGTAGGTCAGAACAAGTCTGTGTCTGGGGTGGAAGACAGGATCAGGAACCATTGTGCTGTGTCTTTAAGCCCAGTGTAACCCTTTGTGAGGTGCTCTTGTCATTCAGGCCTCACTAGCCAATCATGTCTTTCAGGCAATCTGCTAGACAGAAGTTGTGCAGTGTCCTTCTGGTCACCAGTTTCAGGCTTGGCTTTGAGGAGGAGTTGATGCCAGTGCTTTTTTGTGATGTTCTGTGAGAGCTGCTGCAGGAAGCTGAGCAGAGAGCTTGGGCAAGCTGGTAAATTACAACATCATGAGTGAGGGTTTGCAGTCCCCAGACAGGGAGAAATGTCATCACATGCCCCGGCCATCAGGGCTTCAATGGGTTCTCACCCACCCCTAGGATGGAATGATAGGGACAGGAGACACAAAGGAAATACACCAAGTCAAGTTTCTGATCATGGTGCAACTTTATTTTTCTCCAAGAGGGTTTATATAGTTCCTGCAGGTTGGGGGGAGCAAGAAGCTGTTATCTGCACAAGGTGGGGCAGGCCAACAAGATGTTTTTATAGGATATTTAAAGGGTGAAAGAAAGATCAAGGGCTCTGACTCATGTCCTGTTGCTAGGCAACCTGACTGGAAGGTGATCTAGTTCCCTGTCTTATCGGGGGTCTGTATTTTTCCACCAACTAGAGATTCTGTCCTTGTCCTTGACATCTCCCCCTTCTCAGTAATGAATCTAAGGGCCAACATAAACCAAGTTCGAATGTTCTAAAAGGAGGGCTCTGAAAGAGGCTTTGCATGGATGATTACAGAGGCCCTATTCCTCTAAAGGTTGTGAAAAAAGGTCCGACAGGGAATGTCTCTCCAGACTCAAGCACCACAGGCATCCCCATAGTGTGGGAATCAATGGACTGTGCAGTTTTTTGAGGGAGCGGAAATGGGTAAGTGCAAGGCTGCTATTGCACAATCGCTATGCAACAGGACATATAATCTAGGCTCTCAGGATTTGGGGGTACCATGTTCCCCAGCCTGTGCAGTCCCAGCTGCACTCCAATCATGCCTTGAGTGAGCCTTTTTCCCACACACAGGTGCAGCCTCCCCCGAGTGAAGGGGTCAGTGTGGGGCATCTCTCGTCAGGGGAAATTTCAACCCCGGAGTCCTGCATATCAAAGCAGTGGTAATGAACCTGGATCTGCCTGGCTGTCAAGTCTATTATTTGGCTTTGAATGAACCAAGTGAGCCAGGAAAGTGCCCATGGCCCAAAGCCAAGGACCAGGAGCAGGCCTACAACAGGTCCTAGGAGGGAGGAAGGAAGAGTTCTTAGCTAAGGAAAGGTGGAAAACCAATTATGGAACCACTCAAGCTCTTGTTCTTTTCTTTTTCTCTTTTTCTAGTCCTTTTCTAACCTACCATACTGTCCTTGACTACCCCGGTGTGGTCTGTAAAGAAGCAACATTCCTCTTTGAGCCCAGTACAAAGGACACCCTGTTGTAGAAAGAGGAGATCCAGGCCTCTCCTGTTCTGTAAAACTACCTCAGCTAGGGAGGAAAGGGATGACTTGAGGGCAGAAAAATCCCCATTCAAATTGGGCAATATCCTCATCTATGGACAGTTGAAGCTCAGAGTAATGTTGGTTGGACAGGACCAGAAAGGCAATTCTTGTGCCTGTTCCCATTGCTCCAACCCCCAGAAGGACTGCTAAGGTGATGGCAGTAACAGGCTCCCGTCAAGGCAGTCATCTCAGCGCGGCTTCTCTTCCTAGAGATCTAGGAATTGATCTAAGGAATAATAGGTTAGTCTAGGTGGTAGGGACCTAAGTGCCCTGTGGCATCTCTGGTGCTACCCTATTTGCTGTGCTACCTGCAAGCCACAGGCTGTGTCAAGCAGACCCAACATGGCTATGACCTCCTGTGACACCAAGGCCAGCAGGTCCGACAAGCCTTTCTGACACCTTGGATGAAAATTCAGCACTCCCCTTGGAAACATGACCCCTGCTGTCAGACTGGATTAGTGACAAGCAGTGTCCCTGCTCAGCCCAGAACATGATTGACTAAGAGACTTGTATACTGTGTGAAAGGTCTCAAACACAGTTTGCTGTAAAGTTCCCACTGTCCCCCCACAGGAACTCTGAGCAGAGTGGTAACAGAGCTACAGGGCTGGTGGGGGTTGCTGTGAGCAAGAACAACAGCCTGGAGGGCTTGATGGAGGGACAGCATTTAAAACAGAAGAAGTTTCCTCAGGAGAGGGGCTGTCTCTCCTGGGCAGATCAGGTATATTTACAGCTCTAACCAGGCATTCTGGTAACCATCTGGGAGCAGAGTTTATCTCTTTTATGGCACCATTAACAGGACTTAGTCTTTCTGTGATGATCAGCAATGGTGTTAACGTTGAATGTTCTCCTACTTCTACCTCATATCATGAGAATCAGAAGGCTGTTGGCCTTTTCAGATCCCTCCTCCACCTACGGGTCCCTGTGACTCTCTCCTCATGAATGAAGGAACCGGCAGGGGCCGAGGTGGAAAAGCCCTCCCCTCCACCCTCCAAGACTCCATAAGCTCCCCTCCCCCCAGTGCCACCAAGACCCGATCCTCCACAACAGCAAGCATCCAGCCCCGCCAGCACTTCAGTTTTGGGAACCACCTCCAAGGCCGGCTCCGTCACCCCCCATAAAGACAAACCATGGCCAATACCTCCTTCACTTTGAGATCCTCCACCACCATCCCCTCCAGACCGGCCTTACTCTGTTGGAGCAGAAACATGATCTCAGAGACGGTCCCTGCTTTGTACACCAGAAGATTGCCCATCTAGAGACAAAATGTCCCCCATCCTCTCTAGCCGCCCAGGGGACTCATGGTTGCCTCAGCAAATCCCAAAAGCACCAGTAGCTACCCCAAGCCTTAGTTGCTGGCAGGCAGGGTTTGCATTTTCAAAGGCCAAGTGTTTAACGAAGGTACTTTTGTTTTTGTCCTGCCCGAACAGTCTCTCGGCTGGGAGGGAATTTTGCCTGTGCTGCATTTGTATCATAGGGGGAGTTGCCAAGAAGTTTCTTTAGCGTCCAAGTTTTTGAGGACAGCTGTTCAAATGAAGTAGTGGGAGTGGAGAAGGAACAAGGAAATCTGTAACTGGTTGTGATCAATTAGCTGTAAACATCACTACCCTCGGACCAACCCTCCCGGGAGACCTCCTCGGCAGGGTCTAGAGGGAAGTTAGAGGTAAAATTGTTAAGAAAGGGATAAAGATGGGCAGGAGCAGACTCCTGGGGATTCCTAGATTTAAAAGTCATGAGCATCCCCTCTTCCATAGAGCGCAGGTAGTGATCTGAGGGACAGACCGAAGGTGCTCGAGAAAGCACTGGGGTCTTAGGGCAGGTAGAGGGGGAGCAAAAGGCTTCTTTGAAGATTTTTTCTCCTATATTAATAAGCTCTTCTATATCAGGGGAATATTTATAGACCCTGAGAATGTCACTAATAAGCTTCCAGTAAGAAAATGTGGTGACAGGAACCTTCTCTAGTCCAAAAGTCCTGTAGTAATCATCTAAACAGTCCCCAAGATGTGACCAATTTTTTTCATCTATGGTTCCTTTTTGGGGGAACCAAGGACATGTGTCTATAATATAATCAAAAAAGGCTCTAAGATCTTTTTCTTTACCCTAGTTCCTTGTATCTTGAGGGCCTCTTTTAGGCCAGAAAGGAATAAATCTTGTGACGATGTTGCCTGTCCCATGGCTCATCACTTTCTTACCTGCGTCATATCCACTGTCCTCCGGGATCACGTCCTGAACCGGGCGATTTCAGCGGGATCTAAAAACGTCACTAAGGCCTTGGTCTTCCACCAAGAGATGATGTTATGAATCCTCAAGAGGTGGTTTCATCTACGTTGGGCGCCAGTTTGCCCCACCTGCAGGACTTCAACGGGTTCTCAACCACCCTAAGGACGGAATGATAGGGACAGGAGATACAAGGAAATACACCAAATCTAGATTCTGATCAAGGTGCAACTTTATTTTTCTCCAGGAGGTTTATATAGTTCCTGCAGGGTGGGGGGAGCAAGAAGCTGTCATCTGCATAAGATGGGGCAAGCTAACAAGATGCTTGTATAGGATGTTTACAGGGTGAAAGGGTCAAGGGCTCTGACTCAATGTCCTGTTGCTAGGCGACCTGACTGTAAGATGATCTAGTTTCCTGTCTTATGGGGGTCTGTATTTTTCCACCAATTAGAGATTGTGTTCTTGTCCCTGACAAAAACCAGTATTTCTCTTATACTTGTTGTGTCTGTGCTGTTTAGTTAAAGGGGGAGTTAGTGTCAAGTGTCAGGGAAAATTGACATGGAGAAAACTTAATCCGTATACCACCCGTCTATGAGGACAGAAAGTCAAATTGAATTCAATGTGGAAATCTTATATTTGTTAATCTTCCTTTACTATGTACATATCATATGTCACTATGGATACAAGCCATATGAGCATAGGGATATAGAAACACATAACATACCTCTCTCTCAGAGCATTTAGAAAATAAGTAGAAGTCCCAAAATGAATATAATTGTTAAAATTGATTCAAGTATACAAGTATTGGTTTTTTAGCTTCCTTGTTAATACATCAATGAACTCACACTACAGAAAAGTCTTGAGTTCTAGGACTGTGCAAATATTACATGTGTGTAAACACAGTGATAAAACCTAAAGAACAGATTCCTTTTTAGTGTGGGAACAAACTGTAAATTTAATTCTTAAAGATGTAAAGAGTCAACAGCATATTGACCATGGTAAAATTTTAATGTGCCAATTATCCTTGTAGGCATAAAAGAAGCCAAACTGGAGAGGAACTTTCTGTATATACTCAATATGGTAAAGATTATGCATATGATAGTCAGCATCAAAAGCATAAAAGATCACATCCTGGAGAGAAACCCTATGAATGTAATCAGTGTTGTAAAGCCTATGCTCATCACAATACACTTCAAATTCATAAAAGAAAACATACTGGAGAAAAACCCTATGGTTGTAATCAGTGTTGTGAAGCCTTTGCTTATCATGATGCTCTTCAATTACATAAAAGAACACATACTGTAGAGAAACCCTATGAGTGTAATGAATGTGGTAAAACCTTTCGTTATCACAGTGTTCTCCAAGTTCATAAAAGAACACATACTGGAGAGAAACCCTATTAATGTAATGAATGTGGTAAAGCCTTTGGTTATTATAGTCATCTTCCAGTACATAAAAGAACACATACCAGAGAGAAACCCTATGAGTGCAGTGAATGTGGTAAAGACTTTGGTCATCCCAGCGCCTTTCAAGTACATAAAAGAACACATACTGGAGAGAAACCATATGAATGTAATCAATGTGGTAAAGCTTTTGATTATCACAGTAATCTTCAAGTACATAAAAGAACACACACTGGAAAGAAACTCTTTGAATGTAATCAATGTGGTAAAGCCTTTGCACAACATGGTGCACTTCAATTGTATAAAAGAACACATACTGGAGAGAAACCCTATGAATGTAATCCATGTGGTAAAGCCTTTCATTATCACAGTAATCTTCAAGTTCATAAAAGAACACGTACTGGAGAGAACCCCTATGAATATAATCAATGTGGTAAAGCCTTTCACAACAGGGTGCTCTTCAAGTGCATAAATGAACACATACTGGAGAGAAACTCTATGAATGTAATCAGTGTTGTAGAACCTTTGTATATTACAGTAGTCTTCAATGGCATAAAAGAACACACACTGACGAAAAACCCTTTGAATGTAATGAATGTGGTAAAGCCTTTATTGATCACAGTGCTTTTCAAATGCATAAAAGAATATATACTGGAAGGAAACCCTATGAATGTAATAACTGTGGTAAAGCCTTAGTATGTCACATTGCTCTTCAAAGACATAAAAGAACACATTCTGGAGAGAAACCATATGAATGTACATAGTGTGGTAAAGCCTTTGCACAACACAGTTATCTTCAAGTACATAAAAGAACACATACTGCAGAGAAAACATATGAATGTAAATACTGTGACAAAGCCTTTGCACATTATAGTAATCTTCAAGTACATAAAAGAAGTCATACTGGAGAAAAACCCTGTAAATGTAAACAATGTGGCAAAGCCTTTGTACAACAGAGCATACTCTTCAAGTACATAAAAGAACACATACTAGAAAGAAATCCTATAAATGTTATTAATGTCTTAAAGCCTAGTCACAATACATGGTAACCTTATAACTGTATAATGTCTAGTGTGTAATTGATCTCTTAATGCCTTTGAATATAACAGTAGACTTAGGGTATCTAGAAGATCTTATAGTAAAATGAATCTAAATATATATGAATTGGTATGATCTTTAGCCAGCATAAGGTTTGAGGTTGGATGTAGCTTGTTCTGTTCCTTCGATCTTTCAGTGTTCACTACAAGTACTTGCTCCAGGTTTGTTTTTATTAACAAGACCTTTTTAAATTTGTCTATTTCTGGTGCCCAACTTATCATGTACAAATTCATGTAAAAGCTACTTTTCTGTGGCCTTACAGGCCCCAGCGAAAGCCTGAGTTGCATGGGGCTGATTGTGGTGGTACATGCTGGTAGGATTTGCTGACAGATGCAGAAGCAGGAAGATCTCAAGTTCAAGGCTAGCCAGGGAGGCTTGTTGAGGAGAAGCTGTGGTTGGACAAGGCTACAAATGGTATTGGTGGGACCATGGAGGTGTTGGCTTCTGCTTCAAGTTGCCAGCTGCTTCTCATCATGTTGGTGGTGATGGAAACACTGCTACTGGAGACAAAGAGTTTACTGCTGCTTGTTCAGAGAACAAGTGCCATGACCATCTTGATACAAGAAAGCATTAACAATGGTCAGTTTGGAGAAGTTTGGCGAGGCAAGTCGAGGGAAGAAATTGCTGTGAAGATATACTCTTCTAAGGAAGAACATTTGTGGTTCCAAGAGACAGACATTTATCAGACTGTGATTGCTCCAAACCACAGATGAGGCAAAAAAATCTGCAGGGAACCATGACATGCCTAACAGCAACTTTCAAATTTTCAAAAGGATGACAGAATCCCACAATGATGATTCCACATGGAATATGATAAACCAATAAGCTGATTAACACCACCGAAGGATATGCTTTGGACTAAAAACTGCTCAAGACAATTTTGAGATGGCTAGCTGAGATGATTCAGCTTCACAGACTTCTTGAAATCCCATTGTGCAAAGACTGGACAAATCATACAGGATTGACAATTAACCCAAAATTTTCCTTTCAAAAATCCATAAAGATCTCTTCACCTCTAGACAGCAGAAAGTAATTTGAAGAATTAAACAACCACATTCCCAAGAGGTAGAGTGGTTGGTTTTTTGGTCATTTAAAGAGTTATGGATATTGTCATTATTTGTGATGGTTGGTTACAAGATGTTAATACATTAATTGTCAAAAAAAGTTAAACAAAGAAGATTAGATACAGGGTTCTTGTTTTAAAAAAAGGAAAAGAAAAAGAAAAAAGGATATAGAAAAGGGTAGTTTGTTGATTCTACTCTGAAAAGAAAAAAATGAAGACATAGAAATGATAAGATAAAATGTAGGTTTTTGAACCACTTAGAAAAGAAAAAAAGAAAGAATATGAATATAAGATGAAAAGATTATTGAATATACTTTTGAAAAGGAACTACTTGTTTTAAATAAGGTAAGTAATGAAATTTTTGTCTGAATTAATGAAATATTAATGAACTGGACCTTGTTAATGTATATAATAAAACTTTTTGTTTGAATTTGTCAAATTTTAATGGGCTAGAGATTATTAATGTAATTCTTGACTGTGTATATTGAGTATACTTATTGTACTTATTGTATATGCTTTGTCATATTAGTTTTTACTCTTTTATATTAGATACAAAGGGAAAATGTGATAATATTTTATCTATGTACATTAATAAAACTTATCAGGCATTAGAGAACAGAACAGCCACTAGATTAGACAAAGAGGCCCGACAGTAGTGGCACAGACCTTTAATGCCAGCACTTGAGATCTCCTGTCTTGCGTGAGAAAGACACATGCCTTTAATTCCAGGAAGTGATGGGAGAAAGCAAAAAAGTATATAAGACATTCAGACCAGAAACTAGAGGCTTTTTAAGCTTTTAGGCTTTCAAGCAGCAGTTCAGCTGAGATCCATTCAAGTGAGAATTCAGAGGCTTCCAGTTTGAGTAAACAAGATCAGCTGAGAAGTTGGCCAGGTGAGGTTAGCTGTGGCTTGTTCTGTTTTTCTGATCTTTCAGCATTCACCCCAATACCTGGCTCCAGGTTTGATTTTATTAATAGGACCCTTAGAAATTTGTCTACTGAGGTTTTTTACTCTATATAAAAATATGACACATGTCAATAATCTGTTAAAGAATTATGATGTCCTTTATTTTGTTTATATTTGGAAAATTATATGGACAAAAGGTCTATCAATTTAAATGATAAAATAACCCTCTTAGATTTCATACTTCTATTCAATCACATGAGGTAATGAATGAATCCAGATATAAAAGTTCACAGGTGTATATTATTGCCTTTTTTGTTGCTTTGATAACACATCATTCTAAGTGAACTTAAAAAAGAGTTTATTTTGGCCCTTCATTCCAGAGCAATATATGTACCATTTGTAAGTGGCATGGAAACAAGTATCAGACATGGCAGCTAATGCAGGAGGCTAAGACTTCACATTCTTTACCTGGAGAATAAGCAGAAAGTGTAAATTGGAAATGCTGTGCAGATGTAAATTCTCAGGCTAACCCCAGTGACGTATTTCATCCATCAGGGCAGCATTTCCTAAGTCTTCCCAAATAGTATCACAGACAAGAATGATTGATTTCTCTGACTTCAAGCCTACATGTTGCTTGTTTTTACATGAATCACTTCATGATGGAGAAAAACTCTGTAACTTTTGAGATTCCTGAACACCTTTGTGACAGGAATTACATAGAAAAATATTTATGATGAAAATTAGTTTAAAGATTTGTTTTCATTTTAATTATGCAATGTTTGTGCGTCTTTATGTGGGTATGTGTATGTGCACTCTGGTTTTTAAGAAGGTTAGACCCTTGGAGCTTCTTGTAGCAGGAATTACTGAAGGAAGTCATCAAAACCCAGACCTTGGTCCAGGGAATGAACTTGTATTAGAGGCTTGGCCATGTCTCTATCCCTCTCAGTATTATAAAGCTTTTGTTTTATATCATCTTTATTAAGACTTTAGACATAACAGTTGTTTTCATTTTCAAGGAAAAAAACTTGTTTCAAGCCTTTTTCATTGTAGCCTTGAAATAAGTAAATTATTAATCAAGTTCACTAAAGACTGGTGTGAAGACCACATTGTGGCTTCTATTTTGCCACATTTGAGGTAGATATTGAAGTGTGAGATACTTGTGGCAAATCTAATTAATGATGTTTATTTTGTGGACATATATTCCTTTTGTGGATTTTGTTCATCTTTTGTGCCTTCACTTAGTGAGAATTATTTATCTGCTGCAATGTAGAGAATGGTATGGCTATCATCTAAGTGTTCCATTTTTGTTTAACTGTCACCTAGCATGTGATGTGTGTGTGTATGTGTGTAATATAGGCCATGACATAAGTGTGGAGAATAGAAGAGCACTTTATGGCATCTACATTTGTCTATCTTCATATAGTGATCCTAATGAGGTCACAGCCTTGTACAACACAGACATTTCTAATAGAGCTGTCTCATTGATGCTCAAATAAGATTAGTTGTAAAACAGTAAAATATTGTTTGTTGTGTTGTAAATATGTTTTCATTGAAATATAATGGAAAATAGGAGAAATTGAATAATAAATCCTATTTGTGAATAAAATGACATACTGTTATCATTTTTGTTTTTGTTTTTATTGCATGTGGAATTAGTTAGTTAGTTAATTCTGAGGACCAAATATTTGTTTATAGCACTTTCTCAGAACAACAAATGAATGTCAGAGAATAATTTCTGTGAGTAAAGATGGTTGCTGCCAATCCTGATGTCCTGTGTTCAATCTTTAGGAAACCCATACTATTCATACAAAATTTTATCTTCTTTCTACACTTGTGGTATGGCATATGCACACTCATATACCAGCACATACATAAATAATTTAAAAACCCAAACAAGTGCCACTGAGGTCACTGACAACCAAATGATTTCCTGTTTTTGCTACAGACATGTGACCAATAACAACATACATAAAATGTGAATAAACATTTATATCTTCAGATTCAAATCTCTAACAGCCCTGGTTAACATATTATTTATCTCTGGGGTTTTTTAGAGGTAGTCCTGTTTTAGCTAAGTTGTTCTTTGTGTAAATTATTATTTCCTAAGCATTGGTAAATCCTTTATAACACCAATTATAATCTTCAAAGTTGCAGCTATTAAGTGGAGTGCTACCTAGTACATAAGATGCCATTTACAACTTCCTTAAATTAACTCCAAATGAATTAACACCTACATGTCAAATGCAAAATGCAGAACTTTCAATGTACTTGAAACTAGGCCTTTCTGAGTTTGGCAATCTGCATAAGCTTTGGGAGGTTTCTCTAAGAACCTGATGTATAAAGCAAAAACATCTCCACCTCCAATACTGGGAATAGGCTTTGGAGACCTGGTAAAAGAAAGGGTTTCTTCAGATCCTCAGAACCCCACACTTTTTACACAAGGGGCTGTGGTTATCAGTCCCAAAACCACTGTGGACTTTCTTTATAATGTTCTTGAGTTATGCTGTGTTCTTCATTTGCAAAATTGTCTGATTAGCCTCCTTTTGACTTGATACACTTCATTTTAAAACTGAACCCATTAATTTTCATTAGCAAGAGACTTGCTGTTGAATTTGGCACAAATCTCAGGCAGCTGGGAAATGTCTGTCCTTAGATTGCAATGCTAGTCTGGGAACCACTGTGTTGTGTTCCTTCTGCTTACCTGGTCCTGTCACTCAGTCTTCACTAGCCAATCAGAGCCTCCAGTGGATCCATCAGTCACATGGGTGTGTTCTTTCTGGAGCCAGGTGTCTGGTTCAGCTATTTTCCTTTGGAAATCGGAAGTAGTCACATGTGCTGTGTCTTGGGCTCTATCTTGGAGAGAGTGAGTCAGCTCAACAGCAGCACCATGGTGAGTAAGGAGTTGCGCTCCATGGATGTGAAGGAGCATTGGACCAATATGAGTGAGGGGCTGCTGTCCCCAGGTGGGAAAGAGTGGCAAGCAAAGTTGAGTAAGAGGATGCTGTCCCCATGCAGGCAGGTGGATCAACCCACTGAGGCTCTGGAGCTGGTTTGGAGGGTCCTCCTCTGGCTGGATGGGAGAAAGCTTCCAGACATAGAGTTCAGCATGTTCTTGTCTGCCTGTGTCTGCCTGGTCCATCATGGCCCTATGTTGTCCTTGTAAGTTCCTGGGTGGGGTTGGCTGCTTCTGAATAACTTCACTCCCTGGGCTGTATCTGCACAGAGCATTGGTAGCAGATCTCTACTGAGAACTGTCCTTGTTGTTAATGCCACTTTGAAATTCTGGTGCCTGTATTGCTTATATTGTCAAATGTGGAGAAATTTTACCAGATTTACCAAACTTGGAGGATGCCATACCTGGGAAGAGGAATAGGAAGTGCTCTGGGAGATTGGTAGATTTTACTAAACTACCAAATCCCCAGATTAGCATCCTGTCTGACCATAGTATGGAAGGACACACCTGAGGTTTTTGCTCTCTACATCATTTGATCTCTGATCACCCATTAGGGTAACTACTAATGTCCCAAAATGCAACTGGGTAGTCCTAGCTAGAAGGGACTCAGGAAGATTTAGCAATCAGTAGCACCAATAGGAGGTAGCTTACAAGTTCTTCCCAGGATTCTCTTCTTGTTTTGTTGTAGGGAGCTTTGAGGAAGCCCACAAGCCATGCCATGGTGTGTGTGAGGGCCACTGTCCCTAGACCAGCAAGAGCAGGTTGGTTGAGCTATCAGAGCTGCTTGGAATGGGATGGAACATGAGCCAGACTGAGGTTTGTTGCTCCTGTGGTAATCTGAGTAGTGGTTTTTGTCCTCTGAGCTTTGTGGAGTGTGGATTCCCTGGGGATGGGAGGCTCTGCCATCCTGGCATGGGAGAACATGAGCTTGTATTACCACTGCATCCTGCTATGTAATTGAGAATTGCTTTGACCTCCTAATCCTGCGTTTGCTGCCCAGCACTAGATACACAGTCCTGCAAATCCCATCAGTCTGGATAATAGAATGTGCACATAAATGACCCTGTGTTTTGGATGAGGAATATGGAGTGCTCTAGGAGAGTGGAAAATATCTTCTAAAATACAAACTTTCTTGACTAGGCCCTGTCTTCTGGGCTGGAATGGCAGAGCTGGAAGCAGTGTGCTTTCTGAATTGTTTAATCTCTGAACACCCAGTAGGGGAGCTGTTAATATTCTGAGGCCCAGGAGGATAGCCTTAGCCAATGAGGAACTCTGGGAAGGCTTAGCAATGTGGCGTCCTGGTGGCAGATAGCTTGTAGTTTCATTCCAGGATTCTTCTCTGCTTCTGCTGTAGGGAGGGGAGTTGTAAGGAAGACCAAAAACTAAGCCATGGTGGGTATAGAGTGTTCAGAGCAGGTCTGTTCATCGGTCATTTGTGTTGGAATTCACATGGACCATGAGGCAGACTTTGCTTCTGTTGGTCCATATGGTGGCCTTGGCAGTTATCTTTGTCCTCAGAACTTCCCTGTGGATGGATTTCCTTGGGAGGGGAGACTCTGCAGCCCTGGCATGAGAGGATATAATGCTTGTAGTTTCACTGTTCAGTGTGCACACATAGATGTGCTTTTGGTGTGCAGTGAGAAGGCAGATTGGAAAACTGAAGGTCTGATTTCTAGAAGTTCTGAACATTGCACTTTTCTTTCATGGTTGTCTTATAAATGCTACAAATATTTAGAAACTGATAGAAAAGTGGGGATGTGGACCATCTTTCAGTAATATGTGATTAGAACCTTCTAACTTGCTGCTACCACCAGCTACAAAAGTGTTTTTCAGTGAAATTTCATTCTAGGGGATAAAAAAAATTTCTGAGCTGCAGAGGTTAATCAGATGTGCATGGTGTTGGATGGGTGGATAGGGCAGAATCAACTCTTGGGCGATAATTCATGTGACAGGAAGTATTCATAACTAATAGGAAGCCTTTGTTTTATAATTTGGGAGCTGATTGGTGGTTCAAAAGAAAGCCTGCTCCATGCCCTCAATTACTGTCTCAAACTGGTTGTTTCATTTTTTTTATTTATATGTCTATGCACAGAAATAAATATGAGCTGCTGAGTCCATTTGGTATTTCTTCTATTTATATGATTTCAGTGCAGGCCACTTTGTTTTGGATAAACAACTGGGAGGCTCATCCCTGGGAAAAAGAATTCTCCCTCTTAATAGTCATTAGTTTTCTGTAGCACATTGTCTAGGGAGAGAGTCTTATTAGACTCTTCCCCTGAAAATTCTATATCAGTATGTGTACTGGCCATATTTTCTCCTTTACCTAAGATTTTCTTGCAGGGCTCAGGGTCTGTCTACCTTGCCAGCTGTGACTCTGGCTTCCCAGCTCCTGTATGATTCCAGTTCTGGAGGTCCAGGACTTTATCAGGGCCCTGTGGGTACACTGCATGGACTGTCCTGCTGTCTCCACTGACCTTGATCTTAGAGCAGCTTTTCAATTTACATGACAAGCACTCCTCATCGTGTATCTATCCTCAAAACTGAGGTTATCACAAAATCCTTAGGTCCTCTGAATGAGGCTAAAAATATTATCTAGCAGGGTATTTCCAGGAGGGGGGAATGTCTGTGAAGCAGGATTTGTGGGTTTGTCTCTGAGGGTCTTGCCTGGGGGTGCATCTGGAAATTGCTGTTCTTGTGAGGAGAGGACTGATGTAATTTCTGTTGAGTTTGCCTCAGGGAGAAGTTCTGTTTAGTTGGTGATCTGCAGGCATGGCCCTGAGTGGAAGGAAGGCAGGGCTGCAGAAGCTCACAGGCCCTGTGCACCAACCCATCACTTGTCTTGCCTATCTCAAGTGTCTGTGGAACTGAAGGGGGTGTTTATAGAGTGGCCCCAGCCCTGATCATTTGCAGTCCTGGAACTATTCCATGCAAATGTCTAGAACCTGAATCGAGCTGGAAAAGGTGTTAACAAGGCTGGTGATGAAATCCTGGGAGGTGGAGGTCTTAGTTCTGCTGCTGTGGATGTTCAGAGTGGCAGGATGCAGGAAATAACCCAGGAACAGCTAGCTCTGTTCATATGGGTGAGAACCTGATAAAGGCAAATTGAGGTAGATGTCTACCTACCATTTTAAAGGACCTTCCTGTTACCAGGTTACCTTCTGATTCTTTAGCCTCTAATCCACTCTCCAGACCCTTCTTTGCATCCAAATTCTTTCCAAATACTTCCTGTTGCCCAGCTGCTTTACAGAGCTTTCCATGGGTCCCCAGTTTCTCTCAGATTTCAGGTATTGATATGTAACATAATGTTCCTTGGACTGCATGAGGTAAAACTGGAAATGTTATAAAGTAATAAGCTCATAACTATTGCTTTGAGACATTTGTTATTTTGTATTTAAAACACTCATTATATTGTCTATTATGAGAATAATGGAGCTTGATATTATAAATTATTACTGTTTCTATAGATTGTGGTTTTGGTCTGTTGGAAAGAGTTGTGGTAATTGCATTAAGAATGGCAAAGACCTGCCAAACAACTGACAACAAATGTTGAAGAAGATGTAGGGTAAAAAGGTAATGTCATGATCAAGAAAGATATCTGTAGTTAGTGTGACAAAAGTTATATATGACGCTGATGGTCATCACACCAAGTTCACACTCACGATTACTAAGTTCCTAAAACTCCTGCCTCAAGGCTGCTCACCTGTTCTAAGTAGGTTTGCTGAAGGTCAGGTCCAGTCTCTAACATTTATCTGTTTTGAGGATTAGGATCCTGGGAGTGCAGGCAGATGAGCCACAGAAGACCCAGCACCATGTACTCATGAGCCCTGACTACAAAAATTAGTGGTGGAACAGAAAAAAGCATCCTGGGAAAGGGAGTCAAACACATACTGATATTGGACTGTTGTAGAGAAAGGCATGCTGGGAAATGACCTGAGGGGCATGATGGGAAATGTAGTTTGTAATACACTAATACTGAGAAAGGCATCCTGGGAAATGAAGTCCAACACCTAGTGATGATCTAATGTGAACTGGAGGTTTCCTCCCAACTCCAGAGCCATGACAGGATATGCAGTTTATAAAACAATGACAATGTAAAGAGAAAAGCATGATGGGAGATGAAGTCCAGACCTGAGAGACACCTAACCCTTACCCTAACTTTGACCCTGACTCTGACCTTACCTCCTGACCCTGACTCTGACTCTAAAACTAACCCTAACCCTAACCCAAAACTTAACTGTAACCCTAAGCATAACCTTAACCCTTAAACCTAATCCTGACCTCCTGACCCTGACCCCCTGACCCTAACCCTATGACCCTGATCCCCTGACCCTAAGCCCATGAACCTGACCCCCACCCTCACACTGCTGAGGGCACAACAAACCTGCAGATAGTCACGTCCATGAGCTGAGGACTGTGACACATGCCTAGGGCCCTGGACACCTGCTGAACAAAAGAGAAAACTCCTGAGGACACACCTGGGAAATGGAGTAGTCCAAATGTCAGTGTGCTGTGGAGAAAGGCATTCAGGGAAATGAAGTCCAAAGCATACTGATAGTATAAAGAAGGAACAGGAAGTTTCAGTCTGCCTCAACAGGCACAATGGGAAATGTAGTTTTTAATATATAATACACAGAAAGGCATCCTGGGAAATTAAAGTCAAAGCATATGATGGTATTAAGAGGAAACAGAAAGTTTCTTTTTGACCCAAGAGGCATGATGGGAAATGTACTTTCTAGAACCATTCTAATGTACTGAAAAGGAAACTTGGAAAATGGAGTCCAATCCATACTAATGGTGTCATCAAAGGCATCTTGGAAGAGGACACAAGAGGTATGATGGGAAGTGTAATTTGTAGCACACTGGCAATGTAGAGAAAGGCATCCTGGGAAATGGAGGCCAAAAAGAAATGATGATATAAAGATAGAACAGGAAGTTTCCTTCCAACTTGAGATCCATGAGGGGATATGTAGTTTCTAGAACATTGCAGATGTAGAGAGAAAGGCATCCTGGGAGATGAAGTAAAGACGGAGAGAGCCCTAACCATGACCTTGATACTGACAGTAAACCCGGAACCTACCCAGACACTGCTGAGGATAACAAACCTGTAGAAGGTCAGGTCCACCTGCTGAGGCCGTATACATGCTGAGGGCCCTGGACACATGCTGAAGAAAAGGGGAAAATCCTGAGGACACAGGACACCTGGGAAATGGAGTCCAACATGTCATGGTGCTGTGGAGAAAGGCATCCTGGAAAATGAAGTCCATAATATAGTGATGCTGAATAGAAAGGCATCTTGCGATATGAAGTCCACAATGTCATGGTGCTATGGAGAAAGGCATCATGGGAAATGTAGTCCAACTATAGTGATGCCATAGAATAAGACATCCTGGGAAATGAAGTACATATGTACTGATGCTGTAGAGAAAGGCATCATAGGAAATGGAGTCTAAAATATAGTGACACAATACACAAAGGCATCCTGGGAATTAAAGCACAAAACTCTGATACAATAAGGAGAGGTATCCTGGAAAATAACCCCAGTAGCATGATGAGAAGTGTAGTTTATAATAGACATACAATAAAAAGAAAGTCATCCTGGGAAATGGAGTACAAAGCACACTCATGGTATAAACAGGGAATAGGAAGCTTGCTTTTGACACAAGAGGCATGATGGGAAACATTTTAGCATAGATAATACATAGAAAAGCATGCTGGGAAATGGGGTTCAACAGGTAGCGTTGCCAAAAGGAAAGGCATCCAGGGAAATGACGCGAGTGGCATGATGAGAAATGTAGTTTGGAATATAAGGCCAATATTGAGAAAAGCATCCTGGGAAATGGAGTCCAACATCGAGCAATGCTATAAGAAAAGAGATCCTAGGAAATTATCCAAGAGGCATGATGGGAAATGCAGTTTCTAGAACCATTCTAATGTACTGAAAAGGAATCCTGGGAAATGGAGTCCAATCCATACTGATGGTATCATCAAAGGCATCCTGGAAGAGGACACAAGAGGTATGATGGGAAGTGTAATTTGTAGCACACTGGCAATGTAGAGAAAGGCATCCTGGGAAATGGAGGCCAAAAAGAAATGATGATATAAAGATAGAACAGGAAGTTTCCACCCGACTTGAAATTCCATGCGGGGATATGTAGATTCTAAAATATTGCAGATGTAGAGAGAAAGGCATCCTGGGAGATGAAATCAAGATGGAGAGGGAACTAACCCTGACCCTGATACTGACAGCAAACCTGGAACCTGACTCTAACACTAATACTAACCCAATACCTAACCCTTACCCTAACCCTAACCCTGAGGAGCAAAGGAAACACCTATCCCTAACCAATAACCCTAACCAATAATCATAGCTGTAACACTGTACTAACACTAACCCTAACCCTAACGCTAAATTTAACCACTAACCCTAAAACTAGCCCTAACCCTAACCACAAAATCTCCCTACCATAACCATAAAAACTCGTAACCCTTAACCCTAACCAGAACCCATTGACAGTAACCCCTGACCCTAACACTAACCCTTAAAAATAACATTAAACCTAACTCCCTAACCCTAACCCTAACAACCTGACCCTAACCCCCTGAACCTGACCCCTGACCATGACCCATACCCACACACTTCTGAGGCAACACAAACCTGCAGAAGGTCAGGTTCACATGCTGAGGCCCTACACCTGCTGAGGGCCCTGAACACCTGCTGAAAAAAAGGGAAAATTCCTGGGGATACAGGACACCTGGGAAATGGAGTCCAAAATGTCATGATGTTATGGAGAAAGGCATCCTGGGAAATGAAGTCCAGAGTAAAGTGATGCTATAGACAAAGGCATCCTGGGAAGTAAAGTCCAACACCTACTGTTGCACTCAAGTGTGAACAGGAAGTGTCCTCCAAACTCAAGAGCAATGATGGGAAATGGAGGTTCTACTCCAATGCTGATATAGAGAAAAAGGAATCCTGGGAGATAAAGTCCAAAACATAGTGACAATATAGAGCAAGATAGCGTGGGAAATGAAGTCCTGATCATAGAGACAACTAAACCAAACCTAACCCTAACCAAAACCGTAAAAACGCATATAATTTACTGTAGCTAGAGTTTTCCTGCCTGGCCCACAGTCAGGACAAATCTCTGTCACCCGCCAGTCCAAGAGCCGCTCAGACCCAACCAAGTAAACACAGAGACTTATATTGCTTACAAACTGTATGGCCGTGGAAGGCTTCTGGCTAACTGTTCTTATATCTTAAATTAATCCATTTCTATAAATTTATACCTTCCTATGTGACTCATGGCTTACCGGCATCTTCACATGCTGCTTGTCATGGTGGCGGCTGGCAGTGTCTCCCTCCACCTTCCTGTTTTCTTAATTCTCCTCTCTGTTAGTCCCACCTTTAATTCCTGCCTGGATACTGGCCAAACAGTGTTTTATTTATTGACCAATCAGAGCAATACATTTGACATACAGAACATCATACAGCAATTTACCCTACCCCTAACATTAACCTAACTCTAACCTAAACCCAAACCCTAAACCAAACCGTAAATTTAATGACTAACTGTAATCGCAAACTCCCTCTACCCAAATCCTGAAAACTCGTAACCCTAACCCTAACCAGAACCCACTGACCATAACCTGTGACCCTAACACTAACCCTAATGCATACCCCTAAACAAACCCCATAATCCCAAGCCCTTGACCCTATCCCTAAAAACTCATAACCCTTAACCCTAACCCTAACCCCTTGCACTAAACACTGACCCTAACACTAACCCTGACCATTAACCTTAACCCTAAACCTAACCCCCTAACCCTAACAATAACCCTAACCCTAAAAACCTGACCCTGACCCCCTGTCCCTGACCCCCATCATTACACTGCTGAGGATAACAAACATTCAGAAGATCAGGTCACCTTCTGAGGCCCTACACCTGCTGACAGCCCTGGACACCTGCTGAAGAAAAGGGGAAACTCCTGAGGATATAGAACACCTGGGAAATGGAGTCCAAAATGTCATGGTGCTGTGGAGAAAGGCATTGTGGGAAATGAAGTCCATCATAGTGATGGTATAGAGAAAGGCATCCTGGGAAATGAGGTTCATAATGTAGTAATGTTCTAGAGAAAGGATTCCGGGGAAATGAAGTCCAAATGTAGTGATGGTGTAGAGAAAGTCATCCCGGGAAATGAAATCCAAATGCAGTGATGGTAAATAGAAAGTCATCTTGAGAAAGGAAGTTCTTCATGTACTGATGCTGTAGAGAAAGACATCCCGGGAAATGAAGTCCAAAGCATTCTGATGCTCAAAAGAGGAAAAAGGAAGTTTCCTACCAACTCAAGAACCAAGACGGAAAATGTAGTTTCTAGTACAATGTCGATGCAGAGAGAAAGGCATCCTGGGAAATAAAGTTGCACTATTGAGAAAGGCATCCTGGGAATTGAAGTCAATAAAGTACTGATGTTATACACAAAGACATACTGCGAAATGGAGTCCAATATGTAGTGATGCTGTAGAGATATGCATCATAGAAAATAAAGTCCAAATGTACTGATGCTGTAGAGAAAGGCATTCTGGGAAATGAAGTCCAAAATGTAGTAATGCTCTAGAGAAAGGAATCCTGGGAAATGAAATCACACATGTAGTGATGTTTTAGAGAAAGGCATCCTGGGAAATGAATTCCAGAATGTACTGATGCTATAGAGAATGACAAACTGGGAAATGAAGTCCAAATGCAGTGATGCTCTAGAGAAAGGCATCTTGGGAAATGAGGTCCATATGTAATGACCCTATAAAGAAAGGCAACCTGGGACATGATGTCCAGAGTGTAATCATGCTATCGAGAAAAGCGTCCTCAGAAATGAAGTCTAGTATGTACTGATGCTATTCTTTTGCCATGATGTGTATGTAGCAGTGAGAGGACAACTTATGTGCCTGGTATCTATTCATCCTATGTGAGTTCCAGAGATGAAAGCCAGGGAATCACTTGGTTGCCAGTTACCTCAATGGCACCTATTTGTGTTTTGAAATTATTTATGTATGTGTTGGCATGTGAGTCCATATGCCACATCAGAAGTTTAGAAATAAGAGAAAGATTTGTAGGAGTGATATGGGATCCTAGAGTATGAACTCAGGACACCAGGCTTAGCAGCAACCACCTTTACTCACAGAAACTACTCCCTGACATTGATTTGTTGTTTAGAGAAAGTGTTATAAAAAAATGTTTGGTTCTTAGAATAAACTAACTCATTACACATGCAAGAAAAAGAAAAAAAGAGATATCAGTATATCCTTTTTATTTACAAATAGTATTTATTAGTCAATGTTTCCTATTTTCCATTATTTTTAAAAGAAAATGTTTTCAATCAGAAAAAAACAATAATTTCCTGTTTTAATCTTTCAGCTAATTTTATTTCAGCATCAATGAGACAGCTCTGTTAGAAATGTCTATGTTGTACAAGACTGTGACCTCATCTTGATCACCATATGAAGATGGACAAAAGTAGACCCCACAAAGTCTTCTATTCTTCACATATCTGTCATGAACTAAAAACCTATAGTCACATTACACACACACACACACACACACACACACACACACACACACACACATACACACACACACACACCAGACTTTTTTTTAAGTAAATGTCGCTGCTATTACATTATCTGGTACCTCTATAATTCACTTAGAAGGCAATACTTCAAGATATTATGCCAAATGGATAATTGTTGAGGACATGAAGATGCACAGAATATCAAATAATATATCCATATACATAGTACATTAAGTTCTACTGTAAAATACTCAGTTGATTACAGATTAACTTAAATTATTAAATCTCTTCCAGATAGATGAAAATGTTTCTTTGTATACAAACAAGTACTTAATGTTTTCATATTCTGAATTAAGAATTTTAACATTAACATTGTTAAAATATTTTGAGAAAATAAAAATTATTGGAAGTAAATCATCTATCCTTAGACTTGTATTCAGGAGACTGACACATGAAGATCATGAATTCATATATACATATACATATCTATGATTAATAACTGACATTCATTTGTTGATCTGAAAAACTACTATGAACAAATGTTTGGTCCTTGGAATAAACTAAATAATTTCACATGCAAAAAAAGGAAAAACAAAAGAGATAGCAATATATCATTTTCATTCACAAGTAGGATTTAGCATTCAATTTCTCCTAATTTGCATTATCTTTCAATGAAAATATGTTTACAATCTGAAAAGATGCTATTTTATTGATTTAATATCACCACTAATCTTATTTGAGCATCAATGAGACAGGTGTGTTGGAAATGTCTTTCTTGTGTAAGTCTGTAATGTTATGTTGATGACTATATGAAGTTGGACAAAAGTAGACCTCACAAAACAAATCTCACTGCTATTACATTATCTGGCATCTCTGGATAATTCCCTTAGAAGACAATACTTTGGGATGAAGTGCCAAATGCATAACAGATGAGGACATGAAAATGTGTGGAACTTTAAATAATGTATGCATATTCATAGCACATTAATTTTATTGTGAAATACACAGTTGATTACTGACTCACTTAAATTATTACATCTCTTCCACATAGATGAAAATGTTTTTTTGGATATACATGGAGTATTTAATGATTTTTATATTTTCTATTAACTATTTTAAAATTAACATCATTAAAATGTATTTGTAAATAAATTGGTTGCAACAACTCTGGGTTTGGTCCCAGATTTTGCCACCAAAATATGAGTTTTGCAACTCTGAGGAAAGGTGTCTTGACTACTTGGAAGTCAGAAAACACCTTGAGCTGCTTAGGACAACTCTGACAGCTGAAACTGCAAGGAAACAATTCAGTGCTGAAGGGCAAGATATCCTGGACACCTCAAGGTGCTCAGAACAATAGGTCTGCCCTGAAGGCGTCCTAGACACCTGGAGCTGTTTAGCACATCTCTGATGGTTGGAACTGCAAGGAGACAGTTCAGCCTGGAGAGAAGTTTTTTTTTTTTTCTACTTCCTGGGAAAGGTAGGCCTGGAAGTGCTTCAGCAGCAAAGGATATCCTAACTGTTCAGGAAAGTCAGGGTATCCTGACTGTTCAGAGAAGTCAGGCTATACCTGGTGTGATGCAGGATGGTCTCCCAGCAGGATATAGCAATCCTGTTCCTCGCCTGGAGAACCACTACAGCTGAGCTTCACTCAGCCCCCACTTAAGGGGGCTTCCTAGCAAAGTTCTGCTTCTTCTGCCTAAAAAATTGCCAATATGTAGCAATCTCCTCCAGTTCAGGAGAAAAGTGTTGCTTTTTAGTTCTCCCTTGCTCTGTCCACTGACAGACATCTCAACAATGATGGTCTGTTCAGCTCGCCTTTGCTCAATCCAGTAAGTGATGCCTCAGCAAAGTTCTTCTGTTTATCTCCTTCTTGTCAATTGACTATGGGGGAATCTCAGTGAGGTTCTTCTGTTCAGCTCCCCCTTGCTCAATCCACTATGGGATATTCAGCAAGGATCTTCTGTGCACTAGTGAATGAAGGTCTTCACACCCAAAACTGTTTTGAGAAAGTGATTTATTTAGGAAGGATGAGTCCAGGAGAGTAGCTGACTCTACCAGGGTGGAGAGAACAGCTCACAACTGACCAGGCAGGGTGGTTTACATAGGATGTCCTGGGGGCAGAGTCCACCCGTGATTGGTTAGTTTTTTTTTTCCAGGGATTGGCCAGTTTTGTGGGCTAGAGACAGAGATGGCCCTGATTTCAGGGTCAAACTGTGTTTATTTCACTGGCCGTTCTTGGCTTTTTAATACTACCTCTAAGACCAGGGCTTATTTCTTTCACTGACTCTGATTCTAGGGACCAAGAGTGTTATTTTATCACTAGAGTCAGAGTCAGGATATATTTCCTTAGTTCTGGGTTTTGGGATAAAGTGTACATTTCTCTGGCTCAGGTCCCAAACATAGGCTTTGTTTCATTCCCTGGTCATGGGCCCTTGGGCCAGGGTTCTACTGTCCTACTCTGTGAATGGTTGGTTTCACAAGTCAGTTCACCAGGGCCAGAGATGGCTCTGATTTGAGCCAAACTGTGTTTCTTTCACTGGCCTTATATGAGCCATCTTTTCCTCATTCTTAGATCCAGGGTCATATTGGGTTTCTTTAGCTAGCTTTTATCCCCTACATGCCCCTTTTTTGTTTAAAAATAAGCCACTGGGTGTTGGAAAAGTAATAGGCAGCTGGGATGTGGAAAGGGTAATAAGCAATTAAAAGTTGGAAAGGGTAATAAGCAATTGGGGCTGGAAAGGGGATGAAGTTATTATTACACTGAGTCCTACTGATTTGGAGCAGCAAGGTTCTAGGGACAATCTTGATCTTCCTCCTCAGGATGTAACCAAGTTCTGCAGATCTCTGGCTTTGTCAATAGGTCACGGTAATCCTATAATATTAACTGGTTCAGAGTTTGGTTAGAAATATTTTGGATCTGTTGTTGAAGAAATCTAACCAAGAAATGTATGAGGCAGGGTGCAATTAGTATGGCTAGAAAAAGGAAGAAAAGAGGAGATAAGAAAGGCAGCATCCATTTCCATATCTGACTATTAGCACTCCACTGTCTGGGGGCATCAAGCTGTTTCTAGTTTCAAGATCCATCTGGTGTTGTTGGATCTTATCTTTCACTACCCCTGATTGACATAAAAGCAACACTCTTCCCCAAGAGACAAAGATCATCTCTTTCTCCTGTTAATAAATGTAATCCTCTCTGATTTTGTAATACTACAGTGGCCAGTGAGTCTACTAGTTCCTGAAGAGTAAAGATGATCTGAGCTACTCATTAGAAATCCTGGATGAATTGTGAAGAAAGCTAATGGTAAATAGCTAGAGAAGTAGTCAGTCCTGCTATTCCAGTGGCTGTGCCTGCACTTATGCCCAGGGCTGCTAAAAGAGTATTATTTGGATGGCTCATTTGTCATGCCTTGCTGCTATGAACTTGGTGTTGGGAATTGGCATGGGTTCTTCACCAGGTACCATCCCTAATTTACAAAACAGGAATACCAGGGTTGGAGTCCCAGACCACCTAGCAGGTAAAGTGATAAACATGAGTACCACAGAGAATAGGGGCATTGTGAATGTTTGGACATAGGGGATGGGTGTTAGTACCAAGGGTAATAGTATTATTGCAGTCTGCAGAATACAGAGTACACACAAAGTGTATTCCTGAGGACTTAGAGCAGTCTGTAATGCAAAAGAAAGGAATGTGAGAGAGATAAGGGGTAGAAGAGACATTTAGCTTGAAGCAAATAACAAATGATAAGGTGAGAGAATCCAATAGGACAATGGGTGAGGCCACAAATGGTGAATGAGCATTTGACCCTGGAGGGACACATAACCAGCATTCTCCAAAGCTGTCAGTCTGAGCATCATTTCACAACTGATATGTGGTAGTTACGGTCTGTAAAAAGAGATGATGTGACAAGGAGGTTTGAATAAACATCCTCAAATAAGGGTGACATTCTGGATGTGAGAGGCTTTCAGATGCTTTGGAATATAGAAGCAGTCTATCTATTCCTAGGGGTTGAGAGAGTAGGATATATTTTGAGTGTTACCAATGGTTTCCACTATGGGATGTCTCAGAAAGGATCGTCTGTTACATACCCCTCCCCTTGCTAAAGCTGCTATGTAACATCCCAGCATGGCTCTTCTGTACACCAGTGAATGAAGATCTTCACATCCCAAATTCTTTTGAGAGATTTATTTGGGAAGGATGAGTCCAGGAGCGCATCTGCCTCTACCAGGAAGGAGACAACAGCTCACAACTGTTTATATAGGATATCCTGTGGGCAGAGTCAAACCATGATTGGTTAACTTTTTTGTTTTTTGTATTTTTTGTTTGTTTGTTTTTTCTGCCTAGGGATTGGCCAATTATGTAGGCTAAGGACAGAGATGGCCCTGATTCCAGGGACAAACTGTATTTTTTTCCTCTGGCCTTTCTTGGCTTTTTGACACTAACTCTAAGACCAGTGTTAATTTCTTTCACTGACTCTGATTCTAAGGAACAAGAGTGTTGTTTTGGCACTAGATTCAGAGTGAAGACTTATTTCTTTGGTTCATTTCTCTGGCTCAGCTCCCAAACACAGGCTGTGTTTCTTTCCCTGGTCCTGGGCCCTAGTACCAAAATTCTATTGTCTACTCTGTGATTGGTTAGTTTCACAAGTCACTTCGCCAGGGGCAGAGATGGCTCTGATTTGAGCCAAACTGTGTTTCTTTCACTGGCCATATCTGAACCATCTTATCCAAGTTCTGGGCTCAAGTGTCAGGGTGGATTTTTTTAGTCAAACCCTTTCCCTTACAGTTTTGACAAAACAATAATCAGTAGTACATCATCTACCCTTAGAATTGTACTCAAGAGACTGACACACAAGGATCATGAATTCTAATGTATTGATGAGTAATTACTGACATTCAAGCCAGGCTGGATAAGAAATATTTCCAGCGCATTTGTGAATATTAAATATTAAAAATACAACCATGAATATTAAATATTAAAAATACAACCAATAACAAAAATCCATCACCCTTTCATGAACACCCTTTCTTGTAAAATGTGATCACATACTGCCTGACAGTTAAATAAAAATGAACCACTTAGATAACAGCCATCCCATTCTATACAAGGCAGCAGATAAATACCTCTGAATAAGTGAAAGTGCAAAAGAAGATGAGCAAAAGCCGCAAAAGGAATATAAGAACCACAAAATAAACTTTACTAATTGAATTTGCCATACATATCCCACACTTCAATACTTTTCACATGTTGCAAAACAGAAACCACAATGGGATCTTCACATCAGTCTTTAGTGAACTTGGTTAATAAATTACTTACTTCAAATCTACAATAAAAAGACTTCAAACAAGTTTTTTTTCCTTGAAATTGAAAACTGTGTTGTCTAAAGTCTTAACCAAATTGTTACATAAATAGGGTTTTCTTTTTTTATGAGTACCTATCTATTTCCTGACAAGATGATATAAAAACTTTAAAACGTTGACAGTGATAGAGATATGACCAAGCCATTAATACAAGTTCATTTCCTGGACTAAGATCTGGTTCTCAAAGATGTTGAGTAATTCCTGCTACAAAAATCTCCAAGGGTCTAACCTTCTTGGAAACCAGAATGCACATACATATACCCAGAGGAAGTCACACACACACACACATAGCATAATTAAAATAAAAACAAATCTTTAAACTAATTTTCAATTATGAATTTTTTTCTATTATAATTCTGTTAACATAGGTTTTGAGGCATCTAAAGGATTACAGCCTTTTTCTCCTTCATGAATTGGTCCATGTAACAGAAAGCATGCTAGGCTTGAAGTTGGAGTAATCTATCATTTTCAGATTTAAAAATGGTACCCTGCTAGAAGAAATCAATTTTGAGGGTTGGGCTGAGCATTAACATCTGCACACCATTTCCAATTTACAGTTTTTGCTTTATGCTGCAGGCCGGGTGGTGGTGGTACACACCTTTAATCCCAGCACTTGGGAGATAGAGTCAGGTGGATCTTTGTGACTTCAAGGCCAGCCTGGTCTACAGAGCAAGATCCAGGAAAGGCACAGAGCTACACAGAGAAACTCTGTCTCGAAAAACCAAAAAAAAAAATGTGGTAGCTTGAGTTTTCCTGACTGGCCCAAAGTCAGGACAAATCTCTCTCACCTGCCAGTCACATAGCCGCTCAGCCACTCAGACCCAACCAAGTAAACACAGAGATTTATATTGTTTACAAACTGTATGGCCGTGGCAGGCTTCTGGCTAACTGTTCTTATAGCTTAAATTAATCCATTTCCATTAATTTATACCTTGCCAAGTAGCTCATGGCTTACCGGCATCTTCACATGCTGTTTATCATGGTGGTGGCTGGCAGTGTCTCTGACTCAGCCTTCCACTTTCCAGCTTTATTCTCCTCCTTGTTCCACCTATATTTCCTGCCTAGCCACTGGCAAATCAGTGTTTTATTTATTGACAAATCAGAGCAAAACATTGCCATATAAAACATCCCACAGCACTTCCCCCTCCCCTTTTTTTTTCAAAAAGGAAGGTTTTAACCTTAACAAAGTAAAATTACATATAATTTTGGAATTTGGGCGTAGCTTCTCTTACTACTTCCTGCTGGAGGGGGGCGCTGTATCTTATGGGGACACAAAGAAAATTTTAGGATTATGGAATAGTCCATGAGGCTGTATTGTCTAAGCCAGTTGACTTCAAACTATTCTGGATGTTGGATCATCAGGGCCATGGTGTCATTGGAGACCTTTCAGGGGGTCTTGGCTGGTCAAACCTGATGAATCTTAGTCTGGAACAAATCCATAGCCTCTGGCTTTCTGTGGGAACAAAAGCAGAGTCTCCTTTCCAAAGCAACACATCCTTACATCCAAATTTTGAAGTCAAGGTATCTTTAAAATATACATATTGGTTTAACTCAACATCTTTTACAATAAAATGTTTTTCTGAAGTTAAAAATCTCAAAGACAACACAATCCAGATTCTCTGTGTAATATTCTTCTTTACGTGGCTTATTTTTTATATTAATTTTACTGTCTCTTTAAAGACTTTATTTTTTAAAACTATGTATTTGTTTATATAACTGTATATATCACCTTTTTTGTCTCTTTCAAGTCTACATATATTTTACACACATTGTAAACTATTACATCTGAATCTGTCTTATTGTGGATCTATTTCTTTATACTGCAGCATTTGTAAGACTGAAAAGGGGCTATGGCTGCTGGAACCGCCCACCTCCGCTTCCCAACATGGTGGTGGTAGTTTACCGCCAGCTCTGGGAGCTATCCGTGGGTCTATACTTTTATCCAAGCAGCATGTAGCCCAGAAACCTCTTTTTTTGTTTTGTACTAGCAAAGGCTAAATCTACCATGTGGCTTAATGTGCCACTTGCAGAGGCCTCATTCCCACCATACAGCGGTAGGTCGAGCACTCATTCTAGGAACCTGCCAGTAGCTCAAACCTGCATGCTGACGCTCATTTGAGAGAGAAAATTAGGAAGCTGTTTTTAGCTCCATTTTAGAATCTTTTCTCAGGTTTTAGGTGGAAATTTTTGCCAACACGTTGGGCACCAGTTGTAGCTAGAGTTTTCCTGCCTGGCTCACAGTCAGGACAAATCTCTCTCACCTGCCAGTCCCACAGGGGCTCAGACCCAACCAAGTAAACACAGAGACTTATATTGCTTACAAACTATATGGCCATGGCAGGCTTCTTGCTAACTGTTCTTATAGCTTAAATTAATCCATTTCCATTAATCTATACCTTGCCAAGTAGCTCATGGCTTGCCGGCATCTTCACATGCTGTTTGTCATGGTGGCAGCTGGCAGTGTCTCTGACTCAGCCTTCCACTTCCCAGCTTTATTTTCCTCCTTGTCCCACCTATACTTCCTGCCTAGCTACTGGCCAATCAGTGTTTTATTTATTGACCAATCAGAGCAACACATTTTGCATACAGAACATCCCACAGCAGAATGTGAATTCTTAGCTGTCTGCTTTAGCTGCCATGTCTGATACTTGTTTCAATGCCACTTTTTATGGAGTTCATGTATTGCTCTGGAACCAAGGGCCAAATTAAACCCTTTTCTAAGTTCACATAGATATCATCCATTTTCAAAGCAACAGAAAAGCAATGATATACATCTATGAAATTTTACACCAGAATTTATAATTTCATGTATTTGAAGAGAAGTGTCTTCTAGAAGTATGTAGGTCAGTTAGCCTTCAAAAACAGATACTCAAAAAGATCAAAAGTGATGGGCATGGTAGTGCATGCCTTTAATCCCAGTACTCAGGAGTCAGAGGCAAGTGGATCTCCATCAGGTTGAGGCCAGCCTGCTCTACAAAGTGAGTTCCAGGACAGCCAGGGATATGTAAAGACCCTGTCTCAGTTACCTTATCATTTAAATTTATAGGCCTTTTGTCCATATTAGTTGACATGTGTAAACAAAATAAGAAGAGACATAATAATGCTTGAACAGATTGTTGATACAGTTTAGACTTTTTTTCCAAAATAATTAATTTTGTGTAATTGAATGTAAGTATGTGGCCTGAAATCATAACAATTCATATATATTCAGATTTCCTTTGGTATGAGTTTTTTTTCAGATCCTCAAAGTCTAATGTTATATTCAAAGACTTTAAGAGACCAGTTACACACTAGAAATTTTACAGTTATAGGGTAGCTCTGTGTTGTGAGTAGGCATTACCACATTGATTATATTCATAGGGTTTTTCTGCAGTATGTGTCCTTTAATACACTTGAAGATGACTGAGCTGTGCTAAGGCTTTACCACACTGTTTACATTCATAGGGTTTCTCTCAATTATGTGTTCTTTCATTAAATTGAAGAGCACTATGATGAACAAAGGCTTTACCACAGTGATCACAATTGTATAGTTTCACTCCAGTATGTGTTATATTATACCTTTGAAAATGAGTGTGATGAGCAAAAGCTCGCAGAACACTGATTACATTCATAGGGTTTCTCTCCAGTATGTGTAATTTCATGTCTTCAAAGATGACAGTGCTCTGCAAAGACTTATTCCCACTAATTACATTCATAGGGTTTCTCTCCAGTATGTTCTTTTATGCCTTTGAAGATCACTATGACATTAAAAGGCTTTACCACATTGTTTGTATTCATATGTATTCTTTCATGCAATTAAAGAGCACTGTTTTGAGCAAAGACTTAACCACACTGATTACATTCATAGGGTTTCTCTCCAGTATGTGTTCTTGTATGTACTTGGAGATGACTGGGTTGTGCTAAGGGTTTAGTACATTGTTTACATTCATAGAGTTTCTGTCCCGTATGTGTTCTTTCATGCAATTGCAGAGCATTGTGTTGAGCATAGGCTTTACCACACTGATTACATTCATAGGGTTTCTCTCCAGGATGTATTCTTTCATGCAGTTGAAGAGCACTGTGTCAAGCAAAGGTTTTCCCACACTGATTACATTCATAGGGTATCTCTCTTGTATGTGTTGTTTTATGTACTTGAAGATTACGGGGCTGTGCAAAGGCTTTATCACACTGATTACATTCATAAGGTTTCTCTCCAGTATGTATTCTTTTATGCCTTTGAAGATGACTATGACATGCAAAACTTTACCACATTGTTTTCATTCATAGTTTTTTTCTCCCATATGTATTCTTTCATGCAAATGAAGAGCACTATGATGAGCAAAGTCTTTCCCACAGTGATTAGATTCATAGGGTTTCTCTCCTGTATGTTTCCTTTTATGTACTTGAAGATAATCAGGCTGTGCAAAGGCTTAACCACATTGATTACATTCATAGGGCTTCTCTCCAGTATGTGTTCTTTCATGCCTTTGAAGAGCACTGTTTTTAGCAAAGGCTTTACCACACTGATTACATTCATAGGGTTTCTCTCTTGTATGTGTTCTCTTATGTACTTGAAGATGACTGGGCTGTACAAAGGCTTTACCACATTGTTTACATTCATAGGGTTTCTCTCCTGTATGTATTCTTTCATACAATTTAAGAGCACTGTGTCCAGGAAAGGCTTTACCACACTGATTACATTCATAAGGTTTCTCACCAGTATGTGTTCTTTCATGCAATTGAAGAGCACTGTGTTGAGCAAAGGCTTTACCACACTGATAACATCCATAGGGTTTCTCTCCAGTATGTGTTCTTTTATGTACTTGAAGATGACTGGGCTCTGCAAAGGCTTTACCACACTGATTACATTCATAGGGTTTCTCTCCCATATGTGTTCTTTTATGCAATTGAAGATTACTATGATGAGCAAAGGCTTTACCACACTGATTGCATTCATAGGGTTTCTCACCAGTATGTGTTCTTTTATGCCTTTGAAGAGCACTGTGTTGAGCAAAGGCTTTACCACACTGATTACATTCATAGGGTTTCTCTCCTGTATGTGTTCTTTCATGCAATTGAAGATTACTATGACGAGAAAAAGCTTTACTACACTGATTACATTCATAGGGTTTCTCTCCAGTATGTGTTCTTTCATGCCTTTGAAGAGCACTGTGTTGAGCAAAGGCTTTACCACACTGATTACATACATGGGGTTTCTCTCCAGTATGTGTTCTTTCATGCCTTTGAAGAGCACTGTTTTGAGCAAAGGCTTTTCCACACTGATTACATTCATAAGGTTTCTCTCCATTATGTGTTCTTTTATGTACTTCAAGATGACTGGACTGTGTGAAGGCTTTACCACATTGTTTACATTCATAGGGTTTCTCTCCAAGGTGTGTTCTTCTATGCAACTGAAGAACTTTCCAATGAGCAAAGGCTTTGCCACATTGACTACATTCATATAGTCTTTTAACGGTATGTGTAGTTTCATGCCTTTGAAGATGACAGTGTTGTGCAAAGGTTTTACCATATTGAGTATATTCATAGGATTTCTCTCCAGGATGTGTTTTTTCATGCCTTTGAGGATGATTATGACATACAAAGGCTTTACAACAATCAGTATAGTCATGTGATTTCTCTGAAGTATGACTTTTTTCATACCTGCAAGAATAATTGAAACATTTAAAAGCTTTACTGCATTCATTATATTGTTGAGTCTTTACATCTGCATGAATTGATTTTACAATTTGGTCTAAACATAAAGAGAACTGTGATCTTAAGGTTTTAACAAGTTGTTTACACTCATGTTGTTCCCCTGCATTAAGGTTGACTTTGTATATTTGAACATGCCTGTGATGGTAAGAGCCTTTATTACCTGGCTCATATTTATGGCATCATTTTTCTCTGAGGTTTTTCACATATTTGAAGAGAAATGGGAGAATTTGGACATTTACCTCAGTTATTCCATTGATAAATTTTCTATACTGTGAGTCATGCTACATTTTCAAATTTGACCAGGACAAAGAGAAGCATTTACACAGTCCTAGAACTCATGGGGCTTTTTCTGAGGTGTGTTTGTTGATCTATTCTGAATGAAACTGGAAAACAAATTTTTTGTAAACTTGAATCACATTCAACAATTTACTCAACATGGGACTACTATGTATTTTCTAATTGTTCTGAGATTGAGAGATGTAAACTGCTTCTCTCCAAATCCTTATGTTAATAGAGCTGGTATCCAGAGTGACATATAATATAACTATTAATGAAAGAATAAAAACAAGAATATTTCCACATTTCATTTACAATTGGACTTCTGTTCCTCATTGATATATGGTATAGGGAATAGTGTTTCTCTACAACAACCCCTCCCCTTTAACTTTTGACTCTAACTACCCATCTAACTAAAATTAGCAAAGACAGAACAACCATATGAGTAAATATACTATGGACTATTTGGTTATTACAAGGTTGTGTATATATTCTTATCACATATTCAATGAGTATATCTTTTGTAATATGAATACTATGAAACTAAACAGAGTGTCAGTTGTACAGCATAGCTGTGATAAAGCTATTATTCCAATGGTATTTTCTTCTAAGACATTTATTTTTTGTCAGCCTTCTTAAAAGAATCAATTACAAACACGATTCACTTACCTGCTATTGAGGTAAATGTGTTTATGAGCATTTAATGATCATTGATGCATTTTAAGCTGTGATTGTTTACATTGCTTCATTTCTTTAAAACTTCCATATATATATATATATATATATATATATATATATATATATATATATATATATGCACAGAGGCCCATTTCTATCAGCTTTTACAAGAAAATTACCTTGCATAATTTTGAGAACTTTGACAATGTTTTTCAACTTCAAAACGTTGCCAATTGTAGCCTAAAATATAGGAGAAGAAAAAAATGTATGAAATATTACAGGAAACTGAAAATTTTACTTTACTATCTTCACTGATCCTCAAAATCAACTGTGATTTATTCACCTCACACTTCCTCATTCTCAATCAGAATTGCAGAAGAGCATCAACAACCAAGAAACTATTGTCCCCTTATTTAAAATGTGAAGGAAAATTTATAGTATTACCTATAGCTGTGAGGTTCATATAGGTCTCCATCATCACATTTTTGTAGAGATTCTTCTGTGAAGGATCCATCAATGCCCACTCTTCCTGAGTGATATCGACATGCACATCATTATATGTCACTGCATTCTAAAATATGCCATATATAAATATGCCATCCATATGTATAAAACAAAAACCATGATACAACATTGTAAATGTGTGCTTCTTTGACAAATAGCCACATAATTCTGATGACTGCAACATGTATTCTATACCTCACACATTATGATGAACTCATCTAATGATTTCACAAAGAAACTGAATAGGAGGATTACTTCTATTATTTCTGAATGCTTTGAATCGGACAGCATCTTGCAAGAGAAATGCCTATTAACCAAGATAGAGAAACAAGCAAACACTTCAACAGTACTGAGCACACATCAGAGAAATTGCATGAACCATTACTAACTACAAAGAAGTTTTGAAAGCTGGATGTATTGGCTCATGCCTTTAATCCCACAACTTAGAAGGTAGAGGCAGGTATATGTGTTTCTGAGTTGAAAGTTAGCCTAGACTATGTAATCAGTTATAGGACAGAAAGAAGTAAATATTAAGAACCCATCTGCACTGTAAACTTTCATCAACAAACAAAAAGATAAGATGAACTCAGAGATTGTTTTACTGAAGTTTCTACAGAGTTAAGCATTTACTCTAGTTCTGTATTCATCTTCCAGAAATCTGAATTGTTCCAGTTTAAACTGTACTTGTATAAATAAAAAATTGACCACATGCTTGGTCACAAAACACATCTCAACAGATACAAAAATTTTGGAATAACCTCCTGAATCTTTTTGGAGCATCATGCTTCAAAGTTAGATTTCAACAACAACAAAAATTATAGAAAGTCTATAATCTCATGGAAACTGAATAATGCCCATGTGAAACACCAATGGGTCAAGGAAGAAATAAAGTAAGAAATTAAAGATTTCCTAGAATTCAATGAAAATGAAAGTACAACATACCCAAATTATGGGACACTATGAAAGCAGTGCTAAGAAATTTCATCACTCTGAATGCACACATGAAGAAGATGGAGAAATATACCAATGACTTAACAGCACAACTGAAAGCTCTAGAACAAAAAGAAACAAACTCACCCAGGAGAAATAGATGCCAGAAAAAAATCAAATTGAGGGATGAAATCAATGAAATAGAAACCAAGAGATCAATAAAAAAAATCAATGAAACAAAAAGTTGGATCTTTGAAAAAATCAACACGATAGACAAACTCCTAACCAAAATAACTAAAAGGCAAAGAGAGAGCACCCACATTTACAAAATCAGAAATGAAAAGGGAGACATAAAAACAGACAACAAAGAAATCCAGAGAATCATCAGGTCATACTTCAAAAACCTATACTCCACAAAATCTGGATAGGTACCACAACCCAAAGCTAAATCAAGACCAGATAAACTTAAAAAGATCAATAACCCCTAAATAAATAGAAACAGTCATCAAAATCTCCCAACCAAAAAAAAAAATCCCAGGACCAAATGGTTTCAGTACAGAATTTTACCAGACTTTCAAAGAAGTACTAATTCCAATACTCTTCAAACTGTTCCACACAATAAAAACAGAAGAAACATTACCAAACTCTTTTTATAAGGCTACAATTACCCTGATAGCCAAACCACACAAAGGTACAACAAAGAAAGAGAATTACATACCAATCTCCCTCATAAACATTGATGCAAAATTACTCAACAAAATATTGGCAAACTGAATCCAAAAACACATTAAAAAATTATCCACCATGACCTAGTAGGCTTCATCCCAGGGATGCAAGGATGGTTCAACATACAAAAATCTGTCAATATAATACACCATATAAACAAACTAAAAGAAAAAAAAAAACACATGTTCATCTCATTAGATGCTGAAAAAGCCTTTGACAATATCTAACACCCCTTCATGATAAAGGTCTTAGAGAGATCAGGAATACAAGGAACATTCCTAAACATAATAAAGGCAATTTACCGCAAGCCAACAGCTACCATCAAACTAAACGGGGAGAAATTCAAAACAATTCCACTAAAATCAGGAACAAGACAAGGTTGTCCACTCTCTCCATATTTTATTCAATATAGTACCTGAAGTTCTAGATAGAGCAATAAGACAACAAAAGAAGATCAAAGGGATACAAATTGAAAAGGAAGAAGTCAAACTTTCACTATTTGCAGATGATATGAAAGTATATATAATTGACACAAAAATTCTACCAGGAAACTCCTAGAGCTTATAAACTCCTTCAGAAAAGTGGCAGAATACAAAATCAACTAAAAAAATCAATATCCCTCCTATACACAAATGATAAAAGGGCTGAGAAAGAAGTCAGAGAAACATCATTCTTCACAATAGCCACAAATAATATAAAATACCTTGGGATAACACTAACTAAACAAGTGAAGGACCTTTTTGAAAAGAACTTTAAATCTCTAAAGAAAGAAATTGAAGAAGAAATCAGAAAATGAAAGTATCTCCCATGCTCATGGATATGTAGGATTAACATAGTAAAAATGGCAATCTTATCAAAAGCAATCTACAGATTCAATGCAATCCCCATTAATATACCAACACAATTCTTCACAGACTTTGAAAGAAAAATACTCAACTTCATATGGACAAACAAAAGATCCAGGATAGCTAAAAAAAAAAATCCTGTATAAAAGCAACCTCTAGAGGCATCACTGTCCCTGACTTCAAGCTCTGATATAGAGCTACAGTAATAAAACCAGTTTGGTATTGGTATAAAAACTGGCATACAGACCAATGGAATCAAATTGAAAACACTGACATTAATCCATGCACATATGAACACCTGATTTTTTACAAAGAAGCCAAAACTATACAATGGAAAAAAAGAAAGTATCTTCAACAAATGGTGCTGGCATAACTGGATGTCAAAATGTAAAAGATTACAAATAGATCCATATCTGTCTCCATGCACAAAACAAAAGTCCATGGGGATCAAAGACCTCAAAATAAACCCAGTTACACTAAACTTAACAGAAGAGAAAGTAGGAAGTACACTTGAACACATTGACAGAGGAGATTACTTCCTAAATATAACACCAGCAACACAGACACTGAGCATAACAATTAATAAATGGGACCTCTTGAAACTGAGAAGCTTTTGTAGGGCAAAAGACGTGGTCAATAAGACAAAAAGACAGCATAGAGAATGGGAAAAGACCTTCATCAACCCCACATCTGACAGAGGACTGTTCTACAAAGTATATAAAGAACTCAAGAAACTAGACATCAAAATACTGAACAATCCAGTTAAAAAATGGCCTAGAGAGCAAAACAGAGAATTCTCAAAAGAAGAATCACAAATGGTTGAAAGATATTTCAATAAATGCTCAACATCCTTAATGATCAGAGAAATGCATTTCAAAACCACTCTGAGATACTACCTTATACCTGTCAAAATGGCAATGATCAAAACCACAAATGACAGTCAATGTTGGCGAGGATGCAGACCAAAGGGAACACTCCTCCACTGTTGGTGGGAGTGCAAGCTTGTACAACCACTGTGGAAAACAGTATGGTGGTTTCTCAGAAAATTGGGAATCGATCTACCTCAAGACCCAGATATACCACTCTTGGGCATAAACCAAAGAATGCTCAATCATACCACAAAGATACATGCTCAACTATGTTCAAAGCAGAAGCTGGAAACAATGTAGATGCCTATCAACTGAAGAATGGATTAAGAAAATGTGATATATATACACAATGAAGTACTACTCCTCAGAGGAAAAAAAATGACAGCATGAAATTTGCAGGCAAATGGATGGAACTAGAAAATATCATTCTGAGTGAGGTAACCCAAACTCAGAAGGAGAAACATGGTATGTACTCACTCATAAGAGGATTCTAGATATAAAGCAAAGAACAATCAGATGGCAACCCACAGAACCAGAGAGGCTATATAGCATCAGGGACTCTAGGATGACTGTGGCTTAAAATAAGTTTTGATCTTACTCAATTACTGGGCAAGCCTCAATGAAACATTTCACTCTTAGGATAAGACTTTATACTGTATCAAGCTGATAATAGAAAAATAAATAAATATATATATATATATTTATATATATATAACTTATATATTATTTACTTATATATAAATAATATATATAATATAAATACATATGTATATTATTTATTTATTTTTCTATTATCAGTCTACCAAACTACATCATCACTGAATAGCAATAGCTTCTATTGTATGTGATTTTGAGAAAGTCTATAATGATGGTGAAGGCATTGTAGAACAAGAAGGAAGCTGGCTGATTAATTTCAACCACAAGACAGTATACAGAACAAACAGGAAATGTGCTGAAACTATAGAGATGCATATTACACTCCTAGTGAAAAATTTTATCCAGAAAGGCTCCTCCTACTAAAAGTTTCAAAACAATAGAAAGAAATAACCAAGGAGAAACATGTGTCCAAATACAGTATCTTATCTGGGAGGGTTTTTAATCAATTACATTTTGACCCAAGTCATTAAGGCTTATGGTCATTCATGAAGAAAATGCATTTAGTTACTTCAGTGATCCTCATAGTCTGCAACAGCTCTGACACTGTACAAATGTCCAAAGTCTCTCCTGACACTCATGATGATCTCTTGACAGTGACTTCTTGTAAAATTTGTAGAGTTACATCTTTTTTTGTTTTGTTTTGTTTTTTGTTTTTCGAGACAGGGTTTCTCTGTGTAGCTTTGCGCCTCTCCTGGAACTCACTTGGTAGCCCAGGCTGGCCTCAAACTCACAGAGATTCGCCTGGCTCTGCCTCCTGAGTACTGGGATTAAAGGCGTGCGCCACCACCGCCTGGCATGTTACATCTTTTAAACATACAATGATACATAGTCCCATTCACATTCCAAAACAGTGAAATGGAGACACAGTGAGGGAAGGTTGAACCAAGGAAAGACTGAAGCACCACAAGACAAACAACAAATCCTGTATCTCTGTCTCAGATGCAAGGGACTTCAGTTCCAAAGGGCTTAGATGGCCCTTTCCCTGCAACTTCCCATACATCTCTCTCTCTCTCTGGTTAATTCTACTCCCCATATGCAGCTAAGTCTACATGGAAGATGTCTCATAGCTGAGGTATCTAAACATCTTGTGGTCACAAAATGTAACCCAGGTGTGTGGAATACTATTTTAAGATGTGTTGTATTTGTGTATGCTGTAGAACATTTGTTTTAATGATGCAAAAATGTTTTGCATTTTTTATGTTGCATTTGTTTAACTCTGTGAAGCTGTATGCATTGCCTTTCTAAAATACTTGATTGGTCTAATGAAAAGCTGAATGGGCAATAGCTCAGCAGGAAAGGATAGGCAAGGCTGGCAGTCAGAGATAATAAATGGGAGAAAAAAATCTGTGTAGAAAAAAGGAAGAAGCAGCAAGAAAAAATAAAGAGAAGATACCAGGAGCGATCTACTCACCTACACAGCAAGCAATAGAATGAGAAGTAAAGAAAGCTAAACAGAATAGAGAAAGATAAATGCCAAAAGGTATATGGGATAATTTAAGGTGAGAAAAGCTGGCTAGAAACAAGCCAAGTTAAGGCCAGGCAATTATAAGAAAGAATAAGCCTCTATGGGTGTGATTTATTTTAGAACTAGGTAGCTGGACACCAAAAGAGTAATGAGTTTAAAAAATATAAAAAACATCAAGCCTCATTGTCACAACTTTATGAAGTGAACCCTCCCAATATCCTCACTTGGTTTCTGTCTCTGCAAATCATAGATTCCTCCAAAAATGCTGAACTGTAACCAGAGGCTAAGAATCCATGACATTAAATATTGATTCTCTCTTGTTTCCAGGACTAGCAGATGATTGGAGATCCTGCAAAGTTTGACTTCTTGATTGGGATGGACATTAACATGCTTGGACTACAGGTGAAGCCTGTTTTGTATGAAGCTGCTTGCTGGGACTAGAAACCACTTTGCTTACTCATTTCATAACTTGAAGCAATAGGTAAATAGAGCATTAAACTTAGGGCACCTTCCATTACCCTTCATGCTTCCATTATCTGTATAATGGTGATAAAGTCTTTGAAAACCCTTGCCTGTTTCAACACTTCACTGCCCTCTGAAACTACCTTCTCATTTTCATTTGTTTCTTCCCCACTTGTTTTCTTCCACTGTTAACCTGAATGAGTCTATAAAAACCCTCCAACAGATTCAATATTCCATTTAAGAAACTAGCCCATTATTTTTTAATTCTGCATTAATAAATATCCTGGGCATTGACAGAATAAGAAATGATTTGGAGCCAAAATTTGACACAAATGACAGTTAGCCTAATTTTTACTCAGTCATTTTGACTGAAATTCTATAATCTCAATCTCCACTTTTTGCCATTACTCTTAACATTCCCATCTTCCTGGTCATACATGATGGGCCAATAATGTTCTGTGTGCAACTTTCTATGGTTTTTGCCAACTAAGGTCCTGATATTTTCCACATTCTTCCAAAAGACAACATTCTCAGGTTCTACCTAGCAACAAAATCACTGTTGGTGTTACATTTTTTTTGTTCTAACTTGCTTTTATCCTGCTGTGATTAAAGCCTCTAACCAAAAACATATCAGGCAATGAGTGGATTTATTTGTCTCAGATAACACTCCATCACCTTGGGAGATCAGGATAAAAACTCATGCTAATAATTAAAGGCAAAACCCATTGGCAAAGATTGCTTTTTGGTGTTCTCTCTTGGCAGTAACTATCTCATGCTCAGTTAGCTCAATTTTCTAGCCCAGGTCCACTTTATTAGGGTTATTGTCACTGTAAGGAACATGTAAGAACTAGGGTGAACAGGAGTGATAAGCAATAGAATGACTTAAGTAAACCACAAATGGTGTAGTGATAAGCTATAAACTATGTGTGTAAGTAGGGATAAGACTAGAAACCTTGCCAGAAAGGGAAATAAAAATGAAGCCTCAGACCTGACCAACAGAGCTCATCAGACCCTTGCATGAGACGTGAGATCCTGTCCCCAATGCAGACATGGCTGACTGGAGGAAGGATGACCCAAGATCCATAGGAACAGATTTGGCAAGTCCGGACCTGTACAACTGGAGAGGTACTGCCACTTCCATTTGGAAGACAGGATAAATATTACTTGTAATCTTACTGTGTGAATAAATGAGTGTTATACCATGTCTGAATCAAGGGTGATTATTCCTCCCCTATAACTAGGATATGTTCTTGTTACAGTCACCCTAGGTGGAATAGCCATTCCTGCTACCCTAGGTGGAGAAGCATTCTCATTTCAACCATCAATCAGCAAAATCTCTCACAGACATAACAGTTTCTTGCTATTATAAATAAAGCCAATATGAACCTAGTTGAGCAATTGTCCTTGTGGTAGGGTGGAGGACCATATTTGTGTATATGCCCAAGCTGGGTCTTGATGTAGATTGACTACCCATTTTCAGAGAATTGCATATTTATTTTCCAAAGTGGCTGTACAAGTTTACATTTGTCAAAGCAGTGACTCCCCTTGCTCTAAGTCCTTGCCAGCATTAGCTGTCACTTGTATTATTGATCTTCTCATTCTGACAGATATAAAATGAAATCTCAAAGGAGTTTTAATATGCATTTCCCTGATGGCTAAGAAAGTTGAACATTTCTTCAAGTGTTTCTCAGCAACTTTAGATTCCTCTACTGAGAATTCTGTTTAGTGGTATATCCCATTATAAATGAATAATTTGGTTTGATGTTGTCAAGATTCTTTAGCTTTTTATTATCTTGAATGAGTCAAACATGGTATGACAAACATGGTATGTACTCATTTATAAGGGGATATAAGTAGTTCAGTAAAGTAAAATCAGAGTAATCATAGTTAACCACAGTACAATCCATAGATGCTGTGAAGCTAAATAATAAACAATGGCCCTAGGAGAGATTTGCATCTCTCCCTAGGAAGAGGAAATAGAATAGATTTTTTTGGGGGGCACACTGATGGCAAGTTGGGATGAGAACAGGAAAAATCAGGTGAGTAAGGAAAGGAAAGAGGAGGAGAAAGTAGGGAGAGATAACTGGAATAGCGGAGCTTTTAGCAGGGATTAGGAAAATAGTACAATGTAAACAACCTGGAACCTAGGCTGGAGAGATGGCTCAGTGGTTAAGAGCACTGACTGCTCTCCAGAATCCTAAGTTCAATTTCCAGCAACTACATGGTGGCTCACATCCACTTTTAATGAGATCTGATGCCCTCCTCTGGCCTGCAGGGACACATGCAGGCAGAATACTGTATACATAATAAATCTTAAAAAAAAGCTTGGAACCTATAAGGGTGACCCTAGTTAGGACTCCAAACAATTAAGAATATGGAGGCTGAACTAGCAATTTTTTGTAACGACATAAGGCTCCAGTGATGGACCTGGGACACCAAGCCAGCCATAGAACATTCAACTGATACTTTACCTGCCTACAAGGTATGCTGGGTCAAGGGTGCCAGGCCACCAGCACATGAAATTTTCACAGTCCCTCCATTCCAATCACTCTTGTCGATCTTCATTCCCAACATTTCAATTAATAAATGCTTAGAAATTACAAAATCACTCCTCCTACTATAATCAAGTCCTACTTGTTTTAATAATGGTGACTTCAGCAGCTTATTACCTACCCTGTTTTCCCGAGGAGTGTGCACAATAAACTATTCCTTCTATTCTGATCTGAAGGTAGAAACCATGCTCCAAATGCAAGTCCTTTTCCTTTTACAACAATGGATATTAAATTGGATGACTCAAATGAGTAGTTTTTAAAACCTAGAAGTGATACAATCATTCAATTTAAAATTTTGCAGCTGTAATATAGAGGAGAGCAAGATCGCTGACCTGGAGAGCAACAGACTGGGACCATGGCCATTTGTGTCAACATGAGAGAGCTTGTGTCAGAAACATTTTTCTAAGAAGATTAAAATGCAAGTGTCCTAGAATCAATATGCCTTCCAAGGCAGAAATCATTCCACACACTTAAGAGATTAATAAGGAAAAATTTCTTTAATGAAAGCATGCATCCATCTGTGGTTAATGTTCAAAGAGGAGCCATCCTTGAAGGGATCTTGCATTCCACATATTCTATCATCCTTGTGACATTTGGATTCAGGCTCCAAATTACTCTGAGTAATTCAAATTGGGACCAAATACTGCAACTCTACCCACTTAGAAAGATGGGAGACTTACACAGCAAAGACATTTCCAAAATTATTTCTTAAAAAACCCAGTGATATGAAACAGTAGGATCTTCTTCAGTAACAGGGTCCTGAGGTGAAGGGGAAAAGAAATAGAGAAAAAGAATGAGGCAGGCCGGGCGGTGGTGGCACACGTCTTTAATCCCAGCAATTGGGAAGCAGAGCCAGGCGGATCTCTGTGAGTTCGAGGCCAGCCTGGGCTACCAAGTGAGTTCCAGGAAAGGTGCAAAGCTATACAGAGAAACCCTATCTCAAAAAACAAAAAACAAACAAACAAACAAAAAAAAAAAAGAATGAGGCAGAAAAGATAAAAGCTTGGGTCAGGAGGTCTTGTACAATCTATGTCTCATGTCAATTAAGCTCCTCTTTTAAAAAGGATTTATTTGTTTGTTTGTTTATTTATTTATTTATCTATTGCACATCATACAGTATCCTGCCTGCATCCATGCATGCAGGCCAGAAGAGGACACCAGGTCTCATTATAGACAGTTGTGAGCCACTATGTAGTTTCTGGGAATTGAACTCTGGACCTCTGTAAGAGGAGTAGCCAGTGCTCTTAACCTCTGAGCCATTTCTCCAGCCTCAACTAAGCTTCTTAAGAACAGCAACTTGTATACTACTTCCACGGGAGAAATTGAAGAAAATGGATGACTTTTATGAAGTCAGCAGAAACTATCACACAATGGGATAAATTCATGATCTGAAGCAACCCCACCACAAAGGCCCTAGCCCTAGACCATTACCAGCTCTCCAAAGCATAGTTCTGGCTTTAGGGAAAGAGCTGTTCTATTGTCAACACATCAGACCCTTAGGGAAAGCGCTCATGTCCTAGGTCCTGTGTTTTAACTAAGTTCCCAAGAATTTTCCTCCTCCCTGCCTGAGGGTGTAAGGAAAGCCTTGCTTCATCAGGCAACTCTGTAACACAATAGTGTTTTCCATTTATTTCTGTCCTTCATTTATTATCTATCTATCTATCTATCTATCTATCTATCTATCTATCTATTTTTATTTTTTTGAGACAGGGTTTCTCCATGTAGTTTTTGGTGCCTGTCCTGGATCTCGATCTGTAGACCAGGGTGGCCTGGAAATCAAAAAGATCCACAGGCTCTGCCTCTTGAGTGCTGTGATTGATGGCATGCACCACCACCACCCAGCTCTATATTTCTTTTTTCTCTTTTTTTTTCTTTTTCTTCTTTGGTTTTTCAATACAGGGTCCCACTATGTTGCTTTGGAGCCTCTCCTGGAACTCACTCTCTAGATCAGGCTGTCCTCAAACACACAGAGATCTGCTAGCTTCTGCCTCTCAAGTGAATGCTGAGATTAAAGGCGTGTACCACCACCACCAGCACCACTACCACCACAAACCTTGTGTTTTACTTTTAAAACATTTGTCTCTTGGTGTTATATTGCCCATCTGGAAGAACTATGCCTTTCTAGAGGAAAAATTTTTTTCAACACAGGGTTTCTCAGGGTAGCTTTACACCTTTCCTGGAACTCACTCTGTAGCCCAGGCTGGCCTCAAACTCACAGAGATCCACCTGCCTCTGTCTCCTGAGTGCTGGGATTAAAGGTGTGTGCCATGACCACCCAGAACTATGCCTTTCTAAAGAAGAAATTGCAACTTTATGGCATGCCAGGACTTAAGGTTGGTTGAGAACCTGTAATGCCTAAATGAGCAGCTTGTTAGATATTCTTTGATATTGGGTTAGGCCTAGTGGATTGTTGTAAATGAGCAGTGTCTCCTTTGTAATGCTTTGGAGCCAAGTGTCTGGACAATCCTGGTGAAGAAATCCTACTGTTCTAATCTCTAACAGGCCTGGAGAATATACTTATTTTATATTTTTTAGGCAGTCCTCTCTCAGCTAAATTCTATTTTCTGAGACTTACTATCTCCAAAGAATTAGTGAATCCTTTATATCACTAATTCTACTTTTTTAGATCACACTTTAGCAGTAGAGTGCTACCCAACACATGAGATGCCTTTTACAACCTCCACAAAATTAACGACAAAGGATCTTAAACATGAGAGGTAAATGCAACGTGTTGCATCTCTAGAAGGTACTGGAGAAACTAGGCCTCTTTTAGTTTAACAATGTGCTTATGTGGAAGTGTCCCCAAACAACATGACCACACAGCTACTTCACAGGCTTAGGGGCCCAGACATACCTTCTGTGACAGGCTTTCTAGCAAGCAACACCCAGAGTCAGGAAAAGAAATAAGCATATACCACCCAGCGATCCACCCAAGGATGGGGAAGCATCTAACAACCCAAACATTCCAAAAATTGTGGGATAAGGAGGCCAAATATCCCTGAATCTAGCATACACCTATTTTTGTTTTTCAGATACCCTAGACAATTGTCAGCCAGTCAGGGTCCTGAAATCTGAAAATTTCCTCACCCCGAACACCGCTATTATAAAAATCTAATCCCACCTGAGCTCAGGGTTCTCTGCTCTCCATGCTATGTGGGACAGACAGACAAAGCCCTGGAGCTTGAAAATAAAGGCTCTTTGCTTTCACTTATGGGATGCAGCCTCCATAGTGGGTTTTTGGTGATCCCTGCAATCTGGGCACAATACTTTCAAACAAAAAGAATGTTGAAGTTGATTGCAAATATCTTTCTACACACAGCTCCCTGCTCCCCATTCTGTGAGCAGAATTATCCCACTGAGCAAAGTTATTCAGAGGCCTTCCCTGGGACTAGGAAGTTTCAAGGACCACATGGAACCTTACATGACAGGGATTCTGGCTGGAAGTTCCCACTCATATCGGGGGAGGCCCCACCACACTGTCTCCTGCACCTCATCATCTGTCCCACCGCATCTGGGTACAGCAGCCCCTCACTCACCATGTTATGGATTCCCAGCTTGTCCATGCTTTCTGATCAGCTCCCTGCAGCAGCACTCACAGCACAGCACACAAAACCACTGACACCTTCTCCTCTTCAGAGTCAAGCCCGGAAGCTGGCTGCTGGAAGGACCCTGAACCACTTCTGACTGGTAGGTCACCTGGAGGGCCTGATTGACTAGTGAGGCCTGAGTGAAAAAAGCACCTCCCATAGGGTTACACTATGCTTAAAAACAAAGCACAATGATTTCCCCACAGACAAAGATATTTTCTAAATCAGCAGATATATGCATTTCAATAGCACTTGCCCCTGGCTCCAATACAAACCCTGCTATCTTATTGCACTCCATAGGCACTTTCCCTTCTTCCCCCTGGACACAATGTCACTAGCTAGTGTGCACAGCCCATTGTACTGTGTGGTGTGGAGTGATTCCCTGTCACACAGGTAGAAGGGTTTCCAGAATATTAACAACTAAAAGAGATTTAAAGATAAAAAGGAGATGCTTGTAAAACAAATTACTAAACTGTCTTATTAATAAAAATCCCAGAGCCAGACATTGGGATGACGACTTAAACATCATCAAAGTAGAAAAAGCCACAGCCAACCTCACCTCACCAACTCCTCCAACGATCCTGTTTCCATGAATCCTCACACTTAAATCCTGTGAGTCCTCACTCCTGAGGGGCTCAGTTGAACTGCTTAAAAGCATCTAGTTCCTTGTCCTCATGCCTTATATACCTTTCCACTTCCTCCTATCACTTCCTGGGGTTAAAGGTGTGTCCTCTCCAGTCAAAGACATGAGACCAAAGATGTCAGAATTAAAGGTGTGTGCTATCACGCCTGCCTCTATTTGCACTGTGGCCTTGAACTCACAAAAATCCAAATGAATTGTTACCTCCTGAGTGATAGGATTAAAGGTATGTGTCCCAAAACTATCTGGCCTCTATGTCTAACTAGTAGATGGCTCTGTTCTCTGATCCCCAGATAAGTTTTATTTGCTAGAGAACAAATAAAATGTTTGCACAGATGTTTGCTCTGTGACTTCACATTGAGATCAGGTGAACTGCATATACTTTTTATCTAGTGGTCACAGGGAATTCAAACAACCAGGAATGAAAGCAGGAACCAGATCACAAAAAAGAAAATAGAATTTTCTCCCATCAGAAAGCTGGGTGATGGCTCCATTGCTTTAGGAGATTTAGTCCTAAAATTCAGAGCAAACTCTTAGCAAATGAATAATAATAAATATTAGTCTTCATGGAAAGTTGAATGTTTTAGGCATAGTTGAGCTAGGAAGGAATGTATTTGCAAGCACTTTTTTTTTTTTTTGGTTTTTCGAGACAGGGTTTCTCTGTGTAGCTTTGTGCCTTTCCTGGAACTCACTTGGTATCCCAGGCTGGCCTCGAACTCACAGAGATCCGCCTGGCTCTGCCTCCCAAGTGCTGGGATTAAAGGCATGCGCCACCACCACCCAGCTACAAGCACTTTTGTTAGCTAGGACATCTTCCTCCTCAGGCAGGTGAAAACAAAACAAAACACTGCATTATTCAAGGTTCTCTGCATGAAAAGGACTGGTAATATAAACATTCCATGTATGTAAAAAGTGGATTTTTTTGAATGTCTCACAAGCTATGGTAGAGGTAGTTCAACAATGGCTGCCTGCCATGGAAATATGAAGAGTCCAGTAGTTATTAATTCCATGAGGCAGGACATCTCAGCTGGTCTTCAGTATACACCAAAATTCTAAGGAAGTAGCCTCTAATGCTAGTAAAGAATGAAGTTGGTATCCAAAACTTGGACAAGCAGGCAAAGAAAGAACTTCCTTCTTTAATACCCTTTATATATGTAGGCTGACACCAAGAGTTGCTATCCAGATTAAAGGTGCATCTTATTCTTTGTTGTGAAAAGATCAAGCAGACATCAAAACAATCCACTCAGTCTTCTCTCAGAGATCAGATCTCAATTTCAGTTTCTTGAGATTTAAGAAGCAGTTCCTCAGAGGGCTATGACTTAATCCAATAGCTCCCTTTTTGTGCATACTCTGACTGCTCAACAAGGTTCATTCAGTTATTTACTATCTGGGAACTCTCACCAACTTAGAGCTTTGTGCATGGGTTATTGTTTTGTGCAAGACCAACCAGCCTCAATGGCAGCTCACAGACAGAGCCTAGGCCAGTGAGTCAGCTCCCACAGTCAGTATGTGCAAGGCCTGCCAGGCCCCAGGAGAGCTCAAGGACAGAGCCTGGGACTTGTTCAGGCCTGCCCAAAAATGATACCTATATTTCCCAACCAGTAAATTCAAAGGTTACACACTCTCACCCAATCATATGATTGCCCTTGTACCACCCTGCTTGCGGTTTTTCCATTAAAAAAACCCTTACCCTGAGAGCTCAGGACCATCCCCCTTTACCTGGCTAGCCAGAGTGTTGGACATGGACCAAGCTTGGGCTTGATTGTTATCAATAAACCCCTGTTTGTTTTGCATCAGATATTGGCTCTATGGTGGTGTTACCTGGGCGTCTCATGATGCAGCCACAACTGTTGATTGAATTTTTGTTGTTTTCAAGACAGGGTTTATCTGTGTAGTCCTAGAACTCATTCTGTAGACCAGGATGGCCTCAATCTCAGAAAATCAAACTGCCTCTCCTTTCTGAGTGCTGTCATTAGAGATGTGCATGACCACCAATCAGCTGAAGGTGGGTACCACCTGAAATGATCCAGATTAAAGAAGGGTCTCTGTTGTTGTTTTTAAGACAGGGTTTCTCTGTGTAGCTTTTGGAGTCTATCCTGGAAATCATACTGTAGACCAGGTTTGCCTAGAACTCACAGAGATCTGCCTGTCTCTGCCTTCTGAGTGCTGAGATTAAAGGTGTGTTTAAAAGGGAATTTAACTTTAAACCTTTAAAAAAAAACCCTTATGCGTGCACCCAACTCTTTGGGTTTTAGTTATTCCAGACTTAGTCGGTTTGATTACCAAGAATAGCCATCACAACAGATGGGACAGATAAATTGAAAAAGATTTCTTACCTGCAGGAGGCAACGTGAGAATGGGAGTTATTTCTAAAACAATGCGTTTCCTAAACAAAAGAATTGTGGGGACTTTATTTAGGTAATCTGGACATGTTCATGTAGAGTTCTCCCTCTTCCTAAGTATACTCAGTTAACAAATAGACTTCTGAACATTATCACAACATACAAGCAAAGATACTGTTATTTCAAAGTCATGCAGAAACATATAAATTATAAAAATGATCAAAAGAAATGTGTCTGGCTTGTTCATCTTGTACCACAAGGTCTTACCTGAAAATCAATCAAGTGACACAGTGAAAATAAATGATTTTGAAGCCAATGTGACCTGTCAGTCTTGATATTTGATCTAAAAAGTCACATACCAATGCCACAATTCTCCCATATACAAAAGATAGAGAATACAAATACAGAAAGCTTGAAAGAGATGTCACTTAACAGCACTGTTTGCTCTGCTCCTAGATGAACAGGTATGATGAGCTTTATTAACCTTAGAACAGAGGTGCATTTGCTTCTGAGCAGGCTGGCTTGGCAGAAGGCCACAGCTGTTTCCATGTAAGACCAGAAGAGTTCATTTTAATTAGCCCTGGCTGCTGTCTGTCTCAGGGCTGTGACATTACTGGACAGAATCCCATTCTTTCCTATTTAACTTTTTAAAAATAATTTTAGTTCTATGGGGTTTTTCCTGTATGTGTCTGTGCACAGTATCTAAAGAGGCCAGAAGGCAGGAGATGCCTGGGACTAGATTAACAGCAAATTGTTAGCTACTTGCAGGTCCTAGGAATGGCACCTGGGACCTCAGTAACAACACCTAGTGCTCTTAAGTGCTGAGCCATCTATCTAGTCCCTCTTTTTATTTAAAATTATGGTTTATATATTATTTGTGCTGAAATGTGATTTTATTTGTATGTTAATAAATAAAGGTACCTGGGGGTCAGAGCTAATAACAAGACATAGCAGAAGTCAGGCATTCCTGGCACATGCCTTTAATCTGATCACATTGCAGGCATAGTCTGTGTGTTCAAGGACATAGCCATCATGGAGACACCTGTTTTTAATGTCAATACCAACCATAGAGATCTGGAAGTCTATATAAACAGGCAGTGATGAGGAGGTCATGTGGTTGGGTTTACAAGCAATGATAAGGATGAACAGAAAGTCAGTAAAAAGACAGACACACAGGACGTAGGTATCTTTCTCAGAGGAAAGACAGCAGCAGCAGCAGCGGGGAGTAAAAGGCGGTCTTGGTCTCAGATCTTAGCTACTGTTCTCGGACCTCTGGGGCTTTTAACTCTGCATTTGGCTCTGTATTTCTTAATTAATAAGACTGTTACATCTACATTATTACAATTATTTCTTTAATTTGTTACTTAAAAGACATCACATCACATTTCTTTCCAAATCACTTCCAACTTCTTCCTTGTTAGGTATGAGAGAATAAGTATGCTGAAATACATGAATACAACCTTATGTGTCTATTTTTATTATTTGTACATATATGGATAATTGGCTGATCATGTTATAATGGATGAACAATAGGAGGGGGAGCTCAACCCTGGCTGACACTCATTCTCTCAAATGAAGGAGAATTTCACTTTATAATCAGCATCAGTGTGACTATGCTGAGTTGGAAAAGAAAAATAATCAAGAATAGAAAACTTAGGGTGGAAAAATATAGAAGCAGTTAAGAGTACTGAAGATTTTTTCAGAACATCCAGTTTCCATTCCCAGGGTATAGAGAAGCTCACTACTATCTGTAACTCCAACATGAGGGACTACAATATCTTTTGGCCTTCCTGGAAAGTTCCACATTAAAAATTATTTTTTAAGCTTTTGGTGGTAGTGCATTCTTTCTGTACCAGAACTCCAGACACAAAGGTATAAAGATCACTGTGAGTTTTAAAGCCTGTGAAACACAGTCTACACACACACACAAACACAGACACACACACACACACACACTGAGTTGAAAAGAACAAAAGTGAATAACGTAAAAATAGGAAAATTATATAATTGGGAAAATACTTTACCTCATAAAGTCATTTTCAGTCTCTGCCACTGACGGCAAGAGAATCATTTTCAAAAATAAATATTGTCAAGCATGCAAGCACATGCCGTTAACCCTAGGCACTGGAAGAAAATGAAAATTTGACAGTGGTCCACCACCTTATCATGCAACATAAACTCATCAAGAGTTGGGTTTTACCAGGACACCAAATCATGTTACCAGGCCAACCAAGTCATAAAGTAGGACACACACAGCAGCATTCTGTAATCAAAAGGAAGTGATACACAAGTGATTAAGCTTGAGCAAGTCCTGAAAGCACATTCAATCTACGTGAAGGATTTGCCCAAATGTGTTTCATTTCTGCTCCTGTTAAAATACCTTCTGTTGCCAAGCATGAGCCTTAACCTAACCATAACCCTAAACTTAACACTAACCCTAAGCTTAAACCTAACTTAGACCTAATCCTAAGCTTAACCCTAACTGAAACCTAACCCTAATCCAAAACCTAAACTAACCCTAACCATAACCCTAACCCTAACACTATCACTAACACAAACCCCCTGACCCTGATGTGCTGACTCTGGCCTGTTGACCCTGACGCCCTGTACCTGACTACAACCATTAACTCTAACCCTTACCACAAGCTCCCCCTTCCCTAACCCTAACCTTAACCATAACCTAACCTTAATCCTTAACCTCCTGGCATGATCCCTAAACAATGCTAATGCTAACCCTAACCTAAAGCTAACACTAACCCTCAGTCTGAAACATAGTGATGCTCTAGAGAAAGGAATATTTGGAAATGATGTCCAGAATGTAATGATCCTCTAGAGAAGGGAATCCTGGAAAAAGAAGTTCCACATGTAGTGATGCTGTAGAGAAAGGCATCTTGGGAAATGAAGTCCAGTATGGAGTCATGCTATAAAGAAAAGAATTTTAGGAAATGATGTCCATAATTTAATGATGCTGGAGAAAAGGGCATCCTGGGAAATGAAGTACAGAATGTACTCGTTATATAGAGAAAGGCATCCTGGGAAATGAAATGCAGAATGTACTGATGCTGTCAAGAAATGCAACCTGGGAAAATAAGTCCAGATTGTCCCAATGCTATACAGAAAGGCATCCTGGGATATAAATTACAAATGTACTGATGCTAAAAAAAACTCACCATGGGAATAGAAGTGCAAAATATAATGAGGCTCCTGAGAAAGGCATCCTGTTAAATGAAGTCCTTATGTAGTGATGTTATAGAGAAAGGCATCCTGGAAAATGAAGTCCAGAATGTATTAAAGCTATAGAGAAAGTCATCCATGGAAATGGAGTCCACTAAGTAATGATGCTCTACAGAAAGGCAGTGCTGGGTAATATAGTTTGAAATGTAATGATGCTCTAGAGAAAAGCATCCTGGAAAATGAAGTCCAGAATGTAATAATTTTATAGAGATTGGGACTCTGGGAAATGAAGTCCCAAATGTACTGATGCTATAGAAAAAGGCGTCCTGGGAAATGAAGCCAGAATGGACTCATGCTATAGAGAAATGCGGCCTGGGTAATGGAGTCCAGGATGTAGTGATGCTCTAAAAAAGGCATTCTGGTAAATGACATCTAGAATGTAATGATGCTCTAGAGATAGGGAAATGAAATGGTACATATAGTATGGTATAGAAAAAGACATCCTGGGAATGAAGTCCGGAATGGACAGATTCTCTATAGAAAGATATCCTGGGAAATGAAGTCCCACATATAGTGATGCTGTAGAGAAAGGCATAATGGAAAATGAGGTCCAGAATGTAATGATGCTCTAGAGAAAGGGGGATCCTGGGAATTGAATTGCAACTGTACTGATGTTACAGAGAATGGCATCCTTGGATATGTAGTCCAAATGTAGTGATGTTCTAGAGAAAGAAATGCTGGGAAATGAATTCCATTGGTACTGGAAAACGAAGTCCATAGGTAGTGTTCCTATGGAGAAAGGCATCTTGGGAAATGAAGTCCACAATGTAGTGGTGCAATGTAGAGAGGCATCCTAGGAAATTAAGTCCATATTTAATGATGCTATACAGAAAGGCATCATGGGGCATGAAGTCCAGAATGTCCAGATGCTGTACAGAAAGCCATTTTGGGAAATGAAGTTCAGCATGTAATGATGACATAGAGAAGGTCTTCCTGGGAAATGAATTCCTTATGTAATGATGTTGTGGAGAAAGGATTCCTGGGGAATGAAGTCCCCCATGTAGTGATGCTGTAGAGAAAGAAATTCTGAGAATTAAAGTTGAAATGTACTGATTCTACACAGAACGGCATCCTGGGAAATGAAGTCCAGAATGAAATGATGCTCTAGAGAAACATATCTTGCTAAATGAAGTCCAAATGCAGTTATGGTCTAGAGAAAGGCATCCTGGGAAGTGCAGTCATATGTACTGCTGCCTATAGAAAAAACATTCCTGGGAAATGAATTCTAAGTGTAGTGATGTTATAAAGAAAGGCATCCTGGGAAATGAAATCCAGAATGTAGTGATGCCTTAAAGAAAGTCATTCTGAGAAATGTAGTCCAAATGTAGTGATACTGTAGAGAATGGCATCCTGGGCAACGAAGTCTAGAATATAGTGATGGCCTACGGAAAGGCATCCTTGGAAATGAAGTCCAAATGTACTGATTTTGTAGATAAAGATATGCTCAGGAAATGGAGTTTGAAGCATAAGAATGGTATAAAGAAGAAACGGTAAGTTTCCTTCTGATCCAAAAGGCATGATGAGAAATGTAATTTGGAATAGACAGACAATATAGAGAAAAACATCCTGGAAAATGGAGTCCAACACATAGTGATGGTATAAGAAAAAAGCAATCTAGGAAATCAACCAAAAGGCATGATGGGAAATGGAGTTTCTAATACACGACTAATACAAGAAAAAACATCCTGGGAAATGAAATCCAAAAGGTAGAGACACATAAACCTAACCTAATCCTGACCCTAACCTCCTTACCCTGACTGCCTGACCCTGACCCCTGCCCTCACACTTCTGAAGTACCACATCACCACAGAAGGTCAGGGCCACATGCTGAGGGCACTAGACATGTGCTAAAGAAAAGAAGAAATTCCTGATGAACAGGACACCTGGAAAATGAAGTCCAAAATGTCATTATGCTCTAGAGAAAGACATCCTGAGAAACAAAGTCCATATGTACTGATGCTGTAGAAAAAGGCATCCTGAGAAATGAAGTCCAGAAGGAAATGATGCTCCAGAGAAAGGGATCCTGGGTAATGAAGCCCCACATGTAGTGATACTTTAGAGAATGGGATCCTGGCAAATGAAGTCCCACATGTAGTGATGCTGTTGAGAAAAGCACCCTGGGAAATTAAGTACAGAATATAGTGATGCTATAGAGAAAGGCATCCTGGAAAATGGAGTCCAAATGTAGTGATGATATAGAGAAAGGCATGCTGGGAAATGAATTCCATTATGTAGTAATGTTATGGAGAAGGGATCCTGGAACATGAAGTCCAAAATATAGTGGGGCTACAGATAGGCGTCCTGAGAAATGAAGTAAAAAATGAAGGCATCATGAGATATGGAGTCTGAAATGTAGTGATCCTCTAGAGAAAGTCATCCTGGGAAATGAAGTCCAGAATGTCGTGATGATATAAAGAAAGTCATCCGACCAAATGATGATGTAGTGAAAGGCATCCAGGTATATGGAGTCTAAAATGTAGAGACACAATACAGAAAGGCATCCTGGGAAATGAAGTCCAAAACACTGATGCTATACTGAAAGATATCCTGGAAATTTACCCTAGTTGCATAATGGGAAATATAGCTTATAATAGACAATATATAGAAAGACATTCTGGGAAATGGAGTCCAAAACATTCTTATGGTATAAAGAGGAAACAGGTAGTTTCCTTCTTCCACAAGAAGCATGAAGGGAAATGTAGTTTTTAATAGACTACTACTACTACTACAGAGAAAGGCATCCTGGGAAATGGAGTCCAAAACATACTGATGGTATAAAGAGAAAAGAGGATGTTTCCCTATAACTCAACATCACAGGACACAGGACACCAGCTAAGGGCACAGGACTCCTGCAGAGATCATGGAGACATCTGGTGAGGGCACAGGACACCAACAGAGAGCCTAAGATACCTCCTGAGGGCAAAGGATGCACCTAAAGCAAACCACTAACATTAAATCTAACCCTAACCATAACCCTAATCCAAAATTTAACCACTAACCCTAAATCTAACCACTAACCATAACCCTAACCCTAAATTTAACCACAAACACACTCTATCCTAACCCTAAAACCCCATAATCCTAAAGCCAAACCAGGACCCCCTGACCATAACCCCTGACCCTCACACTAACCATAAACCTTAAACTTAACCTAATGCTTTGACTCTACACCCAGGACCATAAGGCCAAAAACCTGTAACCCTAACCTAACTCTAACCCTAAAATCCTGTAACACTAACAATAACTCTAACCAAAATACCCATAACATTTAACCCGAACGCTAACCCTCTGATTCTGAGACCCTGACTCTGACATCAACCTGACACTGCTGAGGTGACAACACCATGCAGAAGGTCAGGGCTACTACACCTGCTGAGGGCCCAGTATACCTGCTGAAGAAAAGGGGAAACTCTTGAGGACACACGACACCTGGGAAATGGAGTCCAAATGTTATGGTGCTGTGGAGAAAGGCATTTTGGGAAAGGAAGTTTATCACAGTGATACTATAGAGAAAGGCATCCTGAGAAATGAAGTCCACAATGTCATGGTGCTATGGAGAAGGCATTCTGGGAAATGAAGTCCAGAACATCATGGTGTGGTAGAAAAAGGCCTCCTGGGAAAAAAAAGACCAAACCTAGTGATGCTATAGAGAAAGGCATCCTGGGAATTGAAGCCCGTATATACTGATGCTCTAGAGAAATGCATCCTGAAAAATGGTGTCCAAATGTAGTGATGGTATGTATAGAGAAAGGCATGCTGGGAAATAAAGTCCATATATACTGATGCTATAGAGATAGGCTTCTGGGGAAATGAAGTTCAAATGTAGTGATGCTCTAGAGAAAGGCATCCTGGGAAATGCAGTCCAACATATAGTGGTGCTATTGAGAAAGGCATCTTTGGAATTGAAGTTCAGAATGTTGGGATGCTCTAGAGAAAGTCATCCTGGGAAATGAAGTAAATAATATACTGATGCTATAGAGAAAACCATCCTGGGAAATGAAGTCCTTATGTAGTGATGCTGTAGAGAAATTCCTCCTGGAAAATAAAGTCCAAATGTACTGAAGCTATAGAGAAAGGCATCCTGGGAAATGAAGCCAAGAATGTACTGATGCCCAAGAAAAAGGCATGCTGGGAAATGAAGTAAGTAATGTACTAACACTATAGAAAAGTCCATCCTGGGAAATGAAGTCTGGAATATAATAATGCAGTAGAGTAAGACATCCTGTGAAATAAAGTCCAAATACACTGATGCTGAAAAAAGGCATCCTTGAAAATGAAGTCCAACGTACAGTGCTGTAGAGAAAGGCATCTTTGGAAATGAAGACCAGAATGCACAGATGCTATAGAGAAAGGCATCCTGGGAAAGTCAGTCTTATTTTTTTTCTCTTTTACTTTTTTTTTTTCTATTTTCAGCTTGATACTGTACAAATTCTTATCCTAATAGTGAAATGTTCCACTGAGTCTTGCCCAGTGATTGAGTAAAACCAAAACTTATTATAAGCCACAGTCATCCTAGGGTCCCCCCTGCTATGTCACCTCCATGGTTCCTTGTGTTGCAGTCTGATTGTTCTTTGCTTTATATCTAGAATCCACTTATGAATGAGTTCATACCATGTTTGTTTTTCTGGAATTGGGTTACCTCCCTCAGCATGATATTTTCTAGACTTAAATGAAGTCCAAAATATAGTGATGCTGTAAAGAAAGGCATCCAGAGAAATGGAGTCCAGAATGTAACGATGCTCTAGATAAAGGCATCCTGGGAGATGAGTCTGAAATGTAGTGATAATCTAGAGAAATGCATTCTGGGAAATGAAATCTTGAATATAATGATCTTCTAGAAAAAGGGATTCTGGAAAATGAAATCCAACAAATAGTGATACTGTTCAGAAAGGCATCCTGGGAAATGAAGTCCAAATGTACTGATTCTAAAAAAAGGCATCCTGGGAAACGAGTCCAGAATGTTCTAATGCTGTAGAGACGACATTCTGGGAAATGAAGACCTTATGTAGTGATGCTGTAGAGAAAAGCATCATGGAAAATGAAGTCCTGAATATACTGATGCTATAGAGAAAGGTACCCTGGGTAATGGAGTCCAGAATGTAATGGTGCTCTAGAGAAAGTCATCCTGGCAAATGAAGTCTGAAATGTAGTGATGTTGTAGAGAAAGTCATCCTGGAAATGGAGTCCAGGATGTACTGATGCTGCAGAAAAAGGGATCCTGGGAAATGGAGTCCAGAATTTAGTGATGCTGGAGAGAAAGGCTTTCTGGGAAATGAAGTCCAGAATGTACTGATGCTATAGAGAAATACATCTTGGGAAATGAAGTCCACATGTAGTGATGTTGTAGAGAAAGTCATCCTGGGAAATGCAATCCCACTTGAAGTGAACCTGTAGAGATTGACAAGCTGGGAAATGAAGTTCAAATGGTGTGATTCTCTAAAGAAAGGAATATTGGGTAATGAAGTTCAACATGTACTGGTATTATAGAGAAAGGTATCCTAGGAAATGAAGTCTGAAATGTAGTGGTTCTCTAGAGACAGGCATCTTGGGAAATGAAGTCATGAATGGACTCATGAAATAGAGAAAGGCAGCCTGGAAATTGGGGTCCAGTATGTAGTGATGATATAGAGAAAGGCTTTCTGGGAAATAAAGTCCAGAATGTATTGATGCTGTAGAGAGAAAGGCATCCTGAGAAATGAAGTCCTTATGTAGTGTGGCTGTTGAGAAAGCCATCCTGGGAAGTTAAGTCCAAATAAACTGATGCTAAAAAAAAAGCATCCTGGGAAATGAAGTCCAGAATGTATGGATGCTCTAGAGAAAGGCATACTGGAAATGCAGTCCTAATGTAGTGATGTTGTAGAGAAAGCTGTCCTGGGAAATGAAGTCCCACATGTAGTAATGATGTAGAGAAAGGCATCCTGGGGGATGGAGTCCAGAATGTACTGATGCTAAGAGAAAGGCATCCTGAAAAATGAAATCCAGAATGTACTGATGCTATTCTTTTGCCATGATGTGTATGTAGCAGCAAGAGGACAACTTATGTGTGTGCTATCTATTCATACTATGTTAGTTCCAGATGAAAGCCAGGGAATCACTTGGTTGCCAGTTACCTCAAGAGAACCTATTTGTGTTTTGAAATTATTTATGTAGGTGCTGGCATGTGAGTGTCTGTATGCCACACCAGAAATGTAGAAATACGAGAAAGAGTTGTAAAAGTGATATGGGTTCCTAGAGTATGAACTCAGGACACCAGGCTTAGCAACAACCACCTTTACTCACAGAAACTACTCTCTGACATTCATTTGTTGTTTGCAGAAAGTGTTATGATAAAATGTTTGGTCCTAAGAATAAACTAACTCATTCAACATGCAAGAAAAAGACAAAAAGAAATAGGAGTATATCATTTTTATTCACAAATAGTATTTATTAGTCAGTGTCTCCTATTTTCCATTATCTTTAAAAGAAAATGTTTTCAATCAGAAAAAAACAATATTTTACTGTTTTAATATTTCAGCTAATCTTATTTCAGCATCAATGAGACAGCTCTGTTAGAAATATCTGTCTTTTACAAGGCTGTGACCTCATCGTGATCACCATATGAAGATGGACAAAAGTAGACCCCACAAAGTTGTCTTCTATTCTTCACATTTCTGTCATGGCCTAAAAACCCATAGTCACATATCACACACACACACACACACACACACACACACACACACACACACCAGATTTTTTTAAGTAATACTTGAAGATATTATGCCAAATGGATAACTGTTGAGGACATGAAGATGCATGGAACCTTAAATAATATATACATATACACAGTAATCAAGTTCTATTGTAAAATATTCAGTTGATTATTCATTGACTTAAATTATTAAATCTCTTCCAGACAAATGAAACTGTTTCTTTGGATACACACATAAGTATTTAATGTTTTTATATACTCTATTAAGTATTTTAACATTAACATTGTTAAAATATTTTGAGAAAATAACAATTGTTGGAAGTAAATCATCTACCCTTTGACTTGTACTTAGGAGACAGACACATAAAGACCATGAATTCATATATATTCATGACTAATAACTGACATTCAAGATGTTCTCACACATTCATTTGTTGATCTGAGAAACTGCTATGAACAAATGTTTGGTCCTCACAATAAACTAAATAAATTCACATGCAATAAAAGGAAAAAAAGAGATAGCAATGTATCATTTGCATTTGCAAATAGGAGTTACCATTCAATTTCTCCTACTTTGCATTATCTTTCAAGAAAAATATATTTACAATCTGAAAAGACGGTTTTTTTATTAATTTAATATTACTACTAATTTTATTTGAGCATCAAGGAGACAGCTGTGGTGGATATGTCTTTCTTGTGCAAGTCTGCAATGTTATGTTGATCAACATATGAAGTTGGACAAAAGTAGACCCCTCAAAATAAATCTCACTGCTATTACATTATTTGACATCTCTGGATAATTCCCTTAGAAGACAACAGTATGGGATGAAGTGCCAAATGCATAACAGATGAGGACATGAAGATGCATGGGACTTTAAATAATGTATACATATTCATAGCACATTAATTTTATTGTGAAATATACAGTTGATTACTGACTCCCCTAAATTATTACAACTCTTTCAGATAGATGAAAATGTTTCTTTGGATACATACATGAAGTATTTAATGATTTATTTTCTCTTAATTATTTTAAAATTAACCTCATTAAAATGTATTTGTAAGTAAATAGGTTGCAACAACTCTGAGTTTGGTCCCAGATTTTGTCACCAAAATGAGGGTTTTGCAAATCTGAGGAAAGGTGTCCTGACTACCTGAGAGTCAGAAAACACTTTGAGCTGCTTAGCACAGCTCTGATAGCTGGAACTGCAAAAAGAAAAGTTCAGTCCTAGAGGGCAAGGTATCCCAGACACCTCAAGCTGCTCAAAACAACAACTATGTCCTGAAGGTGTCTTGGAAACCTGGAGCTGTTTAGCCCAACCCTGGAGGGAAGATTTTCTGACTTCTCAGGAAAGTCAGGCCTGGAAGTACTTCAGCAGGGAAGGGTATCCTGACTCTACAGAAAAGTCAGGCTATACCTGGGGTGATGGGTGATGGTCGCCCTGCAGGATATAGCAATCCTGCTCCTCTCCTGGAGACCCACTACAGCGGAGCTTTGCTCAGCACCCTCTTAAGGGGGCTTCCTAGCAAAGCCCTGCTTCTCTGGCCAAAGAAATTACAAAAAATGTAGCAATCTCCTCTGGCTCAGGACAAAAGTGTTACTTTTCAGCTCTTTTGCTCTGTCTACTCAGCAAGGATCTTCTGTTCAGCTAGTCCTTGCTCAATCCACTTGAAACATCTCAGCAAGGTACTTTTGTTCAGCTCCTCCTTGTTGAATCCACTATGGCATATCTCAGTAAGGTTCTTCTATTCAGCTCCCCCTTGCTCAAAACAACTTGGGACGTCCCAATAAGGTTTTTTCGTGCACCAGTGAATGAAGGTCTTCACACCCAAAACACTTTTGAGATTTTTTTGGGGGGGAAGGAGGAGTCCAGGAGAGTAGCTGCTTCTACCAGGGTAGAGAGTACAATTGACCAGGCAGGGCAGTTTATATAGGATGCTTTGAGGATGGAGTTAACCAATCAGTTTTTTTTTCTGCCAGTGTTTGGCCAGTTTTGTGGGCTAGGACAAAGATGGTCCTGATTACAGGGACAAATTGTTCTTCTTTCACTGGCCTTTCTTGGCTTTTTGACACTACCTTTAAGGGAAGGGCATATTTGTTTTACTGACTCTGATTCTAGAGACCAAGAGTGTTATTTTGGCACCAGTTTCAGAGTCAGGGCATGTTTCCTTGGTTCATTTCTCTGGCTCAGGTCCAACACATAAGTTATGTTTCTTTCCCTGGTTCTGGGCCCTAGGGACAGGATTCTGCTATCCTGTTCTGTGATTGGTTAGTTTCACAAGTTAGTTGGCCAGGGGCAGAGATGGCACTGATTTGACCCAAACTGTGTTTTTTTTTTAACTGGCCTTATCTGTGTCATCTTTCCCTAATTCTGGGCTCCAGGGTCATTGTGGGTTTCTTTACCCAGCCCCCTTTCCCTACACTTTTTACAAAACAACAATCATTGAAAGTACATCATCTACCCTTAGACTTGTTCTTAGGAGACTGACACACAAGGATAATGAATTCTAATGTATCCATGACTAATTACTGACATTCAAACCAAGCAGATAACAAATAACATTTCAAGGAAATTTATGAAAAAATATTAAAAATAAAACCATGAACAAAAATCCACCACCCTTTCACAAACACCCTTACTTAAAAAGTGTGATCACATACTACCTGAGAGTTAAATAAAAATGAACCACTTAGATGATAGCCATCCCATTCTACACAAGGCAGCAGATAAATATCTCTGAATAAGTGGAAGTGCCAAAGAAGGTGAACAAAAGCCACAGAATGAATATAAGGACCACAAAACAAACTTTACTAATTGAATTTGCCTTATATTCCACATTTCAGTATCTTACTCAAATGGTGCCAAATAGAAGTTGCAATGGGATCTTCATATCATTCTTCAGTGAACTTGGTTAATAATTTACTTACATCAAATCTACAACAAAAGAAGACTTAAAACAGGATTTTTTCCTTGAAACTGAAAACAACTGTGTTAAAGTCTTAACCAAATTGTTTACATAGTTTTCTTTTATATGAGTACCTATCTGTTTTCAAGAGAATATAAAAAGCTTTAAAATATTGACAGGGATAGAGACATGATCAAGCCTTTAACACAAGTTGATTTCCTGGACCAAATCAGATTTTTGGATGACTTCCAGTAATTCTTGCAAGAAGAAGCTCCAAGGGTCTAACCTTCTTGGCAACCAGAATGCACATTCATGCACCAAGAGGAAGACAGACAGACAGAAACACACACACAAACACACACACAGCATAATTAAAATAAAGTCAAATCTTTAAACTAATTTTCAATCATGAATGTTTTTCTATTATAATTTTGGTAGCATGGGTTTTGAGGCATCTAAAGGATTACAAAGTTTTTCTCAATCATGAATTAGTCCATGTAACAGATAGCAAGCATGTAGGCTTGAAGTCAGAGTATTCTATCATTTTCAGTCTGTGAAAGATTTCAGAAAATTTAGAAAATGGTACCTGCTGGAAGAAATCTGTTTTGAGGTTTGGCCTGAGTATTTACATCTGCACACCATTTCCAATTTACACTTTCTGCTTTATGCTGCGGGACAAGAATGTGAACTCTAAAGCCAGGTGGTAGTGGCACATGCCCTTAATCCCAGGACTTGGGAGGCAGAGTCAGGCCTATCTTTGTGAGTCCAAGTCCGGCCTGGTCTACAGAGCGAGATATAGGAAAGGCACAAAGCTACACAGAGAAATGCTGTCTCGAAAAAATAAAACAACAACAAAAAAAGAATGTGGATTCTTAGCTGCCTGCTTTAGCTGCCATGTCTGACACTTGTTTCCATGCCACTTTTATGGGGTTCCTGTATTTCTCTGAAATCAAGGGCCAAGTTAAACCCTTTTCTCAGTTCACTTAGATATGATCCATTATCAAAGCAACAGAAAAGCAATAATATACATCTATGAAATTTTACACCAGAATTTATTATTTCATGTATTTGAAGAGAGGTGTCTTCTAGAAGTGTGTAGGTCAGTTAGCCTTCAAAAGCAGAAACTCAAAAAGATGGAAAGTGATGGGCAGGGTAGTGCACGCCTTTAATGCCAGTACTCAGGAGGCAGAGGCAAGTGGATCTCTATCAGTTTGAGGCCAGCCTGCTCTACAAAGTGAGTTCCAGGACAGCCAGGGATATGTAAAGACCTTGTTTTAGTTACCTTATCATTTAAATTTATAGGCCTATTTCCATATTAGTTGACATGTGTAAACAAAATAAAAAGAGACATTATAATGCTTGAACAGATTGTTGACACAATTTAGATTTTTTTCCAAAATAATTTTGTGTAATGGAATGTAAGTATGTGGCCTGAAGTCATAACAATTCATATAGATTCAGATTGCCTTTGGTATGAATTTTTTTCAGATCCTCAAAGTCTAATGTTATATTCAAAGTCTTTAAGAGACCAATTACACACTAAAAGTTTTACAGTTATAGGGTTGCCCTGTGTTGTGACTAGGCATTACCACATTGATTACATTCATAGGGTTTTTCTCCAGTATGTGTTCTTTAATGTACTTGAAGATGACTGGGCTGTGCTAAGGCTTTACCACACTGCTTACATTCATATGGTTTCTCTCAATTATGTGTTCTTTCATTAAATTTAAGAGCACTATGATGAACAAAGCCTTTATCACAGTGATCACAATTGTATGGTTCACTCCAGTATGTGTTATATTATAACTTTGAAGATGAGAGTGATGAGCAAAGGCTTGTAGAACACTGATTACATTCATAGGGTTTCTTTCCAATAAATGTAATTTCATGCCTTTAAAGATGAGAGTGTTGTGCAAAGGCTTTTTCCCACTGATTACATTCATAGGATTTCTCTCCAGTATGTGTTTTTGTATGCCTTTGAAGATCACTATTACATACAAGGGCTTTAACACATTGTTTACATTCATAGGTTTTTTCTCCCACGTGTACTTTCATACAATTAAAGAGCATTGTGACAAACAAAGGCTTTAACACACTGACTACATTCAAAGGGTTACTCTCCAGTATGTGTTCTTTTGTGTACTTGAAGATAACTAGGCTGTGCAAAGGTTTTACCACATTGTTTACATTCATAGTGTTTCTCTCCAGTATGTATTTCTTCATGTGTTTGAAGATGAGAGTGACAAGCAAAGGCTTTACCACACTAAGTACATTCATAGGGTTTCTCTCCTGTATGTGTTCTTTCATGCAGTTGAAGAGCACTGTGTCGAGCAAAAACTTTACCACACTGATTACATTTATAGGGTTTCTCTCCACTATGTTTTCTTTCGTGCAGTTGAAGACCACTGTGTTGAGCAAAGGCTTTACCACATTGATTACATTCATAGGGTTTCTCTCCAGTATGTGTTCTTTTATGTACTTGAAGATGACTGAATTGTACAAAAGCTTTACCACACTGATTACATTCATAGGGTTTCTCTCCAGTATGTGTTCTTTCATGCAGTTGAAGAGCACTGTGTTGAGCAAAGGCTTTACTACACTGATTACATTTATAGGGTTTCTCCCCTGTATGTGTTCTTTTGTGTACTTGAAGATGATATGGCCATGTAAAGGCTTTACCACATTGTTTACATTCTTAGGGTTTCTCTCCAGTATGTGTTCTTTTATGTACTTGAAGATCATTGTGACGAACAAAGGCTTTACCACACTGATTACATTCATAGGGTTTCTCTCCAGTATGTGTTCTATCATGCAGTTGAAGAGCACTGTGTTGAGCACAGGCTTTACCACATTGATTACATTTATAGGGTTTCTCTCCAGTATGTGTTCTTTTATGTACTTGAAGATGAATGAATTGTACAAAAGCTTTACCACACTGATTACATTCATAGGGTTTCTCTCCAGTATGTGTTCTTTCATGCAGTTGAAGACCACTGTGTTGAGCAAAGGCTTTACTACACTGATTACATTTTTAGGGTTTCTCCCCTGTATGTGTTCTTTTGTGTAATTGAAGATGATATGTACGTGTAAAGGCTTTTCCCACATTGTTTACATTCATAGGGTTTCTCTCCAGTATGTGTTCTTTTATGTACTTGAAGATGACTGGATTGTACAAAAGCTTTACCACACTGACTACATTCATAGGGTTTCTCTCCAGTATGTGTTATTTTATGTACTTGAAGATGACTGAATTGTACAAAAGCTTTACCACATTGTTTACATTCATAAGGTTTCTCTCCAGTATGTGTTCTTTTATGTACTTGAAGATCATTGTGACGAACAAAGGCTTTATCACACTGATTACATTCATAGGGTTTCTCTCCAGTATGTGTTCTTTCATGCAGTTGAAGAGCACTGTGTTGAGCACAGGCTTTACCACATTGATTACATTCTTAGGGTTTCTCTCCAGTATGTGTTCTTTTATGTACTTGAAGATCATTGTGACGAACAAAAGCTTTACCACACTGATTACATTCATAGGGTTTCTCTCAAGTATGTATTCTTTCATGCAGTTGAAGAGCACTGTGTTGAGCACAGGCTTTACCACATTGATTACATTTATAGGGTTTCTCTCCAGTATGTGTTCTTTTATGTACTTGAAGATGAGTGGAGTGTGCAAAGGCTTTACCATAATGATTATTTTCATAGGGTTTCTCTTCAGTATGTGTTTTTGCATGCCTTTGAGTATGACTATGACATTCAAAGGCTTTACCACACTCAATATATTCATATGATCTCTCTGTAGTATGACTTCTTTCATGCCTGCAAGAATAATTGAAACATTTAAAAGGTTTACCACATTCATTACATTGTTGAGTATTTATATCTTCATGAATTAATTTTATAATTTTGTCTGAGTATAAAGAAAACTGGGACCTTAAAGTTTTAACATGTTGTTTACACTCATGTTGTTCTCCTGCATTAAGGATGACTTTGCATATTTGAATATGCCTTGATGGTAAGAGCCTTTATTACCTGGCTAATATTTGTGGCTTCATTGTTCTCTGAGGTTTTTTACATATTTGAAGAGAACTGAGAGAATTTGCACATTTATGTCCCTTGTTCCATTGATAAAGTTACCAATACTGTGAGTCATGCTACATGTTCAGAGTTAACCAGGACAAACAGAATCATGTAGACAGACATTCCTAGTACCCATGGGGCTTTTCTGTGGTGTATTTGTTGATCTATTCTTAATAAATCTGGAAAACAACAGATCTGAACTGAAAATGCAGACTAAAAATGTGTAATCTTAAATTTTACACCATTCTGGTCTCCAAAACAATTTCAACATCAATGATTCTCCCAAATTTGGTTTCTAAGTTGTGATGGCCTCTGCCATGCTTGGACCAGAGTTGCAGCAAGCTTTGAATAAAGTTGCTTCCTGGGAATGGCAATCACTTTGCATAATCCCTCCATTAACTGAGGGCATATAAGGATGGATTCTTACCCTTGGGACACTTTACTAGGCTTCCGATGTAGAATAAGGGCCTTCTTTTTAATGGTGATAATCTCCCTGAACATTCCAGACTCTGTTCAGCATTTGAATACCTTCTGCAAATTCATAGTGCTCTTTTTCTCTACAACCAATAGTCTTTTCATTTATTTATGTCCACTTCTTGATTTTTGTAATGTTGTACTGAATGAACCATAAGTAATAGCTATCCAAGAAAGTCAATATTCCATCTAAGAAATCAGCCCCATTATTTTCTTTAAAGATTTATTTTTTTATTATGTAAACAGTATTCTTTCTGCAAGTTTGCCATATGCCAGAAAGGGGCATCAGATCTCATTATAGATGGTTGTGAGTAACCATGTTGCTGCTGGGAATTGAACTCAGGACCTCTGGAAGAGCAGACAGTGCTCTTAACCTATGAGCCATCTCTCCATCCCCCATTATTTTTTTTAATTCTTCCTTAATCAGTTTCTTGAGGACATGGGAAAAAGAAAAAGTAGGGTCCAAAATATCACATAAATGACCTCTATTTTAATTCCTGCTGAAGTCCTTTGACCTCTACCTTCATTGTTTGCAGTACTTTTAACAGTATTTTAGTCAAAGTATTACAAGAATTACCAATTGAGCCCATAATGCAGCTTTCTATGTCTTTTGCCATCTAAGTTTTGATATGTTCACATACACCCAAAATTATTCCCCCACCACCTTTGAACAACAGAATCACTTTGGGTTTACCACATCCTGTTATAACTTGCTTTTTTCTTGCTCTGAATCAATTCTCTACACAAAAGTACCTTTGGTAACAAATGTGCTTATTTGGCTCATTCTGGCAGATCACAATCCATCATTGTCAGTGTTTAGGATAGATATTCAGTCTAGCAACTGAAGGCAAAAACCATGAGGAATCGTTGTTTCCAGGCTTTCTCTCTAATGTAGTCATTGTCTTTTATGCGAAGCTCGCTGTCTTATCTAGTGCAGGTCAACTTTCTTAGGGATATTGCACACTCAGTGGAAGGGATATCACCCATCCATCATCAATCAACAAAATCTGTCAAAAACTTAGCAACTAGCTACTCTGATGGGGCACATCCTCAACAGATGTTCCCAAACGTGACTGTGAGCTTAGAAATGTTGACATTTAAAAGTAACTAGGAAATAGAGACAATAATATATGAGACTTTACAAACCAAAACCCAATGATTCCACTACATCAATAACCTAAAGAGAAAAAAAATAATGATGATAACAAGTAGTAATACAGATACACTAAGAAATGAAGAAATACAAGTTTCTAAGATCAAGAAGAAAAAAACTAAAATAGTTCCTCCACAGAATGTCTCCAAATCAAAAACCTAATGAACTCCTAACATATCAATTTTCCATAAAATAAAAATAATTGAAGTTCCATCATTTGCCAGAGAAACAATATAACTATTTCATAACTAATAAAAACTCACACTATACAGATGGTACCACTGATAAAAGGGGAAAAATGACAGAAAAAGACAGACCTTCAAACATTACATTGTCCCTTGAAAAAAAATTATAAGTTTCTAATGAAAATCAAAATAAAATAAATCACTGACTTCCACTCACCCTGTGCACTCCAATTCTCTCCTTCTCAAATAATAGAAAATGGGTTGGGTGAGGAGACTGTTTCACCAAAATTGGAATCACTTACTTGAATCCTGATATTTCTACATTGTGGAAAACAGTTTTGGCTACTAATACTATTTCATTCTCCTTTGATAAAAAAAAAAAGATGTCTGTCAGAAAATTTAGAAATACTTTCGTTTCCTATGATTGAAGATTAGGTGTAAACCTGTATCAGAGTGAGGAAATGAATTATTTTTTAAATAAATGAAAGACAATAGTTTTTTTAAAGATATTGTATGATTTTATTATAGACTTAAAGCAACTCAATTTCTCTAATTGCTTTGTAAGTAAGTCATAAGAGCTTTTGAAACCAAGACTAGACCAATTGTATGTGTATATTTGTATGTATGAGAAAGAATATTTTCCATGTGTGTTTAGATGACAGAACAAAGAGCATGTCAGATCCCCTGGATCTGAAATAGCAGTTGATTATAAGCCTCCAAACTTGGGTGCTTATATCTGAACTCCCCCAAGAAGAATACTTGCTAACTGCCATTTGCAGCCCAAATACTACTTTTTTTCCCCAATAAACTAAATGTCTTTCACAGATTAGCCACAACAGAAGCCTAAATAAGTAAATAAATGATCCCTGGGAACCTAATGAATCAGTATTAAGATGTTGGTTATGGGACCAGGAAGACTATGCACAGACCTTCCCCACTGTCAGGGTTCCAATACTCAGGGTTGCCATGAGGGCTGAAACAGAACTCCAGCTGCAGCTTCTCCTCTCCCTTTTCATGTCTCCTGTGGATTCCAAAGACCATCCCCTCCTACCTTTCCCTACTGACCTCATGTCTGAGTCCCATCACCCAAATGGAGCAGACACCCTCTGGTCATTTACTCATATTCTGGAAGACCAGTTAGGATGTCTGCAGGTCTACCACATTGTCTCTTACACCACAGATGATTTAAAAAGTTGCTCCTATCAGTGGAGTAGACCATCAGAGGCAGCTTACTCTTTTTGCTCTCCATGCCTCCAGTCCCTCTGAAGATCATCTCCCCTGCATTCCTCTTTTCCCAGTCCCTATCACAACTAACATTCTCCCTTGAACACACCAGCCAAGAAGGCCAGGAAAAAGGCAACACTCATTCAACATATACTCCAAAACTCCAGAGATCAAACACAACCACAGAATAAAACCCTCATCCAACAAAGATGATGTTATAAACCAGCACCTAGACCTATTATCACCCGAAACCCAGATGCCTAGCAGAGGAACATAATAAAAGACAGGGCACTATGTCACCACCAGAAACCAGGTGTCCTACCACAGCAGGCCCTAAATACTCAAAAATAATTGAAATGCAAGGGAAAAAAAACCTTGAAACAAAATATATAGAGATGATAGAGCCCCTTAAAAGTTGAATAAATACTTTACATAAATTCATGAAATTACAAACAAACAAACAATGAAAGGAAATCAATAAAGTCCTCCAAGAAAGCTAGGAAAATGCAAACGATTGGAGTAAAACAATAAACCTCTTAAATAAAGCCAAGAAAAAACAAACAGATTGTTAAAGGAAACAAATACAACTGTTTAAGACCTGAAAATGCAAATTAAAAAAAAAAAACAGAAACTGAGGGAATTCCAGAAATGAAATACTTAGGATTACAAAAAAGATTTACAAAGGCAAGGTTCACCAATAGAATAGAGAAATGTTAAATGTTAACCTCAGAACAAAACTACTTTTCTCTCTGAGCAGGCTGGATTAGCAGAAGGTCACAGCTGTTTCCGTGCAAGACCAGCAGGAGTTCATTTGAACAAACCCTGGCTTGTTTTCTGGCTCAGGGCCATGACATTACTGTAAATAATTGCATTCTTTCCTTTTTATAATTTTTTTAAAATTTTTATACAGTGCTTTGTCTGTATGTGTCTGTGTGTTGTGCCTTCTGAGGCCAGAAGAAAGCCTGGGACTAGAGTTACAACAAATGGTTAGCTACCATGTGGGTTCTGGGAATGGAACCTGGGTCCTCTATAAAAACACCCAGTGATCTTAATTGCTTAGCTGTTAATCTAGCTCTTTTTTATTTAAAATTTATTTTCATAATTTTTTGAGTAAAAGATATTACATCACTTTCCTCTTTTATCTCTTCATTCCATCCCTTCTCAAATCCTTTCCAAATTCTCCCTTTTTAAGTGTGGGTGATTAAGTATGCTGAAATACATTAATACAGTGTGCTGCATCCATATTTGTTGGTTTTATGTATATGGATAATGGGCCGACCATGTTGTATTGGCTAAAGAATTAGGGAGCCCATCTTTGTCTGAGGTTAATTCTCTCAGGAGAACTCTATTTTTAATCAGCATCTGGTATCTGACCCTGACTCGGCTACCTTGGACAGGAAACATAATCAAGAACAGAAAACTTAGGTTGGAAAATACCTTACCAGTTAAGAGCACTGAAGATTCTTTCAGAGCTTCCAGCTTCCATTCCCAGTACATACAGAGACTCACTAATTTCTCTAATTCCAGTGTCAGGAGTCCTGACACCATCTCCTCACTTCCCTGTCCACCATAAGAAAAAGAGACTTTAACCATAAAAATTATTTTTCAAGATGTGAGTGGTAGTGCATTCTTTTACTGCCAGCAAACTGGGTACAGAGGCAGGAAGATCATTGCCACAGTCTACACACACACACAAACACATACACACACACACACACACACACACACACACACACACACACACACGAGGGGGGGAGAGAGAGAGAAAGAGAGAGAGAGAACTGAATTACATACAAGAAACAGAGCATTCGAGAATTAGAACAACACGATAACTCTTAAAGTCATTTGAAGTGTCTGTAACTGGTGCCCATAGAATCATTTTCAAAAATAAATATGGTCAAGCATGAGAGCACATCCCATTATTTCCAGTCACTAGGAGAAACTGAACATTTGACTGTGGGCCACCCCTTTACCATATGACCTGAACTGCCCAGTGTCAGCTGGAGGTTATCCAACCACCAAGTCATAAAGTGGGACAGACACAGCTGCTGGGGGATTGTCTTTCTGTATTCTGTGAATATGTGTTGCTTCCATTGGTTAATAAAGAAGCTGCTTTGGCCTATGACAAGGCAGAACAGAATGAAGTGGGTAATCCAAGAGAGATAGAATAAGAAAAAAGGTGGAGTCAGAGGAGATGCTGTGACCCATAAAAGCTGTGGTAGTGGTGCACACTTGTCATCTCAGCACTTCTTGAAACATGGAAGAAGGATCATAAGTTCAAGGATTCAAAGGAGTTCAAGGTCAGTCTGGGCTACCTGAGAGCCTGTTGAAAAAGAAAAAAAAAACCTCAACTAAATACACAATAGCACTAAAGTCTAACAGAGACAAGATCAAACAGATTTCTTATAATGGGGGCAAAAACTGAGGGGATGTAGCAAAGGCTTAGCAAGTAAAACCATTGATGACTTTTATTGGCGACCTGGGGTTGATTTCTAGCATTGACATGGAAGCTCAGTCATCTTTTATTCCAGTTGCAGAGAATCTGACATCCACTTCTGGCTTTGACAGGTACCAGAAATACAAGTGGTTCCCAGACATACATGTAGGCAAAGTACAAACATGGGAAACCTTCAATTACAACTACTATTTTCTAGAAAACCCCAAACTGGTCCTAAAAGCCACACTGGATAAACAGGTTTATATCTGTGACAAAGCAAGGCACATACAAGGAGCATAACCTGTTCTCAGTGGCCTAGAAGAACATACTCTGGGAGTGTAGGAAAACTTTATTCCTTAATTTGTATTTATCTGGATCATCCTGGGACATTGTTTCTGTTATAGAAAAGTAATAATAGCATCGCTTAAATATACATAATGTCTCCATACTACCATAGGACTGAAAATGTGTCCTGAATTTAAGTAATCTGAACTCAAAAATCCTAACTAACTTCCGACTGAAGAATAAAAAAAAATCTAGCACAATGATTATCTACTTGTAAGCAAGAGCTACATTTGTTAGCTGATTTCACATTTGCTGCAATACACAATCATCTAATCAGACATTTATGAGGGGAGAAAATAACTGGAAGATAAATGATAGTTTATTGGACACAAACCTGTAATCCCAGCTCTTAGAAGGTAGTAGGATTACCCCAAGAATGAGACTAGCATGATCTGTATTGATGAATTCCAGGAAAGTTGCCCAACAAAACTAGCTCAGATATATTGATTAATTCATTATTTATAATTTTAAAAACAAGCTAAATATAATTTAGCTACAATTTTTTTTAGGCTTTGTGACAAAATGAAAGACAATTCCTTACAGAGTCTCAATATTATCCACAAGAAAAACATGAATCTTTGATCAAAGACAAGATATATGAAACAAAAAGCCTTAAAAACTGAGAAATGAAGTCATCTAATAGCAAAATTTTCTACTATAAGAAACGTAGAGAAAGTAAAATCTCATATGAAAGATTTACTAAGCAAAAAGCTTTATCTATTTACTGAGATCATACCAAAAAAATGTTCAAACATCACACAAGTATTTCTAAGGAAGAAAGCAGCTCAGTGGTAGAGCAATGCCTAGCATGAGCCCTGCCTGGGTTTCACTCCAAGATGAAATTGTCTGGAGTAATAAATCCAAGATATGCAAAAGATCATAATTCTAAGAGCAAATAAGATTTTTAAAAGAAAAGCTGGGTAATAATGATGATTTAGAACTAATTTGTGAAGACATGGACCACAAAGGACAAACAGCAAACAGAAATCAAGCAGATGTGAATGTAAAACAAAATTATTCTTTAACTCTGAACCAAAATCTGTGCAGTATGAAAAAAGGAACAACATTGTCACAGTTTACATGTTTAAATCATAAGCTGGGCAGTGACTTGTGTGGGGCTAAGAGCTACAAGAAAAGGCCATCCTCTCATGAGTATGGAATTAAAAGCCACCTCAGCCAACTAAAGACCAGGTCACAAAATAAGTAAGTCTGGCCAAAAATTTTTACCCCCCTTGATTTATTCTGCTTTTTCAAAGTAAAACCTACATTGACATTTATTGGACATATAAAGACTATCTCAGCCAGATGTGGCAGCATAGACTTTAATCCCAGGACTCTGGAGTTCAAGGCAAGCAGATATCTGAGCTTGAAGCCAGCCTGCTCTGCTCAGCAATGCCAGACCCATCAGGGAAACATATTGAGACTCTTTCAAAGAACCTAAATGAAGGCCAGACATGCTGGTATAAGCTTTTATTCACAGCACTTGAGAGTCAGGGGCAGGAGGATCTGTGTTTAAGTCCAAGGCCAGCCTGGTCTATATGAAAGCTCCAAGACAGCTAGAGCTACAGAAACAGAATGTGTCAAAAATGAAACCAAATCCAAACAAAGTCTATTTTTATTAGATCAAAATATAAAATTCTTTATTACTTAAGCTTTAAGAGTCTTTAAAATTTCAGTGGCTCTGAAAGTAACAGCCATTTTTTTAGGATTGATTTATTTTTAACATTTAAAATATTTTTCCATCTTACATACCAACCACAGTTCCCTGTTCCTCCTCTCAACCTGCTCACCCCACCTTCACCCACCACATCCCATCCACTCCTCAGAGAGGGCAAGGTATCTAATGCAGATTTAACAATGTCTGGAATATTAAGCTGAATCAGGACCAAGCCCCCAACACCTCTGCATCAAGGCTAAGCAAGGTATCCCTCCATAGGCAAAATGCTCCAAAATGCCTGTTCATGCAATAGGGATAAATCCTGGTCCCACTTTCAGAGGTGCCACACACTACAGAATACTCACAACTGTCAGCCACATTCTGAGGATCTAAAATTTGGTCTTATTGAGGTTCTCCAGCTGTCAGTCCAGAGTCCTTGAGCTCCCACTAGCTCAGGTTAGCTGTATCTGTGGGTTTCCCCATCATGATCTTCTCATGTAATCCCTCCTCCCTCTCTTTGACTGGACTCCAGGAGCTCAGCCCATTGCTTAGCTATGGATCTCTGCATCTGTTTCCATCATTTACAGTCACAGCCTCATGTGGTACTGATAAAGAATCAAAATCATTCTTCTAAACCACTAATTTTTAATGCAAAAATATTTTATGCAACTTCTTCTCATAGTAGTCAAAGTATTCCAAGTACCACACTTGACAAATATTTATGTTATGGCTACTAGGAATGACTACTTTTGTAAGGTAAGTCCTTGTCAGAACATGCTGTTATGTCATACAAATAAAAAATAACAAACCAAAGAAAAACATCCAGTTCTGTGTAAATTTATTCAACACATGTCTGAAGAGTTCTTTAAATACAAATTGTTTTTAAAAGTTTCTTTGTGGGTGTATGTGTGTATATGTGCCTGTGCATATCTCTTCATGTGAAGTGTGTGTATTTGTGCATGTGTTTGTGTGTATGGGTTTGTGTGGTGTGTGGTTTATGTGATCTTTGCCTTTGTTTATATTTGTGTGTCTTTATGTTTGTACTCATATTTGTGTGTGTGTGTGTTTGTGTTTGTATGTATAGTTTATGTTTGAGTGCAGTGTGTTTATTTTTGTGTGGTTTGCATGTTTATATGTATATTGTACATGTATTTATGTATGTGTGTGTATGTGTGTGAAAGAGAGAGGTGTGTTTGATGTGGGTATCTGTTTGATGTGAAGTGCACATGCATGCTAGACCTCATATACAGTAGCCCATGAACAACTTTGAGGACTTGGTTCTCTCTACCATGAGTTCCCCAGAATGAGCTTATTGCACTTGTACAGCAATGTGCTTTGACTTATGAGTCATCTCAAGATCTCACTAATACATGTAAATAAACTTTGAGCCGGGCGGTGGTGGCGCACGCCTTTAATCCCAGCACTCGGGAGGCAGAGCCAGGCGGATCTCTGTGAGTTCGAGGCCAGCCTGGACTACCAAGTGAGATCCAGGAAAGGCGCAAAGCTACACAGAGAAACCCTGTCTCGAAAAACCAAAAAAAAAAAAACTTTATAAAATAATTGCTGGCAACTAAAGTCAGTGCAAATATACTGTCTTGTGTGATTGCTTTTTGAACAAACAAGAACTAACTCAGTTTTACTACTGAACCATCTTAGGTGAATTTCAAGATTGGGAAGTTTTTAGTGATTAACCTTATTTTATCTAAAGCAATAGTGGCTACAATTACCCAAATTCCCTATATGCACTGGTCTATGAAGCTGTTAACACCATTTTGAAACTTCTCTAGTGCTAAACATTAGATAGATACCTTTGTCACAGGACAAAGTTGGCAACTCTAGATATACAAATTATGATACCATCCATTAGTATAGGTAAGTGATGGGGAAGTCCTTAAACTTTAAAATATATAGAATACATGTACTAGCAAGTAATCACCTAGTGTGAAGATTCCTCATTACGCTAACTTGAGAATTCCTACTTCTCTGAAACTCTCTAGGGCTGTAAATTGCAAATACCAACATTAAATAATTCTTATTTAAAATTCCATTTTCTAGGATCCATCTCCTAACTGGTATGAGTCAGAGTAACTCAGATGGTGTTGAGTAAGCTGGAGTAAGCTCTTCTTGCAAACCTGACAAGCAGGAAAACTTGGTTATCATTATCTTAAACTTGTTGAGTATTTGTTTTTAAATTCCCCATATCATTCCCTCATTGAGTGAATGGCACAATGGATGTGAACAAATGCCCTCAGTCTCTGTGGACTCTCTTATGTAGCTCTATTGGCTGAACCACTTTCCTTTCTAACCCTACAAGAAACAGTAAACTCAGACCTTCTGATTTAACACTAAACTTTTATTATTAATAGAATCACATGATATATAACCCCAGCATTCAGAAGCTGGGAGGAAAGATGTCATGAGTCACTGTCCTCCCTTTGCTAGAAAACAAAAACACAACATAATTCTATTCAAGATGGCAAGGACAGACCTAACAATTTCAACTCCGTTGGAGTCAGAAAATCACATTTTAGGTACCTTTTTTTTAAAAAAAAATTCAACTTTCTTCTTTGTTAGTGTGATTAAATTCTCTAACCAGAAGCAACTCAGATAATTAATAGGTTTGTTTGTGTTGATTTGTGTTGGTTTGTTTTGTTAATACCTCTAGGCCACATTCCCTCCTTTGGGAGCTTAGGATAGAAAGCAAGCTAATAAATGAAGGGAAAATGTAAGGAAGTATTGCTTCCTGGTTTTCTCTCTTGTTCTGTCACTGCCTCTTCCTAAGCTAGCTTTCTTATCCAGCCCAGGCCCACTTTCTTAGAGATATTACCAACTCCGTGGAAGAGCCTTCCCACATCAATCAAAATCAACTCAATCTCACTCAGACTTAGCAACCAGATATTTTGGTCTAGGTACACTCTCAACTGATGTACCCCCATATGACTCTAGGAAATGTCATGCTTACAGCTGAAGCTAATTAGAGGGAAAAAGACAGTAATATAATGAGGAGGTTTAAAAGATCCAAAGCCAATGTATTAATTATATCAATCACTTAAGCAACAAAAACAGAAATATGAAGATAGCAACAACCAGAAACCATACATATGCCTGGAAATGGGAAGAGGCAAGCATCTAAGATCAAGAAGAGAAAACTAAAACTGTATCTCCACACAACATTCACACACCATCAAATAAACAATGAACTCATAACAAGAAATATTCAGAATACAAAATTGTTGAAGGTCCATAATTTTCCAGAGGAACAACAATATAATTAGATGATAATAAAACTAACAACATCAATGGCACCACATTAAAAAATGAGATGGAAAAAGAAACCTACAAATATATCATGGTCCCTTAAACAAGAACAAAAAGATACTAATCAAAATCATTCTACAAGAAATCACTGACTCACACACATCCTGTACAAAAATTCTCTTCTTTGCCAATAATAGAAAATGTGTTGTGTGAGGAGTGTGTGTCACCAAAATTGAAGAAATTCACTTCAAGGTTTTTGATGTTTTAATTATATAGAAAATCATTTGACTTCTAAAAGGATCTCATTCTTTTATGATAAAGAAAAGGAAGTCTGTTAGGAACACTTAGACACCATTTTCCCCTATGATTGATGATTGCCTATAAGTCTGAATCAAAGTGAAGACATAAAAATTTTTTAAAACAAAATAAAAAACAATATATTTTGAATGTATCAGTATACACCTAAAACAACTTGTTTTGCTCTAATTGCTTATAAGTTATAAGCATTTCGAAAACAAGGGTTTTTTTTTTCAATTTTTGCATATGTTTGTGCATGAGAAAGAATGTTTTCAATACATATACAGGATCTGGAATAGTAGATAATTATGAGCTTCTCAACTTGAGTGTTGGTATCAGAACTCAGGTCATTCTCAAAAAGAATATGTGTTGAGCCACCTGCCAAAATCATAACATGTTTTATCCAGTAAACCCAAAGTTTTTCACATATAAACCACAACCTAAATAAATACAGAAGCAAATAAATGATCCTTGTGAACATGATACATCAAGATGAAGTTTTTGCTTATGGTAAATTTACAGCATAAAATGAACACAGTCCAATAACAATGCTCAACAATTTACAACAGGATAACTGATTACAAAGCTACTTTCACAGTAAAAACACTCAAAGTGATCCCTGGGATTATGAAAAAAATTGTACACAGGTTGAAATAATATGATTTCTATACTTACTACTAAGCTACAGTGATCAAGAATGAGTGTAATATTTGTGAAAAAATGAAGAGGATAGAAAGAAAAGCAAAAAACAAAGGCAGAAAAATATAGTCAACAATAAATCAGAGACCAAAGGTATTTTAACCAGAAAAAATGTGATCTTGAACAATGTTACTCAATTACCTATGATTCTATGTGTATAGAAATTAAATAAACACAGACTTCACAACTACCACAAAATTAACTCAAAGTGACCTTTGAACAATTGATTTTAACCCTCAAGCTACTGATAATTCTTACAAATGCAGAAGCCCCAGGCTCTAGACCTCTTTTTGCAAAAGGAGGTGATCTCTTGTTAAGGCTCTGTAGCCCCTTATGCCTCTTTGTGGTTTCAGGTAAGTCCAGCTCCACTGATGTCCAATCCTAAAGCAACATAAAAGAATAAATTATAATCTGCTTTATTATGTCACATGGACTATGGCACTAAATGTGAATTCTATCCAATCTATCTATCCAACACCATACACACCTAAAAACCTCTGTACCTCATAAACTCCTTTGTCCCCTAGAACTAAACTTTGCTGAATCACACCATTGCAGCTGGGTAGCAGAAACTGAAAAGTGTTCTGATAATGTACTGCTGAAACACAATCCACATCACCATCTTTCTACCAGTTTCTAAAATACTGAATACATTTATAAGAGAAACCTGAAAGTGGAATGCAATATTCAGAAATTTTAGGAACCAGACATTCAGTGTTCTAATGTGTCTTCCAACTGCACACCAAAAGCTTGCCTGTGGGTACTCACTGGACAGTGATATTACAAGAATCATATGTTCCCATGCCAGGACTGTAGTCTCCCCCTACACAAGAAATCCATAAACAGTGCAGCTCAAAGTACAAGGACCACTGCACAGGTTACCACATAGACAAACAGAACCATAGTCTGGCTCATCATCCATCCAAATACCAACAGAAATAACAGCTCAAGAGACCTGCTCTGAATACCCTATCCTCACCATGGCATAGCTGGTCATCTTCACTACAACTATTTACAGAAGAAGCAGAATGTAATCATGGAATGAATCTGCAAGCTACCTGCCACTCTTATTACTCATTGAAAAGTATTCCATAAGTTTTCATTGGCTAGGGCCACCCAGCTGTGCCTCAGCTCTCCTACCGGGTGATCAGAGATCAAAGGACACAGAAAGCACAGTCCTTCCAGCTCTGCCCTTCCAGCCCAGGGTACACGGTCCTAGTCTAGAAAGTTTCTATTTTTTGTAGGCATTCTTCTACTCTCCTAGAGCATATCCTGTATCTCATCCAAAGCACAGGTTCCTTTGTGAGAACATTTAATTACATACTTAATATGCAGTGCTACCAACCCATTGCCTCATCATATCTGGAAATTGTGTAGCCCAAAAAGCTCACATTCCCATAGTAACTGTTGTTACTGCATAACTCTTGTTAAAGAAAAACAGGTCATGAATTAGAAAACAATGAGTGGTCATGGGATGCCTTGGAGACAAAAAAGAGGATGTGGATATGATGTAGATAAAACTCAAAAATATATTTTGAAAAGCTGAAAGGGGCCGGGTGGTGGCGGTGCACGCCTTTAATCCCAGCACTCAGGAGGCAAAGACAGGTGGATTTCTGTGAGTTTGAGTCCAGTCTGGGCTACCAAGTGAGTTCCAGGAAACGCTCAAAGCTACACAGAGAAACCCTATCTCAAAAAACCAAAAAAAAAAAAAAAAGTTGAAACGGGTATGATGGCCATGTGCTCCAGAGTCTAGGGATTTGTATTAGAGCACATGAAAGACTTCTCAAACCTTTAGCTCTGGGTGTATATCTAAAACCTGAAAAATAACAGTCACATTAGGCATGGTCACATTTTACCTACATGTATTTTGATGGAACCACTGTAAATATAGCAATTTGGTTTTATGATAAGGTCAGTCCTTTATCCAGATACTTGATTGCCCTTTTCTGTGGACCCCAAGAAATGGCCAATCCGGACATTTATGGAACATCTAAAATTGATTACCTAATTCCACATAGCTATTCTCAAGTACTCTTGAAGTTGGAAATCTGTCAACCCCCAACCTGCCTCTGCCTTTCTGCACTGTGACTCCACCAGCTTCAAAGGTGATCAATGAATTCAATTCTTGCACAGATTCCTCTTCATTTATACCTCTCCACTAAAATCAAGAGAGATTATGGGTCGCTCATTAACTAGTTTGTTTTTTCTTCTTATTGACCAATCAAGGCCCAGAATTGAAGGAATTGAAGGATCTTACACATAAAAATTAAATGCAAAACACTAAACCTCTATATTTTTTTGTTTTTGTTTTTCGAGACAGGGTTTCTCTGTGTAGCTTTGCGCCTCTCCTGAAACTCACTTGGTAGGCCAGGCTGGCCTCAAACTCACAGAGATCCGCCTGGCTCTGCCTCCCGAGTGCTGGGATTAAAGGCATGCGCCACCACCGCCCGGCCTAAACCTCTATATTTTAATAGAAGGTATTCTCTAAGTTTGGCGTCCTACTTTCCATGGGTTCACCGAGAGCATGTTGAAGTTCAAAGATTTTTTTTTTTTTTTGGTTTTGGAAAAAGGGTTTCTCTGTGTAGTTTTGGTGCCTGTCCTGAATCTCACTCTGTAGACCATGTAGACCAAAATCGCACAGATCCACCTGGCCCTGCCTCCAAAATGCTGGGATTAAGGGATTGTGCCACGACCGCCCGGCTCATGCACCACAACCACACAGCTTCAAAGATGTTTTAAGCACAGCTCCCTACTTCTAGGACTGTGAGCAGATACTGCCCATAAAGCAGTGATTCAGAGGCCTGCTCCTGGGTTTAGGGAGTTTCAAGTACCACGTGGTACCTCAGAGGACAGAGATTCTGCAGATAGGTTCCCACCCAGGTCCTGGGAGGACAGACCACAATGGATTCTATACCTCACCATCTGCTTCAACCTATCTGGAGACAGAAGCAACTCACTCACCTTGTCAGGGGTTCCTAGGTCAGCCATGCTCTCTGCTCAACTCCCTGAAGCAGGGGTCACAGCACAGCACACAAAGCCAATAGCACCAGGTCCTCTTGAAAGCCAAGTCTGAAACCTTTGGCAGCAGGAAGAACCCTGCACCACTTTTGACTGGCAGGTCACTTAGAGGACCTGATTGGCTAGTGAGACCTGAGTGACAAGAGCACATCCCATAGGGTTACAATGTGCTTAAAAACAGAGCACAATGGTTGCTGTCCCTCTCTTCCACCACAAAGACTTTTCTAGATCAGCAGAAATATGCATTTCAATAGCACTTGCCCCAGGCTGTAAAGCAGACCTGCTCTCTTCTTGCTCTCCACAAGCACTTCCTCTTCTTCTTCCTGAACACAATGTGGCTAGCTAGTTTGTCCAGCCCACTATACTATGTGGGATGGAATGATTCTCTGCCACACAGGTAGAAGGGTGACCAAAATTTTAACAACTAAATAGATATTTACCCGGGTGGTGGTGGCACACACCTTTAATACCAGCACTTGGGTGGCAGAAGAGGCAGGTGGATCTCTGTGAGTTTGAGGCCAGCTTGGTCTACAAAGTGAGTTCCAGGAAAGACACAAAGCTACACAGAGAAAACCTGTCTCTATAAACCAAAAAAAAAAAAAAAAGATATTTACAGACACACAAGGCGAGTGTTTTTGTGTGACTTCACACTGACATCAGGTGAACTGAAGATACTTTTTACCAGGTTGTCACTGGGACTGCAGACAAACAGCAAAGAAAAGCAGAAACTAGATCACAAACATGATAATAGGTCTTTCTTTCATCAGAAACCTGGATAATGGTTCCATTGCTTAAGAAATTTTATTCCTGAAATTGAGAGCAAAATTTTGGCAAATTAAATAATTATAAAGAGTAGTCTTCATGGAAAGTTTAATACTGAGAGAGTAATGGGGCCAGGAAGAATGCATTTACGAGCACCATTGTTAGCTCGCACATCTTTCTCCATAGATAGGTTAAAAAAAAACCACCACAACTGTATTATTAAAGCTTCTCTACATGATCAGGATGCATAAAATGAATCTCTCCATTTATGTAGAAAGTTGATTTCATAGAATATCTTATAAACATGCATGATGGGAAGAAAAATGGAAAAATCACTAGCCATCTTGAGAGACAGTTGCTCCTCCCCTCCTCCAAAGGTATTTGCTGACCAGCAGTTTTAGAAGTCACCAGAAGTTAAACTTTTAAGGCTGGGACAATAAATCTATGTATCCTGGACTTGGCAAAACAAGATATAGGGCGTAATGGGTTGAATTGACCAGAAGTTAAACTCAAAGGAGAGTAGGACTGGAACAATAAATCTGAGTGTATATATCTTGGGTTTAACAAAAGCAGGACATAGGTAGTAAAAAATATATCTCTATAGATACCCTGAATCCTGCTATTCATCAGTAACCTCATGCTTATAGTTCAGCCAGTAACTTCAAAGAACTACCTCACCCCTAGCCTCATTGTCCAATCCCCAGGTGCAAGTAAACATTTCTTATATTAACCCCTTAAAGAGATTGCTCAGGCTCACTGTGTCAGATGTTGGGCATGGACCAAGCTTGCTTGTTTTGTTATTGAAAACCTCTGTGTGCTTTCATTGGATAATGGCTCTGTGATGGCCTTGGTTGGGAGTTTTGTGACCTGGACACAACAGGAAGGAGATCATTTTAACTAGCCTTGCCTGATGTCTGTCTCAGGGCTGTGACATTATTGCAGAGAATTTCATTTTAAAGCTTTATTTTATTTTATGTATATGGATGTTTGCCTCCAGGTGTCTGTGCAGAGTACTTGCAGAGGCCAGGAGAAAGTTACAGGAGATGGTTAGGTTTAACCTGTTTCCTATGTAACAACATCTGGTGCTGCTTTTAACTGTTAAGCTATCTCCCTAGGCCATTTTTTTCATTTTTCTTCATTAAGAAATTTTCTACTCACTGCACATACTATCCACAGAACCCCCTCCTACCTCTTCCCACCCACCCCCAGCCATCTTTCTCAAGGCACCCCGCATCCCCACATACCCCAAATCGAGGTTTCCCATGGGGAATCAGCAGAGCCCAGCACACTGAGCCTAGTTAGGTCCCAGCCCCTTCCCACTACACAAAGGCTGTGCAAGATGTCACAGCATAGGCACCAGATTCCAGAAGCCTGCCCATAGACCAGGGAGAGATCCTGATCCCCTTGCCTGGGTGACCCCAAACAGTTCAAGCCAAACAACCATCTTCTATTCCAGAGGGCTTAGTCAGGTACCATGGGGGTTCCACAGTCAACAATCCATAGTTAACAAGTTTCTACTAGAGTGACCAGTCATATCTGCACATCCTCTCATCATGATCTTGACTTACCTTGCCTGTCAAATCCCTCCTCTGTCTCATCAATTGGATTTCAGGAGCTCAGCCTGGTGCCTGGCCATGGATCTCTGTATCTGCCTCTATCAGTCACTGGACAAAGGCTCTATAATGACAGCTAGGTTATTTGCTAGGCTGGTCACCAGAGTAGACCAGTCCAGGAACACTCTAGACCACCGCCAACAGACCAAGGTGAGGTCAACCTTTTGGATTCCTGAAGAGCTCCCCAGCACCCTGCTACTTCCTTTTCTCATGATGTCATCTATCTTGATATCTTCCTTCCTGCCCTCCCACTCTGTCCCTGTTCCAGCTTGATCCTCCCATTTCCTCATGTTTTCATCCCCCACTCCTTGCCCTATGCCCCCCCCCACTCAGTCTACTCATGTAGCTCTAATCCACTTCTCCTTCACAGGGTCATCCAAGTGTCCCTCCTAGGGTCTTTCCCTGTTAGCTAGCCTCTCTGGAGTTGTGGGTTGCAGTCTGGCCATCCCTTCCCTCATATTTAGTATCCACTTACGAGTGAGTACATACTATGTTTGTCCTTCTGAGTTTGGGATACCTCACTTAAGATGATATTTTCTAGATGCATCCATTTGCCTGCAAATTTCACGATATCATTGTTTTATACCAATGTGTATAAGTACCGTATTTTCTTTATCCGTTCTTCAGTTGAGGGACATCTAGGTTGTTTCCAGGTACTTGCTATTACAAATAATGCTAATATGAGCATAGTTGAGCATGTGTCCTTGTGGTAAGATTGAGCATTCCTTGGGTATATGCCCGAGTGGTATAACTGGGTCTTGAGGAAGACTTATTCCCAATTTTCTGAGAAAACACCATACTGATTTCCAGAGTGGCTGTAAAAGTTTGCATTCCCACCAACAGTGGAGGAGTGTTGCCCTTGCTCCACATCCTCTCCAACATTAGATAGCTCTTATATCTTAAATGAATCCAATTCTATTTTTGTATATTTTGCCACATGTTCCAGGGCTTACCGGTCTGCTGGCATGTTATTCCTTGGGTGGCATGCTGGCATCTCTCTAGACTCCATCTTTCTCTTTCCCGTCTCCCACCTTGTATTTCGTGCCTGCCTCTATGCTGACTTGCCAAAGGCCAAATCAGCTTATTAATAAACCAATGGGAACAACATATATTCACAGTGCAAAGGAAGACATCCCCCAGCAAACTATATTTCAATTGGACTTAATATCTGCTTAAAAAGAGAGAAACCACTCTTGGTACTGGAAGCCTATCTATCTATTCAGTGCTAATGAAGTCATGGTTATTGAGGGGTCTCTAATAATAACAATTTTCTGGACCAGTACAGTCTCTAATAATCAAAAAACATTTGGGCTTATACTTACATGTCAATTTAGTCTAAACAATTTATCAAAGAAATTTTTATTGACAACATATGAAGTCCTCTACAGAAAACCACAGCCAATTAAATATCATAGTGGTGGATTCTAGGCACAATGGACATGTCTAAAACAATGACTACACCCATATCTTAGAGAATATTATGAAAGTTGTAACAGAAATATTTAATTGCCAGATGCTCAGTGAATTTCCTGTGGATTGTATCTCTTTATGTCAGATTTATACTCATTTAGTCTTAGAAACAACTGCCTAAACATGATCTGAATAAGTACAGCACCAATTGATATGCAGAGAAGGGCAAGGAAAAGCCCATGACACCTCAACTTCACAAAAATACTATAAGAAACTATAGATTGCTCAGAGTAGAAATACTAACTTCCTCAAAAAAGAACACAGTGATTGCCTAACTAATAATGCATCAATTAAATTATGGAAAAAAAAATTTCCATGCAGAGCAGTAAAACAGGTTTTCTTCCTCATTTCAGATAGTATCATTTGGTTAACATGACCAGTTGTTTGGTTGGAATCCAGAATTTCTGAAAGAGACTCAACTGTTAAACAGTTGGACATGTGTGAACTGTATTCAGAAGTTGCACTATTGGGAGGTTATAAGCACAGGAAGGCTCTAACAAGAAGATGATACCTTTGTGATATAATCAGAGTTGTAGCACATGTCTTACATAGACCACAGTTTCAATGAGGTGAGTAGCATTTTGTACATATGTTCTCATCATTACTGACTGAAATAAGAGAAACATGGGGGCAAAATCAGCCTTTCATCCATTTGCTGATATTTCATCTGCAATTCTCTTAGAGCAAATGAAGTTAGCAGACCATCTTCAGTGACTTAATGTTGCTTGATTGAATATTTCCTTATATTATAGAACTATGTCAGCAGGCATGAGATCACACATGGGCATATGTACACATACACACACATAAGTAGAAACACTAAACTGAAGGTGACTCTTTACAAACCTATTTTTAACTTAATGTATTTGAAATTACAGGTACAACCACATAATGAATAGTAGGAGATTAGAAGCAGAATTATTGGAAATACTGTGTGTGTAGTATTTTAATATTGAATAATGTCCTACAAATAATGCATTCACATAATATGGCACATAATTTTTTGTTAAATTCAATACCTCTGTTATACTACAATAGCCATTTAGAATAGTTTTCTGCCAGCAGTATGCCCTGATTATGTCCAGGTCTTAGAGAGGAGGAAAGGAGTAGGTATGGATAGGTTGAGCCAGGGATAATCACCCAGAGAATCCTGTAGCCTGGCTGACTAGCAACCAGAGCGATTCTTTGTTTATATTGAATTCAGTAGGCAAGAATAGATTCATATTGGTCCAAAACATAGATCAAATCATGTTTTAGGACATGAGTTTAACTGTTTTCTCTTGGACATCTGGGGTTAAAAGTTTAGTCAACATTGATGAAACATAACAAAACAGTGTTACCTTTTACAAACATTTTTCCTGAAGTTTAGTCATTATTCTTAAACTATTAACTTTCACAATCAATGCGTATATATTTTTTCTCTGATTAATAATTATTAATGCATGTTAATACACTGGTATTATGGGAGAGTGATTATTAAAAAACAATAAAATGATCATGAAACACAAATGTACCTATCAGGTCCACAGAGCTTTATGGCCATGAGGAGAGAAATTTTCAAAATCCTCATACTCAATGTGATAATTCTATAAGAATTGTATTTTTGCAGATGCCTAAGAATATCTTAAATTGATAAAAGACTGGCCTTTCATCTCATCATTTGGAATGCAGAGGCAGAGACTGGTGGATCTCCATGGTATGAGGCCAACCTGATCTACATATTCAGTTTCAGGCCAATCATGACTACATGGTTAGAGACCCTGTCTCAAAAAAGGGGAGGGGTAAGAAAAGTAAATTATATGTCCAGGCAAGAAAAAGTGCTAATAGGGTCAATTAGGCAAAGTAGCCCTGGGCAACATTAAGATGCATGGGTTTCTCCCCTGTAAAAATAATTGTCTACAATGCAAATGTTGATATTGGCCTCACTATGTCCTGTCCTAGTGTAACTAACTGATAGAACCATCCCAGAAGGCCTTTCATTATGAATCATAGTCTGGCTTTTTCTGAAAGTACTCTTCAGTGGCTTGAATGCAGACTATAAATGGTGGCCAGAGTCCATTACAATCTGTTTTTCCAAGGCGTCTTAGATCTCTAATACAGTTTGGATTCAGAAACAAAGAAAAGGCAAGCTGGACAGCCATGTGTCACATATCTTTAGTCCCAGCACTCAGAAGACAGAGGTTTTAATCCCAGAACTCTGGAGGCAGACTCAAGCAAGTCTCGGTGAGTTCAAGGCCAGCATGGACTACAGAGCAAGTTCCAGGACAGCCAGGACAGTTATACAGAGAAATTCTGTCCCCCCGAAAAACAATGAGTTGATAAAAGCCCTACAAAATAAAAGTTACATTTTCAAAGTAGACTGAAATGCAGAATTCTATTTCAAAGTGAAATATCATAACTCAGAGTTTACATGTGAAATTTGAAAATTCTTTTTTAATATAGATTTAATTTAAAAATAATTATATTGTTTCATTTCAAGCTTATTCTAGCCATTTTTGCTCCAACTCTTCCCATATCCCCAAATCAATATTGTAACCTCCATTTGATAATTGTTACTCTTATGTGTTTATGTATGTATTTTTTCAAATATATAATATATATGTATATCACTTCAGAATGTTAGTCCAGCTTTATTATTAGTGATAACACATGACAGATGGTAACTCTCCTTGTCAGAGCATTCATTAGGTGTCTGTAATTTTTGATTAGGGATTTGAGATAGAGGAACACTATGAATTGGGAAACAAAAATTTAGGAGGATTGTTCAGTTATCATAGATGGAAAATCATTACAAAAGGTGAAAGAAAGACTAGTAATAACCATAGCACCTAGCATAAGCATTACTTCAAAGTTTCTGGTATAAAATAAATATGTGCAATGAGGATACCATGACTTTTTTCTTTCCTATCTGTATGTCCTTGAACTTCATCTTATCTTAGATTGACACTTAGGACTTCAAACAGAACATATAACAGGTATGGAGAGAGTGAGTATCCTTTATTTTCCCAATTATATAAAATAACTCTTTTGAATTTCCTTCATTTAGAATGATTATGTTGGTAATTACCTTGTAAAAATATCATATTCCATTTTATGTAGATATGTTTTTCCTACTGCTGAATTTTTATAATGAATGAATGTTGTATTTTGTTAAAAACCTTTTCTGTGTTCAATGAGGAGATCATTTGCTCCCTTTCTTGTAGTCTGCTCTCCTAATATTTTACATGTATTGATTTACTTAAGTTGATTTCCATTAACATCTCTTGGATGAAGCCACCTTGATCCTAGTAGATAATTATGTTGAGATGTTCTTGTAGTGGAAATTTTCCATTTTGTCATATAATTGGAAATATATTAGTGTTAGTTATTCTCTGATGGTCTGGTGGGTTTCTGTCCTGAATCAATCTGGCTTTCTTTAGTTTTTTGAGAGGTTTTTTTTGTTCCATCTATTCAACTTTAGGACATGTGACATAATGAATTATTTATGCTGTTTGATTTATCTCTATTAGGTATGCTAAAAATTCATGCATTTGTTTTTTATTTTATGTATATAGGAGATAAATAGATGCAACTGAAAAGAAATATCCTAAATGACTTAATCCAGAAAGACAAATACTGCATATTTTCTCAAATATATGTATGCTAGCTTTTAAGATTGGTTCTCCATATTTTCTACAGAGATTAGGTAGACTGGGGATATAGGGTTCTTTTCCAAAGAAGGGATCATTTAAAACAGTATTGTTAAAAAGAATAAGGATTTAAAACAGTATTAAGTCATGAAAGTGATGATAGAATAGTGTAGAATAGCAAATACAAAAAAGAGTAACTATGATTACAGTCCTTTTTTTGATAATCTGAAAAATGCATTTATATATTTATTGACTATATATGTGGCATACATATGATTAGAGAGTAGTTTTTAGAAAAATCTTTCCACTGGTTGTGCCTTGATGATTGAACTCTGGTCATCAAATTTGAATGGAAGCATTTCTACCCATTATGTTATCTCTTGGGACCTCATGAAAAATCTTTTGAAGAAACATAGGGAACCCTACTTCTGTAGAAGCTTGTTAAAACACATACATGTCTAAAAACTATTTAAGTGTCATTACAGTATAATGGTGTAGTCAATACTCAAACTGGAAATCATGTGCCAACAAATAAAGCCTCCTGTACAAGTAATGGGTTGTATTGTTTTCTGGTGTTATATTCAAACATAGTGAGTATAGCCTTTGTAATTACTTATCACCAAGATTCCATGATGAGGCTCACATACTTAAAATATTGAATGAAAAGATATCAAACATGTGATCAACTAAACAGTTCAACCCAAGTAAAACACATCTATAGTGTAGATGGCACTGTTTGTGCTACATGAGGAGAAAAGTCCTCATCAGTCTTTGCCTGTTATGAACCATGTGACTGTACATTCTGACTTGTCTGAAATAAATGTGAAAAATTGGCACATTTGTGTTGGCAATAGCTAAACAGAATTTGATTGTCTAAACTCCAACTCCATTGTTGTAACCCATATCTGACACTGTTATTGCAGCTAAAAAACTGAAACCAAATTGGTCATGGGCCTAGATAAAAAATTGTTATTCTTCTGCATAATGAAAATAGCATTAAACTAATGCTATGTTGCTTTACCATAGATTTGTGCATTACTCATCCTTCACTAGAGATGCTTAATATGGAGATTTTGGAGAACTACGGTCTACTTGGGATTCCTTTATCTTAACCCTTGTATCAGGGCCCAGGTACCTATGAACAAATGGGTTCAGAAGGAACATAAAGGCAAGAAATGGTAAATGACTTTTGGGAAGAAGTTTACAAATATAGGAACAAGGACCATACAATCACCAAGTTTGTGACAGCAAGGCCAAAAGCCACAAAAGCCAAAGACATTTGAAATCTCAGCTTGTGAAATGAAAAGTAGGCCCAAAGTCACAACTCCTTGACAAGAACTTGTCTGCAGTCCCTGGCTTCCAGGGTAAGAATATCTGTATTTCAATTGAGTAACACCAGGGTATATCAATCAATTTCAAAGTCTTGTGTTCAGAAACAGTTGGCCAACACAAATCTTCCTTGAATTTGTATGTATTTTCTGTTCTTTCTTTGATAGAGGGAATGAGAAAAGATGGAGAATCATGACATTGGGTTAGGGTAGTAAGGGGTACTATGCAAGAAGATAAATGAAAGAAAAATGTGTTAATTCAGATGTATTGCAAAAATGATCAAAAAGTAAAGAAAAAACCTGAATCATTGACATACAGGAGAAAACTTCAGACATTTACAGGAACACAAAATAAAGCACCACAAACATTTCAAATTGCTATTGACATACTAAATTTCATCTAATCACTCTTCTGATGAAATGAGAAAAATCATGCAAAAATTTCTGTGCTAGATCCTAGGGTACTATTCTAAATGAAATTCTCAGACATCAGTTCTAGTAAGGAGCTGCAGTTGTGGTTTGTTTCTTGTTTTGTACTCTACACATAAACCATTTTGTACTCTACACATAAACCATTTTGTACTCTACACATAAACCATTGCTTCCTTCCAACTTACCTGATTCTCTATGCTCTGCTTCTTCTATGTTCATGATCCAGGGTTAGTTGTTTTGTTCAAGCCTGGTGACTAGCTCTGGTTTTGATACAGAAAGGCATGTGAATTAGAAGAGGCATATGACAATTTAGTTACATGATATGGAAAAGAGGTGAGTTCCAACACAGTGGATATGAAGGTACGCAAGGAAAAACTCAGAATTGAAGTGTTATTAGTCCATACTGGACAGGTGTTGTAGAGTTTTAAGAAATCAATAATATTAATTGTGTATACATTCAACTCTGTATACATTATGCCATTCCAAAAATAAAACTATGGGAATCAGACTGTATTCACACATTATTGTTACTGAGTGACTTTAAAAAAACCCCATGGTATTTAAGGGAGTATTTGATAAATTAAAAGACTACTTAGAATAAGAAAATTTTTTTTTTTGGTTTTTCGAGACAGAGTTTCTCTATGTAGCTTTGCGCCTTTCCTGGGACTCACTTGGTAGCCCAGGCTGGCCTCGAACTCACAGAGATCTGCCTGGCTCTGCCTCCCGAGTGCTGGGATTAAAGGTTCATGCCACCACCACAGCCCAGCTGAATAAGAAAATTTTTAATAAATATTATACTCAACAATAACTAGTAATAATTGGGAGTTCAGATTCACTGATAGAAAACAATTCAAGTACTAATACAAGTACTAGACATTCATAGGGCTAAGCAGCAATTATGAAATAATTTACTCTCACCTACAGAAACCAGGTTACTGTAGAACTCCAACATGTAGTTCTGTCTGTATAAATCCCTCTGAGATGTGTCCAGGCATTCCCATTTCTCCTTGGAGAAATTGATAGCCACATCCTTGAATGTCAATGGACTCTGAAGTGAAAATTCAATTTTTCTTTGTTATGATGGTTTGAGTCCTTATTTGCCCCAGGAAAGAGCATTTAACTAAATAATTATCTGTGTTATCAGTAATCTGCAATTTTCAAATGTTATATATTAAGAGGGAGGACATTGTGACTTTTTCATGAAATCAAAGTACCCAACATCCAAACATTTCATGAAATATACAACTTTTCTCAGTGATAAATAATGTCTGAAGTTGCACTCAGTAGGAATTTTGTTTCAATAGTCAACTCTAATATCAAAAAATTTGTAAATATTTCAGGTTATTAATTGATGTAGTTAGGTCATACTGGGAAATAAAGGAGGCAGGAAAGAGTGGAAAGCAGAATGTAGAACAGAGATGACAGTTATAATAAAGAATTTATATAAGAAATATAATAAAACACAAAATCATAGTTTTCTTCTAGTGAGGAATTATAGTGAAGGTTGAGAGCTCTGCAAATGAAACATTTATGTGTGGAATGTCAAACCATCCCATACTTGTGCATGAATTTACCTGAGAACATGCCATCTGTCCTTCCCCTTCTTAATGGATCCTGTCAGGAAGTTTATCTTAAAGTTTCACCTTTCTGATACTATTCTGTGGGAAAGGCTGCAGCACCTGCATTCCACACTCAGAGATCCAAAAGCAGGTTAAAAAAATTTGCAATTGGAGACTTATGCCACAGCAGAGATGCAGAAACCATGAACATTTACAGGCAGACCGAAACGTAGCTTTGTCTTTCCTGCCTTGAACAGGTCCTTTACTCCTTCAGATCATGGAAATCTATACCACATGGGTATGTGGTGTCAGTGCCCTACTTTAAATTGAGTCTGAACACAGCTGTACAAAGTTGTACAGACCCCTTCCTCACATTCCATTTTCCTGAGATCATTAATTAAAACATAACTGACACCTGTATTTTAAATAATGGATGAAATCTGAGGGGTAGCCTCAACTGCAAGTATTTCTCACCCTGGGTAATTAATATACTTGCTTGCAACCAAGGCAGAGTAAAAAATTGATACCTCAACAGTATCTCCAATGAGACATTTCCTTTATCCATGTTCCTTACTAAAATTCCATCATTTTACAGTATTTCAGTGAGGCAAATGATTAGATTTTCTCTTAAGTTTATTTTAAACTGTGAAAAAGCTTCTTTTGGATTCACTTGCAAAAGTTGTATCTAAATAATGCCATCCCTGCATTCAATTTAGTACTTTTGGTTGTTAATAAAGACACTTCAACTCCATTCACATAAAATTTCCTTTTTGAGACTTATTGATTGTTTGTGAAATCCACAGGAATATAAGTACCTACAAGTTCTCCATTTGTTCATTTGATGAAAAAAATGTACTATATAACCATGAGATGTAAGGTTGCATCAGCTCCCAGGGGACTGATTGTTAGCAGTTGTCATCATAACACAAGGGCATTGCAAGTTCACTGTAATGTTAGTAGCTAGCAAAGGGAAATGATAGAATAGACTCTTTGAATCCAGTCACCAAACAGAAAAACAAAAAGATGGAAAATTGCCTGATATGGTAATTTCATACCACCTTATGACTGGCAAATTCCATTTGGAAGTGTGTATTCCATTTAAACATTTCATCTTAGTATATAACACAGTATGTCTTTCATACCAATACTGCTTTAAACATTATACATTGAAGGAAAACATGTCATCCTTTTTCACAGTGCCTCCTCCTTGGAAAAGCTTATATTGAGCAAATGGATATCTGGGCAAAATGATCATGGAACTTGGCTTCTTTCTCATTCATGTGAAATGCCTCAACACCATTCTCAGTAGAACATATATATGCATGTTCTTTTTGTCTACCAAAAGGATGCATTATGCATTAACTCAGAGAATTTATGCTAAAAAATAAAATGGTGAGAAAACAGTGGAAAGCAGTGGAATACATGGGACATGCATTCAAAAGACTTTAACTTGACAACTACTTCAGAAAAAAAAATAATGGTTTGTAGAAACTGAGAGGTAATGTAAAGTTTGAGATCACAGAAAAAGAAGCATTTGTACAAGAATAGTCAATAGGTCTCAAATCCACTCCATTCATTCATTTGCCTGAGAAAAAGCCATCTCTCTTTCCCCTTCTGTGCAGATCCTCTCAGGAAACTTTATCTCAAAATTTCACCTTCCTGATAATATTTTGATTTCAAAGCAAGAAAAGTCCCATGTACTTTCTACCACACTAAGAGACTGGAAGGCAGGATCATAAAAGCTCACTCTGTGTACTATAAAAGAGCTGAGATGTAGAACAACATGAGCTTGCAGAGGCAGAGAAAATGATACATTCTACTTTCATGCATTCAGGCAGGTAGGTTGTTTGGCCAGCATGAATGCCTTTATTACAGACCTAGAAACATGGTTACATTGACTTGCTAGATCTAGCAGAGTCAGGTGGGCATTTCAAATTGAAACTGAGCAAAGCTGACATTGAGAAGCATTAAGAACCCTCACATTCTCTTACTATGAGGTAGTTGATTAAAGCAAACGGTATCTGTAGGGTAGTTGCAGATGAAAGTAATTCTTCAACTGGTTAAAAAATATAGTTGCTTCAACAGAGAGGGAGAACAAGGAATAGGAGACCATGGTAAGTGAAGACCACATGAAAATAGGAAGAAGCAAAGTGCTAGAGAGGCCAACAGAAATCCACAAAGATACCCCCACAACAGCCTGCTGGCAATGGTCGAGAGACAGCCCAAACTGACCTACTCTGGTGATGGCATGGCCAAACACCCTAATTGTCATGCTAGAAACCTCATCCAACTACTGAGGGATCTGGATGCAGAGATCCATGACTAGGCCCCAGGTGGATCTCTGGGAGTCCAATTAGTGAGAATGAGGAGGGTTTATATGAGCGAGAATTGTTGAGACCAAGGTTGGATAAAGCACAGGGACAAATAGCCAAACGAATGGAAACATATGAAATATGAACCAATGGCTGAGGGGTCACCAAGTGGATCAGGCCCTCTGAGTGTGTGAGACAGTTGATTGGCCTGATCTGTTTGGGAGGCGTCCAGGCAGTGGGACCAGGTCCTGTGCTCATTGCATGAGTCGGCTGTTTGAAACCTGGGGCTTATGCAGGGTCTCTTGGCTCGGCCTGGGAGAAGGGGACTGGACCTACCTGGACTGAGTCTACCAGGTTGATCTCAGTCTGTGGGGAAGGCTTTGCCCTGGAGGGGATGGGAATGGGGGTGGGCTGGGGGGAAGGTGAGGGGGGTGGGAGGGGGGAGAACAAGGGAATCTGTGGCTGATATGTAGAACTGAATTGTATTGCAAAATAAAAATTTTAAAAAAAAGGAAAAAAAAGAAAATATTCAGTGAAGTTTTATGATGTTAAGGATACCATATCCTTAATATCAAGTATAAATATTCATTCAAATTATACTCTGCAACATTCTTTTAAATGATTAAAGAGTGACAATAATCTTCAATAAAAATAATTGTGGGTGAGGATATATGTTATATTTCAGGATTAAGTTCTATAAGAAAAGATCCTGCATGTCATAATTATATTGGATCACACTGGGGCATTTGTATTACTTTCTCTATGAAGTGAATAACTTGTGAAAGTTTAAAGGTTTGGATGATTTTTCTGTGACATATTGATAGCTTTACTTTATATTATTAAACTCAAAACAGTTTATGAAATCAAAATCAGCTGCCACGGGGATCCAACATTTCATTTTACTTGGATAGAACACTCATTTTAGCTCTTGCAAAACATTTGTAGGTTACTTGAGGAGTCCTTTTGTCAATTTTGGAGATGTTTTCAAAAATACTAGGCTATCCGGGGTCTAACTTGAAATCACTTAACAGTATTCAAATAATAAGTTACATCTTTCTTATTGTTGCTTATATGTATATCTCTCTACATAATCAGTTTAGAGAAACCATGCAGCCACAGTTTTCAACCTGTGGATCATATTCACTTGGGGGTCCAAAGACCCTTTACCAAGGGTCATCACAGACCATTAGAAATATCAGATATTTACATGAAAATTTATAACAGGAACAAAATTATATTTATGAAGTAGCAACAAAAATACTTTTATAGTTTAAGGTGACAAAAAATGAAGACCTATTAAAATATCACAGTATTAGTAATGTTAAAAATGGTTTGCTACACTGAGATTCATCAGTAGTCAATATACAAACAACATTTTATGTTTGTTTTTGTCTGTGTGGTTGTATTCTTTATTCTTCTAAAAATTTAATAATCTATTATTTTACATCCTTATCACACTTTCCCCTCCCTTCTCTCCTCCAATTACCTTCCTAGTTTCCCTCCACACTGTATTCCACTCCCCCTCTTTCTCTGATAAGAAAGGTGCCAGCCTCCAATGTATATCAGCAAAGCATGGCATATAAAGTTGCTGTAAGACTAAGAACCTCCCCTTGTAGTTAACTAAGAAAGGCAATACAGTAAGAGGAATAGGCTCTAAAGAGCCAATCAAAGAATTAGGGATAGACCCTGCCCCTATTGTAAAGAGTTCCAAAAATAGACAAACTACAAATATGTTACATATATGTAGAGGGTGGAGTTTGGTCACATGAAGGCTCGCTGCTTGCTGGTTAAGACTTGTGTGTTCCTAGAATAGAGAGAAAAAGGATTGTAGGAACCAGGGGGGATCAAGCATTATCTTATTTCTATGTGAAAATAGAGACATAATTTACTTAAAATAATCTTGATGTCTCCCTCGTTTTGGAATCATAATATTGCTATTTGCATATGCTTATTTTGACTGGTACAGTTTTCTATACAACCTGTTTTTAATGATATGTTTTTATTAGCACTGTCATTTCTGGAACATTTAATCTTCATTATGCCATCCTCACACTAAATGAAGATTCATCTCATCAAGGTAAATAAAAATCAACAAAAAGTATACTGCATTTATTTGTACTTGTAAAAACAGGGAATCAATATGAAGTTAAAAACAATCATTAATATACACTCTACAAAAGCTAAAATACTGGGAATATAATAGTGATATAGAATATAATAATATCACACAAAAGACATCATCTTCAACAAATTGCAAAAATATTATGTAGCTATTTGGATTTTCTATTGTAGTCAATAATCATCTATTAGCAAAAATTCTTCTGTTTCACATTACTGTTAATTTAGTATTTTCAAACAAGAACTCTTTGAAATTAATGTGTTGATAGTTTAATACAACAATATCCAGAGCAAATTTTTCAATAAGCATTTAGTAATTATAAGGTGTACTCCTGAATTAACACTTCCAAATTCACACCAATGGTAGGGCTTCCTAAAGTGATGTTTGTGATATTGAATAAGGAGTGAATATTGATCAAATATCATGTATATTCCATATATTTTTGAAGGAAATTTTATTACATAAATATAATGATACTGAAATAAATTTAATAATTATTAGAGAATTTTTTAAGATTCTTATGATTTTTCTGATGTCTTCTAAGGTGAGAGCTCATGAGAAGTATTTTCCACATTCCTCATATTTGTAAATATTTTCTTTAGAATGGGTTCAAGGAAGATGAAGTGTTGAGGATTTGGTTAAGAAATTTTCACCTTCTTTACATTTATAAGGCTTGGCTCAGATGCTAGTTTTCTGATGAAATTTAATAGAAAGAAATGGGTAAAAGACAACACATTTTAATATTTCTATGGTTAATCTCTAGTATGGATTCTCTGATGAACATGAAGAGATGAGCCGTGCCTAAAGTATTTTTCACAGTCATAACATTTATAAGTGTTTTCCTCCAGTATGGATTCTCTGGTGAACATGAACAGATGAGCCGTGCCTAAAGTATTTTTCACAGTCATAACATTTATAAGTGTTTTCCTCCAGTATGGATTCTATGATGAACATGAAGAGATGACACATCGCAAAAACACTTTCCACGGCCATGACATTTATAAGGTTTATCTCCAGTATGGGTTCTCCTATGACATTGAAGATGGAAGGACTGGACAAAGGACTTTCCACATTCATCACGTTTATGAGGTTTTTCTCCAGTGTGGATTCTCTGATGAACGTGAAGAGATGATCCATCCCTAAAGTACTTTCCACAGTCTTCACATTTATAAGTTTTTTATCCAGTATGGATTCTCCTATGACGTTGAAGATGGGAGGACTGGACAAAGGACTTTCCACATTCAAAACATTTATAAGGTTTCTCTCCAGTATGGGTTCTCCTATGACGTTTAAGATGGGAGGACTGGACAAAGGACTTTCCACATTCATCACATTTATAAGGTTTTTCTCCAGTATGGATTCTCTGATGAGCATGAAGATATGTTCCATCCCTAAAGTACTTTCCAGTCATCACATTTATAAGGTTTCTCTCCAGTATGGATTCTCCTATGACACTGAGGATTGGAGGGCCGGACAAAGGACTTTCCACATTCATCACATTTATAAGGTTTCTCTCCAGTATGGATTCTTCTATGACACTGAAGATGGGAGGATTTAACAAAAGACTTTCTGCATTCATCACATTTATAAGGTTTTTCTCCAGTATGGATTCTCTGATGAACAAGAAGAGATGATCCATCCCTGAAGTACTTTCCACATTCATCACATTTATAAGGTTTCTCCCCAGTGTGGGTTCTCCTATGACATTGAAAATGGGAAGACTGGACAAAGGACTTTCCACAGACATCACATTTATAAGGTTTCTTTCCAGTATGGATTCTTCTATGACATTGAAGAAGGGAGGACTTACCAAAGGACTTTCCACAGTTCTCACATATATAAGGTTTCTCTCCAGTATGGATTCTCTGATGACCATGAAGAGATGAGCAACTATTAAAGTGCTTTCCACATTTATCACATTTATAAGTTTTTTTTCCTATATGGATTCTGTGGTGAACATGAAGGGATGAACTTTTCCTAAAGGATTTTCCACATTCATCACATTTATAAGGGTTCTCTCTCATATGGATTCTGTGATGAATATGAAGGTATGAAAGTTTGCTATAGGACTTGCTACAATCATTATATCTGTATGGTTTCTTTTCTGCAGTGTGACTTGAATCATTCTGAATGATATTTGAATTGAAATCAAAGAATTTATCACATTCTTTAATCTGGCAAAATTTTATTCCTGTATACTTCATATTATCCATCTCCAAATTTGAGGATTCAATTGTTACCTTCTTACATGCATTACGTCTGAGTCTCTCATAAATTTCTTGAGTACTAGTTTCATTATTCTGAATACAGTTTGAGAATTCATTAAGAATTTGGTCATGGTGTTTGCTTGTCCTGTGCTTCTCTTGGCTATGTTCATGTTTTTGCAAAGAAGTGTTTGAGTACTTATGAAAAACTTTCTGATGTTCATGGATTTTAAAATGATTAACTGTTGAGTATGTGTTTATGTGAGAATTACTAGGAATTACATCATTAGTAGAGTAAGCCCATGAGTTCTTGCCATTAAAAGGTATTTCAAACTGACTATTCTGGTAATTATTTACCAAAGAAAACTTAGCAAGGTCATTATCAACATCACTAAATATATTGGAATTTTCACAACTTCTTTCCTTATGATACATATTATGCCACATTTCATTCCTAAAATATTTATGTTGATCTAAATTGTGGAGGTTGTCATAGAGTGGAAGTAATTGTTTAGGAACCTCTACTGAATTTTGAGCAGAGGAAATACCATACTGCTGACAATTCAAATATTTTTCTGTGCTTAAATCCCTCCTTTCTTCAGGGACTATTGGAGTATCATTTAATTTCACAGCACTTGAAAAGTGTTGCAAAGACTTTGAAGTGTTACACTGTGTGTCCCCTTGTGAAGTTTTCATATATCCATGTAGAGTATAGCCAGGTGTCCATGATTGGTGTAAATATTTTTCCATATACTCATTTGGTTCTGAACTTGTAACTGACACAGAGTACGATGTCTTTTGAGATACTAGAGGTATATGATGTTTTTCATAAGTAATGCCTTTGGTATCTTTTTCATAAACACTCTCATTACAACATAATTCATATTGTCTGTTGTCACCATGATATTCCCAGAACTTCCTTGTATGTAGCATGTCAAGACCACTAGTTTCATATATGCCTGCTCTTTCTCCCTGTAAAGAATCTTGTTTGTACTTCTGTTGGAAAACCTCCTGGGTCTGGTGATATGACAGAGCTGGAATAAAAGAATACAAACTCTTGATTTGTAAAAAAATAAAATAAAATAAAACACTATATGAATATTACGCATAAAATGATAGCAGTCCTGGGAACATGTCATGACTGTATAATAGGAAATTTTCTTTTTTTTTTGATTTTTTTTAAATTTTTATTTTGCAATACAATTCAGTTCTACATATCAGCCACAGATTCCCTTGTTCTCTCCCCTCCCGCCCCCCTCACCTTCCCCCCCAGCCCGCCCCCGATTCCAATCTCCTCCAGGGCAAAGCCTTCCCCACAGACTGAGATCAACCTGGTGGACTCAGTCTAGGTAGTTTCTGCTGTAGGAACTAAATGTGCTTATGAAAAGTGAGTGAAACTCATAGAATGTTTGTCCTTCAAAATGTCATGTAATAGGCAAACTTAGACAACAATTTTCAAAAACATTGAAGCTCTCTCCCACTTGCCATGTGCATTAGGAACATGCCCATTGAATTCCCTGCTATAATTCTTTCTGCTTAAACAATCATAGTCTAAGAAATCACAAGGGTTTTTTTTGACACTACTCCTTGTGAACAGCCTCTTCTTTCCTTTTTTTAAAACAGGGTAACTGGTATTGCACCCCAACTGATTTCCTCCCACAAAGAGATCAGGCCTTTCATCCCTTCTCTAGGAACACATTAGATACTGCACAATTATGTCTGCCATCCCCTTTGCATTATTACTATATCCCATAAGAGTGAGTCACTATGTCCATGCCAGCATATCCTCTCTTCCACACCAGCTGTACAAGTAATATATGATAACCTGACTTTGGATCACTTATTACACAGACAATAAAAATAGAAAATACAATCTGTGCTGCTAAATCTTACAAACACAATAAAAGTTCCTGGCTTTCTTCTACCCCTAGCAAGGAAATACAGAATAGTTCCCAGTTCTACTTTCTGAAAATCATCAACACTTTTGATGACAGTCTGGTAAAACACATTTTACACCTTATCTCAGATTGGTGAATCAACAATATTCCCTCATTGACATTTCCTCACCAATCCCAGGCTCTCCCATGTATTCCACCCCATGTGCTCATATCTAGACTAATCTCTGTCCAGAATATTCTTATATTCACCCTTACAATGAGATGCATATCTTGTAATTCTGCCCAGCCCCTGTACCTGAGACACCCTTTCACACATGCTATATATAGTTTTCACATATAAACTTCCCTGCATTCATTGTTGCCTGTTTAATCTGTTTTTTAAAATGACATAGAAATGACTAAATAGTTAACAAGCTCAATTTTAATGATGAGAACATGATCATTATGTATGCTACTTCAAACACCAATATTCCCTAAAGATCAGATACTTGACAAATTTGTTTTCAAGTAGCCACATTCTTTGACTCAAAATTGGGGTTTAATGAATAAAATATAGATCTGTGTCAGGACCTTGAAGTGTCAGAACTACACACTATCTTTTAGTTCTGGTGCCTGCTTGAAATTTGATATTTGAATGTTATCTGTTCTTTCTGCTAAGTCTGCTGCCTCTTGACTTCATTCTGTGGCATAGTGGAGTCTTATTCTCATGGAACTGTTAGACCAATGAAACTGTTTGTTTTACATACTTCCCTGGTAATGGTGTTTCATCACAACAACAGAAAATCACACATAGAATATAAAAAAAATTAAAGTAGCATTTACCCCCCAAATTTATCAATCTCATAGAAGTATTCTTCAATTAATAATTACCATGATATAGAAGATGGAAAAACTATCATAAACATTATTAAAGTAGTCAAAGTACTTAAATTAGATAAAAAGGAACAGCCCAATACAATTAGTGATGAGAGCTCTCTTTCTGCACTCTCTCCTTCCATATTCTCCCCACCTCTATGTGGTCTCTCTGTCTCTTGCGCTCTCTCTCTCTCTCTCTCGCTCTCTCTGCCCCTATAAAGATCTAGAAAGGTTAAAAATTAGTGAGGAGGAACTTAAAAATCTGACTGATGTAAGAGACCACAGAGACATAAATGAAGACAGTCCATTGTTAAAAAAAAAAAAACCTCAAAAAAAGCTATAGAATTATTGATGAGAATTCAGTCTGAAGTGAAGTTATAACAGGAAACTAATTAGCAAAGTCAACATAAAACTTTATAAGTAAGACAGAAAAATAGCAAATTGAATATTAAAATTCAATAAAACAAGAATAGTAATTTAACTTCTGATCAGAAACACACATATATACATATGTGTGTGTGTATATATACATATATATTTGTATATTTAAATATAGCACAAAGATAATTACACAGGTAATGCTCTACACCATAGGAATGTGAAGAAATTTAAATAAATGTATATATGTAAGATAAGAATCTTACCTCAATGCCATAGATAAAATTTCCCTCAAGATCATGAAAGTCAAATCTGTCAAACTCAAGAAAGTCATAATATTGCAGATACTGGACATTCACAACACTGAATAGGAAAAATATAAAAAGAAATACCACACAGCAAGCCCTAGTTAATGTACAGAACAAAACAAGAGCATTAAAATATGAAGAGGGGAATTAAATATCTCATGTAAAGAAAAGCCCATTAGAATAAAAGTTGATTTCACAGGAGAAGGTACTAACCAAAATAGCCTAGAACAGTGCAATTCTAAAGGGAATAAGGGCTCATACTGACTACTGTACTAAGCAAAACTATCTGCTGTAATCAAAAAAGAAAGATTTTGTTATGAATTAGAATGTATGGAATGACTTATAACATGCAGGCCAATAGAAAACAAGAGATAGAAAATAGCATATAAGACTGATGAATGGACACAGGCAACTCCAGCTAGAACAGCAGATACGCTAATTGTAGACCTTCACCTCAACTTTTTTTTCTCTTAATCCAATCCCACAGACCAATCTACAGCTTTGACAAAATGGTCTACTGCAGATTCTCTGCTGCCTGTGACTTCATCTCCATTGATTAGAATACATCTTCCAATTTTAACATCATTCTCACAAACTTTCTTGATCTCAGCAAGCAAATCTGGCAGAAAATCTATTGAAGCCCACAGGCCACTCCTGCCAGGGAAGCAGGTAGGTTAATTGCAGAACATCACCTCTCATCTTGGCTCTTTAAGTTCAATACACTAATTTAAGCCCCAGCTCTGTAGTGAAACTGTAGCAACCTCAGCCTTCCTTATCTCTGGGGGATCGATCACACAGCCCACCACCAAACCTTCCTTCTACTCCTGATAGCATTGTCAAACACTCCAAATCCAGCAGAAACAAAGACACAAGAACCAAACTGGGAAGGGAACTAGGGAAATGGATTACTGATCTTCACCCCTTTATTTGTTCTTCTAAATCTATCTCCCAAGTTTTGTCCCTTATCTGGAAGAAAATACAACACCTTCTGAAGCCATTCCTTCCCTCCTGCACCAATCTAAAATGGATCACACAGATTTCCCAACCCAAATCTTTATCTCCTATCTCATTGCTTTATTCCTACCTGAAACTCCAGGGCTTATTCTCTTTGAACACAGAGGCCATCCTGACCAGAGAAGCGAGGAGATTATTTGTACATCTTCACTTCTATGTCCCATATCCCAAACTCATCCCCAGATCTTTATCAGACATTCTGCTGTTGACTCCTTTCACTCTTTGTCCATTTACATGTAGTGGATAAGAGCCATTAAGACAATGATAACAAAGCTATAAACTGTAGAATCACAGGAGGGATGAAGAAGATCTATCTTCTAAGGAAGGGAAATAGAATAAACAAATACAAATAGATGGACAACTGAATAGGAGGACCAAGTGTGCAAGTGGAGTGGAGATGGGATTCTAGGCAGGAATATGGAGGAAGATTGTTAAAATTGTCATTTGAGGGGTACTATTGGAACCAAGTTCAGTAGGAACTTCCAGAAATATATATGAAGGATATCTGAAAAACATTGCCAAATAATGGGAGAGCGAAAGTCCCTACTGTCTCTCTCCTATAATCTAACACAGTTTTCATTATGAAAATTACATTACATACAATTGAGTGGTCAGCCAAGAAGTCCAAATATTATATCAAAACAAGTCAGGCTGTGGCCAGTTCTACACAAACATCTCCATGAACTGTTAGCATGGTTTATTTGCTGAAGACAATAATTATAAAAATTATCAAAAATGGAGACCTAGGTCTAGTGACTACATAGAGCTTGCAACTCTTATTTTCTTTGGTACAAGAAAAAAATCTCTGCATTTTTAGACATAAACATGTATGCCAAATCACTACCCCCCTCCAAAAAAAAACCTATATCTTCAATGTATTCTCCCAGCAAGATAAAGTAGGACTAAGGTAAAACAAAGCTTGATGGGACAAGCAACAAATAATTGATTTGACTTAAGGCCATTTCTCCAGATAGATACCATACCTGGCATTTTCTAGGTGATCACAAACCTCGTAATAGAAAACCCATGGAATTAAAGTAAAACAAAATACTACCTGTCTAAAAGAGAAAAAAAAATGTAGTGATAATATGACTCATCATGATATCCTGCAATACTCATAGATCAGCATGTTGTTCACATAACATCATGGAAGGTTTCTCCTAAAGAATATACAAAAATATATGGACATACCAGGTGGTGGTGGTGCATGCCTTTAATCGCAGCACTTGGGAGGCAAAAGCAGGCAGATCTCTGTGAGCTCAAGGCCAGCCTGGTCTCCAAAGCAAGTTCTAGGAAAGGCACAAATCTACACAAAGAAACCCTGTCTCAAAAAACCTAGATAGATAGATAGATAGATAGATAGATAGATAGATAGATAGATAGACAGACAGACAGATAGATAGATAGACACACTGCCAGGCATTCTACAATGACACAGAGATCTTGAACATTCAGCTTTAAATGAGATCTTTCTCTCTAATACCTCCTCTCCATAGCGCAGGCAAACTTGCCGAAGTGGAGGTAAAAAAAAGTGTAAGAGCCACAGCGATAGAAGATACCATGAAAACAAGCCCTCTAAATTAACATGGAGGGATTTCATATGATCTCAGAGAGAATGAAGCAGTAAGCACAGGGACTGCACAGGTTTGTACAAGTTTTCTTTGTATAAATTGTGTCTGCCAGTTTAATGGTTTTATGGGATTCCTGAGCAGGAAAATGAGTTGATTTCTGATTATTATGCCTATCCTTTGACTCCATCTGTTCTGTTGTTTTAGTTTTTAAAACTTCAATATGTTAGTTTTGTTTTATTTTATTACAATTTATTTTATTACATCTAGAAAATTAAAGATTGAATTAAACCAAACCACTATTTTAAATGTGAGCAAGTAAACTGACACTTATCCAGCTGAGACACACCATAACTTTTCTCCAATAGAGTGACACTCAATCTGTCAAACACTCCAGAACTGCTCTCATGTTCACAAGTATTTGACCAAAAATATAAAGGACCTCACATGTGTTTTTGTGTGTTCTTTTACTTGGTTAAATGATGGTGTTTTTTTCTTTGTTTGGCTGTGTAGGTTTTATTTTGTTTCCTTGGTTTGGGAGCCATTGCTGTTGAATTGGGATTTTGTTTGTTTTATTCAGAAAGCAACTTAAAGTTCAGTTGGTTGGAAGAGGGAGAGTTTGTAGGAGGAAGTGGGAAAGAGGAAGTATGTGATCAAACTAGAATTAAAAACTGTTTTAAAAGTGAAAGAAAAAAGAGAAATAAGCATAACTCAGAGAGCAGATAAAGTAAATAAAATCATCTGTAACTACTAAAACACAGAGTACAAATAAGAACGCAAACAAAAACAAATGAAAAAATTTAAGAGTAATATACATTTAAAGGTTTATACTACAAATACATTTCTAGAATAACTTGAAATAATAATGCCATCAATTGTCTAATCAAATGATGCAAGTTACATGAAGGATTAAAAAATGAAACCAATCTTTCTATTACTTCCAAAAAACTCAGATCTAAAGGTAAGAATTGTCATGAAAAAATGAAACATTTTTTTTCTAATAAATGGGAAACAAATAGTTGTTGTTACCCTATTATCTGATGAAATAAACTTTATAGGAAAATTTAAAAGAAAAATACAAAGAAGGAATTAACATCTCAGTTAATTCAATAATCAATCAAGATGATATTACTACCCAAAGTATATATACAGTAAATTAATGTACAGACTGTTTCTAAAAATACATAATAATTAAAATATACACTGAGATTAGCAAAAAACAGTAATATTACATGATTTCATCACAACACTCTGTTATATATACAGGTGATAGGGACAAAAAAGTAAGTAGGGTAAATATAAAAGTGAAAAGAAATTATACATCAAGCAGCCAGAAGGGTTATCTATAGAATATCCCATACCAATATCGAAGAACATGAATTCTACTGCTCAATCCATGGTAGGCCCTCTAAAACAGACATCATAATGGAAAACAAGAAAAATCTCAGTCAATTAGAGAACCATGAAATGTCTCTGTGAAACCTATTTGACCTCAAATCAATTAAAATTAACATTCCCTAATTCTTTTTTTTTTTTTTTTTTTTTTTTTTTTTTTGGTTTTTCGAGACAGGGTTTCTCTGTGTAGCTTTGCGTCTCTCCTGGAACTCACTTGGTAGCCCAGGCTGGCCTCGAACTCACAGAGATCCGCCTGGCTCTGCCTCCCGAGTGCTGGGATTAAAGGCGTGCGCCACCAACGCCCGGCTACATTCCCTAATTCTTAAGGATTATAGCAAAACAGTAATACTGTTTTGGACTCTGATCAATTTCAGACCATGTAGTTACTGATGGTTGCTTGCAGAATTTTATAAAGTCATCTTGGATGTATTGTGGAAATTCATGAAATCAAGAAGAAGTCAAAAATTTTCTAAATAGAAAAAAAACTTCCTTGGTCTATATTACCTCATTTCCAGATTTATTTTTATAAGCAACCATAATAATTTAATACCATCTCCATTGCTGACAAATACAGAAATGCAGATGGGCATAAATAGGCCATCTTATTCATTTCCAAGCTTATACCAAATTTCTAAATTTCAAATCAACACTATTCATATGTGAACAGGCTAAGATCATCTTACACACATCTTGGGAAGCACATTGAGGACATTATTTAACCTGAGATTTTTCAGGAATACTTTTTCCTAACTAGCTGGCCTCAGCCACTGCAGGATTGAATTTGCCTTGCTATGAACCCATGGCCCATGTCAGTGCTTCATTCCGACTTACCAGGTTCTTCAAATCCTCTCTGCTCTATGGCCTCATTCCAGGAATGTTTGCTTTGGTCAAGGTTGGTGAAGAGCTCTTGTGTTGACACAGAATGTCCTGTGCATTAGAAGAGACATATGACACTGTCTTTACATGATCCAATACAGTTGGAATCCTAACACAGCATTAAACTCAGAGTAAGAGGAAAATAATGGAAGACCCATATTTGATTTCCTCATTGTAAATGCCTTGTTAAAAATACTTTAAAATATTGAGTGATTTTTCAGTTTTCTCTCTCTGTATATTTATTATAACTACAACAAAACAGAAATACAAGCAGGGAACATCATGTTAAGATGGGTATACATTGCTTGCAGCAATGTATAATACAAGATTGTAAGAATTATATCATGTGCAGGAGAATGGATGTAAAAACAAGAATGAGTTACATAAATGGGTGTTATATACCAAAATTCAACCATTTGAAAAAAGACATGTAAGACTCATTAACACAAAATATGTGTGTCTTCTAATAACACTTGATAGAAATCTTAGGGATAAACTACTTATCAAGTAAAAAATATATAATCTTACCTGTAGAGACCAGGTTGGTATAGTTCTTCAACTCGTCTTTGCCAGGCAAAGGCCTCTCAGCAGACTCCAGGCAACCCAATTCCTCCAGGGTGAAGTCTATGGCCACATCCTTGACAATCAACAGGTTCAGAAAACAATACTGTTCTAACTTATGTCCATTTATGTAATGCATTAATGGCTCAGAGAAAAATTAGTTAAATATAAAACATTCTTTTGTCAGTAATTGATACATATTATTTGAATAGATTGGTTATGAGAGGGAAGATGGTGTGAAATAAGTGCTTGTGACATGATGGGTAGAGAGGTATAAATCAGCATTAAAGGAGAAATCCAGAATGGAATGCACTGTAATTTTAGCTTGTTGATTCTTAGGCAAGACCAGCATCAAGCTAAATGAAGGCAATTTTCATCCCTACAACTCTGGCACAGAAAGACAGATGAACATACACCAGATATACAAGTATGAAGAGGCCTTTATCTATTGTCTGAAAAGAAATATTGAAGAACAATAGATTTCACAGCAAAAACAGGAACTTGATTTCTAAGGCATTCCAGAATTCCTATATGTACATTTCTCTAGTGATACCATAACAAGAACGGGATCCCTCTCTTCCTTTTCCTTTCAAGTTGAACTATAAAAATGATATAGTTCAAATTCAAAATCAAGGAAACTGGACTCATAGGGGCTCACAGAGACTGAAGCAATAGAGAACTTACATGGGACTGACCTAGGCTCTCTACACATATGTAACAGTTTTGTAACTTTTTTTCTTGTGGGACTCTTAACAGTGGGAGCAGAAGTTGTCTCTGAATCTGTTTCCTGCTTTTCATATTATTTTCTGTACTGGGTTGTGTTGTTCAGCCTTATTAGGAGATGAGGTTCCTAGTCTTATAGCATCTTGTTATGTCATGGTTGGCTAAAATACAAGTGGTGCCTCCAATTTTCTGAATCAAAAGGAGAAGGAGTAATGGTGATAGGCAGAGGGATGGTTGGAGGAAGGGACTGGAAGGAGAGGAGCAAGGGAGGGGAAGCTCTAGTCAGGCTGGGAAAATTAATTAATTAAAATAGCAAAAAAAATGTTTGGAATTGCTGCTATCCTGAGGCAAGGTCTAATGCAGAAACACACACAGGACATAGGCATATGATACCATCAGAGCAGATGGAGAAATTGAAGTGTGACATGTAAGCCTGAAGCTAATTATTTCTAAAACTAGATCTTCAAATGAATATATCAATGAATCAGTGCATTGGAGCTAAAAGGAATTATTTATGTTCCACAGTCATATCCAAAGTCGAATGAACATCTAATATTACTAAACCCTCTAGGAGACTACATACTGGTTTTATAATGGAAAAAATCTGGATTTTTTGATGTGAATTGCTATTGTCAACTGATTCTTGACCAGAAGAAATTTGGAGCATGATACTTCACAGACAGATAAGGATATTGAAACCAACCCTCTCATTAACAAATACTTAGTGATAGCACAATATATTTTAAGGTTTGTAATTCTTACATTGCTTATGAGTGATTGGAGGGTAGGAGAGTTCAGAAACTATGTGGAAGGATAATGACTCTAGATAAAAATATAAATCTAGCACAACAGAAATATTGTTTTTTATTAAGATTTTTTCATTTTACATATCAAAGATCCAACTCTTCCCTCTTCCTGTCTCTCGATCCTCCCTCTCCCAATCCTAGAAATATTCTTAACTATATGCATGTACTTGAATAAAACCCAGATTGAGTGGACATGACCTACATGAGTGGCACTGCCTTGTCTTTGTGGATAGACTTTCACAATGTATCAAAAGAAAGGGCCAGTTAAAGGCATGGCTTATTTCCTTTTGAGTGGGTTGTGTTCCCACTGAATGACCCCCATAAGCTCATTTATTTTAATGTTCTTCTCTTAGGAGGTTAATCTCTTTAGCAAAGACTAGAAGTTGTTCGTTCATAAAGGATGTTTCTCATCTTGGATGGGCTTTGATCAAAGGCACATTTCAAGCATGAGAAAGCTATACAAATGTAAAGGCATAGAACTTATGCCTGCTTAAGCATCTCTGCCTTTAACAGCTAGAGTGCAGATACAGAATGTTGGACCTTTTCTCCTGGGTCACAAGGGAATAAAGATGATACCTGAAGAGAAACTCCAGTTTCCACATTAATCCTGATTAAATTTGCATATTTTTCTGTAAATTTTCTCAAAGCTGTTAATACTGCTAAAGAGAAAGCTGTGAACTCTAAGTGATAAAGGCAAGTGTGACACTCCTAAGCCAGGGCAAGAAAATCAGCTTCAGCCCCCATGGAAGAGATTGGTAGCAGGTGTCAGCACAACTGAAGGACATTGCAGGTTCACTAGGAGGTTTGTAGCTGACAAAAAGAAACAATTGAATAGACTCTTTAAATCTAGTAAAAAAAAAAAAAAAACAAAACAGAAAAACAAAACAAAACAACAACAAAAAAACCCAGAAGAAGAAAACACTCCTATTAGTATAGTTTCACACTGCATTATGCCTGATGAATTGCATTTGGAAGTTTTATCACATTTAAATACTTCATCATAGTATATGACACAGTATATCTTTTATAGAAATTCTATCTTAAATATTATTTCTGGCAATGCAGACATTCCATTCTGTTTCTTTTGTGCCTCTTTCTTTGACTTTTATGTAATGAACATTTGATCCCTGTGAGTAGGAAGTGAGTGTACATGTTTGTATGTAATATAAAAAAGTCTACATCATGCATTAATTGAGAAAATTTATCCAGAAAAAACTGAAATAGTGGGAGAGCTGTGAAAAGTGGGTAAACACAGATCTTTCACATGCATTTAAACTGTTTACTTTCAAAACCACTTGAGAAAAAGAAAAAGAAAGCCAAGTCAAAACTAGGGGGTAAATTAAACATTAGGGGCTACTGCAAATGAAGCATTTCTGTAACATCAGTCAACATATCCTATCTACATTTATATACTTACCTGAGAATATGTCATTTCTCTTTTCCCTTCCATGTGGATCCTTTCAGGAAACTTTGTTTTAAAATTTCACCTTCCTGATAATATTTCAGATTTCAAACCCCAACAGCACCCTATGCTTGCTACCACAAACAGAGACTGGAAGGCAAGGATCACAATCCTCATTCCCTGTTCTAAAGCAGAGCCAAGATACAGAGTTCTACCGGCTCTCAGAGGCAGACCAAACTGAAGGTTCTCCTTTAATACATTCAGACCAGCATCTTCAAGGGCTTCAGTACAGAGGTGGGAATGAGACTGAATTAACCTGATGCACCCAGCAGAGCCAGCTAGCCATTTCAAATGGAGGCTCAGCACAGGTGTTATACAGAAGCCTTAAGTATGTCCCAAAGACCCACACATTCTCTTTCTCTCTAATGGCTGATTAAAATAACAAGGATGCTCCCATTGCGAATGACAAAATCTGTGGAGTAGATGCAAACACTTTCAACAGACAGAAAAACCTAGGTGTTTGTGGCCAAGAAGCATGAGGGCAATCCATGCCTCTCTAAGGTCTTTGGTGATTTTTCCCATTGTCTCCTTGTTTATTATAATTACTTTTGTAATATAATTAACATTTTTTATTTTAGTTTTTGAAGACAGGGATTTTCTGTATCATCAACTTGGCTGTCCTGAAACTCACTCTATACAACATAGTGTATGTAAAACTCACAGAGACTGGCTTGTCTCTTGCTCTCCAGTGGTGGGATTAAATGTGTGAAGTGGCTGATAATGTAATAAGAAAAAATATATGAACAGAAAAATGGACACACAAAATGGCTGGAATTTGGTGGATCTTTCCTTCTGATGGAGAAACAACATCAACAGAAATCTTTGCCTATTCACTACAAAAAGTTGAACAATGTTTCAGGGATAATACCTACAGGTAGAGGGGTCATTCTCTCCAACTGAATAAGGGGGCAGGTTTGAATCATATCAGGAGGGACAGTCTCTGTAGGGGAGCACTGCTGAAGCTTAAACCACTGTTGGAGAAGGCTGGGGTGAATATTTTCTGAACACTATCAATATCCACATGGAGCACAGGAGGCTTTCTCATTCTGCTAAGCCTGAAGTGGTTTGTTTTACAAATTTCTCATGGGCCTGAGTGTGTGCTCTCTGACATGGATGTTTTCCTCTATACAAAAGAAACTCGTTCATTCCTCCACAAATTCCAAAGTTCTTCTGCTCCCCAGAAACACATTTATTGATTTCTATGTTAGACTTTATGTCAAACAATGTACTAAGAAATAAACACATTTTACTTTGTATAAAGATCAATGGAGCAGATGATATTAATTACATAGTTTACCACAAAATGATTACTTATCATGCCAAGGCAGCAGGTATTGAACACAAGGTGTTAATACAGTTATTGGGAATTTAGTCAAGGGAATAATTTAATGTTAAAACTTTTTATAATATACACTTAGTTAAAATTATAAATCCTATGTACAAAATAATCTTCATGTAGAATATAACACAAACACTAATATCCTAGCTTATTGATGTTTATAAATAGTACTACCTGGCTTTAAGTCCTTATATTTTAAATCATTTTGCTTTGATCAATTCTCACATGAATTTGAACCATTTTAAAAAAATAATTTCTAAATCATTGTGTACAAAATTTTGTTTTCTCTGTAGCTTATTTACCAAAAAGCTGCTTGGTAAATTGCATTTCTTGGTGAAAAGTTTCTAAATTTAAGTTATACGTATGTCTTCTTTTTTTTATTTTCTCTGACATCGAGTAAGACATGAACAATGTTTAGTATACTCTAGTCAAGTCTTTCTATTTTAAAGAATATTTTCTATGTATAAACAGTAGGACAATGATTATGTATCAAATTTTGTTCCAACATAAATCTTATGTTATATAAGCTCTGAGCTCAAGGCATTGGACTTGTAACATTCTTTATATCTGTATTGTTTCTCTCTAGTATAAATTCTGTGTTGATCTTTCACATTTGAGAAGTAGGTAATGGATATCTCATACTGTACACATATAGTGTTTTCCTCTTCAATGAATTCTGTGGTGGGTTTGAAGATGTGAGCAGTATATAATGTAATTGACACATTCTTCTCATTTATAAGTTTTCTCTCCAGTACTGATTTTTTGATGTTCTTTAAAAGTGGAGTACTAGGCAAAGGTCTTGGCACATTCTGTTCAACAGCATGGTTTCCATCCACTGTAGAGCCTCTTACATGTCTTGAGTGTGAAGGATCTCCTGCATCATTTCACAGATTTCTCATATTTTATTCTCAATAAGGAATCTTGGATACTTAATAAGATTTAAAAGATGAGTCAAAAACTGTTTCCAAATTTTGATGCAAACTTTTGTCTCCAGTGTTGCATAAATAATTTGAATGAAGTTTACATAGAAATTGAAGGATATGCCCTAATTTGTATACTTGCAAGTTTTCCACCAACATAATGTTTTGAATCCCTCTTTAAAATAGCTGATTTTATTGAAACTTTGCTTTACTTACTCTAGTCAAATTATATTTGTCAGAATCATCATAGTTCTAGTTCTATTACACTCACTACAATATCAGGATGCATTTAAAATTTCTTCTTTCAGATTGCTTCTGTAAATCTTATCTTGGGTATGCTTCTGGGAGAGAAAAGACTGTGAGTATTGTTCAGGCTCATTTTAAATTTGACATTGTTATCAGGATTTCTGAACAGTAATTTAGTGAGGATTGTTTAGTTCAACAGTCAAAACACAGTTTTCAAATTTCATTATTCATTGTAAAATTAATAAACTTATGCTACAAATAGTGTCTGAAAAAGATGCACACAAGAGCAATTTGAAACTTGGTACAGCTCTTACTAAAGGAAATCTCCCATACAGCAGTCTTCCATATCAAGGAAGCTAGAACGTACTATTTCTTTAAAATTGTGTGGCTGTCATGCAGCCTTTTCTGAGACAGAAAACATTCTGTGACTAAGAACTCTGTGGAACATGTCACATTGAGGACCCTGGGAAATGTTCTGTAAAACTTACATTTCTATCACATGTACATGAGGATGTTCTGTTTCTTAAGCTTGAAGAGCCATCTTTTTTTTTTTTACAGATGGTTCCATGGATATGTTCACCACAGTTTCCTACTAAACAAAATATTCTAACTCCTTTTCAACAGATTTATTGATTATATAGTATCTGTGCTTACCATTGGCTATAATAAATACTCAGCACTGAGGCAGGGTGTGATGACTTATGTCATTAATATTCCCAACAAGATGCAGTGGATGAAGGCTATCTGTCAATTTGATGTCAGATTGATCTACATAGCACATTGTAAGCCTGTAGGGCTATATACAAATGGCCTGTCTCTAATCAAACAAACAAGAAAAATACTCCAGGGAGTAGGGAACACACAGAAACCTCAGCAATGAAAATACTCTGCATCATTAGAGCTTCTTGTATGCTCATTGAGTCCCTGATGTCACCTACAGAGAACTCACAGTTCAGAATTCAGAGTCTTGCTTTATAGATTGATCTGAGGTACCTACTCCAAACTTCTGCTTATCTTTGAGGAAGGCTTGATACCTTGTTTCACAAATGCATATTGCATTGACATAGGAATCAAATAATGGAATCTTGTGCACTTAGTATTTTAATTATTTTTACATGAGATGAGTATATTAAAATAACATTTCTCCTAAAAAAAATTGTGTAGAAACTCTGGATTTTGATTTCCTTCCAGGTTGCTGAGCCATAATGACAGTACAGTGCTCCAATTAATAAATACCCTTTCCTGCATAATTTGACTTCTTTGTATGGGTCCCATTTTCTAGTTCCAGTATTCTATTTTGAACATGTATGAAGTTGTTTGCTTGTGAACACACGTGCATGGATATGTACATATGCTTTATAGAAAACTTTCTTGATTGTTCATCTTATTAACTGAGTCAAGATAAACACACAGCTGATCAAGATAGCTAGTCTTTCTGTCTTTCAACGTTCTCTGTGGGTATCCATGTGTAGTGGGTAGCCATTTTAACCTTGATCTGGAAGTTCCAACCCCCATTGAGCCTTTGCTAACTGTCACACCTACAAGGCAGGGCCAAAAGAGGACCTTGAAGACTGGAGATCCTGACGCGCTGTCTCTCTTGGTTCCTTGACCCTTGATGCTGGAGGTAGACTGAGCAGAGTTTTCCAGAGAACACCGCGGGACTGTGCCACACCTTTCCTAGACCCTGCAACCTACCTATCCCTTCATTTGTAAGTTATACCACTTAATAAACCTCCCTTTTAACTACATGGAGTGGCCTTAATAATCTCACCAATATCCATGTCTCTGCCTGTAAGATCTGAATTACAGGCTGGCCACCACACCTGTCATTTATTTGGGTTATGGTGATCTGTACTATGCTACATTGTAATTTCATCCATTCCATTTCCAATTTCACTAATAAGAGTCTATTCACTTGTTGCCTTTCCAATTTTTCCCAGGCTTGATACACATTAACACTGTTGCTTCTAACACTACAAAGTTTATCAACTTCCCCATTTCTGTCTGAATATTTTATTTACTATTTCCATTATTCTAATTTTAATGAAGTCAGACACCCCTTAATTGTTAATTGTTGTTTCACTCCTTGATGAGAACGTCTTGATTTAATTTTGCTGAGACACCTGACATTGTTTCCTCTTCTTTTTGTTGTTTGTGTTTTCCGAGACACAGTTTCTCTGTGTAGCTTTGCATCTTTCCTGGAACTCACTCTGTAAACCACGCTGGCCTCAAACTCAAAGAGATCCACCTGCCTCTGCCTCCTGAGTGCTGGGATTAAAGGCATGTGCCACCACTGCCCGGCTGTTTCCTCTTTTTTAGTTTTAAAACATTCCCTATGTTTGATGTACATGAGTCTTCTCTGGTAACCTCTATTTTTAATTCATTCTCTACACTTTGCTTATAACTAGCATTCGTTGCCAAAGTTTTATTAATGACATTTTCTTACATTGTGCATATTATTGATTATCCTTCTTTTAATGGCTCCCTCTTCTTTTTGTTCAGGAGCCTGTAAAACTTTGGAATTCCTCCTAGATCCTTAGTATTTTTTGTGTTCCTTTTCCATTCTCTTTCCAATCACTTCCTTTGAGAATTCTTCTTTCCATTTGACAGAATATTTTCTAATTTCAGTAAGTATACTAAATATCTTCAACCTTATCCACATGCATATACAAGTGAGAGTAAAACATACATATGGCATAGTCAAAAGTTATTCCATTTTTGGAAAAACAGTCATGCTTTTTAAGAAAATTATTTTCAATTGTGATGATTCCCCTACAACTTCCATGATTTAAATTTTTATCAATGGTGAGTGAATTTCATTGCTTACATCACATTTTTAATCATTTTCTGTGGAGAAATTTATGAATAACAGGAAGATTTTCTTCCCTCTAGGAGCTTAAAGAAACTTCATGTAACATTTTTGGTGATGGAAGAGTGAAGTGTAGTCTAAATATATGTTATGGAATTCCTAAAAAAAGATATGTCCTGTTAAAGTACAAATATTTTCCAACCAACTCCATCAGAACAAAGAAAAATGAAACATAAAAATGAAAAGTAATTCATCAAGTATTGGTAATTAAAAAGCTGAAGAAGGGGAGGAGGATTGTACAAGCTGGAGGGTCAAGTTCATGATGGGGAACCCACAGAGACAGCTAAACTGAGCTTGCAGGAACTCAGATACTCTGAACAAATGGTTAGGGAACCTACATGGAACCATCATATACCTTCTGCTTGTGTGTGACAGTTGTATAATTTGGTCTGTTTGTAAGGCACCTAGCAGTGGGATCTTTACCTGTCCCTCGTGCTTAGCTGGCATTTGGGAACCTGTTCCCCATGCTGGATTACCTTGCCCAGCCTTGATGCAGGGAGAGGAACTAAAATCAGACTTAACTTTATGTGCCAGGCTTTGATCAAGCCCATGAGAGGCTTGTCTCTTTCTGAATGGAGATGGAGCAAGAGTGAGGAGGGCGGTGGGGTAGATGGGCAGGCAGGAGAGAAAGTGTGAGGAGAGGAGAGAAAAGAAACTGTGTTCAGTATGTACAATAAATAAAAAATGAAAATAAAATAAATCATTTACAAATTTTTAAGAGGAAAAAGAAGAACAAATCACTGTTTTGGGTATGGGGGTATCTTAAAAATGAGAAACAGTGTAATTCACTCTGTGAATCTACTAAAAATCAAACAAAATCACCACCCTGGGTTTAGTATATGGTCTTACTTCATCGAGGCTAATATGTTCTGCTGTTTGGAATTAATGAGAATATTTGAGTGCATGGGAGCAAGTGTCTCCAACTCTTCCATCTTTCCTTCATTACACATATTGTGCAAATTAAGCTCAGACCTCCCTTTCTCTAACAACCCAAGTGGCACCTTTGGGCAACTAACTTAGAACAAATGGTTTTTCTTCATACTTGCTTCAAGTACTCTTCTGCCCTGCCAGAAATGAGTACATAAGAAAATAAAGACAGTTCGATTTTAGTGACTCAAAGACTCTCTTACTTAACAACTTGTTAGATTGTAGTTTGAGCTCATTTATGATAAAGTTGTAAGTTGTCACCTATCCACAAATGAAGATATATTTTGAGCACCTAAATTCACTTTCTGACTTATTCCAGGCCATATGTGACCCCACTTCCTTTATTCATTCCCCTTTTGCGTGCAAATGAAGCTGACTCTCAATGTTCTTATGGGGACCTAGAAAGCTTTTGCATTATATTGTAAAAGAGTGACTGCTGCTTAGGTTGTAGACTGGTTCTGTGACAGGACTGGGAGAATTTTGTCACAGAAGAATAAAGTGGGTAGAGCAAAGAGCTTATTATGCTTGAAGTTGTTTTCCTCAGATTATTCTTGCTGATGGTAGAAACTCTTCTGCAGACCCTGGGAAGGAGACTATTGGAGATTAGACCCCTAATAGTTTCCATTAGTGAGGCATTTAATGTTTATGATATTCTCTTCTATTAAGCTTTTTAACATTATCATTGTTAAATTTTGTTGACAATACAGCACACATTAGGAGTACATCATCTACCCATAGACTTGTATTCTGGAAAGAGACACATGAGGATTTTGAGTTGAAATGTATCCCTGAATCATTCCTGACATTCAAGTCATGATGAGTAACAAACAACAAAATCTCAAGGGTATATGTAAAAATATGAAAAACAAAACCAGCAACAACAACCCACCACCTTTCATAGACAACCTTACTTGAAAAGTATGATCACACACTGACTGATATTTAAATAAACAATAGACCACAGAGATGAATAGCATCTCATTCTATCCATTACAGCAGAAAAAAATACCTGTCACTAAGTAAAAGCACAATAGTAGATGAACAAAAGCCACAGAAGGTATATAAAGTTCAAAAAATAAACTTCACTAAATGGATTTGCCATACATAGAGCGCACTTGAGTATCTACCTCAAATGTTTCAAAATAGAAACCACAATGCAGTGATCTCAACCATATGTCTTGAGTGAACATGGTAAGTAAATTACTTCCTCCAAGGCTACAATGAAAAATAAATGAAATGTATTTTTTTCGAAGCTGAAGACAACTGTGGTGTCAAAAGTCTTTACCAAATTATTTACACAAATAGGGTTCTTCTCTTGTATGAGTTTGTCCCCATTTTCTGACTTCAAAATGATAGAAATAGTTTGTAAAATATTTACAACACAAGAGGCATAGCTGAGCAGTTAAGAAATGTTCATTCCCATGACCAAGGTCTGATTTTTGACAATTTCCTGTAATTCCTGCTACAAGAAGATCCAAGTGTTTAATGTTCTCAGGAACAAATGCACATTCACGCACTCCAAAAGACCAATAGTGACATCACATAATTATAATTAAAGCAAATTTTAGCAAATTTTCCATTCATGAAAGTTTTTCTCTTGTAAGTGTTCAATCTTATAGCCAGTGTTTAGCTGGTCTAATGGCTTATTACAGTGTTTCTTCACCATGAATTGTTTCATGTAACCAAAAGCATGAGTTCCAGAAATGTATACTTGTAATTGGTGGTTTCATTTGGAAAGATTTAGGAAATTCTGCCTGCTGCAGGAAGTATGTTACTGGAACTACCAGGTAGGGAATTTAAGTCCACACATCATTTACAGGTGCCACACTCTGCTTCATGCTTACAGTTAAGGATGTGAGTTCTTAGTCTTCTGCTTCTGCTGCCACATCTGACAGTTGTTTCCATGCCACTTTCATGGTGATCATGTATCCTTCTGGGATTAAGGGCCAAATTAAACACTTTTATAGGTTGACCTAGACATTATATCACAACAGAAAAGGAATTAATACAAATCCATGAAGTTTTACACTTGAATTAGTTATTTCATGCAATTTAAGACAAGTATAAAATCTAAAAGGGTTATGTTATTGTTTAATGAAAGAATGTACCTTGTCTTTAGGAAGTTAGACTACACCTACAGGTGTGATTGGAAGCTATCCTATATAATTACTGCGGTGAGGAGAAAGGTATCCTGACAGGAAGTTAGGCTATGCCTGGAGCTGTGTTCCCATGAGAGATGATCTCCACACATTAAGGAGAAATTCTGCTTCTCTCTTAGAGAGAGCTCTTAGAGCTGGGCTCTGCTCTATTCTGCTAAGAGAATTTTCCCACCAGAGATGTCTGTTGTTGCTCTGTTCCACTCCCCTAAGGGAGTTTCCCAGAGGAAGTGTCCATTGTATCTTTGCTCCAAGTCACTAGAGATATTCTGATCCACTTGGGAAAAAGGATGTCTTCACTCAAAAGTAATTCAAGTCGTGTATTACAAGGGAGGAATCAAGGAGAGAGTCTGGATTCCTTTTCCAGTATGGAAAAGGTCAGCAGCCAACTAAACATGCACAGGGCTTATATGGGGCTTCTTAGGGCTGAGTTTTTCCAGGGAGATTTCTGGAGTGGGAATTATTTGGATTTCAATCCCTGTGTTTGAACAGTCTCAGAGTTAGGCTACATTTTGTGCTCATTGATCGGTTGGTTTTGTGCTCAGTTTGTCAAAGCTAGAGTGTGTTTCATTGGCTGTGCTTTCAGGGAAAATATGTTTCTTTCACTTGGTCCCTCTTAAAATTATGCCTCTAGTTTCGGGACCACAGTGTATCTCTCACTGGCTCTGGATTCAGGGACAAAGTGCGTTTCTTTAGCTGGCCCTTTTACTCTACACACAGTGCTTCATAAATTTGATTTTTCCCCCATGAGATAGCTGGGCCAAACTATATAAAAATGGAAATCATAATGCTTGAACAGTTTGTTGAAACTGTCAACTTTTTTTTTTCTACAAAATAAATAATGTTGTGTAATTGGCTGTAAGTGTATTGGTTAAAGATCTTACTAATACATTATAATAAATAGCCCTCAGTATCATTTTCAGGTACTCAATGTCTATTGTGATAAGAAAGGGCTTTAAGAGATCAGATGCACACAAAAGTTTTACTCCTGTATAAAGTGCAAAACCTTACCACACAGGCTATATTTTTAGGGTTTCTCTGCAATATGACTTTTTCTCATGATTTCAAATATTACTGATACATACAAAGGATTTATAGCACTAATTACATTCATAAGGTTTCTCTTTAGTATGTTTTTTATATACACTTGAAGATGACTGTGATAGGCAAAGGGTTTATCATAATGAATACATTCATAGGGTTTCTCTCTAGTATGTATTGTTTCATGAATTTGAAGATGACTGTGATACAAATGCTTTACCACATTAATCAGATTCTTTCTCCAGTATGTGTTCTTTCATGCATTTGAAGATGGCTCTTTTGTGCAAAGTCTTTGCCACACTGTTTACATTCATAGGGTTTCTCCCCAATGTGTGTTCTTTCATGCATTTGAAGATTACCACGCTGTGCAAAGGCTTTACCACATTGAATACATTCATAGGGTTTCTCTCCACTGTGTGTTCTTTCATGCATTTGAAGACTGCCACGCTTTGCAAAGCCTTTACCACATTGAATACATTCATAGGGCTTCTCTCCAGTATGTGTTCTTTCATGCACTTGAAAATTACTCTGTTGTGCAAAGGCTTTACCACATTGAATATATTCATAGGGTTTCTCTCCAGTATGTGTTCTTTTATGCATTTCAAGATGACTTTGGCGCACAAATGCTTTACCACACTGAATACATTCATAGGGTTTCTCTCCAGTATGAGATCTTTCATGCCTTTGAAGATGACCATATTGTGCAAAGGCTTTGCCACATTGCTTACATTCATAGGGTTTCTCTCCAGTATGTCTTCTTTTATGTACTTGAAGACCATTGTTATGAACAAAGGCTTTACCACATTGATTGCATTCATAGGGTTTCTCTCCAGTATGTATTCTTTCATGCCTTTGAAGAATATTGTGATGAACAAAGGCTTTACCACATTGGTTACATTCATAGGGTTTTCTCCAGTATGAGTTTTTTTATGCATCTGAAGACTACTCTGATGACTATAGGCTTTACCACACTGATTACATTCAAAGGTTTTCTCCCCACTATGTGTTCTTTCATGCCTGTGAAGATGACTCTCATATGCAAAGGCTTTACCACATTGAAAAAGTACAGGTTTCTCTGCAGTTTGGTTTCTTTCATACCTGCAAGAATAATTGGCACATGTAAAAGCTTTACACACTCAATACACTGTTGACTCCTTATATATGTATAAATGATTTTTACAATTTGGTCATATTATAAAAGGAAACAGATCTTTAGATTTTATCACTATGTTTACACTCATGTTGTAGTTACACAGTCCTAATACTCATAGGGCTTTTCTGTAATGTGAGTTTGTTGGTGTTTGAATGAAGCTAGAAAAAGAATTACTTGAATAATTGCATCAAATTCAACAAATATATTCAATGTGGGGACTGCTACATATCTTCTAATTGGTCTGAGAGAGAGGTATGATATGTCTTTCCATATCTCTATGCTCATATGTCTTGTATCCAGAGTGACAAATGATATACCTAGTAAAGGAAGAATGACAAATAAAGGTTTCCATAATGAATTCAGTTTGACTTCCTGTCCTCATAGACTTATTATAGGGATTAATATTTCTCCATGACAATGCCCATTGACTATTGACTCTAACTGCCCTTCTCACTAAACAGCACAGTCACAATAAATATATGAGCAATACTATCTTTACTATGGACTCTGCTTACTAGAACTTTTTGGAGATACACATCTCACCTCTTCACTGATTATTAATTTTGTAATTTGAGTAGGATAAAATAAATGGGTTTATAGTCCTACAGCATAGCTCTCATGGTGCAATGATTCAAAAGTTGATAGCTGTTGAGGCATTTTCCCCTTGTCTTCTTTCTTAAAAGAATGCCTTGCAAATGCAATTCACCTACTTAAAATTGAGGTATGTGCTTTCTAAGAATTTAATAATCACCAACACACTTCAAACAGTGCTTATTTACACTGCTGCATTTGTTTAATTCTTCCAGAACACATTACAATTTCTTCACAGGTGCATTTTTATCAACTTGCACAAGACAATTACCTTCCATGTCTTCTGGAACTTTGAAAATGTTCATCAGTAGTATTGTCTCTCCAACTGTACCCTAAAATATAGTATCAGAAAATGTATGATATTTTATTGAAAACTGTGCAAAATTTAAGTTACTATCTTCAGTGACTCTTTAAAGCATGACTGAATTATTCACCCCATTCTCCTTTCTCAAGCAAATTACTGAAGAGAATCAATAATCAAGAAAATATTGTCCCCTTATTTTAAAACATGAAGGAGTATTCAGTCTTACCTATAGAAGTGAGGTTCCAGTAGGTCTCCAGCATCACATCTTTGTAGAGATTCTTCTGGAAAGGATCCAGCAAAGTCCATTCTTCCCAAGTGAAGCCAACATGCACATCATCATAGGTCACTACATTCTAAAACATCCCATACATGTGTACAACAGAAAGCATTGTAAATGTATACTTCTTTGACAGTGTAGTCATATAATTCTGATCCTCCCACAATATTTCATAACATAGACATTGCAATATAATCACCAAGTCACTTTAGATAAAAACTGAATAGGAGGTTTACCTCTGTCAATTATATACCCCTTGAATGAGATATTACTTTGCAAGAGAAATGCCTATTAACATAGAGAAACAAGTAAACAGATCAACAGTACAGAGTACACATGAGTGAAATTGTATGAATAATTATGAACTACAGAAAAGAAAAGTAGGTTAGGTAGACTAGGTGTAATGTTCATACCTTTAACCCAAGCACTCAGAAAGCAGAGGCAGGTATATCTGCCTCTGAGTTGAATAGAAGTCTAGTCTATGAAATCAGGTCCAGAAAAGCCAGAACTATACATTAAGACCTTATCTTCCATGCAAAAATCAACAAAAAAGGTAGAGGAATGCTGTGGGATGGTCTGTATGTCAAATTGCTCTGATTGATAAATAAATAAAACACTGATTGGCAGGGCCTAGGCAGGAACTATAGGTGGACTAACAGAGAGGATAAAAGAAAGAACAGGAAGGCAGAAGGAGTCACTGCCACCCTCCGCCAAGACAAGCAGCATGTGAAGATGCCAGTAAGCCACGTGGCAAGGTATAGATTTATGGAAATGGATTAATTTAAGATGTAAAAACTAGATAGCTAGAAGCCTGTCATGGCCATACAGTTTGTAAGCAATATAAGTCTTTGTGTTTACTTGGTTGGGTCTGAGCGGCTGTGGAACTGGCAGGTGACAAGGATTTTTCCTGACTGTGGGCAAGGCAGGAAAACTCTAGCTACAGAGGAAACTCAGAGGTTTTTACTGAAGTTCCTTAAAAGAGTGTTGGATTCATTACAGTTCTGTTTTCATCTTCAAGAACATGAAGTGCCCAATTCAAACTGTAACAACAATAAGATTTTGATAAAAGGCACTGCACATTGTAACAGTTATAAATGGACAGATGAAAACTTTAGAAATATAAATGTGGATCAAATATAATCAACACAGGGCAGGAGAGATGGTATAGCAGCAAAGAGCTCTTGTTTGTTTTGCATGGAGGTGGACTCAATTGCTCTTGCTTACATGGAAGATCACAACTATTCATTATTCCAACCTCAGGGTTTCTAAGACCATCATTTGATTACTGTGATGACCAGGTTCCCATGTGGTGTATATCCATGCATACAGGTAAAATATTCATATTTACTTAAAAATTCAAACAAAACACAACAGGCAGGAAGAAGTTCATGCACCTGCTATACAATGTCTCAAAAGGTGCAGGCAGTATTAGTGTCATGAGTACATGCCATCCTGAGAAACAGAGGGATGCTCTCTGCCAAATATTAAAGTTCAAGATACAGGTGAAAATCTGTATAACAGCATATGTTTGACATGTATAAAAACCTATATCTCAAGCCTATCACTCAATAATATAAAAACAAAAAAGCTAGGAATGTTGGCCCTCCTTTCATCCCAGGATGTAGGGCCAGAATCAGCAGGATATCTGAGTTTGAGGCTAGCTGGTGTAGAGAGCTCCTTTCAGGAAAGCCAGGGCTACACAGATAAACCTTGTCTTCAAAAACAACAGCAACAAAACATTAAAAGAGCAGGCTACCAAACTGCCTTATCACTGAATTACAAATGCTTCTACTCTATCTTATGTGATTTTGAGATAGAGTCTATAATGTTGGTGAAGGCATGACAGAACAGGAAGCTGGCTGATTAATTTCAACACAACACAGTATACAGAACAAACAGGAAATGTGTTGAGACTATATAAATGCATATTACACTCCTAGTGAGGAATTTTATCCAGAAAGACTCCTCCTAGTAAAGGTTTCAAAACAATAGAAAGAAATATCCAAGGAGAAACATGTGTCCAAATACAGTGTCTTACCTGGGAGGTTTTAAATCAATTACATTTTGACCCAAGTCATTAAGGATCATGGTCATTCATGAGGAAAATGCATTTAGTTACTTCAATGATCCTCATAGTCTGCAACAGCCCTTACACTGTTCAAGTGTCCAAAGTATCTTCTGACCCTCAAGATGATCTCTTGACAGTGATATCTTGAAAAATTAGTAGAGTTACATATTTTGAACATACAATGGCACACAGTCCCATTCACATTCCAAAACAGTGAAATGGAGACACAGTGAGGGAAGGTTGAACCAAGAAAAGACTGAAGCACAGCAAGAAAAACAACAAATCCTGTATCTCTGTCTCAGATGCAAGGGGCTTCAGTTCAAAAGGGCTTAGATGGCCCTTTCCCTGCAATTTCCCAAACATTTATCTCTATGGTTACTTCTACTCTCTATATGCAGCTAAGTCTAAATGGAAGATGTCTCATAGGTTAGGTATCTCAACATCTTGTGGTCACAAAATGCAACCCAGGTGTGTGGAATATTATTTTAAGATGTGTTATATTTGTGTATGCCGTGGAACAATTTTTTAATGATGCAAAGATGTGTTGCAATTTTTTATGTTGCATTTGTTTAACTCTGTGAAGCTGTGATACATTGTCTGTCTAAAATACTTGATTGGTCTAATAAAAAGCTGAATGGACAATAGCTCAGCAGGAAAGGATAGGCAAGGATGGCTGTCAGAGATAATAAATGGGAGAAAAAATCTGCATAGAAAAAAGGAAGAAGCAGCAAGAAAGAAAAAAAAGAGAGAGAGAGAAGACACCAGGGGCCATCCCCTCACCTACACAGCAAGCAATGGAGTAAGAAGTAAAGAAAGGTATACAGAATAGAGGAAGTGAAAATCCAAAAGGTGGATGTGATAATTTAAGGTGAGAAAAGCTGGCTAGAAACAAGCCAAGTTAAGGCCAAGCAATTATAAAAAAGACTAAGCCTCTATGTGTGCAATTAATTTTAGAACTGGGTAGCCAGACACCAAAACAGTAAAGAGTTAAAAAAGAATTAAAAAGCACTAAGCCTCATCCTTACTACTTCATGCAGTGAACCCTCCCAATCTCCTCACTTGATTTCTGTCTCTGCCAATCATAAATGCCTGCAAAAATGCTGAACTGTAACCAGAGGCTAAGAATCGATGACCTTAAATTTTGATTCTCTCTTGTTTTCAGGACCAGCAAATGATGGGGGATCCAGCAAAGTTTGACTTCTTGATTGGGATGGACACTAACATGCTTGGACCATAGGTGAAGCAGGTTTTGTATGAAGTTGCTTCATGGGACTAGAAATCACTGTGCTTACTCATTTCATAACTTCAAGCACTAGGTAAATAGAGCATTAACCTTAGGAGACCTTCCATTACTCTTCGTGCTTCCATTTTCTGTATAATGGTGATAAAGTCTTTGAAAACCCTTGCCTTTTTCAGCACTTCACTGCCCTCTGAAACTACCTTCTCATTTTCAATTGTTTCTGCCTGTCTTGTTTTCTTCCACTGTTCACCTGAATGAGTCTATAAAAACACTCCAACACATTCAATATTCCATTTAAGAAACTAGTACATTATTTTTTAATTCTGCATTAATAAATATCCTGGGCATTGACAGAATAAGAAATGATTTGGAGCCAAAATATGACACAAGTGACTCTTAGCCTAATTTTTACTGAGTCATTTTGACTGAAATTCTATAGCCTCAATCTCCATTTTCAGCCATTACTCTTAACATTCCCATATTCCTAGTCATACACAATGGACCAATAATGTTCTGTGTGTAACTTTCTATGATTTTTGCCAACTAAGGTCCTGATATCTTCCACATTCTTCCAAAAGACAACATTCTCAGGTTCTACCTAGCAACAAAATCACTGTTGGTGTTACATATTTTGTTCTAAATTTCTTTTATCTTACTGCAATTAAAGCCTCTAACCAAAGACATATCAGGCAATGAATGGGTTTATTTGGCTGATTGTGTCAGATCACACTCCATCACCTTGAGAGATGAGGATAAAAACCCATGCTAAAAATTGAAGGCAAAACCCACAGGCAAAGATTGCTTTCCAGTGTTCTCTCTTGGCAATAACTGTCTCATGCTGTGGGATGTATGGCAAATGTGTTGCTAATTAATCAATAAAACACTGATTGGCCGTTGGCTAGGCAGGAAGTATAGGCGGGGCAAGGAGGAGAATAAAGCTGGGAAGTGGAAGGCTGAGTGAGAGAGACACTGCCAGCCACCACGATGAGAAACAGCTTGTGAAGATGCCGGTAAGCCACGAGCCATGTGGCAAGGCATAGATTAATGGAAATGGATTAATTTAAGCTATAGGAACTGTTAGCAAGAAGCCTGCCACAGCCATACAGTTTGAAAGCAACATAAGTCTCTGTGTTTACTTGGTCGGGTCTAAGAGGCTGTGGGACTGGCAGGTGAGAGAGATTTGTCCTGACTGTGGGCCAGGCAGGAAAACTCCAGCTACAGTCTCATGCTCAGTTAGCTCCCTTTTCTAGCCCAGGCCCACTTTATTAGGGTTATTGTCACTGTAAGAAACATGTAAGACCTAGGGTGAACAGGAGTGATAAGCAATAGAATGACTTAAGTAAACCACAAATGGAGTAGGGATGAGCTATAATCTATTCGTTGAAGTTGGGATAAGACTAGAAACCTTGCCAGAAAGAGATATAAAATGAAGCCTCAGACCTGATCAACAGATCTCATCAGACCCTTGCATGAGATGTGAGATCCTGTCCCCAGTGAAGACATGGCTAACCGGAGGAAGGCTGACCCAAGATCCAAAGGAACAGATGTGGCGAGTCCGGACCTGTACACCTGGAGAGGTACTCCATTTCCTTTTGGAAGACAGGATAAATATTACTTGTAATCTTAATGTGTGAATAAATGAGTGTTATATCATGTCTGAATCAAGAATGATTATTCCTCCCCTGTAACTTGGGTATGTTCTTGCTACAGTCACCCTAGATGGAATAGCCATTCCTGCTAACCTAGGTGGAGGAGCCTTCTCATTTCAATCATCAATCAGCAAAATCTCTCACAGACATAACAGTTTCTGGCTATTATAAATAAAGCCTCTATGAATCTAGTTGAGCAATTGTCATTGTGGTAGAGTGGAGGACCATCATTTGGGTATATGCCCAAGCTGGGTCTTCATGTAGATTGACTACCCATTTTCAGAGGATTGCATATTTATTTCCCACAGTGGCTGTACAAGTTTGCACTTGTCAAAGCAGTGACTCCCCTGGCTCCATGTCCTTGCCAGCATTAGCTATCATTTGTATTATTGATCTTCTCATTCTGGCAGATATAAAATGAAATCTCAAAGAAGTTTTAATATGCATTTCCCTGATGGCTAAGAATTTTGAACATTTCTTCAAGTGTTTTTCAGCAACTTTAGATTCATCTACTGAGAATTCTGTTTAGAGGTATATCCCATTATAAAGGGATTATTTAGTTTGATGTTGTCAAGATTCTTTAGTTATTTATTATCCTGAGTGAGTCAAACATGGTATGACAAACATGGTATGTACTCACCTATAAGTAGATATACAGTCAAGCCGGGGCAGTGGTGGCACACGCCTTTAATCCCAGCACTCAGGAGGCAGAGCCAGGCGGATCTCTGTGAGTTTGAGGCCAGCCTGGGCTACCAAGTGAGTTCCAGGAAAGGCGCAAAGCTACACAGAGAAACCCTGTCTCGAAAAACCAAAAAAAAAAAAAGTAGATATAAGTAGTTCAGTAAAGTGCAATCACAGCAATCACAGTTAATCACAGTAAAATGCATAGATGCTGCGGGGCTAAAGAAGAAACAATGGCCCTAGGAGAGATTTGCATCTCTCCTTTGGAAGAGGGAATAGAATAGATATTTTGGGTGCACTGATGGCAAGTTGGGATGGGAACAGGAAGGATCAGGTGAGTAAGGAAGAGACAAATGAGGAGAAGGTAGGGAGAGATAACTGGAATAGGGGAGCTTTTACCAGGGGTTATGAAAATAGTGCAACGTAAACAAACAACCTGGAGATGGCTCAGTGTTTAAGGGCATCAGCTGCTCTTCCAGAGGTCCTGAGTTCAATTTCTGCCAACTACATGGTGGCTCACAACCACTTGTAATGAGATCTGGTGCCCTCCTCTGGCCTTCAGGGACACATGTAGGCAGAATACTGTATAAATAATAAATAAATCTAAAAAAAACCCATCTTGGAACCTATAAGGGTGACCCTAGTTAGGATTCCAAACAATTAAGACTATGAAGGCTGAACTAGCAATTTTCTGTAACTACACAAGGCTCCAGTGATGGAACTGGGACACCAAGACAGCCACAGAACATTCAACTGAAACTTGACCTGCCTATAATGTATGCTGGATCAAGGGTTCCAGGCCACCAGCACATAAAATTTTCACAGTCCCTTCATTCCAATTAGTCTCGTCTGTCTTAATTCCCAACACTTCAATTAGTAAATGCTTAGAAATTACAAAATCACTCCTCCTACTATAATCAGGTTCTGTTTTTATTTTTTTAATAATGGTGACTTCAGCAGCTTATTATCTACCCTCTTTTCTGCAGTAGTGTGCACAATATACTATTCCTTCTATCCTGGTCTGAAGGTAGAAACCATGCTCCAAATGCAAGTCCTTTCCTTTTACAACAATGGATATTAAATTGGATGAATCAAATGGGTAGTTTTTAAACCTAGAGATGATACAATCATTCAATTTAAGATTTTGCAGCTGTAATATGGAGGACAGCAAGATCACTGACCTGGAGAGCAACACACTGGGACCATGGACATTTGTGTCAGCATAAGAGAGCTTGTGTCAGAAACATCTTTCTAAAATGATTAAAATGCAAGTGTCCTAGAATCAATATGCCTTCCAAGGGACAAATCACTCTACACAATTAAGAGATTAATACGGAAATAAATCTCTTTAATGAAAGCATGCTTTCCTCTCTGGCTAATGCTCAAAGAGGAACCAGCCTAGAAGAGATCTTGCGTTCCCCATATTCCATCATCCTTGTGACATTTGGATTCAGGCTTCAGATTACACTTTGAGTAATTCAAATTGGGACCAAATACTGCAACTCCACCCACTTAGACAGATGGGAGACTTACACAGCAAAGACATTTCCAAAATTATTTCTTAAGTAACCCAGTGATATGAAACAGTAGGATCTTCTTCAGTGACAGGGTTCTGAGGTGAAGGAGATGAGAAAGAGAGAAAATAAATGAGGTCTTGTACAACCTATGTCTCATGTCAACTAAGCACCTTTTTTAAAAAGGATTTATTTATTTATTTATTTATTTATTTATTTATTTATTTATTATGCATCATACAGTATCCTGCCTGCATGTAAATGAGGTCTTGTACAACCTATGTCTCATGTCAACTAAGTACCTTTTTTAAAAAAGGACTTATTTATTTATTTATTTATTTATTTATTTATTATGCATCATACAGTATCCTGCCTGCATGTATGCATGCAAGCCAGAAGAGAGCACCAGGTCTCATTATAGATAGTTGTGAGCCACTATATAGTTGCTGGAAATTGAAATCAGGACCTCTGGAAGAGGAGTAGTCAGTGCCCTTAACCTCTAAGCCAATTCTCCAGCCTCAACTAAGCTTCTTAAGAAGAATAGCCGGGCGGTGGTGGCACATGCCTTTAATCCCAGCACTTGGGAGGCAGAGCCAGGCGGATCTCTGTGAGTTCGAGGCCAGCCTGGGCTACCAAGTGAGTTCCAGGAAAGGCACAAAGCTACACGGAGAAACCCTGTCTCAAAAAAAACAAACAAACAAACAAACAAAAAAACAAAAAAAAACCAAGAAGAATAGCAACTTGTATACTACTTCCAGGGGGGAAACTGAAGAAAATGGATGACTTTTATGAAGTCAGCAGAAACTATCACACAATAGGATAAATTCATGATCTGAAAAAACCCCACCACAAAGGCCCTAGCCCTAGATCATTACCAGATCTCCAAAGCATATTTCTGGCTTTAGGGAAGGAGCTGTTCTATTGCCAACACATCAGACCCTAAGGGAAAGCTCTCAAGGCCTACGCCCTAGGTTTTAACTACCTTTTCAAAAATTTTCCTCCTTCCTGCCTGAGGGCATAAAGGAAAGCCCTGCTTCATCAGGCAACTCTGTAACACAATAGTGTTTTCCATTTCTTTATTTTTATTTCTTTATTTTTTATTATTTATTTATTTATTTATTTTGGTTTTGTGAGACAGAGTTTCTCCATGTAGTTTTTTGTGCCTGTCCTGGATCTCCATCATTTATTTATTTATTTATTTATTTTGGTTTTGTGAGACAGATTTTCTCCATGTAGTTTTTTGTGACTGTCCTAGATCTCCATCTGTAGTCCAGGGTGGCCTTGAAATCAGAGATCCGCAGGCTCTGCCTCTTGGGTGCCGTGATTAAAGGTGTGCACCACCACCACCGAGCTCTACATTTCTTCTTTCTCTTTTTTTTTTCTTTTTTTTTCTTTTTTCTTTTTGGTTTTTCAAGAGAGGGTTCCAATGTGTTGCTTTGGAGCCTCTCGTGAAACTCACTCTGTAGATCAGGCTGTCCTCAAACACACAGAGATCTACATGCCTCTGCTTCTCAAGTGAGTGCTGGGATTAAAGGCGTGTACCACCACCACCACAAACCTTGTGTTTTACTTTTCAAACGTTTGTCACTTGGCCATAATGCTCATCTGGCAGAACTGTGTCTTTCTAGAGGAATTTTTATTTTTCAAGCCAGGGTTTCTCAGTGTAGCTTTGCGCCTTTCCTGGAACTCACTCTGTAACCCAGGCTGGCCTCAAACTCACAGAGATCCACCTGCCTCTGTCTCCTGAGTGCTGGGATTAAAGGCGTGTGCCATCACTGCCCAGAACTATACCTTTCTAAAGAAGAAATTGGAATCTTATGGCATGACAGGACTTAAGGTTGGATGTGAACCTGTAATGCCTCAATGAGCAGCTTGTTAGATATTCTTTGATATAGGATTAGGCATAGTGGCTTGTGGTAAATGGGCAGTGTCTCCTTTGTAATGCTTTGGAGCCAATTGTCTGAACAATACTGGTGAACAAATGTGTATCCTACTGTCCTAATCTGTAACAGCCCTGGAGAATATAATTATTTTGTGTTTTTTTAGGTAGTCCTCTCTCAGCTAAATTCTATTTTGTGAGACTTACTATCTCCAAAGAATTAGTGAATCTTTTATATCACTAATTCTACTCTTATATATTACACCTTAGTAGTGGAGTTCTACCTAACACATTAGATGCCTTTTACAACCTCCACAAAATTAATGAAAAATGATCTTAAACATGAAAGGTAAATTCAAAGTGCTGAATCTCTAGAAGGTACTGGAGAAACTAGGCCTCTTATAGTTTAAAAACATGCTTTTGTGTAAGTGTCCCCAAACAACCTGACCACACAGCTGCATGACAGGCTTAGAGGCCCAGACATTCCTTCTGTGACAGGCTTACTAGCAAGCAACACCCAGAGTCAGGAAAAGAAATAAGCATACACCACCCAGGGATCCACCCAGGGATGAGGAAGCACCTAACATCCCAAACATTCCAAGAATTAGATAAGGTGGCCAAATATCCTTGAATCTAGCACACAACTATTTTTGTTTTTGAGATACCACTAGATAATTGTCAGCCAATCAGGGTCCTGAATTCTAGAAATTTCCTCACCCCAACCACTGCTATTATAAAAACCCAATCCCACCTGAACTCAGGGTTCTCTGCTCTCCCTGCTGTGTGGAACAGACAGACAAAGCCCTGGAGCTTGAAAATAAAGGCTTTTTAATTTCACTTATGGGATACAGCCTCCATAGTGGGTTTTTGGTGATCCCCACAATCTGGGCATAACTCTTTCGAACAAAAAGAATGTTTAATTTGATTGCAAATATCTTTCTACACTCAGCTCCCTGCTTCCCATTCTGTGATCAGAATCATCCCACAGAGTAGTTATTCAGAGGCCTTCCCTGGGACGAGGAAGATTCAAAGACCACATGGGATCTCACAGGACAGGGATTCTGACTGCAGGTTCCCACCCATATCTGGGGAGACCCCAACCCACTGTCTCTTGCACTTCAAGATCTGCCCCACCCCATCTGGGGACAGCAGCCCGAAACTCACCATGTTGTGGGTTCCCAGCTGGTCCATGCTCTCTGCTCAGCTCCCTGCTGCAGCACTCACAGCACAGCACACAAAATCAATGGCACCTTCTCCCCTTCGAAGTCAAGCCCGAAGCTGGCTGCTAGAAGGACATTGAACCACTTCTTACTGGTAGATTGCCTGGAGGGCTGATTGACTATTGAGGCCTGAGTGAAAAGAGCACCTCCCATAAGGTTAAACTATGCTTAAAAACACAGTACAATAATTCCTAAGCCTGCCTTTCCCCACACACAAAGATATTTTCTAAATCAGCAGATATCAGCATTTCAATAGCACTTGCACCTGGCTCCAATAAAAACCCTGCTATCTTATTGCACTCCATAGGCACTTTCCCTTCTTCCCCCTGGACACAATGTCACTAGCTAGTGTGCGCAGCCCACTGTACTGTGTGGTGTGAGGTGATTCCCTGTCACACAGGTGGAAGGTTTTCCAGAATATTAACAATTAAAAAAAGATTTAAAGATAAAAAGATGTTTGTAAAACAAATTGCTAAATTGTCATATTAATAAAAATTCCAGAGCCAGATATTGGGGAAAAAACTTAAACATCATCAAAGCAGAACAAGCCACAGCCAACCTTACCTCGTCAACTCCTCACACGATCCTGTTTCCACAAATCCTCACACTGAATGCCTGTGAGTCTTCACTCCTGAGGGGCTCAGTTGAACTGCTTAAAAGCATCTAGTTCCTTGTCCTCATGCCTTATAAAACTCTCTGCTTCCTCCCATCATTTTCTAATTTCTCAGAAAAGTCAGGCCTGGAAGTGCTTAAGCAGGGAAGGGTTTTCTCACTCTTCAGGAAAGTCAGGCTATACCTGGTGTGATGGGGAATGGTCTCCCTGCAGGATATAGCAATCCTGCTCCTCTCCTGAAGAGTCATTACAGCTGAGTTTGCTCAGCGCCCACTTAAGGGGGCTTCCTAGAAAATCCCTGCTTCTCTGGCCAAAGAAATTACAAAAATATAGCAATCTCCTCTGGCTCAGGAAAAAAGTGTTACTTTTCAGCTCTTTTGCTCTGTCTACTCAGGAAGGATCTTCCATTTAGCTCCCCCTTGCTCAAGCCATTGTGAGACATCTCAGCAAGGTTCTTTTGTTCAGTTCCCCCTTGCTCAATCCAACAAGGTTTTTCTGTGAACCAGTGAATGAAGGTCTTCACACCCAAAACAATTTTGAGAAAGTGATTTATTTGGGAATTAGGAGTCCAGGAGAGTATCTGCATCTACCACGGTGGAGAGTACAACTCTCCATTGACCAGACAGGTCAGTTTATATAGGATGTTTTGGGGATGGAGTCAAACAATCGGTTTTTTTTTTTCTGCCCAGGGATTGGCGAGTTTTGTGGGCTAGGGACAGAGATGGTCCTGATTACAAGGAAAAATTGTTTTTCTTTCAGTGGCCTTTCTTGGCTTTTTGGCACTACCTTTAAGGCCAGGGCTCATTTCTTTCACTGACTCTGATTCTAGGGACCAAGAGTATTATTTTGGAATCAATTTCAGAGTCAGGGCATGTTTCCTTGTTTCATTTCTCTGGCTCAGGTCCATGGCTCAGGTATAAAATACAAGTTGTGTTTCCTTCCCTGTTCCTGGGCCCTAGAGACAGGGTTCTACTATCTTGTTCTGTGATTGGTTCGTTTTACAAGTCAGTTGGTCAGGGGAAGAGACTATGATTTGAGCCAAACTGTGTTGTTTCTCTTTTGTTTGATTTTTTGTTTGCTTTTTGTGTATGAGTGTTTTTTTTTTAAAAACTGGCCTTATCTGTGTCATCTTTCCTTAGTTCTGGGCTCCAGAATCATTCTGGGATTCTTTTTTTCCCAGACAGGGCTTCTCTGTGTAGCTTTGCACCTTTCCTGGAAGTCCTTTGGAGACCAGGCTGGACTCGAACTCACAGAGATCCACCTGCCTCTGCCTCCTGAGTGCTAGGATTAAAGGCATGCACCACCACTGCCCAGCCGTTCTGGGTTTCTTTACCCAGCACCTTTTCCCTACACTTTTGACAAAACAACAATCAATGAAAGTACATCATATACGCTTAGACTTGTGCTCAGGAAACTGACATACAAGGATCATGAATTCTAATGTATCCATGACTAATTACTGACATTCAGAACAAGCTGGATAACAAACAATATTTCAAGGGAATTTGTGAAAAAAATGTTAAAAACAAAATCAAGAACAAAAATCCACCACCCTTTCACAAACACCCTTACTTGAAAAGTGTGATCACATACTGCCTGAGACTTAAATAAAAATCAAACACTTAGATGATCACCATCTCATTCTAATATATTGCAGCAGACAAATACCTTTTACTACATGAAAGTCAAAAAAGATGAACAAAAACCACAGAAGAAATGAAAGAACCACAAAATAAACTTCACTAATTGAATTTGTCACACATATAGCACCCTTTAATATCTATCTCTCATGTTGCAAAATAGAAGCCACAATGTAGTCTTCACATCAGTCTTTAGTGAACTTGGTTAATAACTTACTTACTTCAAAGCTACAAGGAAAAAGACTTAAAACAAGGGTTTTTTTCTTGAAAAAAAATTTTTTTTGAAAAAAAGTTTTTCTTGAAAAAAGTTTTTTTCTTGAAAATAATTGTGATGTCTAAAGTCTTACATAAAGTTTACATAAGTAGGGTTTCTTTTGTGTGAGTACATACATTATTTCCTGGTATCAAGATAATATAAAGAGCTTTAAAATGTTGACAGGCACCGGGCGGTGGTGGCACACACCTTTAATCCCAGCACTTGGGAGGCAGAAGCAGGTGCATCTCTGTGAGTTTGTGGCCAGCCTGGTCTACAAAGTGAGGTCCAGAAAAGGCAGAAAACTACACAAAGAAACCCTGTCTCGAAAAATGGAAAAAGCAGGAATACTGATTAAAATGTTGAAAGGGATAGAGAAATGGCCAAGCCTTTAATACAAGTTCATTTCCTGGACCAAGGTCTGGTTTTCAATGACTTGGAGTAATTCCTGCTATAAGAAGGGCCAAGGGCTTAACCTTCTTGGGAACTAGAATGCACATACATATACTCACAGAAATATATACAGATATTGCTTAATTAAAATAAAAACAAATATTAAAACTAACTTTCAATCATGAATGTTTTTCTATTATAATTCTGGTACCATGAGTTTTGAGGCATCTAAATGATTACAGAGTTTTTATCTATCATGAATTGGTCCATGTTTCAGAAAGAAAGCATAAAGACTCGAAGTTAGAGAAATAAATAATTTTCAGTCTATGATATGATTTGGAAAGATTTATGAAATGGTACCCTGCTGTAAGAAATCTGTCACTGGGGATTGGCCTGAGAGTTTCTATCTGCATACCATTTCCACTTTACATTCTTCTTCATGCTGCAGGACAAGAATGTGAATTCTTAGCCTCTTGTTTTAACTGCCATGTCTGTCACTTGTTTCCATGCCACTTTTACAGGGTTCATGTATTGCTCTGGAACCAAGGGATAAATTAAACACTTTTCTAAGTTCACTTAGATATGATCCATTATCAAAGCAACAGAAAAGCAATGATACACATTTATGAAATTTTACACCAGAATTTATTATTTCATGTATTTGAAGAGATGTATGAAATCTAAGAGGGTTACCTTATCATTTAAATTTATAGGCCTTTTATCCATATTAGTTGACAGGTGTAAACAAAATAAAGAGATATTATAATGCTTGAAAAGATTATTGACACATTTTAGATTTTTTTCCAAAATAATTAATCTTGTGTAATTGAATGTAAGTATGTTGGCTGAAGATAATACCAATTTATATATATTCAGATTTCCTTTGGTATGTTTTTTTTCAGATCTTCAAAGTCTAATATTATATTCTAAAGCTTTAAGATAGCAATTACACACTAAAAGTTTTACAGTTATAGGTTTGCTGTGTTTTCACTAGGCATTATCACATTGATAATGTTCAAAGTGTTTCTCTCCGGTATGTGTTTTTATATACTTGAAGATGACTGGGGTGTGCAAAGGCTGTACCACACTGTTTCAATTCACAGGGTTTCTCTCAAATATGTGTTCTTCCATGAAACTGAAGAGCAGTGTGATTAGCAAAGGCTTTACCACACTGATTACATACATAGGGTTTCTCTCCAGTATGTGTTCTTTCGTGCCTTTGAAGAGTACTATGACGAGCAAACGCTTTCCCACACTTATTACATTCATAGGGTTTCTCTCCAGTATGTGTTCTTTCATGCAATTGAAGAGTACTATGACGAGCAAAAGCTTTACCACATTGATTACATTCATAGGGTTTTTCTCCAGTATGTGTTCTTTTATGCCTTTGAAGGGCATTGTGATCAGCAAAGGATTTACAACACTGATTACATTGATAGAGTTTCTCTCCAGTATGTATTCTTTTATGCCTTTGAAGAGTTTTGTGATCAGCAAAGGACTTACAACACTGATTACATTGATAGGGTTTCTCTCCAGTATGTGTTCTTTCATGCCCTTGAAGATAACTATGACGAGCAAATGCTTTCCCACACTGATTACATTCATAGGGTTTCTCTCCAGTATGTGTTCTTTCATGCATTTGAAGAGTATTTTGACGAGCAAAAGCTTTACCACATTGATTACATTCATAGGGTTTCTCTCCAGTATGTGTTCTTTTATGCCTTTGAAGAGTATTGTGATAAGCAAAGGATTTACAACACTGATTACATTGATAGAGTTTCTCTCCAGTATGTATTCTTTTATGCCTTTGAAGAGTATTGTGATAAGCAAAGGTCTTACAACACTGATTACATTGATAGGGTTTCTCTCCAGTATGTGTTCTTTCATGCAATTGAAGAGTACTGTGACGAGCAAAGGCTTTACCACACTGATTACATTCATAGGGTTTCTCTCCTGTATGTGTTCTTTTATGCCTTTGAAGAGTGTTGTGATAAGCAAAGGATTTACAACACTGATTACATTCATAGGGTTTCTCTCCAGAATGTGTTCTTTTATGTACTCGAATATGAGTGGGGTAAGCAAAGGCTTTACCATATTGATTATATTCATAGCGTTGGTCTCCAGTATGTATTTTTTTATACTTTGGCGGATGACTATGATGTACAAAGACTTGACCACACTGAGTGTGTTCAGGTGATTTCTCTGTAGTATGACTTCTTTCACACCTGCAAGGATAATTGAAACATTTAATAGCTTTGCCACATTCATTACATTGTTGAGTCTTTATATCTGCATGAATTAATTTTACAATTTTGTGTGAATATAAAGAGTTAGGTTATCTTTAGTTTTTAACATGATGTGTACATTCATGTTGTTCCCTGCATTAAGGATGGCTTTGCATATTTGAACATGCCCGTCATAGTAAAACCTTTTAATATCTGGCTCATATTTATGGCATCATTTTTCTCTGAGATTTTTTTAATATTTGAAGATAACTGGGAGAATTCAGCCATTTACATCACATACTCTATTGATAAACTTTCCTATACTATGATTAATGCTACATTTCCAAAGTGAACCAGAACAAACAGAAGCATTTACACAGGCCTAGTACTCATAGGTCTTTTCTGTGATGTGTTGTTGATTTAATCCAAATTAAGCTGGAAAACCAATTGTTTGTAAATTTAAATGTCATTCAACAAGTTTGCTCAACATGGGGCTACTACATGTTTTGTAATTGTTCTGAGATTGAGAGATGTACATTACTTCTTTTCATATCCTTATGTTCATATGGCTGGTATCCAAAGTGACATATGATATAACTATTAAAGAAAGAATAACAACAAGATGGTTTCCACATTTTATTTACTGTTGGACTTTCTTTTTTTGCATCAACATGTAGGATAAGAATTACTATTTCTCTACAACATCCCCACTTTAATTCTTGACTCTAACCACCTATCTAACTAAATTATCAAAGACAGAATAACTTTTTGAGTAACAATGCTTTTACTATGGATTATTTGCTTATCAAAAGGTTGTGTACATATTCTTTTTTTTTTTTTTTTGGTTTTTCGAGACAGGGTTTCTCTGTGTAGTTTTGCGCCTTTCCTGGAACTCACTTGGTAGCCCAGGCTGACCTGAACTCACAGAGATCCGCCTGGCTCTGCCTCCCGAGTGCTGGGATTAAAGGCGTGCGCCACCACCGCCCGGCCATATTCTTATCATGCATTCAGTGAGTATACCTTTTCTAATTTGAATAGTATGAAATTAAAGGATTGTTATTTGTACAGCATAGCTATGATGAAGGTGTTATTCAAATGATGATTGCTGTGGGATGGTCTGTATGTCAAATGTGTTGCTGATTGGTCAATAAATAAATCACTGATTGGCCAGTGGCCAGGCAGGAAGTATAGGCGGGACTAACAGAGAGGAGAATTGAGAGAACAGGAAGCTGGGTGAGAGAGACACTGCTAGCCGCCATCAGGACAAGGAAGATGTAAAGTACCGGTAAGCCACAAGCCATGTGGCAAGGTACAGATTTATAGAAATGGATTAATTTAAGCTGTAAGAACAGTTAGCAAGAAGCCTGCCATGGCCATACAGTTTGTAACCAATATAAGTCTCTGTGTTTACTTGGTTGGGTCTGAGCAGCTGTGGGTCTGGCAGGTGAGAGAGATTTGTCCTGAGGTGGGCCAGGCAGGAAAACTCTAGCTACAGATGATTTCTGTTAAGGCATTGATTCCTATCTTCCTTCTTAAAAGAATGACTTGCAAACACAATTCACTTACCTGCCATTGAGGTATGTGTGTTTATAAGCATGTAATGATCATCAATGCATTTTGAGCTGTGTTTATTTACAATGTTTCATTTCATTAAAACTTCCAGATAAGTTAAATATATCCAGAGGCCCATTTGTATCAGCTTGCACAAGAAAGTTACCTTCCATGTTTTCGAGAATTTTGACAATGTTCTTCAACTTCAAGATCTTCCCAGTTGTAGCCTAAAATATCAAACAAGGAAATGTATGAAATATTACAGGAAACTGAAAAATTTACATTACTATCTTCAGTGATCCTTAGAACCAAGCCTGTTTTATTCACCTCATTCTGCCTCATTCTCAGTCAGAATTACAGAAGAGCATTGATAACCAAGAAACTGTTGTCCCCTTATTTAAAATGTGAAGAAAAATTTACAGTATTACCTATAGCAGTGAGGTTCATAAAGGTCTCCAGCATCACATCTTTGTAGAGATTCCTCTGTGAAGGATCCATCAATACCCACTCTTCCTGAGAGATGTCGACATGCACATCATTATAGGTCACTGTATTCTAAAATATGCCATACATATGTATGAAACAAAAAGCATGATACAACATTGTAAATGTGTGGTTCTTTGATAATATAGCCACATAATTCTTGTGAGGGCTACACATATTCTATAACTCAGACAATACAATGAAATCATCAACTTATTTCACAAAGAAACTGAATAGGAGGTTCACCTCTTTTTTTTTCTGAATGCTTTGAACAGGATATCACCTTACAAGAGAAATACCTATTAACAGAGATAGAGAGACAAGCAAACATTTCAACAGTACTGAGCACACATCTGAGAAATTGTATGAACAATTATTAACTACAAGGAAGATTTGTAAGCTGGGTATTTTGGCTCATGCCTTTAATCCCAGAACTTAGAAGGTAGAATCAGGTATGTGTGCTTCTAAGGTGAAAGTTAGCCTAGTCTATGCTAACTGTATCTGCACTGAATCTTCCATTTAAACAAACAAAACAGATAAGATGAACTCAGATTTTTTTTAACTGAAGATCCTACAAAGAGTTCGGCATTCACTCCAGTTCTGTATTAATCTTCCAGAAAACTGAATTGCTCCAGTTTAAACTACTTTAATAAATCTTACAAAAAGGAACTGTGCATTTAAAGAGGTACAAATAGAAAGAAGATAACATTAGCAATATCATTAATGATCATAAATAATCAACACAGGGAAGGAGAGATGGCTCAGAAGTTGTGTGCTCTTACTGGTCTTGCATATAGATGGGCTCAATTATCAGTACTTATATGGGGGACTCACACAACTGTTTATTATTCCAAGCTTGTGGGTTATAAAACTCTCTTTGGACTACTGTGAGGACAGGTGAACATGTGGTGCATATCCACCTATATAGACAAAAGAATCATATTCATTAAAAAAATTAAAAAAAAACACAAAAAGCAAGAAGAATGTTACACAGTTGTAGTCTAATGATTCAAAAGGCCCAGACACTACATCTAGGAAGAGAATGGTATCTTCTACTGAATTTCAAAATTGAAACTGGGGGGTAAAGCTCAGCAAAACAACATATACTATAGGACCATACCATAATAATATATATTAAAAAAAAAACCTGGAATGTTTTGAACAACCTTGAATCTCAGCATGTGGGAGCAAGAGTCAGGTGAATCTCTGAGTTGGAGGCCAATCTGGTTTACAAAGATACTTTTAGGAGAGTCAGGGCTACTCAGTCAAATTTTTTCTTCAGAAACAAAACTAGGAACAACAAAATTTTAAAAAATTCAGGCTAACAAAGTGAGTTAACATTGAATACCAATTCCATCAATTGTATTTTATGTGATTTAGTGATACTATCTATACTGGTGGTGAAGTCATGGCAGCAGAAGAAGAAAGTTGGCTGATTCATTTCAACCACTACATAGTAGATACATAGAAAAGGAAATGTGTTGAGGCTATGGAAACACATATCACAAACCCCAATGAGATATTTTCTCCAGACAGGTTCTACAAGTACCCCAAAGAAAGTCACCAAGGAGAGACACATATTCAAATACCTCATCCTATCTGGGAGATTTTCATTCAGTTGACTAGATTCTCACCCAGGTCACTATAAGCTCAAGGGTCATCCTTGAAGAAAATACATTTAGTCATTTCAATGATTCTCATAGTCTGCAACAATCCCTTTACTATTGAAATATAAAAAGTCTCTTTTGACACTCAAGACAAATTCTTGATTGTGGCATCTTATAAAATGAGAAAACAATTTAAATATTCCCAACATGTGAATGGCACAGAAAACCTATTACCATCCCAAAGGAGAGGAACTAAGACACAGTGAGGAAAGACTGAAACCCAGCAGGGCAACCATTGAATCTGGTACTTCTGTGTCAGAGACATAGGGCTTCATTTTCAAATGGCTTAGATGGCTCTCTCTCCACAACTTCCCATACAGCTCTCTCTATGGTTACTTCCACTCCATACATGCAGCTAGCTCTCCATGTAAGATGTCTCATCTTATGGTCTCAAAATACAACTCAGGTTTCATCCTCATAGTATCATGTAATGAACTCACACAGTCTTCTCATTGGTGATCTTACCATACAAATAACACAGATGCCTACAACAGAGCTGATCTGAAAATGCAGACTAAAAATGTATAATCTTAAATTTTATATCATTCTTGTCTCCATAACCAGGTCAACATCAATGATTCCCCCAAATTTTGTTTGTAAGTTGTGATGGCCTCTGTCATACTTGGACCAGAGTTGCTGCCTGGGACTGGCAATCACTTTGCCTAATACCTCCATTAACTGAGGGCATATAAAGATGGATTCTAACCCTTAGTGCACCTTGCTAAGCTTCCAGTGTACAGTAAGGGCCATGTTTTTAATAGTGATAATCTCCCTGAACATTCATGACTCTGTTCAGCATTTGACTACCTTCTGCAAAGTCATAGTGCTGTTTTTCTCTACAACCTGGAGACTTTTCATTTCTTTATGATCCATTTCTTGATTTTTTTAATGTAGTACTGAATGAATCATAAGTAATAGCTAACCAAGAGAGACAATATTCCCTCTAAGAAATCAGCCCCATTATTATTTTTTTTTATTTCTGCCTTACTCAATTTCTTGAGGACATCGGCAAAATGAGAAAAGTTAGGGGCCAAAATATCATACAGATGACTTCTATTTCAATTCCCCCCAAAATCCTTTGACCTTTACCTCCACTGTTCACAATACCTTTAAGAGTACTTTACTCAAAGTACTACAAGAATAACCAGTTAAGTTCTGTGTGCAGCTTTCTAAGTCCTCTGCCAAAATCAAAATCAGAGAAATCACTGACCACCACTCACCCTGTGCACTCCAGTTCTTTCCTTCACCAATTTTGATATGCTCAACATATCTAAATTTTGATATGCTCAACATTCCCCCCAAAAGTCATCATTCCCAGCACCTTTGAACAACAAAATCACTTTTGGTCTACCACATTCTGTTATAACTTGCTTTGATTCAATTCTCTACACAAAAGCACCTAGGTAATAAATGTGCTTATTTGGCTTATTCTGCCAGATCACAATCTACCATTGTCAGTGTTTAGGATAGATATTCAATCTAGCAACTGAAAGCAAAAACCATGAGGAATCTTTGTTTCCAGGCTTTCTCTCTAACATAGTCATTCTCTTTTATGCCAAACTTGCTGTCTTATCTAGTGCAGGCCAACTTTCTTAGGGATATTGCACACTCAGTGGAAGGGCTACCACCCATAAATCATCAATCAACAAAATCTCTAACAGACTTAGCAACTAGTTGTTCTAATGTGGCATATCTTCATCGGATGTTCCAAAAGGTGACTGTGGGCTCTGAAATGTTGACATCTCAAAGTAACTCAGACACAGAGACAATAATATATGAGACTTTACAAACCCAAACCCAATGAATCAACTACATCAATAACTTAAATAGCAAAAAAAAAATTGATGATGAGAACAAGTAGCAAAACAGATACACCAAGAAATGAAGAAATACAAGTTTCTGAGATCAAGAAGAGAAAACTAAAATTGTTCTTCTACAGAAAATCTCCAAATGAAAAACCCAAGGAGATCCTAACATAATGTAGTAATTTTCCATAAAATAAAAATAAGTGAAGTTCCATCATTTGCCAGAGAAATAATATAACTACATCATAGGTAATGCAAAAAACCTCACACAACACAGATGTTACCACTGATAAAAGGAGACAGAAAGACAGACCTACAAATATAACTTTGTCTCTTAAAAGAGAATTATAAGTTTCTAATGAAAATCAAAATAAGAGAAATCACTGACCACCACTCACTCTGTGCACTCCAGTTCTCTCCTTCACCAATAATAGAAAATGGGTTGGGTAAGGAGACTGTTCCTCCAAAATTGGAATCATTCACTTGAAGCCTGATATTTCTACATTGTGAAAAATAGTTTTGTCTATTAATACTATCTCATTCTCCTTTGATAAAGAAAAGGATGTCTGTTAGAAAATTTAGAAAAAATTTTGTTTCCTATGATTGAAGATTAGACGTAAACCTGTATCAGAGTGAGGAAATAAAAAAAATTAAACAAATGAAAAACAATACTTTTTAAAGATATTGTATGATTTTATTGTATACATAAAGCAACCTGATTTCTCTAATTGCTTTGTAAGTCACAAGTACTTTTGAAACAAGTCTAGACCCATTGTATGTGTATATTTGTATGTATGAGAAGGAATATTTTCCATGTGTGTATAGGTGACAGAACAAAGAGCATGTCAGATCCCCTGGATCTGGAATAGCAGTTGATTATAAGCCTCCAAACTTGGGTGCTCATATCTGAACTTCCCCAAGAAGAATACTTGTTAACTGACATTTTCAGCCCAAATATTACTTTTTTTCCCAATAAACGAAATGTCTTTCACAGATTAGCCACAACAGAAGCCTAAATAAATAAATAAATGATTCCTGGGAACCTAATGAATCAGTATTAAGATGTTAGTTATGGGACCAGGAAGACTATGCACAGACCTTCCCCACTGTCAGGGTTCCAATCCTTAGGGTTGCCATGAGGGAACTCCAGCTGCAGCTTCTCCTCTCCCTTTTCATGTCTCCTGTGGATTCCAAAGACCATCCCCACCTACCCTTCCCTACTCACCTCATATCAGAATCCCATCACCCAAGTGGGGCAGACACCTTCTGGTCATTTACTCATATTCTGGAAGACCAGTTAGGATATCTGCAGATCTACCACATTGTCTCTTACCCCACAAATTTAAAAATTTGCTCCTATCAGTGGAGTAGAGCATCAGAGGCAGCTTACTCTCTTTGCTCTCCATGCCTCCAGTGCCTCTGAAGATCATCTCCCCTGCATTCCTCTTTCCCCAGTCCCTAACACAACTAACATTCTCCCTTGAACACACCAGCCAAGAAGGTCAGGAAAAAGGCAACATTCATTCAACATACACTCTGAAACTCCAGAGAACAAATACAACCGCAGAACAAAACCCCCATCCAACAAAGATGATGTTATAAACCAGCACCTAGACCTATTATCACCCTAAACCCAGATGCCTAGCAGAGGAACATAATAAAAGACAGGGCACTATGTCACCACAAGAAACTAGGTGTCCTACCACAGGAGGCCCTAAATACTCAAAAATAATTGAAATGCAAGGAAAAAAAAACTTGAAACTAAATATATAGAGATGATAGAGCCCCTTAAAAGATGAATAAATACTTTACATAAATTCATGAAATTACAAACAAACAAACAATGGGAGGAAACCAATAAACTACTCCAAGAAAGCTAGAAAAATGCAAACAATTGGAGTAAAACAATAAACCTCTTAAATAAAGCCAAGAAAAAACAAACAGATTGTTAAAGGAAACAAATACAACTGTTTAAGACCTGAAAATGGAAAAAAAAAGAAACTGAGGGAATTCCAGAAATGAAATACTTAGGATTACAAAAAAGAATTACAGAGGCAAGGTTCACCAATAGAATAGAGAAATGTTAAAAGTTAACCTCAGAACAAAACTACTTTTCCCTCTGAGCAGGCTGGATTAGCAGAAGATCACATCTGTTTCCATGCAAGACCAGCAGGAGTTCATTTGAACAAACCCTGGCTAGTTTTCTGGCTCAGAGCCATGACATCACTGTAAATAATTGCATTCTTTCCTTTTTATAATTTTTTTTAAATTTTTATACAGTGCTTTGTCTGTATGTGTCTGTGTGTTGTGCCTACCGAGGCCAGAAGAAAGCCTGGGACTAGAGTTACAACAAATGGTTAGCTACCATCTGGGTTCTGGGAATGGAACCTGGGTCCTCTATAAAAACACCCAGTGCTCTTAATTGCTTAGCTGTCAATCTGGCTCTTTTTTATTTAAAATTTATTTTCATAATTTTTTAAGTAAAATATATTACATCACTTTCCTCTTTTATCTCTTCATTCCATCCCTTCTCAAATTCTTTCCAAATTCTCCCTTTTTAAGTGTGGGTTATTAAGTATGCTGAAATACATTAATACAATCTGCTGCATCCATATTTGGTTTTATGTATATGGATAATGGGCCGACCATGTTGTATTGGCTAAAGAATTAGGGAGCCATCCTTGTCTGAGGTTAATTCTCTCAGGAGAACTCTATTTTTAATCAGCATCTGGTATCTGACCCTGACTCAGCTACCTTGGACAGGAAACATAATCAAGAAGAGAAAACTTAGGTTGGAAAATACCTTACCAGTTAAGAGCACTGAAGATTCTTTCAGAGCTTCCAGCTTCCATTCCCAGTACATACAGAGACTCACTAATTTCTCTAACTCCAGTGTCAGGAGTCCTGACACCATCTCCTCACTTCCCTGTCCACCATAAGAAGAGGAAACTTTGACCATAAAAATTATTTTTCAAGCTGTGAGTGGTAGTGCATTCTTTTACTGCCAGCAAACTGGGCACAGAGGCTGCAAGATTATTGTGAGTTTTAAAGCCTATGCCACAGTCTACACACACACACACACACACACACACACACACACACACACACACACATGCATGCACACACACACATGCACAGAGAGAGAGAGAGAAAGAGAGAGAGAGAGAGAGAGAGAGAGAGAGAGAGAGAGAGAGAGAGAGAAAGAGAACTGAATTACATACAAGAAACGGAGCTTTGGAGAATTAGAACAACACAATACCTCTTAAAGTCATTTGAAGTGTCTGTCACTGGTGCCCTTAGAATCATTTTCAAAAATAAATATTGTCAAGCATGAGAGCACATCCCATTATTTCCAGTCACTGGGAGAAACTGAACATTTGACTGTGGGCCACCCCTTTACCATATGACCTGAACTGCCCAGTGTCAGCTGGAGGTTATCCAACCCACCAAGTCATAAAGTGGGACATACACAGCTGTATTCTGTAAGTATGTGTTGCTTCCATTGGTTAATAAAGAAACTACTATGGCCTATGACAAGGCAGAACAGAATGAAGTGGGTAATCCAAGAGAGATAGAACAAGAAAAAAAAGGTGGAGTCAGAGGAGATGCTGTGACCCATAATAGCTGTGGTAGTGGTGCACACTTGTCATCTCAGCACTTCTTGAAACATGGAAGAAGGATCAGAAGTTCAAGTATTCAAAGGAGTTCAAGGTCAGTCTGGGCTACCTGAGAGCCTGTTGCAAAACAAAAACAAAAACAAAAAACAACTCAACTAAATACACAATAGCACTAAAGTCTAACGGAGACAAGATCAAACAGATTTCCTATAATGGGGGCAAAAACTGAGGGGATGTAGCAAAGGCTTAGCAAGTAAAACCATTGATGACTTTTACTGGGGACCTGGGGTTGATTTCTAGCATTGACATGGAAGCTCATAGTCATCTTTTATTCCAGTTGCAGGGAATCTGACATCCACTTCTGGCTTTGATATGTACCAGAAATACAAGAGGTACATGTAGGCAAAGTACAAACATGGGAAACCTTAAATTACAACTACTATCTTCTAGAAAACCCCAAACTGGTCCTAAAAGCCACACTGGATAACCAGGTTTATCTCTGTGACAAAGCAAGGCACTGAGTTCCCCTATAAGGACCATAACCTGTTCTCAGTGGCCTAGAAGAACACACTCTGAGAGTGTAGGAAAACTTTACTCCTTAATTTGTATTTGTCTGGACCATTCTGGGACATTATTTCTGTTATAGAAAAGTAATAATAGCATCGCTTAAATATACATAATGTCTCCATACTACCATCGGACTGAAAATGTGTCCTGAATTTAAGTAATCCGAACTCAAAAATCCTAACTAACTTCCGACTGAAGAATAAAAAAAATCTAGCCCATTGATTATCTACTTGTAAGCAAGAGCTACATTTGTTAGCTGATTTCACATTTGCTGCAATACACAATCATTTAATTAGACATTTATGAGGGAAGAAAGTAACTGGAAAATAAATGATAGTTTATTGGACACACACCTGTAATCTCAGCTCTTAGGAGGTAGTAGGATTACCCCAAGAATGAGACTAGCATGATCTGTATTGATGAATTCCAGGAAAGTTACCCAACAAAACTAGCTCAGATATATTGATTAATTCATTATTTATAATTTTAAAAACAAGCTAAATATAATTTAGCTACAATTTTTTTAGGCTTTGTGACAAAATGAAAGACAATTCCTTACACAGTCTCAATATTATCCACAAGAAAAACATGAGTCTTTGTTCAAAGAGAAGATATATGAAACAAAAAGCCTTAAAAACTGAGAAATAAAGTCATCTAATAGTAAAATTTTCTACTATAAGAAACATAGAGGAAGTAAAATCTCATAGGAAAGATTTACTAAGCAAAGAGATTTATCTATTTACTGAGATCATACCAAAAAATGTTCAAAAAACACACAAGTATTTCTAAGGAAGAAAGCAGCTCATTGGTAGAGCAATACCTAACATGAGCCCTGCCTGGGTTTCACTCCAAGATGAAATTGTCTGGAATAATAAATCCAAGATATGCAAAAGATCATAATTCTAAGAGTAAATAAGATTTTTAAAAGAAAAGATGAATAATAATGATGATTTAGAACTAATTTGTGAAGACATGGACCGCAAAGGACAAACAGCAAACAGAAATCAAGCAGATGTGAATGTAAAACAAAATTATTCCTTAACTCTGAACCAAAACCTGTGCAGTATGAAAAAAGGAGCAACATTTTCACAGTTTACATGTTTAAATCATAAGCTGGGCAGTGACTTGTGTGGGGCTAAGAGCTACAAGAAAAGGCCATCCTCTCATGAGTATGGAATTAAAAGCCACCTCAGCCAACTAAAGACCAGGTCACAAAATAAGTAAGTCTGGCCAAAAATTTTTACCCCCATTGATTTATTCTGCTTTTTCAAAGTACAACCTACATTGACATTTATTGGACGTATAAAGACTATCTCAGCCAGATGTGGCAACATAGACTTTAATCCCAGGACTCTGGAGTTCAAGGCAACCAGATCTCTGAACTTGAAGCCAGCCTGCTCTGCTCAGCAATGCCAGAACCATCAAGGAAACATATTGAGACTCTTTCAAAGAACCTAAATGAAGGCCAGACATGCTGGTATAAGCTTTTATTCCCAGCACTTGTGAGTCAGAGGCAGGAGGATCTGTGTTTAAGTCCAAGGCCAGCCTAGTCTATATGAAAGCTTTAAGACAGCTAGGGCTACAGAAACAGAATGTGTCAAAAATGAAACCAAATCCAAACAAAGTCTATTTTTATTAGATCAAAATATAAAATTCTTTATTACTTAAGCTTTAAGAGTCTTTAAAATTTCAGTGTCTCTGAAAGTAACAGCCATTTTCTTTAGGATTGATTTTTTAACATTTAAAAGTATTTTTTCATCTTACATACCAACCACAGTTCCCTGTTCCTCCTCTCAACCTGCTCACCCCACCTTCACCCACCCCATCCCATCTACTCCTCAGAGAAGGCAAGGTCTCTAATGCAGATTTGACAATGTCTGGAATATCAAGCTGAATCAGGACCAAGCCCCCAACACCTCTGCATCAAGGCTAAGCAAGGTATCCCTCCATACGCAAAATGCTCCAAAATGCCTGTTCATCCAGTAGGGCTAAATCCTGGTCCCACTTTCAGAGGTGCCACGCACTACAGAGCCTCACAACTGTGAGTCACAGTCTGAGGATGTAATTTGGTCTTATTGAGGTTCCCCGATTGTCAGTCCAGAATCCTTGAGCTCCCACTAGCTCAGGTCAGCTGTATTTGTGGGTTTCCACATCATGATCTTCTCATGTAATCCCTCCTCCCTCTCTTTGACTGGACTCCAGGAGCTCAATCCATTGCTTAGCTATGGATTTCTGCATCTGCTTCCATCATGTACAGTTACTGCCTTATATGGTACTGATAAAGATTGAAAATCATTCTTCTAAACCACTAATATTAAATGCAAAATTACTTTATGCAACTTCTCCTCATAGTAGCCAAAGTATTCAAAGTATCACACTTGACAAATATTTATGTTATGCTACCAGGAATGACTACTTTTATAGGGTAAGTCTTTGTCAGAACATGCTGTTATGTCATACAAATAAAAAATAACAAACCAAAGAAAAACATCCAGTTCTGTTCAAATTTATTCAACACATATCTGAAGTGTTCTTTATATACTAATACTGTTTTTAAAAGTTTCTTTCAGGGTATACGTATGTATATTTGTCTGTGTATGTCTCTTTGTGTGAATTGTGTGTGTTTGTGCATGTGTTTGTGTGTATGTGTTTGTGTGGTGTGTGTGGTTTATGTGATCTTTGTCTCTGTTTATGTTTGTGTGACTTTGTTTGTGCACATATTTGTGTGTATGTGTTTTTGTGTTTGTGTATATAGTTTGTGTGTGAGAGCAGTGTGTGTATATTTTGTGTGGTATACATGTTATATGTATATTGTGCATGTATTTGTATGTGTGTGTGTGTGTGTGTGTGTGTGTGAAAGAGGGAGGTGTGTGATGTGGGTATGTGTTTAATGTGTAGTGCACATACATGCTAGACCCCGTATATAGTGGCCAATGAACAACTTGGAGGACTTGTTTCTCTCTATCATGTGTTCCCAGGAACAAGCTTATTGCACTTGTACAGCAATGTGCTTTGACTTGATGAGTCATCTCAATATCTCACTAATACTTGTAAACAAACTTTATAAAATAATTGGTGGCACCTAAAGTCAGTGCAAATATACTGTCTTGTGTGATTGCTTTTTGAACAAACAAGAACTAACTCAGGTTTACAACTTAACCACCTTAGGTGAATTTCATGATTGGGGAGATTTTAGTGATTAATATTATTTTACCTGAAGCAACAGTGGCTACAATTACCCAAATTCCCTATATCCACTGGTCTATGAAGCTGTTAACACCACTTTGAAACTTCTCTAGTGCTAAACATTAGATAGATACCTTTGTCACAGGACAAAGTTGGCACCTGTAGATATACAAATTATAATACCATCCATTAGTATAGGCAGGTGACGGGGAAGTCCTTAAACTTTAAAATGTATAGAATACATGAATTAGCAAATAATCACACTAGTGTGAAGATTCCACATGACACTAACTTGAGATTTCCTACTTCTCTGAAACTCTCTAGGGCTGCAAATTGCAAATACCAACATTAAATAATTTTTATTTAAAATTCTATTTTCTAGGATCCATCTCTTAACTGGTATGAATCAGAGTAACTTAGATGGTGTTGAGTAAGCTGGAGTAAGGTCTTACTGCAATCCAGACAAGCAGTAAAACTTGGTTACCATTATCCTGAACTTGTTGAGTATTTGTTTTTAAATTCCCCATATCATTCTCTCATTGTGTGAATGGCACAATGGATGTGAACAAATGCCCTCAGTCTCTATGGACTCTCTTATGTAGCTCTATTGGCTGAACCACTTTCCTTTCTAACCCTACAGGAAACAATAAACTCAGGCCTTCTGATTTAACACTAACCATTTATTATTAATAGAATCACATGATATATAACCCCAGCATTCAGAAGCTGGGAGGCCATGAATCAATGGCCTCCCTGAGCTAGAAAACAAAACAAGAAAATAATTAAATTCAAGATAGTAAAGAGAATCCTAACAATTTCAAGTCCTTTGCAGTCAGAAATATCATATTTTAGGTACCTTTATTTTTTTTTTATTCCAAAATTCTTCTCTGTTGGTGGGATTAAATTCTCAAACCAGAAGCAACTCAGATAATTAACAAGTTTTTTTGGGGATAATTTTTGGTTTTTTTTTTTTTTTTGTTTTTTTTTTTTTTTGGTTAATACCCCTAGGCCACAGTCCCTCCTTGTGGGAGCCTAGGATAGAAATTTAAGCTAATATATAAAGAGAAAATATAAAAAAGAACTGCTTTCAGGCTTTCTCTTTTGCTTTGTCACTGTTCCATGCTAAGCAACCTCTCTTATCCAGTCCAGGCCCATTTTCTTAGAGATATTACCAACTCAGTGGAAGAGCCTTCCCACATCAATCAAAATCAGCTCAATCTCTCTCAGACTTAACAACCAGATATTTTGGTCTAGGAACGCTCTCAACTGATGTGCCATGAGATGACTCTAGGCTATGTCATGCTTACAGCTGAAGCTAATTAGAAAAAAAAAACAATAGCATATGAGGAGGTTTTTAAAGATCCAATGCCAATGTATTAATTGTATCAATCACTTAAGCTGCAAAAACAGAAACAGGAAGATAGCAACAACCAGAAAACACACATATCCTGGGAAATGTGAAGAGACAAGCATCTAAAATCAAGAAGAGAAAACTAAAACTTTATCTCCACAAAAAAATTCACAAACCAACCAATAAACAACAAACTCATAACAAGAAATTTTCAGAATACAAAATTGTTGAAGGTCCATCATTTTCCAGAGAAACAACAATATAATTAGATGATAATAAAACTAACAACATAGATGTCACTGCAGAAAAAAATGAGATGGAAAAAGATACCTACAAATATACCATGGTCCCTTAAACAAGAACAAAAGATTCTAATTAAAATCAATCTACAAAAAATCACTGACCAGCACACATCCTGTACAATAATTCTCTCTTTTGCCAATAATAGGAAATGTGTTGTGTGAGGAAGATCTGTCACCAAAATTGGAGAAATTCACTTCAAGTTTTCTGATGTTTTAATTTTATAGAAAATAATTTGACTTCTAAGAGGATTTCATTCTTTTATGATAAAGAAAAGGAAGTCTGTTAAGAACATTTAGACACCATTTTCCCCCTATGATTAATGATTGCTTATAAATATGAAGCAAAGTGAAGAAATGAAAACTTTTTAAAACAAAATAAAAAACAATAAATTTTGAAAGTATCAGTGTACACCTAAAACAACTTGTTTTGCTCTAATTGCTTCATAAATCATAAGCATTATGAAAACAAGTTTTTCTTTTGCAATTTTTGCATATGTTTGTGCATGAGAAAGAATGTTTTCCATACATATACAGGATCTGGAATAGTAGACAATTACGATCCTCTCAACTTGAGTGTTGGTATCAGAACTCAGGTCATTCTCAAAAAGAATATGTGTTGAGTCACCTGCCAAAACCATGACATGTTTTATCCAATAAACCAAAAGTCGTTCACATATAAACTCAACCTAAATAAATACAGAAGCAAATAAATGATCCTTGGGAACATGATGTATCAAAATGAAGTTTTTGCTTATGGTAAATTTGCAGCATAAAATGAACACAGTCCAATAACAATGTCCAACAATTTACAACACGATAACTGATTACAAAGCTACTTTCACAGTGAAAACACTCAAAGTGATCACTGGAATTATAAAAAAAAAATTGTACACAGGTTGACATAACATGATTTTTATACTTATTACTAAGCTATAGCAAACAAGGAGTGTAATATTTGTAAAAAAATAAAGAGGATAGAGAGAAAGACAAAAAACAAAGGCAGAAAAATATAGTCAACAATAAATCAGAGACCAAAGGCAACAAGGAAAAGTGTCATCTTGAAGAATGTTACCCAGCTACTTATGATTCTATGTGTATAGAAAGCAATTAATTCGGGTGGTGGTGGCGCACACCTTTAATCCCAGCACTCAGGAGGCAGAGCCAGGCGGATCTCTGTGAGTTCAAGGCCAGCCTGGGCTACCAAGTAAGTTCCAGGAAAGGCACAAAGCTACACAGAGACACCCTGTCTCGAAAAACAAAAAACAAAAAAAACAAAAAAAAAAAAGCAATTAAGCACAGACTTCACAACTACCACAAAATTAACTCAAAGTGACCCTTGAACAATTGATTTTAACTCTCAAACTACTGATATTTCTTTTTTTTTTTTTTTTGGTTTTTCGAGACAGGGTTTCTCTTTATAGCTTTGCGCCTTTCCTGGGACTCACTTGGTAGTCCAGGCTGGCCTCGAACTCACAGAGATCCGCCTGCCTCTGCCTCCCGAGTGCTGGGATTAAAGGCGTGCGCCACCACCGCCCGGCCTGATATTTCTTACAAAGGCAGAAGCCCCATGCTCTAGACCTCTCTTTGCAAAAGGAGGTGATCTCTTGCTATGGCTTTCTAGCCCCTTATGCCTTCTTGTGGTTTCAGGTAAGAACAGCCCCACTGATGTCCAATCCCAAAGCAACATAGAAGAAAAAATTTAATCTGCTTTATTATGTCACATGGACTATGGCACTAAATATAAATTCTATCCAATCTATCTACCCAACACCATGCACACCTAAAAACCTCTGTAGCTTATAAACTCCTTTCCCCTAGAACTAAACTTTGCTGAATCACACCATTGCAGCTGGTGGTAGCAGAAAGTGAAAAGTCTTCTAATTATGGACTGCTGAAACACAATTCACATCACCATCTTTCTACCAGTTTCTAAAATACTGAAAACATTTATGAGAGAAAGCTAAAATTGGAATGAAATATTCAAAACTTTTAGAAACCAGACTTTCAGTGTTCTAATGTGTCTTCCAATTGCACACCAATAGCTTTCCTGTGAGTACACACTTGTCAGTGATATTACAAGAATAACATCCTCCTATGCCAGGAATCTACTCTCCCCCTACCAAAGAAATCCATTCACAGTGATGCTCAAAGTACAAGGACCACTGCCCAGGACACCACAAAGACCAACAGAACCACAGTCTGGCTCATCATCCATCCAAATACCAACAGACATAAAAGCTCAACAGACCTGCTCTGAATACCCTATCCTACCCATGGCATAGCTGGTGATCTTCCCTACAAATATTTACAGCAGAAACAGAACATAATCCTGGAATGAATCTGCAAGCTACCTGCCACTCTTCTTATTGATTGAAAAGTATTCCATAAGTCTTTCATTGGCTAGGGTCACCCAGTTGTGCCTCAAAATACCAGCAGCTCTCCTACTGGGTGATCAGAGATAGAAGGAAACAGAAAGCACAGTCCTTCCAGCTCTGCCCTTCCAGCCCAGGAGACAGGGTCCTAGTCTAGAAAGTTCCCATTTTTTGTGGACATTCTTCTACTCTCTTAGAGCATATCCTCTTCCTCATCCAAAGCACAGGTTCCTTTGGGAGAACATTTAATTATACACTCAATACGCAGTGCAGCCAACCCATTGCCTCATCATAGCTGGGAAATTGTGTAGCCAAAAAAGGTCACATTCACACAGTAACTGTTGTTACTGCATAACTCTTGTTAAAGAAAAACAGGCCCCGAATTAGAAAACAATGAGTGGACATGGTATGGCTTAGAGACAGGAAAGAGGATGTGGTTATGATGTAGATAAAATCTCAAAAACATATTTTGAAAAGTTGAAACGGGTATAATGGCCATGTACTCCAGAGTCTAGGGATTTGTATTAGAACACATGAAAGATTTCTCAAACCTTTATTTCTGGGTGTATATCTAAAACCTCAAAAATAACAGTCCCATCAGGCATGGCCACATTTTACCTACATATATTTTGATTGTACTACTGTAACTATAGCAATTTGATTTCATGATAATGTCAGGACTTTATCCAGATTCTTGATTGCCCTTGTGTGTGGACCCCAAGAAATGGACAAAAAGGACATTTATGGAACATCTAAATTTGATTACCTAATTTCACATAGGTATTCTCAAGTACTCTTGAAGTAGGAAATCTGTCAAGCCCCAACCTGCCTCTCCCTTTCTGCACTGTGACTCCACCAGCTTCAAAGCTGATCAATGAACTCAATTCTTGCACAGGTCCCTCTTCATTTATAACTCTCCACTAAAAGAAAGAGAGATAGGACATCACTCATTAACTGGTTTATTTTTTCTTCTTACTAACCAGTCAAGGCCCAGAATGGAAGGAATTGGAGGACTTTTTTCCCAGCACTGGGCAGCAGAAGAAGGATTAGCTGTTCAATGCAATTCTCAATTACATAGAATGAGGAAAGCTTAAACTAAGGGAGACATTGCTCTACACAGAAATTAATAATCAACATCACTTGAGAGAAAAGGAATAAAACTACTGATTCCCTACAGACATTGGAGACAGAAACAAATAGAGATAAGAGCAGTAATCCACTAAACAATGATACCAATACGTAATCTTAAAAATGATATAAATAATGTATTTTTAAGAAGAAAAATTAAACTGTATTGATTTTGAAAAAGAATAGTCCCTTCCCTAGTGAGGGGATGTCATTAATATGAAATAGATTGATCCTGCTTATTTGCATATTTTGGCCACTGAGATCTATAATTGGCACATTGAGTTATAATCATTGACCTGTTTCTCAAACCTTTGAGCTGACATAACTGTGTTAAGCAGAATTTGACAGGTCTGCATAGGAGAATTGCCTAATTGAAAATTCAATATTCATTAGCTTAAGATAATTTTCTGAAACTCTTCACTCACACAGTCTAGTCTGTGATCATTCATGTGACATAAATTAAAACCTGAAGAGAAATTATAAAACAACTCTTGCTACCATAATCAGGTCTTTTTTACAGTAGTGACTCCAGCAGGTGATTGTCTACCCTTCTTCCCCCTGGAGTGTGCCCAATAAACTATTTCCGCTATTTGGTCTGGAGTCATAAGCAATGCTCCACATTTGAAATCTTTTCTGGTGACTTCATTAGATAGTCAACTACATGACTCAAATGGATAATTTTAAAACTCTGAGGTGCTACAGCCATTTAATTTAAACATTTTGAAGGTGTAGTATAGAGAACAGTGAGATCATTGGCCTGGAGGGCAAGAGAATGGAATCAAGGACACCCTCGTCAACATAAAAGAGCTTCTCTCCAAAACATTTTTCTAACAGGATGGAAATTCGGCTGTCCTAGTATTAATATGACTTCCCAGGGAGAAATCATACCTAGGATATGAATAAATAAAGAAAAATACCATTAATGATAGTATGCATCCATCTCTGGCAAATGCTTAAATGGGAGACAGCCTTGACACATTTTGTATTCAACATGTGCATTCATCCTTGTGTCTTTTAACTTCATGCTCCAGGTTGCACTTTGAACAATGTAAATAGAGACAGGCAACTTGTAGGTCTAGCCATTTGGGCAGATGGGTCAGTTAGATACCAAAAATATCACCAGAATTATTTCTTAAACATACCAGACACCTGAGACAGCAGATCACTCTTTAGTGACATTGTGCTGGGTTAAAGCTGAGAGAGGATGAGAATTATGGGAAAAGTGAAAAGTAGTAAAGATAAGAGATGGGTTGGGCAGGTCTTGCACAAGCTATATTGTATGTCATGTACGCTTCTTTAAAAAAATAGCATCTTGTATAATACTTCTAGGGGGGAAATGGAAGGTAATGGATGATTTCATTGAAGTCAGCAGAAACTATTATACCATAGGACAGACTCAGGAGGAGGCTAATCAAACAGTGCCATAAAGTGGAACACAGAGAGTCTCAAGAACATTACTGAGTAAGACCACCAGTGGTCTTGTGTTAATAACCACAGCTCCATGTGGGGTCTGAAGCCACCCCACCATAAAAGGTCTGGTTCCAGAACATTAGTAGTTCACCCAAACATATTCCTGATCTTAGGGAAGGAGCTCTGTTCTATTGTCAGTACATCAGGCTCTTAGGGTAATCTTCCAAGGCCTAGGCCCCAAGCTCTCCCAAGAATGTTTCACCACCTTAACAGAGGGCCCAAAAGAAAGCCTTGCTTGATCAGGCCAGTCTTTAAAACAACAGTATTTTTCTTTTCAAATAAATGTCACCTGGTGTCATATTGCCCATGTGGCAGAAGTATGCTTTTCTCAAAAAAACTGGAACTTTACGGCATGCCAGGCTTTAAGGTTGTCTGTGACCCTATAATGCCTCAATAAGCAGCTTGTGAAAATTTAATTCTTTGATACATTTGGTCCTAGTGGCTTATTATATATCTGTAGTGGCACCTTTGTGATGTTTTGGAGCCAAATGTCTGGACAATCTTGGTGAACATAAGTATATTTTACCCTTCTAATCTCTAACCAGCCTGGGTAGAATGTGCTTATTGTTGGGGTGTATTAGAGGCAGTCCTCCCTCCTCAGAATTCTATTTTGTTTGAATTCCTATCTCCTAAGCATTAGTAAATCCTTTAAGTCACCAATTCTATTTATCTACATCACACCTTAGTGGGGAGTGCTACCCAATGCATAGGATGCCTTTTACAACATCCAACAAAATTAACTACAAATGGATATTACATATAAAAATTAAATGCAAAACACTGAACCTCTCTATATTAATAGAAGGTATTCTATAAATTTGGCATCCTGCTTTCCACGGGTTCACAGAAAGCATGTTGAAGTTCAAAGATTTTTTTTTTTTTTTGGTTTTTTGAGACAGGGTTTCTCTGTGTAGCTTTGTGCCTTTCCTGAAACTCACTTGGCAGCCCAGGCTGGTCTTGAACTCACAGAGATCTGCCTGGCTCTGCCTCCCAAATCCTGGGATTAAAGGCGTGCACCGCCACCACCCAGCTATTTTTGGTTTTTTGAAACGGGATTTCTCTGTGTAGTTTTGGTGCCTGTCCTGGATCTCACTGTGTAGACCAGGTTAGCACCAAACTCACAGAGATCCACATGGCTCTGCCTCCCAAGTGCTGGCATTAAAGGCTTGTGCCACCACTACAGCCCAGCTTCAAAGATGTTTTTAAGCACAGCTCCCATACTTCCAAGTCTGTGAGCAGATAGTGCCCATAGAGCAGTAATTCAGAGGCCTGCCCCTGGGTCTAGGGAATTTTGAATACCACGTGGGACCTCAGAGGACAGAGATTCTACAGGCAGGTTTCTACCAGGTCCTTGGAGGACTGACCACAGTGAATTTTATAGCTCACCATCTGCTTCAACCTATCTGGAGACACAAGCAACTCACTCACCTTGTCATGGTTTCCTAGGTCAGCCATGCTCTCTGCTCAACTCCCTGTAGCAGGGCTCACAGCACAGCACACAAAGCCAATAGCACCAGCTCCTCTTGAAAGCCAAGTCTGAAACCCATGGCAGGAGGAAGGACCCTGCTCCACTTTTGACTGGCAGGTCTCCTGGAGGACCTGATTGGCTAATGAGACCTGAGTGACAAGAGCACATCCCATAGGGTTACAATGTGCTTAAAAACACAGCACAATGGTTCCTGTCCCTCCCTTCCATCACAGACAAAGACATTTTCTAGATCAGCAGAAATATGCATTTCAATAGCTCTTGCCCCAGGCTGCAAAGCAGACCTGCTCTCTTCCTACTCTCAATAGGCATTTCCTATTCCTCCTCCTGGACACAATGTGGCTAGTTAGCTTGTCCAGACCACTATACTATGTGGGGTGGAGTGATTCTCTGCCACACAGGTAGAAGGGTGCCCAAAATATTAACAACTAAAGAGATATTTAAAGACACACAAGGAGAGTGTTTGTTGTGTGACTTCACACTGACATCAGGTGACCGAAGGTACTTTTTACCTGGTTTTCACAGGGACTGCAGACAAACAGCAAAGAAAAGCAGAAACTAGATCACAAACAAGATAAAAGATCTTTCTCCCATCAGAAAGCTGGAGGATGGCTCCATCCTCCTTAAGGAGTTTTATTCCTGAAATTCAGAGCAAAGTTTTGGCAAAATAAATAATAACAAAGAGTTGTCTTCATGGAAAGTTGAATACTTAGAGAACAATGAAGCTAGGAAGAATGCATGTATGAGCACCATTGTTAGCCAGCACATCTTTCTCCATAGACAGGTAAAGAAAAAAAAAAACACACCACAACTCTATTATTCAGGCTTCTGTACATGATCAGGACTGATAAAATGAATGTCTCCATGTACGTAGAAAGTTGATTTCATAGAATGTCTTACAAGCATGCAGGATCAGGAGGAAAAGGAAAAAAAGCAGTAGCCATCTTGAGAGATGCTTCCCCCTCCCCTCTTCCAAAGGTTTTTGCTGACCAGTAGTTTTAGAAGTGACCAAAAGTTGAACTTTTAAGGCTGGGACAATAAATCTATGTATCCTGGACTTGGCAAAACAAGATACATTTGACCACAAATTGAACTCAGGGGAGAGTAGGACAGGAACAGTAAATCTGAATGTATGTATCCTGGGTTCAACAAAAGCAGGACATAGGGAGTAAAATTTATGTCTCTGTAATACTGTGAATCCTCTTAGCCATCAGTAACCTCAAGGTTACAGTTCAGCCGGTAACTTCAGAGAACTACTTCACACCTAGCCCCCTCATTCAATCCCAAGCTGCATGTAAATGTTTCCTCTATAAACTCTTTAAAATGAGTGCTCAGGGCCATTTTGCTCCACCCACTTTGTTGGATGATGAACGTGACCAAGCTTGCTTGTTTTATTCTTCAAAACTTCTGTGTGCTTGCATCAGCTAATGGCTCTGTGGTGGTCTTGCTTAGGGGTCTTGTGACCTGGGCACAACAGAGATCATTTTAACTTGCCCTGGCTGCTGTCTGTCTCAGGGCTGTGACATCATTGCAGAGGATTCCATTTTTTAAGCTTTATTTTATTTTATATGTACGGATGTTTGCCTCCAGGTATTTGTACAGGGTACTTGCAAAGGCCAGAAGAGAGTTACAGGAGATGGCTAGTTAAAATGGAACCTGTGTCCTATGTAACAACAACTGGTGCTGCTTTTAATTGTTAAGCTATCTCCCTAGGCCACTTCTTTATTTAAAATTTATTTTCATATATTTTAATTTGTTGTGCCCAGTTCGTGACCCCCAGAGAGACCACCAAAGATGAGCATGCCTGAATGCAAAAGCAAGGTTTAATTCTGAATATAAAATACAAGCCTAGGCAGGGATTTAGTCCAATACATCCAATGCAGTGGAGACTGGAGGAAGTGCCCACCTACCTGCAAGCTCAGTTTTTAAAGGGAAAAATCACAAGGTTACGTCATTTAGGGGTGCTAGTACAAGTGCAATTCTGATTGGCTTGCTTCTAGGGGCTTTCTCGAAATCATGGCTTAATCTTACTTCTAAGGGGGTGGTTGCCCGCCACCATTGCTCATTGGCTGCCCTCAGGTGGCGACATTTTTATGGTCAGTTACCCTGGAAACCAGGGTTAGACCATTCTATAGTCCAGCAGTCATTACCTTGTGCCTACCTTGTGACTCTGTACTTTTAAACTTCCTGGTTTCTGGAATCTGGACTGACTTGTTTTAGTAACTATTGGCCTATTCCTTGAAGGAGAAATCTTAGGCCTTAGTTTTTGGGTGAAAGCATTTTGGTCTTATTTCTAAGATGGCTCATTTTGGTTTCACAAATTAATATGTAATAAATCATTTCCCCTCCTTCTTTTCCTCTCTCCATTCCTTCCCAAATTTTTCCCTCCAATTTCTTCCTTGTTAAGCATGTGAGAATATGTATGCATAAATACATGAATAAAACCTGCTGAGTCCAATTCTGTTGGTTGTGTTTATAAAGATTCAAGGATGAACACATTATATTGGATAAGCAAATAGGGAGCTCATCCCTGCCCAAGACTAATTTGCCCACCTGCAGGAGAATGCCACTATTTAGTGAGCAACAAGAGTTTTATCTCCAAGTGATCTAGGTGCCTTGGACAAAAAACATTCTCAAGAATAGGAAAACATTATAAATAATAGTAAACTTGACGTGGTAAATACCTCAGCTAACAATTGCTGTTGCCTTGACCTTGAATTTCTGGAGCTGCAGGGAAGACTATGTACATTGTCCCCAGCCAATCAGTTTCCCTTGGTTCTATGGTCCTCCTGTCATGCCCAGATCGCGACCCCCAGAGAGACGACCAAAGATGAGCATGCCAGAATGCAAAAGCAAGGTTTAATTCTGGATATCCAGAAGCAATACAAGCTTAGGGAGGGACTTTATCCAATACATCCAATGCAGTGGAGGTTGGAGGAAGTGCCCACCTATCTGCAAGCTCAGTTTTTTTTTTTTTTTTTTTTTGGTTTTTCGAGACAGGGTTTCTCTGTGTAGCTTTACGCCTTTCCTGGAACTCACTTGTTAGCCCAGGCTGGCCTCGAACTCACAGAGATCCGCCTGGCTCTGCCTCCCAAGTGCTGGGATTAAAGGCGTGCGCCACCACCACCTGGCACAAGCTCAGTTTTTAAAGGGAAAAATCACAAGGTTACATCATTTAAGGGTGCTAGTACGGGTACAATTCTGATTGTCTCGCTTCTAGGGACTTCTAGAATTTACTTCTAAGGGAATGGTTGCCAGCCACCTTTCTCATTGGCTGCCCTCAGGTGGAGGCATTTCTGTGATCAGTTACCTGGAAACCAGGGAGAGGACATTCCATAACCGGTAGGCATTACCTCGTGACTATCTTGTAACTCTGTACTTTTACACTTCCTGGTTTCTGGGATCTTAACTGACTGGTTTCAGTATCTAATGGCCTATTCCCAAAAGGAGAAATCTTAGGCCTTAATTTTAGGGTGAAAGCATTTTGGTCTTATTTCTAAGATGGCTCATTTTAGTCTCATACTCCAACCACAACCCATTGACCATTCTCATTTTGGATGACATTGAAAACCTGAAATTCCTACCTTCACATTCTAAGTATTATGATTGCAGGCCTGAGCCACCATGTCTAGCCTAAGTGTCTTCAAATGCATTTCATGAGGCATTAGAATGATGGGGTGAGTTACATGAACAATTATACTTAACTATATTCAAAAAATACTTATCTCTGTGAGCCTGGTGTTCACTTTATTCAAAATAAGGACAGAACTCTTTCCAGGTCATTGATGAGTTATAACAGGCTCAATAATAAAGAAAAATAAAATTTCTTAGTGTTGGAAAAAAGGTAACAGTAAGGCAGGCAGGCTACATTTGATGGGAACCTTCTACTGATATTGAAGATAGGATCAGAACCTGTGTCCTGGCTACTCTAACTAGGCAGGCACATCCACTCTTCCTCAGTAAGCCAATTAAATGAACCAAGTTATCCAGTGAGCAACATGCCCACCTATATTTCAGGAACTCTGGAGGCAAGGTGAACAGTTCTCTCTGATGTCCTAGAATAGACTAGTCTGTAGTTGAGTTCCAGGCCAGCCAGGGAGTCATAGTAATACTATTCTTTACAAAATGAAAAGAGAAAAGGGAAAAAAGCTAATTATTAACGAAAATTTAAAACATGATATTTATTCAAATTGACTAACTTGGAACAAAAAAGAAAATATAAGATAACTAATCCATCCTTGAGGTCCTTAGAGGTTTAGATAGAAGGCCAAAGATATGCAAAACCAAGTAATCTAATGAAGCCATGTAATTATTTTTTCCCATTTTAAAACCATCCTGAATTATCATCTGGAGGGTTCAAGTCTTTTCCAACGATAAGATGCCCAGTGAATTACAATTTCTTTCTTTCTTTCTTTTCTTTTTTCTTTTTTTTCTTGGTTTTTTGAGACAGGGTTTCTCTGTGCCGTTTTGTGCCTTGTTGGAAATCGCTTTGTAGACCAGGCTGGCCTCGAACTCACAGAGATCTGCCTGCCTCCATTTCCCCAGTCCTGGATTTAAAGTCGTGTGCCACCACCACCTGGCGAAATTACAATTTCATGTGGTCCACTGTTCCAATAATTGTTAGCCAAAAAGAGAAGTAGAAATGTCTCTTTAGAACATCCTTATTCCTTCCTACCAGGAATGTAGGTTACAGGGATTGACAGGTGCGGACTGGGGAGTTTTAAGGTCCAAATGTGGACCAGAAAGTGGGGACCTGCAGAAAATTGTCAGTAACAGCTGCATGTAGTTGTCAAAACAGGAAAGAGGCCAGGCGGTGTTGGCGCACGCCTTTAATCTCAGCACTCAGGAGGGAGAGCCAAGCGGATCTCTGTGAGTTCGAGGCCAGCCTGGGCTAACAAGTGAGTTCCAGGAGAGGCACAAAGCTACACAGAGAAACCCTGTCTCGGAAAAAAAAAAAAAAAAAAAAAAAACAAGAAAGAGTGAGAGACTTGGAATGCATTAATTCATCACACCAGAGTAAATACAGAGAGCACAGTAGGAGACAGCTTTTCTCAGGTACACCCTAAGGATTCATCTCTGGTCATTTGATCATGGGCTTTCACACCCAAAACTGTCTCCTAACACTTCCTCCATACTCCATAGTTCTTTTTTAAAGGCTCATTGCCACAGGTTTACAGTGACTTCTGTTTAAGTCTCAGGATCTCCTCACAAGCTGGATGTCATGTGGAGTCACCACAATTAGGAGCTCCAACAGAGAGTTTTATAGGCATCAAGGAAGCAGAATAGGATTCCATTCAGACAAGTCAGTCTTCATACCTGTTATTTCCTCTCCTCTCCTTACAGGAGGCATAAACTCCAGCAAGGGTACACCTGCTAATTGTCCTTGTGGGCTCACATTGCTGCTCATTTTTGGTATTGGAGATAAACTCATGTCTCGTGGATTTGGTCCAGCAGTCAGACAATTTTTAAGACTTATATTGTTGGGGGCTGGATACCATCTGAAATGAGATCTGGTGACCTCTTTTGACATGCAGGCAGAACACTGCATATATAATAAAAATAAATAAATCTTTTTAAAAAAGACTTGTATTGCCAATTACACTTCTGATCATTTTTTGCACTCTTCCCTCATTTTGTAGAGATTTGGGCTTGGAAACTTCTTTAAGTACTATGTCTAAGTTAATTTTGGGTCCTTTCAATCCTGTATTTCTTTTGGAGAATAAGAGCTGAGCTGAAGATGAAATCAGGATCATCCATCACACCTCACTGCTATAATGACATTTTCATGGGACTGAATAGAAGGTTCAACACCTGAGAGCACTGGCTGTTCATTCACATGGCCTGACTTTGATTCCCAGCACCCAGAAGACAGCTCACTACTCTCTGTAACTACAGGCACCTGGGATCACACAATCTTTTATGTCATACTCTAGTACTTGGCATGTTCTTGATATACACACTTATACATATAAATTAAACTTCATTTCTTTTGAAAATAACATATGCATGAAGAAAAACTTTTTCAAAAGTATCAAATCACACACATATCTGTCTTTTTGTCATTTGTATATCTGGAACCCGAGCAGGACTAAAGAATGCAACACACCTCCTGGACCTAGAAATACAGGTAGTTCTGGGTTATCTGGGTCTAGGAACCAAACTTGTGTACCGAAGAGGAGCATGAATATTCAGTAAACTTTCCAGCTCCCAAATTTGACATTAAAATGTAGATGAAGATGCCAGATTACTTCTTCTGTCTCCTGTCACTTGAAGGTAATAAAAGTCCTTTTTAGATGGCAATCAAAGAGTTGGGCTTTTTAGCCCTCTTTGAATGGACTCTCTGCTTTGCTTCTTATTTTCATTATTAACACAATTCCCTTGATGTGAGCAAAGAAAACAAACCTGACTTGTTGAAACCAAAGAGTGTCCAGTCAGATTTTATAGAAAAAGTTCTGTAATTTGAGATATGGCATATATTTTAAGAATTTTTTTTCTTGGATTTTAAAGACAGGGTTTCTCTGTGTAGCTTTGTGTCTTTCCTGGAACTCCCTCTGTAGTCTAGGCTGGCCTCGAACTCACAGAGATCTGCCTCCCAAGTGCTGGGATTAAAGGCATGCACCATCACCGCCTGGCTATTTTAAGAATTTTTTGAGACGGGATACCTCTACATTGCCATGGCTGTTGTGGAACTCACTATATGAACCAACCTCACCTGAAACCTCAAACTCAGAGATATTGGCTTGTCACTGTCTCCCAAATGCTGGGATTACAGGCATGCACCTCTAAGGCCAGCTGAAAAATATTTTGAAATGTTCTATCTTTATATCAGAGAATTAAATAATAACTTAAAATTTTAAAAGAAATCATCAATGTTGCATTTAATACTAATACCTCTTGAATTTCTGTAATAATAATGTAAACTGGCAAATAATTTCATATATTCCCAATAACTGGGTTACTTGCTTTGTTAACTTTATCCATTTAAAAATGTCTGAACTCTATCTGTGCATGTATACCTATGCCATCATGTGCATATGGCAGTGAAAGGACAACTTCAAAGTGTCTAGTAACTACTTCTCCTATGTGAGTTCTAGGGATGAAACCAAGGAGTCTTCTGGCAGCAAGTGACCTCAATGACATTTATTTGGGTTTAAAAATTATTTAAGTATGTGCCATTGAGGGAGTGTGCATATGCCAAAGTGCTAATGTGGCAATAAAGGAAAATTTTTTAGTTACTTGAGTCTTCCAGAGATTGAACTCAAGCCATTAGGCTTAACAACAACCAACTTTACCACTGAGACAATTCTATGGCATTCATTTGTGGTTATGAAAAATGTAATGAACAAGAGCTTAATTCTCAGAGTAAACTAACACATTCCAAAGGGGAAAAAAAGATAGGAGTATATCACTACCATTTGCAAGGATCTATTACTCAAATTGTCCTGATTTCCTCTACCATTAGATGATAATACATTTACAATTTGAAAAGAAGACAATATTTTCCTGATTAAATATCTCAACTAATTTTATTTGAGGAGCAGTGAGACAGCTAAGCAAGAAATATCTGTGCAAGGCTGGGGCCTGACTTTAATCACCGTATGAAGAGGGCCAAAAATAGACCCCACAAAGTTTTTTTCCTGTTCCTACATATCTGACATGACCAAAAAACCCATAATTACAGTAACACAAACATATCAAAAATATTTTCTGTTTGTTTTGTTTTGTTTTCAATAAATTTCATTTCCATTGCATTATCTGGTATCTCTCAATAATCCCCTGGAAGGCAGTACTTCAAGATGAAGTGGCAAATATAAAATTAATGGGGAGATGAAGAAGGATGAGACTTCAAATATTATATACATATCCATCGCATGTTAAGCCATGTTGTGAATACTGGTGTGGACCATTGCTGCTTGACAAAGTTCCAGCATTTTGACTTTGCTGATGGACCACATTTCTGAAGTACCTTTTTGCTTTTATTGTTAATGATTCCCACTATTAATGCTTTTCTTTTTGGGGAAATTTCTGCAGGCTTTGATAAATGATATAAATGTGTACAACGGTAGACTCTCTTAACAAAATAATTATTGGAAACAAATCTTTGCCACCCTGAACCAAGAATTCCTTTGTGCCATCTTAGTTGCACCAAGAACAGGAAAGTTAGAGATTTACTAGACACACCTGATCCCAAGGATAAGATACATACTTTTCACATCCAGAGTCTGAGATAATTAAAGGCAAGAGTTCAGTTAATAAATAAAGAGAAATTAGAATGGAATGGTACAATGGAAAAAGAGTGAGAGCTCAGGATCTTTACTTTTGGGAGTGTTATGAGGGGAACAGGCCTATACAGTAAATTTAAGAAATTGTAGTATAGTGTCTGTTCCCCAGAAGAAGTCTTTTTCCCAAGGTCAGGCATTTGGAAAAGGGTCCGCATTACTTCGGGGAATTGAGGAAAGTGACTTAGTAGTAGCTAAAGCACTCATTCTTCTTATCTGAAGCAGGAGAATTTTGTGGTCCTTTCATTAACATATGGCTGGTGTCTATTATCAAGATCAAGGCTATCTTCCTCAACTCATAATTTCAAGCCAAACACCAGCTCCTAAGACTTCTTTTCTCCTTTTTAATCCCACATGTAATTATATAGTATAAACAATACCTTTTTCAATTGAATGCTGCTGGCAGCCATCTTGATTTACCCTCAGATCATGTCCGACTCCTCCTCCTTTCTAACCACTGCAGACTCCACACATCTTAGGGACCAGAAACCCCTCTCCAAGCAGGTCTCCAGGAAAATATGCAATTGAGTGCTTGTTATCTTACATTGTTACAGCTCTTAAAGACAGATGAAAATGATGATTTGAAAATGCACAGTGTTTTTAGTGTATCTTATGCTTTTTTCAATTAAGCATTTTAACACTAACATGGTTGAAACATATTGACAAAACAGCACTCATTCGAGGTATATCATCTGCTCTTGTACTTGTACTCAGGAGGCTGACACATAAGGGTCATGAGTTCAAATGTACTCCTGAATAATTACGGATTTCCCAGCCAGGCTGAATAACAAACAACATCTCAAGAGAATTTGTGAAATTATGAAAACCAAAACCAGGAACAAACTCTCAAACACATAGCAGTTTGTGGATATTATGAATAAAGCTGCTGTGTACACAGTTGAGCAAGTGACCTTGTGGAAGGATGGAGGAATATCTTATGGATATATACCCATGAGAGGTATAACTGTGTCTCTAGATTGCTCAATTCCTAATTTTTGAAGTAATCATCATATTAATTTAAAGCTGTACAAGTTTCCATTTCTCCCAGCAATAGAGGAATGTTCCCTTTCTTCCACATGCACGCCAGCATGTATTGTTTCTTGTGTTACTGAGCTTAGCCATTTATGAAAGGTATAAAATAAATCTTATATTACATTTTATTAGCACATCCTTGTGGGCTAAGTGTGGAAGATTCCTTTAAATGTTTCTCACCATTTTAGATTCCTCTGTTGAGAATTCTGTGTTTAGATTGGTACTTTATTTTTATTAGATTATTTGGTTTGTTCATGTCAAGTTTCCTGAGATTTTTATTATCCTAGGTGTGGCAACTGAGAACCACATAGACAAACGTGATGTATACTCACTTATAAGTGGGTATTAGCTGATAATTAAAGAATAATCACAGAACAATCCAGAAACCCAGAGAAGATAAGTAAAAAGGACAGCTGTGGGGAGGGATCACAGATCCCCCTAAAAAGAGGAAATAAATAGATTTTGTGGGTGGATGGGCAACAGGAATAGGAATGACCAGGTGACAAAGCAAAGGACAGAGGGAGAGAACACATGGAGAGAAGACTGGAATAAGGAAGATATTGGGGGCAATGTGAAAGCCTAGTGCAGTGGAAATTTCCAGGAAGCTATGAGTGTGGCTGAAGTGAGGACTCCAAGTAATTGAGAATAGAGAACATGAACTGGCCAGCTTCTGTAGCCACACAAGGCTCCCAGTGGTGGGACTGATAACAATAGAGCCAAAAAGATATTTGAACCACACTTGTCCTGTGTCCATGATATGTTGGGGCAATAGCAGATCAGAGCTTGTCTAATGTCCAACCAATGACTCATGTAATTTGAGGCACAGACCACAAGAGGGAGCCAATGCCCAACACTGCCTGGATGTACAAGAACTGGAAGTTGAATGGCTCAGAGAATTAAGGCAGGACCAAATATTTGACTGAAAAGAAAAAGTCAATGAAATGATTCTTAATTCTATTCTATTATAATCAGAGAATGGGGTCTGTTTCACCACTGGACTGCCATCTGAACCTACCTAGTGATTTTCTCTACAAAACACAAATTTTTAACTTCTTTGTTTCTTTTTCACTGAAGACCTGCATGAGTCATCAGTAGTAAACATGCAACAAAATCAACATTTTCTCTAAGAAATCAGCCTATTGCTTTTAATTTTGACTTACACAATTTCTCAGGGAAGGGAAAAAGTAAGAAAGATTTGGAGCCAAAATACCATAGAAATGATCTCTGGCTATATTTTTCCTGGAGTCCATTTCCCACGGAAAGCTATGACCTTGACTTCCACTGCATTACTCTCAATTCTCCCATTTTAGCAGACCTACAATGTTAGCCACTTAAGCTCTGTATACAGCTCTCTATGGCTTTTGCTATCTAAACTCTTAATATCTTCAACAGTCCTAGGTCCTATACAGTAACAAAATCACTTTTATTGTCCCATGTTTTGTCCTAACTTGCATGTTTCTTGCTATGATTAAATTTTCCAATCAAAAGCATCTTAAGCAATGAATGGGTTCATTGGATGATATTACCATATCATATCACATCATTGTGGGAGCTTAGGATAGAAACTCAAGCTAGCACCTGAATGCAAAAATCCATGGGGAAACTCTGTTGACTTGCTTTCTCTCTTTTGTCTGGCTACTGTCTTGGGTCAGGTAGCGGTCATATGCATCCCAGGCCCACTTGCTTATAGATATTGCCATGCTCATTGGAAGAACCTTCCCACATTAATCATCAATCAACACAATCTCTTGAACACATAGTAAGCAGCAATTCTGATCTGGGAACACTCTCAGGTGATATTCCTGCACATGAATCTAGGCCACTTCATGTTGACAGCAAAAGCTAATTAAGACAAACAGACAATGATACCTCAGAAAGTTTTAGAAACTCAATACCAATATATTAATTAAGCTTATCAATTTTTAAGCAGAAAAAATTAAATATGAAGACAACAATTACTGGAAACACAGACATGTCTAGGAATGAGGCTAGACAAGCCTCTAAGATCAAGAAAACTAAAAGTGTCTCTGTACACAAAGTTCACAAATGAACAGAAAACCTCAAGGTAATTATAACATGACATAATAAATTTTCATGAATATAAAAATTGGTGATGGTTCATTATTTTTTAGGGAAACAATACAATTAGATGGCAATAAAACTAATACATAGCTCCACTGAAAAAATAAAGACACACCTTCAAATATATATCATGGTCCTTTAACAAGAACTACAAGATTATAATCTAAATCATACTAAAATAAATCTCTGGTCATCTCTCACCCTATGCACGCCAGTTCTCTCATTTGCTAATAATAAAAAATGAGTTGGGTGAGGAGGGTTTTTCCACCAAAATTAGAGAGATTCACTTGTAACCTTCTGGTATTTTAACTTTATAGAAAATAATTTTGACTATTAAAAGATCTCATTCTCTTATGATAAAGAAAATGATATTCGCCAGGAGACACCAATTTGTTTCTTATGCTTGATGACTGTATGTGAGTCTGAATCAGTGAGGAATTAAAAACTTTTCCCAACCAAATACAAGATAACAGATTTTTAAATCAAAAGTATATGATTTATATTATACATCTAAAACAACTTATTTTGCACTAATTGTTTTATAAGTCACAAGATCTTTTGAAAACAAGTTTATTCTCATTTTTATGTACATGTTATTATGTGAAAGAAAAAATATCTTCCAAGTATGTACAAGTGACACATAAGAGAAGAGAATGTCAGATCCCCTGGATCTGGAGTAGCAGGGTCTTATGAACCTCCCATGTTGGGTGTTGGGATGTGAACACAGATTGTTTCCAAACACATGTGTTGAGACACTGGCCAAGCCCCATAGTATATTCTATCCAATAAACTAAAAGTCTCTCACAGTTTAACAACAGGAACAACAAAATGTAAATAAATACAGATGTTAATAAATGATTTATCAGGAATGTGATGCATCAATATTAATATATTGAGTGTGGTAAATTTGTAGCGTGAATTGAATACAATCCAAAGAAAACTCCCAACAATTTATAACAGGATATCTGATTCCAAAGGTAAATGCAAAGTGGTAACTCTCAGAAGTCTCATAGAATTATGAAAAAGTAGTACCCATATTGACACAGTATGACTTCTATATTTACCACAAAGCTACAACCTTCAAAATTATGTACAATATTTGGGAATGAATAAAGTAGATCGAGAGAAAAAACCAAAAACAGAAGCAGAAAAAATAAAGTCAACTTTTAATCAAGAGATCAAAGGAAGCACACAGAGGAAATGTGGGATCATGACAAATATTATCCAACTACCTATAATTCTATGTGTATAAAAATTAAATAAACACAAATTTCACAACTCCACAAAATTAACTCAAAATGACCTTTAAATGCTGTTTCTGACACTGTAGCTATGGTTATATCTTCCAAACAGAGAGGCCCCAAGCTCTAGAGTTTTCTTGGCAATTGGAAAAATTTATGAAAAACTCTCATGCCATGTTTCTGTGAACTCTCATGTGCCCATGTGGTTTTAGACCCAGTCCCACTAATGCCCAATCACAAAACAGTTTAGAAAAATAATTTAATGTCTATTTCCTGCCATATGATCTACATATTCCAGAATCTGCTCTTTCCACTTGCCTAACAACATGCACATATATTAGAGATAACACAGCCTTTCTTAGGCAGGGAAGCAGAGCCTCCCACTCACCACTGAATCCACATTCAGAGTCTCAGAAAAGAAGGGCCATTTTCCAGATCACAGTATGGACCAACAAAACCACAATCTGGCTCATGGACCTTCACAGTCACAGAAGCTTTGACAGCTCAGCAGAACTTCTCCTCTTGGTCTGGGGTCAGTGGTCCCCACACTCACCATGGCATGGATTTTGGTCTCCCTCACAGCTCCTACAGCAGAGCAAGATGAGAATCCTGGAAAGAATCTGCAAGTTCCTTCCCACTGGTACTCCTAATTGCTAAGCCTTCCTGAGGTCCCACATTAGCTAAAGCCACCCAGCTCAGACTCAGGACAGAGGCAGCTCCCCCACTGGGTGATCAGAGATCAAATGACACACACAGCATAGGCCTTCTCAACTCTGCCCTTCCACCTTAGGAGCAGGCAGGATGCTAATCTGAGAAATCTGTATTTTGAAAATTCTTCCAGTCTCTCAGAGCACTTCCTATTCCCCTTACCAAGCACACAGTCCCTTGTGTATAAATACACACTGATTGGTCAATGCAACCAAACCTTTGCTTCATATCTGGGACGTCCTTTAGCCAAACACAAGTCACATTCAAACAGTAACTGTTGCAACTATGTAAATGTTAAAGAAAAACAGGCCATGAATTAGAAAACAATTAGTGGTCAATGGTAGGGCTTGTAGGTAGGAAAGAAACTGTGCATATGGTATAGTCATAATCTCAAAGAATTATTTAGAAAAGTTGGAATAGAATTTATGGTCATGTGTTTCAGATACCAGGAATTTGTTTGAGAGCAAACAAAAGATTAGTCACATGCATTTTTTTTCCTGAGGCTACACATTTTAAACAAGGAAAATAGCAGTCCTGTTAGGCAGGACCAAACTACTTTACCCAGATTGTCTATCCTGGTTGAACCAATGTAACTACAGTAATTCTATTTCAATATAAGGTCAGTCCTTTATCCAGATTACTGAATGTGCTGCTCTGTGGACCCCAAGAAACAGCCAGTCAGGACATTTGTGGATCATCTAAAATTGGTTACATCCCTCCACATCGCTCATCACAAATACTGTTGAAACAAGAAAGCTCTCACCCTCTGTCCTGTCCCTCCATTTCTGGCCTTTCAATACATCAGCTTCAAAGATGCTCAGTGTACTCAATTCTTACACAGGTCCCTCTTCATGTTTATGTCCCTCAAAAAAGTCAAGGAGATGGGGGGACAATAATTAAGTGCTCTATTTTTCCTTCTCATTGTGGCCAGCCTAGAAGAAGACTCAGGACTGTCTTTCCAGCACTGGGCAGCAGTGGCAGGTTTAAGTGTTCAAAGCAATTTTCTATTACATAGCATGAGGCAAGCCTGGGCCACAGGAGACACAGCTCTACAAAAAATTCAATAATTAACAGCTCTTGAGAAAAAAAAGAATGAAACAATCAATGACCTAGACACGTTAGACAACAGGACCAAATAGATAAGAGCAGTAATGCTCTTAAAAATGTTAAACATAATACCAATAAGTGGTATTTTAAAGTGATAAAATAATGTATTTTTCAAGATAAAAAACTTAGCTATGCCAGGTGGTGGTGGGACACACCTTTAATCCCAACACTCAGGAGATAGAGGCAGGCAGATCTCTGTGAGTTTGAGGCCAGCCTGGGCTACAGAGTAAGTTTCAGGAAAGAATCTAAACCTACACAGAAAGACCTTGTCACAAAAAAAAATAGAAAAGCAACAACAAAACTTAGCTATATTGACTTTAAAAAGTGGAACATTCTCTAGTAGAGAAAATATCATTTATAAGAGATAGGTTGATCTTCTGATATGCACATGTTGGCCACTGTGACCTGTAACCTGACACAGAGTATTGCAGTCAATGCCCGTTTGCTCAAACCTCTGTGCTGTCATAACTGTCAAGCAGGACTGAACATATCTGCATAGGAGAGTTACTTAATTGAAAATTCAATATCCTCAGGTTCAAGTTAACCTCCTAAAAGTATACACCAACCAGTCTGGTCTGTCTTTATTCACAAGTCATCAATCAGTACATGCTGGGAAATTACAAAAGTACTCCTCCTGCTACAGTCAGGTTTTTTTTTCCAATGGTGACTACAGTAGCTGATTGACTACTCTCCCCCAGCAGTGTACACAATAAACTATTTCTTCTATTCTGGTCTGAAGGTAGAAACCATGCTCCACATTCAAATTCAATTTCCTTTCAGTGCAATGGATATGAAACTGCATGACTCAGATGGATAATTTTGAAACTCTGAGCTGATACAATCATATAATTTAAGATTTTTAATTGTAATAAAGAGGACAGCAAGGTCATTGCCATAGAAAGCAACAGACTGGGACCAAGACCCCTTGTGTCAGCACAAGGAGCTTGTTTCAGAAATATTTTTCTAACAGAATTGAAATGCAGCTATTCTAGAAGTAAAATGATTTCCAAAGGAGAAATCACGCAACGCAATTCAGAGATAAAGAAAAATCACTTTAATGAAAGCATGGATCCATCTCCAGCTTATGCTAAAAGAGGAGCCAGCCTAGAAGAGACATTGCCTCCCACATATGCTAATCATCCTTGTGACACTTAGGTTCAGTCTTCAGGTTACACTTTCTGCAATTTACATAGGGACAGAACACTCCAAGTCTACTCTTATAGACAGATGGGAGACTTACACAGTAAAGACATTTCCAAAATTACTTCTTAAGTACCCCAGTTATGTAAAATAGCAAAATTTTCTTCAGTGACAGCGTCCTGAGGTGAAGGTCACAGGGCATGGGAAAGAGAGGAGAAGTATGAGGTAGAAAGGATAAAAGCTGGGGTGGGGAGGAATTACACAAGCTATGTCTCATGTCACCTAAGTTTCTTAAGAAGATTAGCACCTTGGATACTACTTCTAGGGGTGAAATAAAAAGAAATGGGGAACTTCTAGAAAGCAGAAACTATCATACAATGGGGCAGACTCAAAGAGGAGCCTTTTCAAACAATGCTGCACAAGGGGAAGCAGGGCATCTCAACAACATTACTAGGGGTTGGGGATTTAGCTCAGTGGTAGAGCACTTGCCTAGCAAGCACAAGGCCCTGGGTTTGATCCTCGACTACAAAAAAAAAAAATGAACATTACTGACTAAGCCCACGTGATATGTGGACTGATAACTATACCAAGATGTGGGGGAAAGACTTAGTTTCTCAGGATCTGAAGTAACTCCACAACAAATGCCCTGGCTCCAGACCATTGCTAGTTCTCCAAAGCATGTTCCTGGTTTTCGGGAAGGAGCTCTGTTTTATTATCAGTACACCAGGCTCTTAGGGAAAGCATCCTAGCCCTAGTTCCAAGGTCATTACTAACTCCCACAAGAATTTTCCTAATCTTTGCCTGAGGACCTAAATGAAAGCCTTGCTTCAACAGGCAATTTCTTAACACATTAGTGTTTTAAATTACTTTTATTCTTATTTCCTTTGTGGGTTTTGTTTTTTTGTTTTTGTTTTTTTTTTTTTGTATTTTCAAGACAGATTTTTACTGTGCAGCTTTGGAGCCTCTCCTGGAACTTGCTCTGTAGACCAGGCTGTCCTCAAATTCACAGAGGTCAACCTGCCTCTGCTTCCTGAGTAAGTGCAGGGAACATCGGTGTGCACCACCACCACCACCCGGCTAGTGTTTTACTTTTCAAATAAGTTGATATATTTGTCATATTGTCCATCTGGCAGAACTATGCTTTTCTCAAGAAGACAACTGGAACTTCATGGCATGCCAGGATTTAAGTTTGTTTGTGAACCTGTAATGCCTGAATGAGCAGCTTGTTAGAGTCCCATTCTTTGATTCACTGTTAGGCCTAGTGGTTTGTTTTAAATAAGCAGTGGCTCCTTTGTAATGGTTTGGAGCCCAACAAATGTGTATCCTCCTGTCCTAATCTCTAATAGGCCTGGCTGCAATGCACTTACCTTTGAGGTTTTTTTTTTTTGGCAGTCCTCCCTCAGCTAACTCCTATTTTGTGAGACTTACTATCTTCAAAGAATTAGTACATCCTTTATATCACCAATTCTATTCTTCTACATCACACGTTAATGGAGTGTACCAAACACATGATATGCTTTTTACAACCTCCACAAAATTTACTATAAAAGGATCTTACACAGGAAATTGAAATACAAAGTCCGGAACCTCTAAAAAGTACTGTAAAGTACTTTCCATTTTTGACAACCTGCTTTCCATAGGTGCACCAAAAGCATGTCTAAATTTACTACAAAAACCTTTCTTTTGTTTGGTTGTTTTTGTGTTTTGAGACAGGTCTTCTCTGTGTTGTTTTAAATGCCTGTCCTGGATCTCACTCTGTAGACCAGGCTGGCCTTGAACTCAAACAGATCGGCCTAACACTGCCTCTCCCATGCTGGGATTAAAGGTGAGGGCCACCCTCACGTGGCACAAAAGTGTTTCTACACACAGCTCCCTGCACCCAATTCTGTGAGCTGATTCAGCCCATGGACTAAAGTTATTCAGAGGCCTGCCCCTGAATCCAGGGATTTTCAAGTACCACATGGGACTTCACAGGACTGGTATTGTGCAGGCAGGTTCCCTCCCAGATCAAAGGAAGTCTCACCACACTGGATCCCACACCTCATCATCTCCTCCAGTCCATCTGGAGATAGCAGCCCTTCACTCACCAAGTCATGGTTTCGCAGTTTGGCCATGCTCTTGGCTCTGCTCACTGCAGCAGGACTCACAGCACACCACACAAAACTGCTGGAACCAGCTCTTCTTCCAAGCCACATCTGAAGCCAGTGGCCGGAAGAACCCTGCATCGCTTCTGACTGGCAGGTCACCTCGAGCGCCTGATTGGCTAGTGAGGCCTGAGTGACAACAGCACCACCCACAGGGTTAGAGTGTGCTTAAAGACACAACACAATGGTTCCTGACCCGCTTTCCACCCTAGACAAAGACTTTTTCTAAATGAGCAGAGATGTGCATATTGATAGGACTTGCCAATGGCTCCAATAGCTGACTATGCTTTCTCCCTCTACTCCATAGGCACTTCTCCTTGCCCCCCAAAGACACAATGTGGCTAGCTACCTTGTACAGACCACTAAACTATATGGGGTGCAGTGATTCCTTGTCACACAGGTAAAAGGAATTCCGGAATATTAACACCTAAAGAGAGATTTAAAGACACACAAGGAGAGTGTTTATTATGTGAATTAACACTGACATCAGGTGAACTGAAGGTACTTTTTACCTGGTTGTCATAGGGACTTCAGACAACAAGCAATGAAAAGCAGGAAATTGTTCACAACTGAGAAAATATGTCTATTGCTTTAGGAATTTTATTACAGAAATTCAGAGCAAACTGTTGGCAAATTAATAATAATACAGAGTAGTCTTCATGAATGTTGTTTACACTGCGGCGCTGCTCCTCACGGCTCATGTCTGCCAGCAGCGGCCATGCCAGTGGAGGAGCATGCTGATTGAAAGAATCACAGCCATGGTTACCTTTTTAGAGCTTTATTGGGAAAGGGGGGGAGAGAGAGAGAAGGGGGATGAGAGAGAGAGAGGGGCCTGACGGGAGGAAGGACTGGAAAGGAGAGGAGACAGATAGCCTACAGAGGGCTCACCCGCTTTTTCAGCTGGGACGCAGTCGAAGGCTGATGACCAAATTAAGGAACAAATCCTTACATTCCAGACTTTCCCTTATTATAAAAAAGCAGGTAGATGGGACTAGGGGTGTCGTTCCTCTCAAAAACTGCTTCCAGCTGACTCTTGGTCATCAGTTGGCTCTGGGGGAATGGAGAAGGGAAGTTTTCTGAGGTAGACAGGTGTTGTGGAATGCTGTCTGTCATCTGTTTGCTCTTGAGACATGTGTCCCTCTTGGTTGTGGCTGGGAACTTTTTGTTTGAGAAGATGCTGGTGACACAGAAAAAAAACTTAGAGAGATAAAATAATCATGATTATTTTATATCGACATTTATCTGAGGTAGATCCAGCCTGTCCCTATGGATTTTGAAACATGTTAAGCTTTATCAGAGGCAGATTATTTTAAAGCACCTGTTTCCTTTACTAGTTCAGCATCTAGGAGACAGGTGATCAATTGTTAAAAGCATCTCATAGTAATAGATGTTTACATTAAGGTCTTTTTGTAGCGCCCAGATGCTTTTGGGACTGGGGGTGTAAATACCTTTTAGCTGTTACAGTTTCTTATTTGATGATCTCTGGACTCTGGTTCTGTGGTGGTCCTATACCATTAGCTGAACAGTGAGTTAGAACAGGGAACTGGGAAGAGAAAAGCTTGTGGTGCATGAGAATTTAATTTTTTGGAATTAGGGACAAGGCAAAGATCAGGGCCCTGTCTGTATGCATGTGAGAAACAAAGACAGTGGATCTGGAGTGAAACAATGAGCTCTTATTTTAGGTGGAAATCTTTTTTCATTAAGTAACTCTGAACATGCAATTAAATCTTTCCAGAGGTGGAAAGGCTGTCCTCTGTACCCGACAATAAAGGAGAGGTGGCATCATAAAATTCCCAGGACTGAGTCAGTGGCTCTGGTGTTCAGAAGGAAAGAAACAGATAGCTTACCTGCTGAATTCTGGGTTCCCTGCAATGTCTGTAGCCAAGCCTAGGTCTGCTGGAGGTCTTAGCTTGATGTACCCATGCATCTTGGTGCCTGGGGGCAGTCAGCTGACTTTTTGTCTTTCTTGGTGACACTTTTAACAAGGCTGTTAATGGCCTGGCAGGGCATTCGCTAGCCCATGGCCTTTTCCTCACTTAAAACAGGGACCCAACAGCTTTTGGGAGTCAGCAAGTGCCAGTACTTGGCAATTTTGTTTTCAGGCTTTTATCTCTTCCCTGGCACACCTTAAATGCCACAGATGACTCTTTTGCCTGTGGGGTCAGGAGCCTTGCTCTCTTAATGAAGCTTAAGTTTTAGTTGGGAAGGTCTGAGGAACAAGAGACAGATTTTATTCCATGTCCTGAATTTTTTTTCCTGATCACTAATGAGTTAAGGACAGCTTTTGGAAGATCTGCCAATAGGCAGACTATAAACCGATCCCTTAGGAAGACTTGTCTGAGGCTATAAGCTGATTTTTGGTTTAAGAGCCATCCTGACTACTGTAAACTTATTTGTATTATACCAATACCACAATTCTCACAAAGATAGAGAACAGATATGCAGAAAGCATCATTAAAAAATCACTTAACAGCATTGTTTACTCTGCTGTTAGATGAATGGTTATGATAATTTTTATTAACCTTAGAATAAAGCTACTTTCACCTCTGAGCAGGCTGGGTTGGCCAAGGGCCACAGCTGCTTCGGTGAAAGAAAATAAGGAGTTGATTTTAACTATCCCTGGCTACTGTCTGTCTGAGGGCTGTGAACTCATGGTAAAGAATTCTATTCTTTATTTTTTCTAACTTAAAAAATATTTATATGATGTTTTGTCTGTTCATACTGTTCTAGCCTACAGAGGCCAGAAGAAGGTAGGAGGTGCCTGGAACCAGAGTGACAGCAAATGGTTTCCTACCTTGTGGGTTCAGTAAATGGAGCCTGGGTCCTCTGTCACAAAAGTCAGTGCATTTATTGCTCAGCCATCTATCTAGTCCTTTTTATTTAAAATGTTTTCCCATAAATTGTTAATTAATAGATATTACTCCTCTATACTTGAACACATTGGCACAGCAGATCACTTCCTAAATATAACACCATTAGCACAGACACTGAGGACTACAATTAATAAATAGGACCTCTTGAAACTGAGAAGCTTTTGTAGGGCAAAAGACATGGTCAATAAGACAAAAAGGCAGCCAATAGAATGGGAAAAGACTTTCACCAACTACACATCAGAAGACTGATCTCCAAAGTATATAAAGAAGTCAAATCCGGGTGGTGGTGGTGCATGCCTTCAATCCCAGCACTTGGGAAACAGTTCAAGGCCAGCCTGTGTTACACAGTGAGTTCCAGAACAGGCTCCAAAGCTACATAGAGAAACTCTGTCTCAAAAAACAATACAAAACAAACAAACAAACAAACAAAAAAAGCTTGCCTTTCTGGGTTGGGGATTTAGCTCAGTGGTAGAGCACTTCCTAGCAAGCACAAGGCCCTGGGTATGATCCTCAGCTCCAAAAAAAAAAGAACTCAAGAAACTAGACATCAAAATACTGAACCATCCAATTAAAAAATGTACTGAAGAGCTAAACAGAGAATTATTAAAAGAAGAATATCAAATGGCTGAAAGACATTAAAAGAAATGCTCAACATCCTTAATCATCTGAGAAATGCAAATTGAAATGACTCTGAGATACCACCTTACACCAGTCAGAATGGCTATGATCAAAACAACTGAGGAGAGCCAATGTTGGAGAGGATGCGAAGCAAAGGGAACAGTCCTCCACTGTTGGTGGGAATGTAAACTTTTACAACCACTGTGAAAATCAGTATGACGGTTTCTCAGAAAATTGGGAAATGATCTACATTAAGACACAGCCATACCACTCTTGGGCATATTCCCAAAGAATGCTCAATCATACCACAAAGATACATGCTCAACTGTGTTCATAGCAGCACTATTTGTAATAGCCAGAACCTGGAAACAACCTAGATGCCTGTCAACTGAAGAAAGGATTAAGCAAATGTGGTACATATACACAATGGAGTACTACTCAGCAGAGAAAAACAATGACAGCATGAAATTTGCAGGCAAATGGATCGAACTAGAATATATCATCCTGATTAAGGTAACTGAAACTCAGAAGGACAACATGGTATGTACTCACTCATAAGTGGATTCTAGATACAAAGCAGAGAACAATCAAACACCATCCCACAGAACCAGGGATGCTACATAGCTGAGCGGGACCCTAGGATGACTGTGGATTAATAAGATTTGGTTCTATTCAATTACTGGGCAAGCCTCAATGAAACATTTCACTATTAGGATATTAATTGGTACTGTATCAAGCTGATAATAAAAAAAATAAATAATTAATTAATATTAAAAAAGATATTACTTTTATTTCCCCTTTTACTTCTTTGTTCACTAATTTTCCAAATACCTTCTAAACTCTTCCTTGTTAAGTGTGGGTGAATCCGTTCGCTGAAATATATAAATACAACCTGCTGCATCCATTGTTGTTGATTGTACAAACATGGATAATTGGCTGACCATGTTATATTGGACAAATCATTAGGGAGCTATTTCCTGCCTTGTTCTCTCAAATGGAGGAGAATTCTACTTTTTAATCATCACCACTTGTCTGACCCTGACTACTGCCTTGGACAAGAAACACAATCAAGAACAGAAAACTTACGATAGAATATGCCTTTCCAGTTAAAAGCACTGAAGATTCTTTCAGAGCATCAAGCTTCCATTCCCAGTACATATAGAAGCTCACAAATATGTATATATTAGTATCAGAGATTCTGACACAATCTCCTGCTCTCTCTTGCTGCCTTAAGAACAGGAGACTTAGACCATAAAGATTATATTTCAAGGTGTGTGTAGTATTACATTCTTTTAGTATCAGCAATATGGACACAGAGGCAGGAAGATCACAGAAAGTTTTTCAGCCCATGCTACATAGTCTACACACACACACACACACACACACACACACACACACACACACACACTGGAAATGAACAAAACTGAACAACATAAAGTAAAAGGAGAACTGGAGAATAGGGACAATATAATACTGATTAAAGTCATTTCAAGTGTCTGCCACCGGTGCCGATGAAACCTTGTTCAAAACAAGTATGGCCGGGGCTGGAGAGATGGCTCAGAGGTTAAGAGCACTGACTGCTCTTCCAGAGGTCCTGAGTTCAATTCCCAGCAACCACATGGTGGCTCACAACCATCTGTAATGAGATCTGGTGCCCTCTTCTGGCCTGCAGTCATACTGCTGTATACATAATAAATAAATAAATTTAAAAAAAAAAAAAAAACAAGTATGGCCAAGCATGAAAGCACATGCCATTAATCCCAACCACTGGAAGAAACTGAACATATTCGACAGTGTTTCAAAAACCTCACCATGCTACCTGAACTTCCCATCACAATCTGAGTGTTATCAAACCCACCAAGTCATAAAAAAGGACATGCACAGCAACAATCTATTATCAAGTGAAATAAGTATGTAGCAGATGAGGTCCAAGAGCATCCTAAAGGCACAAAAAAGCCACATCAAGAAGTTTCCAAAATGCCTATGGTTTCTACTTTTGTTACAATGCCTTCTGCTGCCAAGCATTCACCTATAGCCTCATGTGGTATTCCCTTTGATTGGCTGACTGAGGAGAAGAAGACTAGGGTGGGGTTTAATGATGTTTCTGTACATCATGCAGGCACCACCCAGAAATGGACAGTTGTAGCATTTCAACCTGATTCTGGGACAAGCCTGAAAGACACTGGTGAAGGGAAATCTACACAGTGGGCAGAAAGTCAGGCAGTACACAGGGCCATACAGTTTGTTTGAAAGGAGAAATGTCTCAATGTACAACTATTCTCTGAGTGGCAGACTGTAGACAAAGATAGACTAGATGTTCAGGAACTTGGAAAGAGCATGGTTGAGAAATTGGTGAGAAATATATATGGGGAAGAAGTATGTGGCTAGACCTCTTCAAATGGCCAAAAGTTGTGAAGACATCTATATCCCATGTACATGTTCAGCAAAAGGTGACAAGCTGAGGAGTTCAATAATCAGATAGAAAGAATGATTCTGTGGACAGTCAGCCTCTTTTTCCAGCCATTCATGTCATTTCCCAGTGGGCACAAGAACAAAGTGGCCATGGAGGCAAAGATGGGATCGATGCATGTGCTCATCATGAAATTCCACTCACCACAGCTGATCTGTCTACTGTTGCTGCTGTGTGCCAGATCAGTCAACAACCGAGAACAACACTGAGCCCCAGGTATGGCCTGATAGAAGATGGAATTGATTTTGGTCTTTTGAATACAAGGTTACAGCACCCATTACGTGGCAACATCTGGATGGCTGGGGAAAGGTTCTCCAGAAGGCAGTATATGCTCTGAATCAGCATCCAATATATGATAAGTTTCTCCTATAGCCAGCATCTATGGATACAAGAAGCAGGGTATGCAAAAGTGAATACTTCTACTCACTATCACTGCTAGTGACCAACTAGAAAAGTCTGTCCTTCCTATTTCTGCAGCACTAAATTTTGCTGGCCTTGAAGTTTTTGTTCAGAGGCCATTGTGCTCCTGCCAGGAAGCATAACAAACTTTCCAATGAATTAGAAACTCAGACTGACCCGTGGTAATTTGGGGCTTCAAATGCCCTTAAAACAACAGACTAAGATAGGAATAACATCATCAGGATGGTTGATATATCAAGATTATCATGGGGAAATTGGACTGTCCCTCCACAATGGAGGTAAGAAGGATTATGTCTGAAATGTAGGCTATCCTTTAGTAGCATCTCTAGGTGCTACTGTGCCCTGAGATTAAAGTAATTTGGAAAATACATTAATCTAACCCAAGAAGGATGACAAAGGGAACAGACCAATAAGGAATGAAGGTGTGTTGGGGACCATTCAGGACAGCGGTGTCCTTACTTTATCAAACCTTACAAAAGCAGGAAGTTCCTGGCCTAACCTCAGGCTGTACAACTTCCTGGAGTACCTGCTAATCAGCCAGCTGCAGGGGCCTGGGACCAAAGTGACCTCACCCTCCCTTAGGAATTTTCCATCCTTCTCTCTGTGCTTCCCCTGTTCCCCCTCCCTGCCTGAAGCCCTGTTTATAAGCCTCAACACCCAGTCAATAAACGAGACCTCGACGCAACTCAGACTGACTCTGTCTTCCTTTATGCGCCTGGTCTCCTTTCTCTCGCCCCCATTGATCTTTCAGGAGGTGCCTCCTCGGGTCTCATCAAATAACCTGGCCCGCGGGACCGGACAAAGGTGTAGGTCACTTTTCCTGGAAAAGAACCATGCACTTCTGATGTGCTTTTAGAGGATAAAAGAAATACAAAATGCAAAGTACAGGAGTGTAATTCTAAATACCATCTAAGGCCATGTGACCAGTTGAAGAAATGAGGATTATAACTGACATGAGTGCTTCTGTTGTATTTTGTTAATGCATTTGTACAGATATTTGTAGGTGTTTTTCTTTTTTTTTTTTTAGTTTCCTTATAATATGTTGCAACACCAATTAAGAGAAGATCATTTGATATTAGATGTAAGTTTGAGTTACTAGAAAGATGTTCCTTAAGGGACATTGCTAGTATTCTAAATATATAGTGGATTTGTAATTTTATGTGGGATAGTTATGTTATCTTTAGGCATAACTATGACCTGGTTATTGTATTTCATTTGGAAATTAATCATGATTTATGAAGGTAGGATTGTGTGTCTAGTTGGCAAGATGTGGATGATGACCAATATTATTAGTTGTAAAGTTTACTATATCTGCAATGAATTATAATTCAAAATGGAGGGCACATTTGTGATCTGGACCTTAAGGCAAGAAGAGAACATGCCTTTGATCCTGATCCTGAGGTTGGATGACCTGTGCCTTTAATCCAGACCTTAAGGTTAGAAGGCACACCTTTAATCTGGGTCACAACTTCTGCTCGAAGGACAATGGAAGGAGAAAGGTGATGTGTTAGTTTTTTGTGTTCTTTTCTTCACCTTGTCAGCACATCCATTTCTTCACTGGCTTTGAAGCCTAGTTTTGTTTTTTAAGATTTATTTATATATGTATGTATGTATGCACCTATGTATGTATGTATGTATGTATATAGAATTTTGCCTGCATGTGTGCTTGCATGCCAGAAGAGGAAACCAGATCTCACTATAGATGGTTAGAAGCCACCATGTGGTTGCTGGAAATTAAACTCAGGACCTCTGGAAGAGCAGCCGATGCTCTTAAACTCTGAGCCTTCTCTTCAGCCCCAAAGCCTACATTTTTGGGATTCCAGCACCTACAAAAAATATCTGAGAAACCCAGACTTGTGAGACTGATCAGCTACTAGATACTTGGACTTTCTATTCATTCACAGCTAGCTGTTGTTGGACTGCAGCCTGTAAAGTATTCCAGTATATTTCTTTATATACCATGTATGTGTTCAGCAAAAGGTTACAAGCTGAGGAGTTCAATAATCAGGTGGTAAGGATGATTCTTTCTGTGGACAGTCAGCCATTTTTCTAGCCATTCATGTCATTGCCTAATGGGCCCCAAAACAAAGTGGCCATGGCTGCAGAGATGGGATCAATACAAAAGCTCAAATGAAATTCCACTCACCACAACTGATGTGGCTACTGTTGCTGCTGTGTGCCAGATCAGCCAACAACAGAGACCAACACTGAGAACCAGATATGGCCTGATAGAAGATGGAATTGACTTTGGCCTTTTGAAGACAATACATCACCAATTAGGTGGCAACGTCTGGAGGGCTGGGAAAAGGTTCTCCAGAAGGCAGTATATGCTCTGAATCATGGCACGATTAGGTTAATTGTATTGGTAAGTTGATACATAGTCATTACTTAGTGGAAAGCTACTTTATTATTAATTTAATCAAGTAGGCATTCATTCTTTAATCTAACAAAATTCAAACATTAAGTTAATTGATGCTTAAAAGGGAAACACCAACATCAAAGCTCCAGTCACCAAGGAAGGAGAAAGTAAACTCTGTCTCCAGTTCTAAATCCATTATTTAGAAATGTAGTTAACTGATTGAATGATGTCACTGGGGAGATCTCTCCATGGTTAAGAGCACTGAGTGCTCTTCCAGAAAATCTGGATTCAATTCTCAACACCCATGTGGTGGATCACAAGTGTCTGTAGCTCTAGCTCTAGGGGATCTGACACCCTCACACAGACATCTGATGATCTTGTCTTATCTATTCTTATGTAATCTTTGGAATGTTTGGAATGTCAGGTACTTCCCATTAGTTGCTGGTCTATCCTTGAGTGGATCTCTTAGTGGTGTAAGTTTATGGATGCAGGTGTTGCCTGACAGTAAGCCTGTCATGGCAGCTGTGTGGTCAAGCTGTTTTGAGCCCCCTACACCCTTCACCAATATCTTTTAGGCTTGTTCCAAAATGGGGTTGAAATGCTGCAGCTGTCCATTTGTGGGTAAATCCTGCATGATGTACAGAACCACCACGTGGCCCTAGTCTTTTCTTACTGGGTCAACCAAATATAGAAATACCCCATGTCCCCATGGATGTCTGCTTGGCAGTAGAAGGCATTATAACAGGAGTAGAAAACATAGGCATCTGGGCAACTTCTTCATGTATCTTACTTGTGCCTTCAGGACCTGCTTGGGCCTGATCTGTTATATATCACTTCCATTTGATAACATATAGCTGCTGTGCATGTACTACTTTATAATTTTGCAGGTCTTATAGCACAGCTCAGGATGAGCAGTTCAGGTCACATGATAAGGCACTGGCAAACCTTCAAATGTTCAGTTTCTCTCATTGGCTGCAATTGATGTCATGTCCTTCATGGTTGGCCATACTATATTTTTTGAGCTGAGGATCGAGCCCAGGGCTTACCACTTGCTAGGCAAGTGCTCTACCACTGAGCTACATCTCCAACCTTTTTTTGTTTGTTTGTTTTGTTTTGTTTTGTTTTGTTTTGTTTTGTGTTCGAGACAGGGTTTCTCTGTGTAGCTTTGGAGCCTGTCTTGGAACTCACTCTGTAGCCCAGGTTGGCCTCAAACTCACAGATCCACCTGTCTCTGCCTCCTGAGTGCTGCAATTAAAGGTGTGCACCACCACTACCGGGTGGCCATACTTATTTTTGAAAATGTTTCTATTGGAAGCAGTGTCAGACACTTGAAATGATTTTAATAGGTATAATATTCCAATTCTCCAATGCTCCTATTTTTGTATTTTATTACATTTTGTTCTTTTACTGTGACTGTGAGTGTGTGTGTATTTTTGTGTGTGTATTTGAGTGTGTTTGTGTGTGTGTGTGTGTGTGTGTGCATACACTATGTAGCACAGGCTTCACAACTTATTGTGATCTTCCTGCCTCTGTCTTCAGATTGCAGGTATTGAAAGAATGTACTACCACGCACAGCTTGACATATAATCTTTAGGGTCTAAGTCTCCTCTTCTTATGGTGGCCAGGGAGACCAGGAGACTGTGTCAGGATCCCTGATAATGGAGTTATATATAGTAGTGAGCTTCTATATGTACTGGAAATGGAAGCTGGATGCTCTGAAAGAATCTTCAGTGTTCTTAACTGGTAAGGCATTTTCTACTCTAAGTTTTCTGTTCTTGATTATGTTTCCCGTAAAAGGCAGTCTAGTCAGGGTCAGACACACGATAATGATTAAAAAGTAGAATTCTCCTTTAATTTCGAGAATAAGGCAGGGATGAGCTCCCTAATTATCTGTCCAATACAACATGGTCACCCAAATATCCATATTTGTATGACCAACAATGAATGCAGAAGGTTGTTTTCATGTATTTCATCATACTTATTCACCAACACTTACAAAGGAAGACTTTAGAAGGAATTTGTGTAGAGAATAAATGAAGACATAAAAGGAGGAAGCAATGTAATATGTTTTAATTAACAATTGATAGAAATTAGTTGTACATTTTTAAATATTTGAAACTAATGTAAAACCACTATGGAAGTCAGTATGATATTTTCTCAGAAAATTGAGAATTAATCTACCTCAAGACATAGCCATACCACTCTTGGCCATATACTCAAAGAATGCTAAATCATACCACAAAGATACCTGCTTATCTATGTTCATAACAACATTATTAATAATTGTCAGAAACTGGCAACAACCTAGATGTCTGTCAACTGAAGAATGGATAAGGAAAATGTGGGACATATACACAATGGAGTACTACTCAGCAGAGAAAAACAATGACAGCATAAAATTGCAGGCAAATGGATGGAACTAGAAAATATCATCCTGAGTGAGGTAACCCAGACTCAGAAGGACAAACATGCTATGTACTCACTCACAAGTGGATAGTAGATCTAAAGCAAAGGACAATCATACTGCAACCCACAGAACCAGAGAGGCAGAGAGCAGGGGGGACCCTAGGATGACTGTAGCTTATAATAAGTTTTGGTTTTATCCAATCCCTGGGCAAGCTACAGTGAAAAATTTCACTATTAGGATAAGAATTTGTACTGTACCAAGGTGAAAAAAAAGAGAAACATAATTTAAAAATTAAATAAACTAAAAAAATTAAAACAAATCAAAACAAAACAAAAAACAAGGAAGAGTTTAGAAGGTATTTGAAAAGGGGTTAAGACCTTGTGGTACAAGATGAACATCCCAGAGGCATTTCTTTCCATCATTTTTATAATTTATGTATGGTTCTGCATGATTTTTATGTATAAATTCCTCCAAGTTTCTCCACTTTTACATTGTGTTCATGTTCAGAAATGGATTGGTTAACCTAGCCTGCTTAGGAATATGGAGAACTCTACACAACCAAGTCCAGATTCCCTATGTAAAATCCACATTCTTCCTTTGCTTGAAAAAGCTTTGGAAAAGCATTCCATACTCTACCTTCCTCCTGCAGGTAAGAATTTTTCTCCTTTCTTCTGTCTTGGATATTTTGATGGCTATTCTTGGTAGTCAAACTGACTACCTCTGCAATTAACTAAAACCAAAATAGTTGGGTACACCTGTGAGGGATTTTTGAAGGATTTTGAAATTAAAGAGCCATCTTTAATCTAGATCATTTGAGGTGATATCCACTTTCAGCTGCTTGGTGTCCATGCACACTTTTAAGCCCAGCACTGAGGAGGCAGAATCACTTGGGGTTTCTGACTTTGAGCCCAGCCTGGTCTACAGAATGAGTTGCAGGGCTACACTGATAAATCAAGTCTCAAAAACATTAAAAAAAATCAAACAAAGTATAAGCTCCCCCTTTAATCTTGATCATACCTTCTGGTGCCAGCCTACATATATAAAGGACACTGGAGGAGAAAGTTTTCCCTTTGTCTGCTTGCCCTAGCTCTGGCTACCAAGTTCATTCCTTTACCAGCATTAGAGCCCACTTCCTTAGACTTGTGGTTTATACTGAAGACCAGTGGAGATATACAGCCTCATGAACTAAACAGCTACTGAATTCATCAAATTTCCATTGGCAGCTGCCATTGATCCACTACCTGAACCACAGTTTGTGAGACATTTGAATAAATCCACTTCTTTATACACGGAGAGATTTGTTCTATCATTTTAGGTAGAGAACCTTGAATAATGCAGTTGTTTTTTTTCTTCACCTGCCCAGTGAGAAAAATGTGCTGGCTAACAATAGTGTTCATGAACACATTCTCCTTAGCTCAATTGTTCTCTAAGTATTAAATTATCCATGAAGACTACTCTTTTATATTATTAATTTGCCAAACGTTTGTTCTGAATTTCTGGAATAAAACTCCTAAAGCGATGGACCTATTTTCTTGTTTTTGATCCAGTTTCTCCTTTTCTTTGCTGGTTGTCTGAAGTCGCTATGACAACCAGGTAAAAAGTACCTTCAGTTCACCTGATGTCAGCATTAAGTCACATAATAAACACTCTCCTCATGTTCTTTAAATCTCTCTTTAGTTGTTAATATTCCTGACATTTTTTTCCTATGTAACAGGGAATCACTTCACTCCACATAGTTTAGTGGTCTGTGCAAGCTAGCTAGCCACATTGTGTCCTGGAGGGAGAAGGGGAAGTTTCTATGGAGTGCAGGAAGATAGCAGGGTCAGATATTGGAGCCAGGTGCAAGTGCTATTATTATGCATATCTCTGCTCATTTAGAAAAAGTCTTTGTTTATGGTGAAAGGCAGGTTCAGGAACCATAGTGCTGTGTCTTTAAGCCACTGTAATCCTATAGGAGGTGCTCTAGTCACTCAGGTCTCACTAGCCAATCAGGCACTCCAGGTGACCTGCTAGTCAAAAGTGGTACAGGGTCCTTCCAGCCACTGGATTCAGACTTGGCTTTGAAGAAGTTCTGATTCCAACAGTTTTGTGTGGTGTGCTGTGAGTGCTGCTTCAGGAAGCTGAGCCGAGAGCATGGCCAAGCTGAGAAACCATGACATGGTGAGTGAGGGGCTGCTGTCTCCAGATGGAGTGGAGGAGATGGTGAGGCCAAAGATCTGGTGTGATGTGTCCTCCTTGGATCTAGATGGGAAACTGCCTGCAGAATCTTTGTACCATGAGGTCCCATGTGGCACTTGAATCTTGGACCCTGGGGCAGGCCTCGGAATAACTTTGCTCTGTGGGCTGAGTCTTCCCAGAATTGGGCACAGGGAGCTGTGTAAAAACATCTTTGTGCTGCATGAGGGTGGCCCATGCACTTAATCCCAGCACTGGGAGACAGAGTCAGGCAGTTCTGTATGAGTTCAAGGCCAGCCTGCTCTACAAAGTGAGATCCAGGACAGGCATTGAAACTACACAGAAAGGCCCTATGTCAAAAAAAAAAAAAGAAACATTTCTGTAGTGAGTTTTGACATGGTTTTGGTGCACCCATAGAAAGCAGGTTGTCAAACATGAAGAGTGCCTTTCAGTAACTTTTAGAGGCTCAGCACTTTGCATTTCACTTTCATGTTTAAGATCCATTCATAGTTAATTTTGTGGAGGTTGTTAAAGGCATCTCATGTGCTGGATAGCATGTCACTATTAACATGTGATATAGAAGAGTAGAATTGATGATATAAAAGATTTACTAATTCTTTGAAGATAGTAAGTCTCACAAAATAGGAGTTAGCAGAGGGAGGACTGCCTCAAAAAAAAAAAAAAGCAAAAAACTTCAAAGGTAAGTGTATTGTAGCCAGGCCTAGAGATTAGGACAGGAGAATACACATTTTTTGATCTCCAAACCATTACAAAGGAGCCACTGTCTATTTAAAACAAACCACTTAGCCTAACACTGAATCAAAGAATGGGACTCTAACAAGCTGCTAATTGAGGCATTACAGGTTCACAAATAACCTTAAATCCTGGCATGCCATGAAGTTCCTGTTGTCTTCTTGAGAAAAGCATAGTTCTGCCAGATGGACAATATGACAAATATGTCAATTTATTTGAAAAGTAAAACACTAGCCGGGTGGTGGTGATGCACATCTATTTTCCCTGCACTCACTCAGGAAGCAGAGGCAAGTTGATCTCTGTGAGTTTGAGGACAGCCTGGTCTACAGAGCAAGTTCCAGGACAGGCTCCAAAGCTGCAGAGTAAAAATCTGACTTGAAAATATATATATATATATATATAAAAAGAAAATAAAAATAAAATAAATGTAAAACACTAATGTGTTAAGGAATTGCCTGACGAAGCAAGGCTTTCATTTAGATCCTCAGGCATAGATTAGGAAAATTTTTGTGGGAGTTAGAAATGACTTGGGACCTAAGGCTAGGATGCTTTCCCTAACAGCCTGGTGTACTGATAATAAAACAGAGCTCCTTCCCGAAAGCCAGGAATATGCTTTGGAGAGCTAGCAATGGTCTGGAACCAGGGCATTTGTTGTGGGGTTACTTCAGATCCTGAGAAACCAAGTCTTTCCCCCACATCTCAGTATAGTTATCAGTCCACATATCATGTGGGCTTAGTCAGTAATGTTCTCTTTTTTTGGAGCTGAGGATGAAACATAGGGCCTTGTGCTTGCTAGGCAAGTGCTCTACCACTGAGCTAAATCCCCAACCCCTAGTAATTGTTGGGGACCGATTCCGGACAGCAGTGTCCTTACTTTATCAAACCTTACAAAAGCAGGAAGTTCCTGGCCTAACCTCAGGCTGTACAACTTCCTGGAGTACCTGCTAATCAGCCAGCTGCAGGGGCCTGGGACCAAAGTGACCTCACCCTCCCTTAGGAATTTTCCATCCTTCTCTCTGTGCTTCCCCTGTTCCCCCTCCCTGCCTGAAGCCCTGTTTATAAGCCTCAACACCCAGTCAATAAACGAGACCTCGACGCAACTCAGAATGTCTCTGTCTTCCTTTACGCGCCTGATCTCCTTTCTCTCTCGCCCCCATTGATCTTTCAGGAGGTGCCTCCTCGGGTCTCATCAAATAACCTGGCCCGCGGGACCGGGCAAGTGGCACCCGAACGTGGGGCTCGAGGAACGGTGACCTGCCGGACGACAGACAACAGAAGGGGCCCCGGAGAGGATCAGGGTAGAGACGCCCGGACTGCATCACTCGTGCAACGTGGGAGAGTCTTGAGGTAAGTATGTCATCCCATCGATCATGGGCAAAAATTTATCTAAAGAGGCTGTTTTTCTAAAGGAGATGAAAAGGTAATCTTAGGGAGAGAGGAATAAGAGTTAAGAAAAAGGATTTGATAAAATTCTTCCAATATGTGGAGGAGAAATGTCCCTGGTTAGTGATTATGGACCAGGAATTCACCCTCTGACTTGGAACAAGGTTGGAAAAGATATTAACAAATTAATCAGAGATGGGGAAAATGTCCCCGATGCCTTTTTTAGTTTTTATGGTGTGATTAGAGATGTTCTAAAGGAAGCAGAGGGAGATGGGCGTGTTTCACATTTACTAGCCCTTGCAGAGGATTTTCTCTCAAACTCCCCCTGCCTGACACCCAAGGGTCCAGAGGTTTATTGACATCTACCGGTAAGAGCGCTCTCTGTCCTGTCTGTGTCTCTGTCATGTTACTTTTGTTTTGTACCGGTCGATCGATTTGTACTTTGCAGGCTCTCACTGGGGCAGACGTGTCCGGACAGTGAACCTGGCGACGAAGGGAGACGTCCCAGAGCCCTAAGGCCACCTCAGAGGTGACGATTTGGTTTAGGAGCATCTTTGGGTATCTTCCCCCACAATGGGAGGAAGTGCCACCTTGTATTTTGTCCCGGGAATTTGTCAGAGCCATTTTGTGGGGTTTTTTTGTATGTTTTGTTGTGATCATTGTTACTTTACTGTCTCTCCTTCTCTTCCAAGAAAAAAAATTTTTAACTAAATGAAAAAAGGGGAACTGCTGCAGGCCACAGGAATATATCATAAAAACTCAGCTGGTTATGGCAAAGTCACTACCTGGAGGAATCAGGGAATTCCTCCAGAGGAAGCCAAATCCCAAGGAGTTTTTGGTGTTACTTGGCTTGTTATATATCAGCTGTATTCTGTTATAAAAATCATGTGTGCCTTCATAGTTTTCCCAATTGATTTTTCCCTAAGAAGTGCTAACAATGTGCACTGATCACTCTCTAGACATACACATTCCAGGCATTTGGAGAACAGCCCCAGGAAAGGCTTTCTCTGGAATCAGATATCTCCCCTAGCCATTTTCAAGGACTAAAGGAGACACCACCCAGGTGGTCACCCAACTTCCGAGGGCTAACAGTGATAACCACCCACAGGCGAGTCTCCTGACTTAAGGTAAATTCCACAAGGAAACACCGCCAAGGTGGTCGCTCAATTTCCGAGGACTAACAGTGATAAGAGCCCACATACAAATCTCCTGACTTAAGGTAAATTCCACAAGGAGATACCACCTAGGAGAGGTGGATGTTAAGTAATAGCTTTATACAGTTTAGCTCGGACCCTCCCTTTTATATACCGGGACTTCCAGGGCACAGAAAGAAAAAGAAAAAAGAGAATGGAAGAACTAGATGGGTAAGAACTTGAGAGGAACAAACTGAGATGGGAAGAACTAGATTGAAGGGTTAGAAGAGAGGACTAGAGGAACGAGATGGAAGATGAGGAAGAGCCAGATGGGGAAGAACAAGATGAGAAAGAGCCAGATGAGAGAGAAGGAGATGGGAGAGGAGCTGATAGGGGAAATAACTAGATAGATGAGAACCTAGAAGGGTCAGAACTAGATGAAGGAATTAAGATAGAACCTAGAGGTAGATAAATATAGAGAAATCAGGCAAGAAAGGAGCTAGACATGAGAGCAGAATAGAAGCTGTGTAGAGAGAGAACTGTCACAGAATAATAAAGTGTGTGAACAAAAAAAAAAAGGTGCATGTCTGACTGACAGGGATGTGGAAGCCCCTGATGTCTGTTTGATCAAGGACAGAGATCCCCGAGTCTGGATTGTTTTTGATGTGATTGAGCCTGGAGGGTAACCCCGCCCCCCAGAGCACATTAGGCTGTCATTGTTCTTGGAGCTTTGTTGGTTGTTTTGCTGGGGCAAAGTTTTTTTGTGTGCCCTTGGTCTTGTGTGTAATGTATTAATTGTTCTCATTGTTGACTTGACTGTGACGGACGCTATGGGACAGTTCCCTTCTTCTCTACTAGACCTTTGCCTAGCCCACTGGAAGGATGTGTGAGCCACAATAGAGGGAACTGGGTCAACCACCCCGACTCCCCGATTGAACTGAGATAAACAGGTAGCTCCTGCCAGGTGGGGCTTGCATACTGCAAGAGGGGCTTGCTGGCTGTGAATGAGGCTGTCGTCTCAGTGCTGATGTTCCGGTTCTTGGATTGTCTGTGTAAATGTTATTTGTTTCTGTTTACTAACCTCCCTTATTTTCCTAGAGGAAGAGGAGGAAAGAGAGGCAAAACAAAGGCCATCTCCGTCCCTCCCTAGCTCTCTTGCTATCAGGACTGCAGCCAGCTGGCTGCTCTCACGAGGGTGGGGGTGCGTGCTCTCCGTACAGGCGGGCAAAGACAGGAGCTTTGGACAGGGCAATGGGGAACTGCCTGCAACTGACAAAAACTGTGTGAACACTAAAGAGAGAATCTGACCCTCCCTTCCTTTACTGTGATAACTTCAAAGTCTCTTCTGCTGGCCAGCAGCTTCTCTTGTTAACCCTTCTCTGTCCTGATATTGCTTAAAAAGAAATGTTAAATTACCAGTTCAAGATACTGGGGAAATTATGCTTTTGTTTCCACAGGAAAAATAAAAATTTACACGGTGTGAAACCTCAATAACCCCCTTTCCTCTATCCCCTACAGACAAAGAGGAGCCTAAACCAGGATTCCTAAGTGTAGATAAGAAGTTAGACCCCTTTTTCCCAGGTGGCTTTATCAGCTACAGAAACGTAGAAAAACACAGAGTCAGAATATATGACCATCTGGCAGAGGCTAAGTGGTCATAAAACATCCCAAACTTCTCGAACCCCAGAGACAGCTCATAAAACTCCTAGACACGGTTGTTTAACAAACAAGAAATAAAGATAATATGAAAAATTACTGATGTGAACCAGAAGGAAGGCGGACTGTGAGAGATGAATTATGTAGTCTATGTCTTTAAGAACTAGCCTCACAAAGAAAGGATGCGCTCCTTCCAATCTCCCTGCTGTGTGTGAGAGATTTGGAATGAGCCCCCTGCCGTGGCTTGTAAACTTTGACTTCATCTGAATAAACCTTGCTTTTTGCATTCTGTAACAATGGGTTTTGGTCATTTGAGTTCAGTAGGTTACAAATACTTACCATCATTTAAGAGAATTGGTTTCAAATTATTGTTGGTTAAGATAAAATATAATGTTTTTATAAAAAAATGGCTGGAGATATATATATATATATAAAAAAGAATGAAACATGTTTCAGATTTCTTTGTCTTGCTATTCTGCTGTTACATTGAGACTCCAAAGGGTCATAGTTGTAAAAATGTCTGTCTACTCTACAGGTATGAATGAAAAATGTGGCCACATGTATGTTTGGTTTTGAATGTCTGAGTTTGCATGTCCTTTGTGTTAAGAAATGCAAGTTAATACTAGTCATCTGGCTATTCAGATACTAGTTTAAAGCATAAACTGTTCTATTTAAAAAAAAAAACTTAGAGGTATATTTGACTAATACATCTATAGGAGAACAAATTGGCCTGGTTATTGTTACCAAACTTAGAGATATTTTCAAGATTAGGCCTAGATTTGTTTGGCTCAGATACATTTAATAGATAATAGTCCTCAAACCTGTCAAAGATCTGATGAATATGGCATTTACATTATTTGATAAAAAGCTTACTATAGCAAACAGAGACTCCGAGCTCCCCAGCTCCTAGCAATGACTCCCAAGTTCTCCAAAGAAGATATGAAACAACAAGAAGATGCCACCTGAATTGTGGACAATGCTGTCCTGACACCTGTCCTGCCAACACTATGAAGACTATAGGAGCCTGGGATGATGACAGTCTGGGTAATGGATAGTCTATGTTATTTTTTAAATAGATTTAAAAGTCTGCACTCAGGTAAAGTTTATCCCTCTCAGATCTTTGATGACATTGATTACTGGACTAGCTATAGCTTTCTCAGCTTAGTAATTGATTGATCGATGGATTAATTAATTAAAGCTAATAAGTCTCTTTAAAAAAGGTTCTAAATATAGACTTACAGATGCTTTTCATTGGGCCAAGGAAATTTCAGTCTAATCTATACTTGGTTCTCTAGATAGAAAAGACACTATGGATTTCAGGGCAAATTGATAATACTACAATTACTAAGACTATGGGTCTAAAAGTTCCAAATAAGTTCATAAGTTTTAACTCCTGTTCCTAGTTTATATCTGTCTCAACAGGTTTCCACTTGGCTGACAGATACATCCAAGCATCATTTGCTGGTGACAACCTACTGCAAATGACTATGAGCCCTGAACTTGCTGAAAGCTGATATGGACCAATTCAGCCGATACGCATACCATCTCTTCAGCTGGTCAATAAAACATTCCCTCTTGTCTTTGACTAACATTCTGGCTTTCCAGGGCCTTGATAACAACGTCCCAATGTCAGCAGGAAGTAATTATAGAAGAGAGAAAACATCGCCCCTGTTTCCCCCCCACCCTGGAATGTTAGATCAAAAGGGAATTTCTTGTCATAGGGAACCTGAGATAAAGTTCCAGATTCCTTGAGGATAAGAAACTCTGTCAGCCATCATAAGGCTTTTGGCCCTGTGCTTCTGCTAATTACTGTTGGCTCTTATATCACTGATGTCTTAACTAAATGATGATTCATGTTTGGGTACCACTAAACTGAGGATGCTAGAATTCCAATATCCACCTCGGAACCCATGACACACTTGCAGATGGCAAAAACTAAATAAGGGGAAGCTCACTTTGCCATTGATAATGGGAAAACTCTTATGTTCTGGTCCAATTAGTCTCCGATATGGAATTCTTTGAGCAGAGAGGCAGATACACTCGAGAACCTGTGTCTATGACTATTGCCCTCTTGTTAGGTATGGGGCATCACTGCAGGAATTGGTACAGGAACTACTGCCCTCATGCAGAGCAACCACCTTATGCAGTTACAAATGGCTATGACTACTGACCTAGAGGCTATAGAAAGATCCATTTCTCTCTGGAGAAATCTTTAACCTTGCTCTCTGAGGTTGTGTTACAAAACATAAGAGGTCTGGATTTACTATTTTTAAAGGAGGGGGGATTATGTGCAGCCTTGAAGGGAGAATGCTGCTTTTATGCCGACCATACTGGTATTGTCAGGGAATCGATGGAAAAATTAAGGGAAAGACTGGTTCAAAGAAAAAGGGAGTTTGAAAATCAGCACGGGTGGTTTGACCTTTGGTCCCTGGGCCTTTCAGCGGTTGACTCAGTTTATCAAAAATCAGATTGATTCGGCCTTACCACGACACGTCTCGATTCATTATCACAGAGTAGATTCCGAGGAGGCCGGCCAGGAGCCCCATCAAGACTCAGATTCAGTGTCCTAAGGCTCTAACGTCCCCACGGTCCTGCTAGAGGGTACTCAATGACGGGAATAGTACAGGGCCCACGCCGGAGACAACAGCATACAGAGGTCGCCCGAGACCGGCTCAACACGGCATGCTGCCGAGCGTGGGAAGCCCCCTGTGTAGCCTAAGACAGGGACTCTCTTGGACCACCCCGATCACATGGACTTGGTCCATTTTTGAGAAAAGAGGGGGAACTGTTGGGGACCGATTCCAGACAGTGGTGTCTGTTATGCCCAGATAGGGACCCCAAAGACTTCACCACAGACCTTAGGTTCAGAATGCAACAGCATGGTTTATTTCTGTTTGTTTACAAGCCGCGGACAGGGAAGCTCGATCCAAAGCACTCACTCGTAGTCGTGAGGCCAGGAGGAACTTGCTTTTTCTTTGTGTGGCTAGCTTTTTAAAGGCAAAATCCACAAGCCCTTCAGGGGGGTTGGGGGAGTTTTGCACGGGTGCAACTCGGATTGGTTTATTTCTATCTCTGTTCTCTTTTACTGGTTGGTGGTTGCAATTTATTGCTTTGGGGGCAGTCCAGCACAAGTCCCAGGCTTTGTCCTTGAGCCACCATGGGGGCTGGCTGGCTAAGCACATACTGCACATAACTCTAAGTTGGTGAGGGGCCCCAGAAAGTAAATATCTGGCTGAACTTTGAGCAGTCAGAGTGTGTGCAGAAAGGGAGCTACTGCAAGGACTATGTCTTTTGTTCATGGCCCTCCCAGAAACTGCTTGCTCAAGTCTCAGGAAACTGAAATTGAGGCCTGATCTCTGAGAGAAGACTGAGCAGCCAGTTATGGCATCTGCTTGGTCCTTTCATTCCCCCCTTGAGTTGTATATCATCTCCAATCATGGAGATGTTGCTTTTTGGTAAAAGACTTTATCACCAGGGTAGTAGATCATATCAGAGACTAATTGGACCAGAACATAAGAGTTTTTCCATTATCAATGGCAAAGCGAGCTTTCCCTTATTCAGTTTTTGCCATCTTCAAGTGTGTCATGGGTTCAGAGGTGGATATTGGAATTCTAGCATTCTCAGTTTAGTGGTACCCAGACACGAATAAGACATCAGTGATACAAGAGCCAACAATAATTAGCAGAAGCACAAGGGCCAAAAGCCTTGTGATGGCTGACAGAGTTTCTTATCCTCAAGAAACTTGGAACTTTATCTCAGGTTCCCTATGACAAGAAATTCCCTTTTGATCTAACATTCCAGGGGGGGGGACAAGGACAATGTTTTCTCTTCTGTAATTACTTCCTGCTGACATTGGGATGTTGTTGTCAGGGCCCTGGAAAGCCAGAATGTTAGTCAAAGACAAAAGGGAATGTTTTATTGACCAGCTGAAGAGATAGTATGCATATCGGCTGAATTGGTCCATATCAGCTTTCAGCAAGTTCAGGGCTCACAGTCATTTGCAGTAGGTTGTCACCAGCAAATAATGCTTGGATGTATCTGTCAGCCTAGTGGAAGCCTGTTGAGACAGATATAAACTAGGAACAGGAGTTAAAACTTACGAACTTATTGGAACTTTTAGACCCATAGTCTTAGTAATTGTAGTATTATCAATTTGCCCTGAAATCCATATTGAACTGAAATTTCTTTGGCCCAATGAAAAGCATCTGTAAATCTATATTTAGAATCTGTTTATCTTTTTTAAAGAGACTTGTAGCTAGAGTTTTCCTGCCTGGCCCATAGTCAGAACCAATCTCTTTCATCTGCCAGTCCCACAGCCGCTCAGATCCGACCAAGTAAACATAGAGACTTATATTGCTTGCAAACTATATGGCCATGGCAGGCTTCTTGCTAACTGTTCTTATAGCTTAAATTAATCCATTTTTATAAATCTATACCTTGCCATGTGGCTCGTGGCTTACCGGCATCTTCATATGTTGTTTGTCATCGTGGCGGCTGGCAGTGTCTCTCAGCCTTCCATTTTCCAGCTTTATTCTCCTCATTAGCTTTATTTTTTTATTCTCTTTAGTTAATTAATCCATTGATCAAACAATTATTAAGCTGACAAAGGTATAGCTAGCCCAGTCATCAATGTTATCAAAGATCTGAGAAGGATAAATTCTACCTGAGTGCAGACTTTTAAATCTATTTAAAAACAACAGAGACTATCCATAACCCAGACTGCCATCGTCCCAGGCTCCTATAGTCTTCATAGTGTTGGCAGGACAGGTGTTAGGACAGCATCAGTCTTGGCTGCTGGGCCCATAATGTGAAATTCTCCCTGTGGAGGAGAAAGACTGACTTTATCTTGTCAGTGTCTCATTTGTCCATTCTTCTATGCCAGATCCCTGGCAGCAGGTGTTGAGTCAGAGCGTCTTGCCCAGTGGTCGGTGTTGTCCACAATTCAGGTGGTATCTTCTTGTCATTGTTCCATATCTTCTTTGGAGACCTTGGGAGTCATTTCTAGGAGCTGGGGAGCTCGGAGTCTCTGTTTGCTATAGTAAGCTTTTTATCAAATAATGTAAATGCCATATTCATCAGATCTTTGACAGGTTTGAGGACCATTATCTATTAAATGTATCTGAGCCAAACAAATCTAGGCCTAATCTTGAAAATATCTCTAAGTTTGGTAACAATAACCAGGCCAATTTGTTCTCCTATAGATATATTAGTCAAATATACCTCTTAGTTTTTTTTTTATTTAAATAGAACAGTTTATGTTTTAAACTAGTATCTGAATAGCCAGATGACTAGTATTAACTTGTATTCCTTAACATAAAGGACATGCAAACTCAGACATTCAAAATCAAACATACATGTGGCATATTTTTCATTCATACCTGTAGAGTAGACAGACATTTTTATAACTATGATCCTTTGGAGTCTCAATGTAACAGCAGAATAGCAAGACAAAGAAATCTGAAACATGTTTCATTTTTTTTTATATATCTCAAGTCATTTGTTTTAAATCATTATTTAAGCCTTTTTTATCCTCAGACCTTTATATCTTGCTTTTACGTATTCTAATAACTGTGAGGCATTTACCCAACCATCCCCACAGTTCCCCAGAGTTTTTATAGAGAAGCCAAGGGGTGGAGCAAAAGACCTCCTCCCCCAGCACAGCCAAGTGCAGACCATCCCAGACACCTGCACTTAGGCCCGTGGTCTAATCATCCTCTATGTGGACCTGCTGGGTAAAGCCATGAGGAACCCGAGAACGGGCTCCCATAGTTCCCCCTTTCTTAATATATAAAAAAAATAACTATTAATGGCTTACAGCAATCTCCATAGCTGTTACATCTCCCAGTATGGGAGTAGATGATGATAAAGATGGCATTTCTCTTTTGAATTAGGTCTAAGGTGACTACAGCAGTCTTAGCTGCCTCAAGCCCTTTCTAAATCAAAAACTCTTAAGGTGACTATAAATTTAAAGAATCCCTTAGCTTCATCATTACCATTAACAGGTTAATATAAATATTGCTATATATAGTCATAATTCTCTCAATCTTACAACTCAAAGCAAACTCTTAACAGAACCATTTGAATTAGCATATATGGTGCTAAATATAGTTAACAATTTTCTCCGTCTTATAACTTTAACTCAATCATTTGAATTTTCTTGCTAACAGAACATAGGAAAAACTTCAATGTATTCATATCAAATTTAAATATTTCCTTAACTCCATAAAACCAGGGTGCATTAATATCAATAGGTTTCTGCAAATATAATTCAATCTCATAATTCCTCCTTTTCTTTATAATTTTTTAAACAAAATCTCAAACCTAGTTAGAGGAACCCAAACTTATACAATTCCTATAAACCCATATTGAAAAGCAATCTTCTCAATCTAACCATTAACACTTTGAAAACTTAGCAAAACATCCAAAAGAATAAAACTCTTTATACTTTAAAAGTAGTCTCTTAGTATACCCCATTTGCATTTCTTACTAACAAAAACATGACATTAATCCACTCAAACAACTTTTGAAATTAGACTAAGGAATATTAACTCTCCCCCTTTTCTTTATAATTTTTTTAAACAAAATCTCAAGCCTAATTAGAAAACCCAAACTTTTCCATTTAAACAGTTCCATTTGTAACAAAACCAGTCCCAGAAAACAGTTTCTGGGTCATTACTGTAAGTAAACTCAAAATTGTCCCATTGCAATGAAATCTATTGTTCAGTTCATTAAGTCCTAAATTCAAATGATAAATTCTGGTACTAGCCTTCCAAATATGAAAAAATCCAGAACCAAAATCTTTCTGTAGTTTTATCTCATTTTAAGTTCAAAAAGTTCAAACAAGAAATAAATTCTGGTATTAGGCTTTCACTTCAAAATATGAAGAGATGTTTTTTTAACCAAAACATTTTGCAGTTAACAATTTTTGTTCAAACAAGCGTCTCTGAACTTATTCTTAAGCCAGAGACCTTTTTAGGTACAGTAGTATTCTAAACCGCACCGTTTTTTATGTTAGCTCAGGTTTTTCTGTGTTGTGTCGATTTTCCACGGATCTCAGCTGCGGATTCCTTGTGCTGGTTCTGGCGTCCGCCATTCTTAGCTTCTTAGCGGCTTCTGGAACTTTTGAAAACTACTCAGACTGACTACTTTGCAGTCTACTAGGACACTTCCTTCTGTGTCTCAGGTTCTTTCAACCATATATATTAAGAATAGATTCACATTTAACATTTACATTTTACAAACTCACATATAACATTTTTTTCCTTGCAAAGCATTTAGACTCACATTCAACATTTTACAAACTCATATATAACATATTAACATCTACTTATTTATATTCCTTAAGGAAACTATAGAACTACTTTAGCAAATATATTTCTTATTACTTTTTATATACTTATCATATTTTTTATGTTCATTCCATCTTATTTCTTATTTAAACTTACATTTACAACTAGCATCTTTACTTCTTACAAGCTTATTACTACATGTCTTAGGACTACCTTAGATTCTTCTTGCAAGCTTATATTCTTAAAGGAACTCTATAGATCTATTTTACAAACTTATACAGGGCTACCATTAGCATATATTTAACTTAGCAAACACCTAAAGATTTCTTAACACAGATCTAACAAGAGAATTTTTACAAAATTACATATCTTATATCCTATATAAACTTTATTTAAATCTTATAATTTATTTAAACTTTAAAGTTAAACTTTAAAGTTCTATATTTTTATATCTCAAATTATTTATTTAGACCCCAAATATCATATATTTAAATCTTCATGACACGCTTAAGCCTTTAAATTTTTATATCTTAAACTGCTTTCTCAAACCAAAAAAATTCATTTATTTAAACTTTTATCCTCATATCTCAAACCTTCGTATTTTTATAAAAATATTATAATTTATCTTAACCAACAATAATTTGAAACCAATTATCTTAAATGATGGCAAGTATTTGTAACCCACTGAACTCAAATGACCAAAACCCATTGTTATGCCCAGTTCGCCCCCAAAGAAGCCATTGGGAGACTTAGGTACAGAATGCAAAAAGCAAGGTTTATTCAGATGAAGTCAAAGTTTACAAGCCGCGGCAGGGGGCTTGTTCCAAATCTCTCACGCACAGCAGGGAGATTGGAAGGAGCGCACCCTTTCTTTGTGAGGCTAGTTAAACAACCATGTCTAGGAGTTTTACGAGCTGTCTCCGGGTTCGAGAAGTTTGGGATGTTTTATGACCACTTAGCCTCTACCGGATGGCCATATATTCTGACTCTGTGTTTTTCTAAGTTTCTGTAGCTGATAAAGCCACCTGGGAAAAAGGGGTCTAACTTCTTATCTACACTTAGGAATCCTGGTTTAGGCTCCTCTTTGTCTGTAGGGGATAGAGGAAGGGGGGTTATTGAGGTTTCACACCATGTAAAATTTTATATTTCCTGTGGAAACAAAAGCATAATTTTCCCAGTGTCTTGAACTGGTAATTTAACATTTCTTTTCAAGCAATACCAGGACAGAGAAGGGTTAACAAGAGAAGCGGCTGGCCAGCAGAAGAGATCTTGAAGTTATCACAGTAAAGGGAGGGAGGGGGAGCAGTGGGCATAGAGCGTGTCCTTGACTGCCAGTGTTCCTAAAAAAAGTTTTTGTTAACTCCTCTGACTAAAGTCAGATTCTCTGCTCAGTGTTCACACAGTTTTTTGTCAATTGCAGGCAGACCCCATTGCCCTGTCCAAAGCTCCCATCTTTGCTCTCCTGTACCAAGAACACACACTCCCACCCTCCTAAGAGCAGCCAGCTGGCTGCAGTCCTGATAGCAAGAGAGCTATGGAGGGAGGGAGGTGGCCTTTGCTATGCCTCTCTCTCCTCCTCTTCCTCTAGGAAAATAAGGGAGGTTAGTAGACAGAAACAAATAACATTTACACAGACAATCCAAGTATCGGCACATCAGCACTGAGTCGATGGCCTCATTAACAGCCAGCAAGCTCTTGCAGAATGCAAGCCCCACCTGGCAGGAGCTACCTGTTTATCTCAGTTTAGTCAGGAAGTGGGGGTGGGGGACCCAGTTCCCTCTATTGTGGCTCCCACATCCTCTCAGTGGGCTAGGCAAAGGTATAGTGGAGAAGAAAGGAACTGTCCCATAGTGTCCGTCACAGTCAAGTCAACAATGAGAACAATTAACACATTACACACAAGACCAAGGGCACACGAAAAACTTTGCCCCAACAAGACAACCATCAAAGCTCCAAGAACAATGACAACCTGATGTGCTCTGGGGGGAGTGACCCTCCAGGCTCAATCACACCAAAAACAATCCAGACTCGAGGATCTCTGTCCTTGATCAAACAGACATCAGGGGCTTCCACATCCCTGTCAGTCAGACATGCACCTTTTTTTTTTTTTTTTCTTGGAAGAGAAGGAGAGAGTAAAGTAACAATGATCACAACAAAACATACAAAAAAAAAACCCCACAAAATGGCTCTGACAAATTCCTGGGACAAAATACAAAGTGGCACTTCCTCCCACCACCGTGGGGGAAGATACCCAAAGATGCTCCTAAACCAAATGGTCACCTCTGAGGTGGCCTCAAATGGCTCGAGACCAAGAGGTCTCTTGCCCAAATCAGGGAATGAGACGTCTCTCTTTCCCTTCCAGGATCACTGTCCGGACACGTCTGTCCCAGTGAGAGCCTGCAAAGTACAAATCGAGCCTGCAAAGTACAAATTGATCGACCGGTACAAAACAACAGTAACATGACAGACACAGACAAACAGAGAGCGCTCTTACCGGTAGATGTCAATAAACCTCTGGACACTTGAGGGTCCTGGTGGGGTCTCTGGGGTTCCCGGCCAACGCACCAAATGTTATGCCCAGATAGGGACCCCAAAGACTTCACCACAGACCTTAGGTTCAGAATGCAACAGCATGGTTTATTTCTGTTTGTTTACAAGCCGCGGACAGGGAAGCTCGATCCAAAGCACTCACTCGTAGTCGTGAGGCCAGGAGGAACTTGCTTTTTCTTTGTGTGGCTAGCTTTTTAAAGGCAAAATCCACAAGCCCTTCAGGGGGGTTGGGGGAGTTTTGCACGGGTGCAACTCGGATTGGTTTATTTCTATCTCTGTTCTCTTTTACTGGTTGGTGGTTGCAATTTATTGCTTTGGGGGCAGTCCAGCACAAGTCCCAGGCTTTGTCCTTGAGCCACCATGGGGGCTGGCTGGCTAAGCACATACTGCACATAACTCTAAGTTGGTGAGGGGCCCCAGAAAGTAAACATCTGGCTGAACTTTGAGCAGTCAGAGTGTGTGCAGAAAGGGAGCTACTGCAAGGACTATGTCTTTTGTTCATGGCCCTCCCAGAAACTGCTTGCTCAAGTCTCAGGAAACTGAAATTGAGGCCTGATCTCTGAGAGAAGACTGAGCAGCCAGTTATGGCATCTGCTTGGTCCTTTCAGTGTCCTTACTTTATCAAACCTTACAAAGGAAGGAAGTTCCTGGCCTAACCTCGGGCTGTACAACTTCCTGGAGTACCTGCTAATCAGCCAGCTGCAGGGGCCTGGGACCAAAGTGACCTCACCCTCCCTTAGGAATTTTCCATCCTTCTCTCCGTGCTTCCCCTGTTCCCCCTCCCTGCCTGAAGCCCTGTTTATAAGCCTCAACACCCAGTCAATAAAGGGAGACCTCGACACAACTCAGACTGACTCTGTCTTCCTTTACGCGCCTGGTCTCCTTTCTCTCTCGCCCCCATTGATCTTTCAGGAGGTGCCTCCTCGGGTCTCATCAAATAACCTGGCCCGCGGGACCGGGCACCTGAGAGCACTGGCTGTTCATTCACAGGGCCTGACTTTGATTCCTGGCACCCAGAAGACAGCTCACTACTCTCTGTAACTACAGGCACCTGGGATCAGACAATCTCTTATGACATACTCTGGTACATGGCATGTTCTTGATTTACACACTGACAAAACTTATACATATAAATTAAACTTCATTCCTTTTGAAAATAACATATACATGAAGAAAAACTTTTTCAAAAGTATCGAATTACACACATATCTGTCTTTTTGTCATTTGTATATCTGGAACCCGAGCAGGACTAAAGAATGCACCACATCTCCTGGACCTAGAAATACAGGTAGTTCTGGGTCATCTGGGTCTAGGAACCAAACTTGTGTACCCAAGAGGAGTGTGAATATTCAGTAAACTTTCTAGATCCCAAATATGACATTAAAATGTAGATGAAGATGCCAGATTATTTCTTCTGTCTCCTGTCACTTGAAGGTGATGAAAGTCCCCTCTAGACGGCTATCAAAGAGTTCAATGGCTTCTTAGCCCTCTTTGAATGGACTCTCTGCTTTGCTTCTTATTTTCATTATTAACACAATTCCCTTGATGTGAGCAAAGATAACAAACCTGATTTGTTGAAACCAGTCAGTGTCCAGTCAGATTTTATAGAAAAAGTTCTATAATTTGAGATATGGCATATATTTTAAGATTTTTTTTCTTGAATTTTAAAGACAGGGTTTCTCTGTGAAGCTTTGTGTCTTTCCTGGAACTCCCTCTGTAGTCCAGGCTGGCCTCAAACTCACAGAGATCTGCCTCCCAAGTGCTGGGATTAAAGGCATGCACCATCACCGCCTGGCTATTTTAAGAATTTTTTGAGAAGGGATACCTCTACATAGCCATGGCTGTTGTGGAACTCACTATTTGAACCAACCTCACCTGAAACCTCAAACTCAGAGATATTGGCTTGTCACTGTCTCCCAAATCCTGGGATTACAGGCATGCACCTCTAAGGCCAGCTGAAATATGTTTTGAAATGTTCTATCTTTAAATCAGAGAATTAAATGATAACATAAGATTTTAAAAGAAATCATCCATGTTGCATTAAATACTAATACCTCTTGAATTTCTGTAATAATAATGTAAACTGGCAAATAATTTCATATATTCCCAATAACTGGGTTACTTGCTTTGTTAACTTTATCCATTTAAAAGTGTCTGAACACTGTCTGTGCGTGTATGCCTGTGCCATCATGTGTATGTGGTAGTGAGAGGACAACTTCAAAGTGTCTAGTAACTACTTCTCCTATGTGAGTTCTAGGGATGAAACCAAGGAGTCTTCTGGCAGCAAGTGACCTCAATGACATTTATTTGGGTTTAAAAATTATTTAGGTATGTGCCATTGAGGGAGTGTGCATATGCCAAAGTGCTAATGTGGCAGTAAGGGAAAATTTTGTAGTTATTTGAGGCTTCCAGAGATTGAACTCAAGTAATTAGGCTTAACAATAACCAACTTTACCACTGAGACAATTCTATGGCATTCATTTGTGGTTATGAAAAATGTAATGAGCAAGAGCTTAATTCTCAGAATAAATTAACACACACCAAAGGAAAAAAAAAAGATAGGAGTATATCACTACCATTTGCAAGGATCTATTACTCAAATTGTCCTGTTTTCCTCTACCAACACATTTATAATTTGAAAAGAAGACAATATTTTACTGATTAAATATCTCCTGAGACAGCTAAGTAAGAAATATCTGTGCAGTTCTGGGACCTGACTTTAATCACCATATGAAGAGGGCCAAAAATAGACCCAAAAAAGTTTTTTTTCCTGTTCCTACATATCTGACATGACCAAAAAACCCATAATTACAGTAACACAAACATATCAAAAATTTTTTTGTTTGTTTTATATTTTTTCAATAAATTTAATTTCTGTTGCATTATCTGGCATCTTTAAATAATCCCCTGGAAAGCAGTATTTCAAGATGAAGTGGCAAATATAAAATTAATGGGGATATGAAGAAGGATGAAACTTCAAATATTATATACATATCCATTCCAAGACAAGCTATGTTGTGAATACTGGTGTGGACCATTGATGCTTGACAAAGTTCCAGCATTTTGACATTGCAGATGGACCACATTTCTCCAGTACTTTTTGCTTTTATTGTCTCTAGGGTGGAAGGCAGGGTCAGGAAACATTGTGCTGTGTCTTTAAGCCACTGTAATCTTATGAGAGGTGCTCTTGTCACTCAGGCCTCACTAGCCAATCAGGCACTCCAGGTGACCTGCCAGTCAAAAGTGGTGCAGGGTCCTTCCAACCACTGGCTTCAGACTTGGCTTTGAAGAAGAGCTGGTTCTAGCAGTTTTGTGTGGTATGCTGTAAGTCCTGCTGCAGGAAGCTGAGCAGAGAGCATGGCCAAGCTGAGAAACCGTGACATGGTGAGTGAGGGGCTGCTATCTCCAGACAGAGTGTAGGAGATGGTAAAGTAGAAGGTCTGGTGTGATGTGACCTCCTTGGATCTGGGTGGGAAACTGCATGCAGGATCTTTGTACTGTGAGGTCCCTGTGGTACTTGAATCTTGGACCCTGGGGCAGGCCTCTGAAGAATTTTGCTCTGTGGGCTGGATCTTCACAGAATTGGGCACAGGGAGCTGTGTAGAAACATCTATGTGTTACATGAGGGTGGCCCATGCATTTAATCCCAGCACTGGGAGACAGAGTCAGGCAGATTTGTGTGAGTTCAAGGCCAGCCTGCTCTACAAAGTGAGATCCAGGACAGGCATCAAAACTACACAGAGAGGCCCTGTCTAAAAAAAAAAAAAAAAAAAAAAAAAAGAAACGTTTTTGTAGTGAGCTTTGACATGTTTTTGGTGCACCCATAGAAAGCAGGTTGTCAAACGTAAAGAGTGCCTTTCAGTAACTTTTAGAGGCTCAGCACTTTGCATTTCACTTTCATGTTTAAAATCCATTCATAGTTAATTTTGTGGAGGTTGTAAAAGGCATCTCATGTGTTGGATAGCATGTCACTATTAACGTGTGATATAGAAGAGTAGAATTGGTGATATAAAAGATTTACTAATTCTTTGAAGATAGTAAGTCTTACAAAATAGGAATTAGCTGAGGAAGGACTGCCTCAAAAAAAAAAAAAAAAACCTCAAAGGTAAGTGTATTGTAGTCAGGCCTGTTAGAGATTAGGACAGGAGGATACACATTTGTTGGGCTCCAAACCATTACAAAGGAGCCACTGCTTATTTAGAACAAACCACTAGGCCTAACACTGAATCAAAGAATGGGACTCTAACAAGCTGCTCATTCAAGCATTACAGGGTCACAAACAACCTTAAATCCTGGCATGTCATGAAATTCCAGTTGTCTTCTTGAGAAAAGCATAGTTCTGCCAGATGGCCAATATGACAATATGTCAACTTATTTGAAAAGTAAAGCACTAGCCACGTGGTGGTGGTGCACACCTATTTTCCCTGCACTCACTCAGGAAGTAGAGGCAGGTTGATCTCTGTGAGTTTGAGGACAGCCTTGTCTACAGAGCAAGTTCCAGGAGAGGCTCCAAAGTTGCACAGTAAAAATCTGTCTTGAAAATACAAAAAAAAAAAGGAAGTAAGAATAAAAGAAATGTAAAACACTAATGTGTTAAGAAATTGCCTGATGAAGCAAGACTTTCATTTAGGTCCTCAGACATAGATTAGAAAAATTCTTGTGGGAGTTAGTAATGACCTTGGACCTAGGGCTAGGATGCTTTCCCTAAGAGCCTGGTGTACTGATAATAAAACAGAGCTCCTTCCTGAAAACCAGGAATATGCTTTGGAGAACTAGCAATGGTCTGGAACCAGGGCATTTGTTGTGGGGTTACTTCAGATCTTGAGAAACCAAGTTTTTCCCCTACATCTCGGTATAGTTATCAGTCCACATATCATGTGGGCTTAGTCACTAATGTTCTCTTTTTTTGGAGCTGAGGATCAAACACAGGGCCTTGTGCTTGCTAGGCAAGTGCTCTACCACTGAGCTAAATCCCCAAACCCTAGTAATGTTGTTGAGATGCCCTGTTTCCCCTTGTGCAGCATTGTTTGAATAGCCTCCTCTTTGAGTCTGGCCCATTGTATGATAGTTTCTGCTGACTTTCTAGAAGTTCCCCATTTCTTTTTGTTTCACCCCTAGAAGTAGTATCCAAGTTGCTATTCTTCTTAAGAAACTTAGGTGACATGAGACATAGCTTGTGTAATTCCTCCCACCCCAGCTTTTATCCTTGCTACCTTATACTTCTCCTCTCTTTCTCATGCCCTGTGACCTTCACCTCAGAATGCTGTCACTGAAGAAAATCCTGCTATTTCACATAACTGGGGTACTTAAGAAGTAATTTTGGAAATGTCTTTACTGTGTAAGTCTCCCATCTGTCTACAAGAGTAGACTTGGAGTGTTCTGTCACTATGTAAATTGCAGAAAGTGTAACCTGAAGACTGAACTTATGTGTCACAAGGATGATTACCATATGTGGGAGGCAATGTCTCTTCTAGGCTGGCTCCTCTTTTAGCATTAGCTGGAGATGGATGCATGCTATCATTAAAGAGATTTTTCTTTATCTCTGAATTGCGTTGCGTGATTTCTCCCTTGGAAATCATTTTACTTCTAGAATAGCTGCATTTCAATTCTGTTAGAAAAATATTTCTGAAACAAGCTCTCTTGTGTTGACACAAGAGCTCTTGGTCCCAGTCTGTTGCTTTCTATGGCAATGACCTTGCTGTCCTCTATATTACAATTAAAAATCTTAAATTATATGATTGTATCAGCTCAGAGTTTCAAAATTATCCATCTGAGTCATGCAGTTTCATATCGATTGCACTGAAAGGAAATTGGATTTGAATGTGGATCATGGTTTCTACCTTCAGACCAGAATAGAAGAAGTAGTTTATCTTCAGTAGTGTGCACTGCTTGGGGAAAGAGAGTAGTCAATCAGCTACAGTAGTCACCATTGGAAAAACAACCCTGACTGTAGCAGGAGGAGTAATTTTGTAATTTCCCAGCATGTACTGATTGATGACTTGTGAATGAAGACAGACCAGACTGGTTGTTGTATAGTTTCAGGAGGTTAACTTGAACCAGAGGATATTGAATTTTCAATTAAGTAACACTCCTATGCAGATATGTTCAGTCTTGCTTGACACAGTTATGACAGCTCAGAGGTTTGAGCAAACGGCCATTGACTGTAACTCTGTGTGTCAGGTTACAGGTCACACCGGCCAACATGTGCATATCGGAAGATCAACCTATCTCTTATAAATGATATTTCCTCTACTAGAGAATGTTCCACTCTTTTTAAAGTCAATATAGCTAAGTTTTGTTGTTGCTTTTCTGTTTTTTTTTTTTTTGACAAGGTTTTTCTGTGTAGGTTTAGATTCTTTCCTGGAACTTATTCTGTAGCCCAGGCTGGCCTCAAACTCACAGAGCTCTGCCTGCCTCTACCTCCAGAGTGCTGGGATTAAAGTTGTTTGTCACCACCATCTGGCATAGCTAAGTTTTTTATCTTTAAAAATACATTATTTTATCACTTTATAATATCACTTATTGGTATTATTTTTAACATTTTAAGAGCATTACTGCTCTTATCTATTTAGTCCTGTTCTCTAATGTGTCTAGGTCATTAATTCTTTCATTCCTTCTCTCTCAAGAGCTGTTGATTATTGATTTCTGTGTAGAGCAGTGTCTCTTGTAGCCCAGGCTTGCCTCATGCTATGTAATTGAGAACTGAATTGAACACCTAAATCTGCCTCTGATGCCCATTGCTGGAAAGACAGTCCTGCATCTTCTTCTAGACTGGGCACAGTGAGAAGGAAAAATGGAGCAGTTAATGGTTGTCCCACCATTTCCTTGGGTTTTTGAGGGACATAATCATGAAGAGGAACCTGTGTAAGAATTGAGTTCACTGAGCGTCTTTGAAGCTGATGAATTGAAAGGCCAAAAAAAGAGGAACAGGACAAAGGGTGAGAGCTTTCCTGTTTTAACAGTATTTGAGATGAGCGATGTGGAGTGATGTAACCAATTTTAGATGATTCTCAAATGTCCTGACTGGCTGTTTCTTGGTGTCCACAGAGCAGCACATTCAGTAATCTGGATAAAGGACTGACATTGTAGTGCAATGAAATTACTGTCATTGCACTCATTCAACCAATATAGAAGATCTCGATAAAATGGTGTGGCCCTACCTAACAGGACTGCTATTTTCCTTGTTTAAGATGTGTAGCCTCAGGAAAAAAACGCATGTGAGTAATCTTTGGTTTGCTCTCATACAAATCCCTAGTATCTGGAACACATGGCCATGAATTCTACTCCAACTTTTCTGAATAATTCTTTGAGATTATGACTATACCATATGCATGGTCTCTTTCCTACCTACAAGCCTGACCATTGACCAGTAATTGTTTTCAAATTCATGGCCTGTTTTTCTTTAACATTTACATAGTAACAGCAGTTACTGTTTGAATGTGACCTGTGTTTGGCTGCAGGATTTCCCAGATATGAAGCAAAGGTTCGGCTACAATGGACAATCAGTGTGTACTTGTACACAAAGGACTGTGTGCTTTGGAAGGGGAACAGGAAGTGCTCTGGGAGACTGAAAGAATTTTAAAATTTTAGATTTCTCAGATGAGCATCCTGTCTGCTCCTAAGGTGGAAGGGCAGAGCTGAGAAGGCCTGTGCTGTGTGTGTCATTTGATCTCTGACCACCCAGTGGGGGAGCTGCCTCTGTCCTGAGTCTGAGCTGGGTGGTTTTAGCTAATGTGGGACCATCACAAGGCTTAGCAATTAGGAGTACCAGTGGGAAAGAACTTGCAGGTCTTTCCAGGATTCTCATCTTGCTGTGCTGTAGGAGCTGTGAGGGAGACCAAAATCCATGCCATGGTGAGTGTGGGGACCACTGACCCCAGACCAAGAGGAGAAGTTCTGCTGAGCTGTCAGAGCTTCTGTGACTGTGAAGGACCGTGAGCCAGACTGTGGTTCTGTTGGTCCCTGTGGTGATCTGGGAAATGGCTCTTCTTTTCTGAGACTCCCTGAGTGTGGATTCAGTGGTGAGGGGGAGGCTCTGCTTCCCTGGCTATGGGAGGCTGTGATATCTGTAATACATTTGCATGTTGTTAAGTAAGTGGAGAGAGCAGATTCTAGATCATGTATCATAACCCATGTGGCAGGAAATAGACATTAAATTATTTTTCTAAACTGTTATGTGATTGGACATCAGTGGGACTGGGTCCAGACCACATGGGTTCATGAGAGTTCACAGAGACATGGCATGAGATTTTCTCATAATTTTTTTCATTTGCCAAGAAAGCTTTAGAGCTTGGGGCCTCTCTGTTTGGAAGATATACCCATAGCTACAGGGTCAGAAACAGCATTTAAAGGTCACTTTGAATTAATTTTGTGGGAGTTGTGAAATTTGTGTTTATTTAATTTCTATACACATAGAATATATATATATATATATATATATATATTTTTTTTTAGGTGTCTTTTTTGTCTTGTTGGTCAGTGGTTCCATCTGTGTTGTTGATTTTATTAGTTGTCAGATACATTTATTGCTGTATCTCTTGAAAATGATAGATGTTCACCATTTTTTTTTCAGAAAATTTACTATATTCCATATGAGTTCTTTGAGCTTGTGTTGGCTTGTGAAGTTTCTGAGAAGAGACAATTTTACATTCCTCTTCTTAATTTTAGAGGCTCTCTTCTCGTTTCTTTTTTTCTTTGTTTGTTTGTTTGTTTTTTGTTTTTTGAGATAGGTTTTCTCTGTGTAGCTTTGCACCTTTCCTGGTCTCACTCTTTAGACCAGGCTGGCCTCAAACTCATAGAAATCTGCCTGGCTCTGCCTCCCAAGTGCTGGGACTAAAGGCATGTGCCACCAAAACTCGGCCCTCAATTCTTGACATATCTGTGTTTTCCAGTTGTTTCTATCTTCACGTTTGGGTTTTTGCTGCTTAAGGGATTACTATGGTTAATATGCTGGTTTTAGGTTTTAAAATTATTTCATATATTATTGTCTCTGTCTTAATTAGTTTTAACTGTTAACACAACACAGCCTAGTGTCATCTGAAGCAACATCAATGGATGCTTTGCCCAGATCAGAAGCACTAGAAACTAAGTTTGTGAATAAATGTGTTGATTGATGTGGGAAGGCTCTTCCACTGAGGTGTCAATATCCTTAGGAAGTGGGCCTGATATGGTTGAGAGGTCTAGCTTAGGACAGGACAGTGACCCCACAAGAGAGAATGACATTAAACCAAGTTTTACTGTGGTTTTTGCCTTCAGTTCTGAGTTTCTATCCAAAGCTTTCATAATTATGGTTTTTGATCTGGCAATATCAGTCAAATAAACACAGGGTTTTGGTTAGAGAATGTAATCACAGCAAGATATATGCAAGTTACATCAAAATGTAGTACACCAAAAGTGATTCTGTTGCTGCAATGAATGTTGGAATGTTGTCTTTTAGAGGAATGTTGAAGATATTAGGAATTTAGATGGCAAAAGCTACAGACAGCTGTACACACAGCTTAAACAGCTATTCTTGGAAGACTAGGATTATGGGAGTGTTGTTGAAAATAATACAGACAGTGGAACTTCAGGTCATAGCATTACAGTGGGAAATAGACACCAGGAAAAAGTTAGATCGAGGTCATTTGTATAATATTTTTTCCCCAAATCATTCTCATTTTCTTCATTCTCTGAGAAATTGAATAAGGCAGAATTGAAAAGTAATTCGCTGATTTTTTGGGACAATCTATTGATTCTGTTCGGTGTTTACTTCTGATGACTGAATCTGGTTTACAGTGGAAAAGAAACAAGTGGTGCAGAAACAAATGAAAAGTCAGTGCCCACATCCCTGTCTTTCTTTTTAAAAATTTATTCTTCTCTCATACAACACAAATAGAAAAACAGCATGAGGTAGTTTCAAATGGCAGTTACGTGGTGAAGCAGAGGCAGGAAATGTCAAGAAGTTTAACACTATTAAAGAGAAGGCCCTTCTCAGCATTTGAAGCCTAAGAAAGTACCCTAAGGGTAAGACTCCATCCATCTATGCCTTCAGTTTATGGAAGGCATGGGCAACTTTATTCCTAATCTGAAGAAGCAACTTCACACAGAACCAGTTGTAACTCTGGTCTAAGCATGGTAGCATCCATCACAACTTGGATGCCAAATTTGGGGGTATAACCCATGATGTACTGGTTCTATAAACAAACATGCAAAACTTACAGGCTGGATGAACTCGCTAGCCAGATTATGTCCCAGAGGAGAAAGTGTCTTTTCCTTGAAGTTTTCTGTATATTTGTTTTCTATCTTTTATAGCTGTGAGGATGGCATTGGTACACTTATCTTTAGATTGAACATCAAGACTGACAGTTTACATAGGCTCCAAAATGATATTTTTTCACTGTATCATTTACTGGTTTTCAGGTAAGACCTTATGGTACAAGAGGATGAAGATGCCAGAGGCATTTCTTTGCATCATTTTTATCATTTATATATGTTTCTGCATGACATTGCACTAACAATACCCCTAAACATCTCTACTTTTATATTGTGATCATGTTAAGAAGTGGATTTGTTTACTTGCCTGTTTAGGAATAGGGAGAATTCTACATGAACATGTCCAGACTTGTAAAGTATGATCTAGATATTCCTTTGTTTAGGAAAAGTGTGCTTTCCCTTCCTCCTACAGGTAAGAAATTTTTCTCATTTCTTTTTTTTTGGTTGTTGTGATGGCTATTCTTGGTAGTCTCACTGCCCATTTCTGGAATTAACAAAAACTCAGAGTTGGGTATACTTGTGAGGAATTTTTTTTTTATGTTTTAAAATTAAATGTACTTTTTTAATCTTGATCATTTGAGGTGGAATCAACCTTCAGCTTCTTGCTGAATGTGTACACCTTTAACCCAAGCACTCAGGAAGCAGAAACAATTGGATTTTCCTGAGTTTGAGGACATCCTGATCTAAGGAATGAGTAACTGTAGTACACAGATAAACCCTGTCTTGAAAACAATGAATAAATAAATAATAAATAAGTGATGTTTGAGATCCACCTTTAATCTGGACTGCACCACTGGGGAGACCCTACATATATAAAGCTCTCTCTCCCTGCCTCCCTCCCTCTTTCTCTCTCTCTCTCTCTCTCTCTCTCTCTCTCTCTCTCTCTCTCTCTTTGCTTCTGTGCCATAGCACAGACTACCAAGTTCATTCCTTTACCAGCATTAGAGCCCACTTCCTGGTATTTTGGTGTATAAGGTAGACCAGTTGAAATATCAAGCCTCATATACTGAATTACTGGATTCTTCATATTGCCATTGATAGGCAGCCATTGTTGGACTAGCTGGAACACAGTTTGTGAGATATTGTATTAAATCAACTTTCTCCATACATGGAATGATTCATTCTGCTGGTCCTATTCATGTAGAAATCCTTGAATAACACAGTTGTGTTTTTTCACCTATCCACTGAGGAAGATGTGCTGGCTAACAATGGTGCTCAGAAATGCATTCTTTCTAGTTCAATTGTTCTCTAAGTATTCAGCTTTCAATAAAGACTATTATTTATCATTATTTAATTTCCCAACACTTTTCTGAATTTCAAAAATAAAATTCTTTAAGCAATAGAGCCATCATCCAGCTTTCTGATGGGAGAAAGACTTACTATCTTGTGGGTGATCTACTTCCTGCTTTTCTTTCATCATTGTCTGAAGTCCCCTTGACAAGCAGGTAAAAAGGACATTCAACTCACCTGACCTCAGTGTGAAGCCATGTAACAAACATCTCCTATTTTGTGATTATATCTCTCTTTAGTTGTTAACATTACCGGTACCCATCCACCTGTGTGACAGGGAATCACTGCATGCCACATATTTTAGTGGTCTAGCCACATTGTGTCCAGGAGGATGAAGGGGAAGTGCCTATGGAGGACAGGAGGAAAGCAGGGTCCCCTATTAGAGTCAGGGGCAGCTGCTATTTACATGCAAATCACAGCTGATTCAGAAAAGCTCTGGGTCTGGGGTGGAAAGCAGTATCAGGAACCATTGTGCTGTGCCTTTAAGCACAGATTAACCCTATGGGAGGTGCTCCTGTCACTCAGGCTTCAGTAGCCAATCAGGTGTTCCAGGCAAAAGTTGTGCAGGGTCCTTCCTGTCGCGGGCTTCAGGTTTGGCTTGAAGAGAAGCTAGTGCCAGTGGTTTTGTGTGCTGTGCTGTGAGTTCTGCTGCAGGGAGCTGAGCAGAGAACATAGAAGAGCTGGAAAACCATGAAATGGTGAGCTAGTGGCTGCTGTCCCTAGACTGGGAAGAGTGGCCAGATGAGCCATAGGAGAGGAGCCAGTGTGGTGTGTCCTCCGCTGGCTGGGTGGAAGCCAGTGTCTGGATGAAGAGTTCCACATGTTCTTGCTTGGTCATGCATGGTCCTGCTGTGCCTTCATGCTCCATTGTGGTTTTTCATGGTCCTGTGTGGTCTTTTCAGTTTTGAGTCATGGTCACTGATGTTGCTGGAGGTGGAATTGAACCCTGTCTGTAGTCCCATAGGGCATTGCCCTTGTTATCCTTGTGACTAACCATCCTAAATCTTGGATTATACATCTGCAGCACCACAGAGTTCTAAAATTACCTATTTGAGTCACATTGTGGACTGTCCATTGCAGAACAGGGAAAGGATTTGTGTGTGGAGCATAACTTCCTCCTTCAGACTGGAAGAAGAGGAACAGTGTACTGTGTACAGTGCAGGGGGAAACAGACTAGACAATAGCTTGATCACAGACTGAAGTTGAAGGCTGTGAGCTGCAGAGGTCTCCATTACAAAGAAGAACTGAGGGGGCAGGGTGAGTGACTTTCTCTGTAATTTTCCTGCATGGATTAATTTCTTCCATTTGAATGAAGACAGACAGAATTGGTGGGCATATAATTTTGGGAAGACATCTTGAATTAGTAAGTATTCTGTTTCAAATTAGAGAACTCTCCTACTTAGAAATGTGCAATCCTGGTAGACACAGTTAACTCAGAGGTTTGAGACACAGGTCATTGGCTCTAACTCCATGTGTTAGCTTACAACAATCAGTGGCTAACACTTCACATGGGACAAATCATACACTGTCTTATTAATGGTATTCTCTCTGTCAAAGTATTACCTACTCCATTTCAATGTCAGTATACCTGTGTCCTTCCAATTATTTTTATCATTATAAAACATAAATTATTGGTATCGTTTTTAAAATTGATTTTGTAAAATGTATTACTGTAATTTTTTACTATTTAACAATGTTTCCCATTTTCAGAATCTCATTTCATTTTTTCAGTGCTATTTATTTATTCATCTATGCATTTGTATCTGTTTAGAGCAGTGATTCTCCACATGCCAGATCATTGCTCCATCTGAGTAATCAAATGACCCTATTACAGCGTTGGTCTAAGACAATCAAAAAGCACAGATGTTTATATTATAATTCCTAGCAGTAGCAAACATGTGGTTATGAACTAGCAGTGAAAATAATTTTATAGTTGAGGGGTCACCACATCATGAGGAACTGTACTTAATGGTTACAGCATTAGGTAGGTTGAGAACCACAGGTTTAGACCAGTGTATCTTGTAGCTCAGACTTGTGTCACACTATATAATTGAGAATTGCTTTGGACACCTAATCTTGCCTCTGCTGCCCAGTGCTGGAAGGACAGTCCTGAAACTCCTTCCAAGCTGGACTTTGACTGGTCTGTGGAAAGGAAAATAGACCAGTGAATGAGTATCCTCCAAGTTCTTCATATTTTATTGTGAAATTACAAATAAAATGAGACCTGTGTAAGAACTAAGTTCACTTTCCCAGTGTAAAACAAGTGTAGTCACAGCAGAGAAAGGGATGGGCAAGGAAGATCGTGAAAGGTTTCCTGCTGTGACAGTAGTTGACATTAGCAATAAGTAGGTAATCCATTTTAGATGATCAATAAATGTTCTGACTGGCCATTTCTTCAATCCACAGACCATGTTATCTAGAGTCTGGATAGAGAACTGAATTTTTATGAAACCGAATTACTGTAATTATATCACTTCAACCTAAGTAGTAGAACTGGGTACAGTGGTTTGGCCCCACCTAATATGACTCTTTTCCAGGTTTATGATGTATATTCAGAGAGAAATAATGTTAGTACTTGGTGTGCTCTAATACAAATTCCTAGTCTCTGGAACACAATGACATAAAGGCTGTTTCACCTTTTGCACCAATTTTTTTCGTATTATAATTATATTATTCCCACTGTATTATTTCCTGCCTCCAATCCCTCCCATAGTCCCTTGTGTTTTAATTCATGGACTCTTTTTGGTTAACAACAGATGTGGTTTGAATGAGATTGTGTTTGGATGCAGAATCTCTCAGCTATGAAATGCAGGGCTGTCTACACTGCACATTGACTGTGTAATGGAGTGTCCACAAATAGAACTCTGTGCCTTGGAAGAGGAACAGGAAGTGCTCTGGGGGAATGGAGGACTTTACTAAACTACAAATTTCCTGGAATAGTATCCTGTCTGACTGTAGTATGGAAGGACCAACCTGGGAGGGTTTTTGCTCTCTGAGTCATTTGATCTCTGCACACCCACTAAGATAACTTCTCATGTCCTGAAGCCCAGCTGTGTGGTCCTAGCTAGTGAGGGATTGTGGGAAGGCTTAGCAATTAGGAATACCAGTAGGAGCAAGCTTAGAGGTTCTTTCCAGGAATTTCCTTTTGTTCTGCTGTAGGAAGCTGTAAGGACAATCACAAGCCATCTCATAGTGAGAGTGGGAGCCACTGTCCCTAGACCAGAAAGTGCAGGTTAGCTTATCTGTCAAAGCTGCTTGGATTGTGATGAACCATGGGCCAGACTGAGTTTCTCTTGTTCCCTGTGGTGACTTGGGTGGTGGCCCTTGGCCTCTGACCTTTATGGAATGTGGATTCTCTGTGGAGAGGGAGGCCCTGCCACCCTAGCATGGAAAATTCTGAGCTTGGAATATCACTGCCTCATGTTTTATAATTGAGAATTGCTTTGAACACCTAAACCTGCCTTTGTTGCCGCTGCTAGGAAGATAGTCTCACAGTTCCTTCCATTCTGAGCCTTGACTGGTCAGTGAGAAGGAAAAATAAACCAGTTAATGAGTGACTTCTGCTGTGGGATGTTCTGTATGGCAAATGTGTTGCTAATTAGTCAATAAATAAAACACTGATTGGCCATTGGCTAGGCAGGAAGTGTATGCAGGACAAGGAAGAGAATAAAGCTGGGAAGTGGAAGGCTGAGTCAGAGAGACACTGCCAGCCGCCATGATGACAAACAGCATGTGAAGATGCCGGTAAGCCATGAGCTGTGTGGCAAGGTATAGATTAATAGAAATGGATTAATTTAAGCTGTAAGAACAGTTAGCAAAAAGCCTGCCATGGCCATACAGTTTGTAACCAATATAAGTCTCTGTGTTTACTTGGTTGGGTCTGAGGCTGTGGGACTGGCAGGTGAGAGAGATTTGCCCTGACCGTGGGCTAGGCAAGAAAACTCTAGCTACAGACTTTCAATGTCTCTGACTTTTAGTGGGGACTTTTAAATGAAGAGGGACCTGTGCAGTGTTAAGTTCACAGACTAACTTTGAAGCTGCTAGAGTCACAGTGCAGAAAGGCAGAGGCAGGATGGAGGTTGAGAACTTTCTTGCTTCAACAGTAGTTGAGATTAGCAATGTGGCATTTGGTAATCACTTCCAGATGCTCCATAAATGCCCTGATTGGTCATTATTGGGTTTCATAGACCAGGGCAATCATGAATCTGGGTAAAGGACTGACCTTATCATGAACCCAAGTTGCTATAGTTATAGTAGTCCAACCAAAATAGATCTATGTAAAATGTTGTGGCTGTGCATAACAGGATTGTTATTTTTCTGGTTTTAGATGTTAACCTTGTTATAAAAGTTTTGAGAAATCTTTGATGTGCTTGTAATATAAATAACTAGTCTCTGGAGCCCATGGACATAAAGCTTGTTTCAACTTTTCAAAATAATTTTTTGAGATTATAAGTACATCATATCCATATTCTCTTTCCTATCTCTAAGTCCTGCTATAACCCCTCACATTTTCTAATTCACAGCCTATTTTTCTTTAATAACAAACAGTAACACTAGTTACTGTGTAAATATGACCTATGATTGTTTGTAGTTGTCCCAGCTACAAGGCAATGGGTTGGCTGCACTACACATTGAGTGTGTTATACAGTGTGAACACAGAGGACCTGTGCTTTGGATATGGATCACAATGGTCTCTAGGAGAGTGGGAGAATGTCTATTAAAATGCAAACTTTCCTGACTAGGGCATGAATGCTGAGCTGGAAGGGCAGAGCTGGAAGAACTGTGTTTTATGAATCATTTGATCTCTGATCACCCAGTAAGGGAGTTGTTAATATTCTGAGGCCTGGCTGGGTGGCCCTAGCCAATGAGAGACTCTGAGAAGTCTTAGCAATTAGGATTACTAGTGGAAGGTAGCTCTCAAGTTCTTTCCAGGATTCTTCTCTGCTTCTGCTATAATGAGTTGGAAAGAAGACCACAAGATATGCCATGGTGAGTGAAGAGTGTTCATAGCAGGTCTGCTGAGATGTCATTTCTATTGGGATTTGGATCAATAATGAGCCAGACTGTGGATCTGTTGGTCCATATGGTGACCTGGGAAGTGGCCCTTGTTCTCTGAGCCTCAATGTGAATGGATTTCCTGGGGAGGGGGAGACTCTGCCGTCCTGGCATGGGAGGATATGATGCTTAAAGTATCAGTATCCAGTGGGCACACATGAGTGTGGTTTTGGTGTGCAGTAGGAAAACAGATTTTGAGCAATATATGATTAGAATGCTCTAAGTTTCTGCTACCACCAGACTCAATGGTGTGATTCTGTAAAGTTTAGTTCCAGGAGACAATAGGAGTTTCTGATCTTCAGAGGTTTCTCAGGTGTGCATGATGTTTGGTAGGTGGAATGGGCAGAATCCAAATCTCCTGCCGTAATCCATGTGACAGGAAGCATTCATAACTAATAAGAAGTCTCTGTGTCATGGTTTTGGAGCTGGTTCATGACACAAAAGGAAACTTGCTACGTGCCTCCACTTCATTTCAAATTTCTTGTTTTGCTTTGGTTATTTATATGTCTATGCTCATAAATAAATATGAAGTACTGAGTCCATTATTTCTTCTAATTATATGATTTTAGGGCAGACCACTTTGTTTTGGATAACAACTAAGATGCTGACATCTGGGAAAAACAATTTTCCCTCTCAATAGTCATTAGTCTCCTATAGTACTTTTTCTAGGAACAGGGTCTCATTAGAGCTCCCTAAACTTCCTATGTTAATATGTGTACTAACCATGTTTGCTTCTATACCTGAGATCTTCTTGCAGATATTAGGATCTGTCTTCCATGCTAGCTGTGGCTTTGGCTTCCCAGCTTCCTGCTCTGGAGGCCCAGGTCTCCTCCTCCAGGGTCCTGTGGTTTGCAGTGGATGGGCTGTCTTGCTGTCTCCACTGGTCTTGATCTTAGAGCAGGTCTTGAGTTTAGCTGCCAAACACTGTACATTCTGCCTCTTTCCTCAAAACTGAAATCACCACAGGATTTCCATTTCTTCTGAGTCAGGCTAAGAATAATGTCTGGAAGGACATTACCAGGGAAGAGGAATGTCTGTGAACATGTTTTATGGGTGTGTCTGTGAGGGACTTGCCTGGGGTGACATCTGGAGATTGTTGGTCTTGTGAGGAGAGAAGTGGAGAAATTTCTGTTCAGTTTGCCTCAGGGAGAGGGTATGCATAGTAGGTGATTTGTGGGCTTGGCCCAGGGAGGCAGGAAGTTGGGGCTGCAAAAGCTCACAGAACCTGTGCACCAACCCAGCTCTATTCTTACCTATCTCAATTATCTGTAGAGATGCAGGAGATGTTCATGGAGTGTCATGTGGCCTGATCATTTGGAGCCCTTGAACTAGTCCCTGGAACTCCTAGGACCTGGATCTAGGTGGACAAGGAGTCAACAAAGGCTGATGATGAAACCCAGAGATGTGGAGGTTGTAGTGCTGCTGCTGTAGTTGTTAGGAGTAGCAGGATGCTGGAACAGTGCAGGAACAGCTTGCCATGGTCATAGAGGTGAGAATTTCATGCAGAAAAAGTGATCAAGGAATCCACCTACCCTTTTTAAGGATCTTCCTGACACCATGCTGCCTTCTGTTTCTTTAGTCTCTGAGATACTCTCCAGACCCTTCTTTGAATGCAAATGCTTTCCAAATACTTTTTGATACCCAGCTGCTTTACTGAGTGGTCCAGGGGGTCATCATTGCATTCTGAGACTTCAGATACTGCTAGAGTCTTGGATGTTCTTGACACAACATGTGTGATCCTCATAGGTAAAACTTCTAAGGTTGTAAAGCAAATAAACTCATAACTATTTTTGAGACATTGGCTATTTTCTATTTAAAAATCTAGTTATATGTGTTATTATCAGAATTATGGAACTGGTTGAAATTATAAATTGTTGCTGTTCCTATAGGTTTTGGTTAGACAACTCAGGGTTAGACAATTGTTTGGAAGCCCTCTCTTGTATAGAAAGAAAACTGTTATATTTTGAATAATAAACCAATGGTGTAAAATGAAATGTTTACTGGAATTGGTTTTATATATTCAAAGTAAATTAGTTTATATTTGTTTTATTTATTCCATATATTCAACATATATTATTCATTGAACTATACAGTATGAGTTTGAGGCTTGCTGGAGCTTTGTAATGAGATCTTGTCTCAAACAACAGGGCAAATTATATTCAACTATATTTGACTGTGTCTGTGTCTGTGTGTCTGTGTGTATTATTGATAAAGGTCTTTGCTCATATTCACTATGAAGACCAAATTCAAGGAGATCTGCCTGACTCTGCTATCATATTTGGTCTATTCATTTCTGAGAATAATTTTACATGCACTAGTGGCTGACAGCAAAAGTGACTTTAAGAGATATTGTCCTGAACCTGAGTTTCTCTGCAGAGCTTAAGCTGGGATGCTTCAGTGCATTTTGGAAAATGATTTCAGGATGAGTCAATACAAATCAGATTTGGGCTGAGTGGCTATGGTGCATGCCTTAAATCCCAGAACTTGGGAGGCAGAGTCATGCAGATCTCTGTGAGTTCAAGTCAGGCCTGGTCTACAGATTGAGATCCAGAACAGGCACCAAAACTACATGGAGAAATCCTTTCTCAAAAAACTAAAAACACAAATTATCCAGTTTTGTCTACATTTGGGATTACCAATATGCAATCAGTGAATCAGGTATAGGTGATCTATAATTGTCCCAGTTGACCATTTCTTGGGCTCCAGAGACCAGGATCCTTGGCCTGGAGATTGACATGTCTTCATTGAAATATTAGGTCTCTGCCAGGACAGAGATTCTATTCTCTCTCTCTCTCTCTCTTTTTTTTTTTTTTTTTTTTGGTTTTTCGAGACAGGGTTTCTCTGTGTAGCTTTGCGCCTTTCCTGGAACTCACTTGGTAGCCCAGGCTGGCCTCAAACTCACAGAGATCCGCCTGACTCTGCCTCCCGAGTGCTGGGATTAAAGGTGTGCACCACAACCGCCCGGCTTCTATTCTCTTAACCAAGGGCCTTTTTGTCTTAACAGGTCTTCTTTACTTCATTTAACTTTGCCCCTTCTTGGCCCCTAGTATCACTTATCATCAAAGATCAGAATCCCAAAACTCTTGAAACTGCTAAGAGTCCCAGAGACACTTCTGGCTTTTTTGTCAAGAAACAACTGGTTATATTACTTTGGAGTTTTTTTTACCCTAAACAGCATAGTTGAATTTTTCCTTCATTTCTTATCCCATGTCCCTCTGCAGAGGTAACACTAACTGACATTATCGGATTAAAACAATGACTGATCTGGCATCTTCCAGCTGAATTTGGATTACCAGGTGGCAGTATTGGGATATCCTTCTGTTGTCCAGACTTGTAAAGTCCAAACTCTCAGATATAGACAGAAGTAGAATTCCTTTTTTGTTGTCTGGAAAGAATTAAATTTTCCAAAGTCCATAAGATGGGCTCACAATGGCACCCATCTATTAGATGATTACCTTTGAGCTCTAGGTTTGGTCTCCAATGATGAAGCCACAATCAGTTTTTCATACCATGTTATAGTTGTTTCCTAACCAAAAGTCAGTATGATGCCCTTCCCGTGTTGCTCATGTATAGGGAAAGAAAAAGCATTTAGTGTGGTTTGGATGCAAGAATGGTGACTGCCAAACCTTGCCAAGACAAGGTGGGACAGTCCTTAAAATTTTTTCTCCCTCATATGAAAGTCTGCCAGATATGCTAGGCTTGTAGGCCAAAATTGAATACCCCAATGGTACAGAGGAATCTTTGGTGACTTTCCAGGCAGCCAGCTCTTTCTGTCTTTTCTTAAGCTTTTTTGCTTAAGAAAAGTTGTTTGCTTGTACTTGCTGCATATGCAGGTATTATTATTTACATCTTGGGTCTTTTATTTCTTTTTTTATGTAGACACTCAGTGACATACAGTTTCCTCATATCACCACCTTTGTTGTGTCCTTTAAGTTTGGGTAAGTTGTGTAATTATTTTTATAGAGACCTAGAAACTTTTTTAATTTCCTTTTTTTATTTCTGTCTTGACCCATTTTCTTCAGTAGAGTCTTGTTCAGTTCCCATGTGATTTTAATTTTTTTATTTTATATCCAGCTGTATACCATAGTGGTCTGCTATTATGCACAGAGTTATTTAAATTTTCTTGTATCTGTTGGGACTTGAATTGTGTCCTAGTGTGTAATCCACTTTGGAAAAACCCCATGTGTTGCTGAGAGGAAGGTGTATTATTCTCTTTGGATTGAATGTTCTGTATTATCTGTTTGGATTACACTGTTTATAAAATCCATTAACTCCAATATTTCTTGCTTTGGTTTTTGTCTAGATGACAGGTCAATTGGTGTGAATAGGGTATTGAAGTCTACCACTGTCAAACCCTGTGTGAGAGTCAATGTGTTATTTTTTTTTCATTTTTTATTTATTTTTCTATTATCAGCTTGATGGAGTATAAATTCTTATTCTAATAGCAATAGTGAGATGTTTCATTGAGTCTTGCCCTGTAATTGAGTAAAACCAAAACTTATTTTAAGTCACAGTCATCCTACTGTCCCCAGTGCTACATAGCCTCTCTGGTTCTGTGGGTTGCAGTCTGATTGTTCTTTGCTTTATGTCTAGTGTCCACTTATGATTTAGTACATACCATGTGTGTCTTTCTGGGTTTGGGTTACCTCAGTCAGGATGATATTTCCTAGTTCCATTCATTTTCCTGCAGATTTCATGCTGTCATTGTTTTTCTATGCTGAGTGGCACTCCATTGTGTATTTGTACCACATTTTCTTAATCCATTCTTCAGTTGGTGGGAATCTAGGTTTTTTCCAGGTTCTGGCTATTACGAATAGTGCTGCTATGAACATAGTTGAGGATGTATCTTTGTGGTATGATTGAGCATTCCTTGGGTATATGCCCAAGAGTTGTATGGCTGGGTCTTGTGGTAGATCGATTTGCAATTTTCTAAGAAACTGCCATACTGATTTCCACAGTGGTTGTACAAGTTTGCATTTCCCACCTATAGTGGAGGAGTGTTCCCTTTGCTCCACATCCTCTCCAACATAGACACTCATGTCATGTTTTTGATCATAGCCATTCTGACAGGAGTAAGGTGGTATCTCAGAGTCATTTTGATTTGCATTTCTCTGATGATTAAGGATATTGACCATTTCTTTATATGTCTTTCAGTCATTTGTGATTTTTTTTTGAGAATTTTCTTTTTAGCTCTTTAGCCCATTTTTTTTAATTGGATTGTTGAGTATTTTGATGTCTAGTTTCTTGAGTTCTTTATATACTTTGGAGACCTGTCCTCTGTCAGATGTGGGGTTGGTGAAGGTCTTTCCCCATTCTTTTGGTTGTCTTTTTGTCTTATTTACTGTGTCTTTTGCCCTACAAAGCTTCTCAGTTTCAAGAGGTCCCATTTATTAATTGTTGTGCTCAGTGTCTGTGCTGCTGGTGTTACTTTTAGGAAGTGATGTCCTGTGCCAATGCATTCAAGATTACTTCCTACTTTCTCTTCTATTTAGTTTAGTGTAACTGGATTTATGTTGAGGTCTTTGATCTAATTGTACTTGAGTTTTGTGCATGGTGACAGATATGGGTCTATTTGTAATCTTTTACATATTGACATCCAGTTATGCCAGCACCATTTGTTGAAGATACTTTCTTATTTCCATTATATAGTTTTGGCTTCTTTGTCAAAAATCAGGTGCTCATATGGGCATGGATTAATGTCAGGGTCTTCAATTCAGAGTCCATTGGTCTGTTTGTCAGTTTATATACCAGGACCAAATTGTTTTTATTACAATAGCTCTATAGTGGAGCTTGAGGTCAGGGATGGTGATCCCCCCAGATGTTGCTTTATTATACAGGATTCTTTTAGCTATCCTGAGTCTTTTGTTTTTCCATATGAAGCTGAGTATTTTTCTTTACAAATCTGTGAAGACTTGTGTTGAGATTTTATTGGGGGATTGAATTGAATCTGTAGATTGCTTTTGGTAAGTTTACCATTTATACATTGATGATCTTTCCTATCCATGAACATGGGAGAGCCTTCCATTTTCTGATATCTTCTTCAATTTCTTTTTTAGAGATTTATTAAAGTTCTTATAAAACAGGTCCTTCACTTGTTTCGTTAGTGTTATCCCAAGGTATTTTATATTATTTGTGGCTATAGTAACGGGTGATGTTTCTTTGACTTCTTTCTCAGCCCTTTTATCATTTTTGTATAGGAGGGCTACTGATTTTTTTTGAGTTGATCTTGTACCCTGCCACTTTGCTGTAGGAGTTTATCAGCTATAGGAGTTCCCTGGTAGAATTTTTGGGGTCACTTATGTATACTATCATATCATCAGCAAATAGTGAAAGTTTGACTTCTTCCTTTTCAATTTGTATCCCTTTGATCTCCCTTTGTTGTCTTATTGCTCTAGCTAGAACTTCAAGTACTATGTTGAATACATATGGGGAGAGTGGAGAGCCTTGTCTTGTTCCTGATTCTAGTGGAATTGCTTTGAGTTTCTGTGCGTTTAATTTGACGGTGGCTGGTGGCTTGCTGTAAATTGTCTTTATTATGTTTAGGTGTGTTCCTTGTATTCCTGATCTCTCTAAGACCTTTATCATGAAGGGGTGTTGGATTTTGTCAAAGGCTTTTTCAGCATCTAATGAGATGATCATGTGTTGTTTTTTTTTTGTCTTACAGATTGTTTATATGGTGTATTACATTGACAGATTTTCATATGTTGAACCACCATGCATCCCTGGTATAAAACCTACTTGGTAATGGTGGATAATTTTTTTGATGTGTTCTTGGAATCAGTTTGCCAATATTTTTTGAGTATTTTTGCATCAATGTTCATGAGGGAGTTTGGTCTGTAATTCTCTTTGTTTGTTGCATCTTTGTGTGGATTGGTTATCAGGGTAACTGTAGCCTCATAAAAAGAGTTTGGTAATGTTTCTTCTGTTTCTATTATGTGGAACAATTTGAAGAGCATTGGAATTAGTTCTTCTTTGATAATCTGGTAGAATTCTGTACTGAAACCACCTGGTCCTGGGCTTTTTTTGGTTGGGAGACTTTTGATGACTGTTTCTATTTCTTTAGGGGTTATTGGTCTATTTAAATAGTTTATCCAGTCTTGATTTAATTTTGGTATGTGGTATCTATCCAGAAAAATGTCCATTTCTTCCAGGTTTTCCAATTTTGTAGAGAACAGGTTTTTAAAGTATGACCTGATGTTTCTCTGGATTTCCTCATGTCTGTAGTTATGTCTCCCTTTTCATTTCTGATTTTGTTAATTTGGGTACTCTCTCTTTGCCTTTTGGTTAATTTTCCTAGGGGTTTGTCTATCTTGTTGATTTTTTTTTTAAAGAACCAAATCTTTGTTTCATTGATTTTTTTTTTTTGTATTGTTCTCTTGGTTTCTATTTCATTGATATTAGCCCTCAATTTGATTATTTCCTGGCATCTATTTCTCCTGGGTTGGTTTGTTTCTTTTTGTTCTAGAGCTATGAGTTGTACTGTTAATTCATTGGTATGAGATTTCTACATCTTCTTTATGTGTGCATTTAAAGCTATGAATTTTCCTCTTAGCACTGCTTTCATAGTGTCCCATAAGTTTGGGTATGTTGTACTTTCATTTTCATTGAATTCTAGGAAATCTTTAATTTCTTTCTGTATTTCTTCCTTGACCCATTGGTGTTTCAGGTGGGTATTATTTAGTTTCCATGAGATTGTAGGCTTTCTATAATTTTTGTTGTTGTTGAAATATAACTTTAAGGCATGGTGGTCCAATAAGATACAAGAGGTTATTCTAATGTTTTTGTATCTGTTGAGATTTGCTTTGTGACCAAGCATGTGGTCAGTTTTTGAGAAGGTACCATGGGGTGCTGAGAAGAAAGTATATTCTTTTGTGTTAGAGTGGAATGTTCTGTAGATACCTACTAAGTCCATTTGAGTCATAACATCTGTTAGGTCCTTTATTTCTTTGTTAAGTTTCAGTTTGGTAGGTCAGTCTTTTGGTTGAGAGTGGTGTGTTGAAATCTCCCACTACTAATGTGAGAGGTTTGATGTGTGTTTTAAGCTTTAGTAACGTTTCTTTTATAAATGTGGGTGTCTTTGTATTTGGGGCATAAATTTCAGAATCGAGACTTCATCTTGGTGGATTTTTCCTGTGATTAATATGTAATGTCCAGCCTGATCTCTTTCAAATGATTTTAGTTTGAAGTCTATTTTATTAGATAATAGGACAGCGACACCAGCTTGCTTCTTAGGTCCATTTGATTGGAAAGCCTTTTCCCAGCCCTCTACTCTGAAGTAGTGTCTACCTTTGAAGTTAAGGTGAGTTTCTTGTATGCAGCAGATGGACAGATCTTGTTTTCTTATCTATTCTGTTAGTCTGTGTCTTTTTAAAGGTGAGTTGAGACCATTGTTATTGATGGATGTTAATGACCAGTGATTGTTAATTCCTTAATTCCTGTTTTTTGTTTGTTTGTTTGTTTTTGTTTGTTTTTGTGTGTGTGTGTGTGTGTGGTAGTGTTGCGTTTTCTTTCTTTGGTATTTATTGGTGTGGGATTATCTATTCCCTGTGTTTTCTTGGGTGTGTTTAGCTTCTTAGGTTGGATTTTTCCTTCTAGTTCTTTCTGTAGGACTGGGTTTGTGGTCAGGTATTGATTAAATCTGGTTTTATCATGGAATATTTTGTTTACTCCGCCTATGGTGATTGAGAGTTTTGCTGAGTATAATAGTCTGGCTTGGCATCCGTGGTCTCTTAGTGTCTGATTAACATTTGTCCAGGACCTTCTAGCTTTCATAGTCTCTATTGAGAAGTCTGGTATTATTCTGATGTCTTTATATGTTACTTGATCTTTTTCCTTTGCAGCTCTTAATATTTTTCTTTGTTCTTTATCTCTAGTGTTTTGATTATTATGTGGCAAGAGGACTTTTTTTTTTATCCAGCCTATTTGGTGTCCTGTAAGCTTCTTGTATCTTCTTAGGTCTTTCTTTCTTTAGGTTAGAAAAGTTTTCTTCTATGATTTTGCTGAACATATTTTCTTTGCCTTTGAGTTGGTATTCGTCTTCTTCTAATATCATATTATTCTTAGGTTTGGTCCTTACATGGTGTCCCTAATTTCTTGGACATTTTTTGTTACCACTTTTTTTGTTTTTAGTGTTTTCTTTGACTACTCTATTTTCTCTATTGTGTCTTCAGTGTCAGAGATACTCTGTTCCATCTCTTGCATTTGGTTGGTTATGCTTGCTTCTGTATTTCCTGTTCATTTAGTCAGGATTTCTATTTCCAGCATTCCCTCAATTTGTGTTTTCTTTATTGTCTCCATTTTAATTTTCAAATCTTGAAATGTTTCCTTCATATGTTTAATTACTTTTTCTGGGCTTTCTTTGATTTCTTCCAATTTTTGGTTTGTTTTTTTCTTCCATTTCTTTAAGGAAATTTTTTATTTCTTCTTTAAAGGAGTTTTTCATTTCCTCTTTAAGGGCCTCTATCATCTTCTTAAAGTCATTTTTAGGATTGATTTCTTCTGCTTCTTCTGCCTTGGTATGTTCAGGTCTTGCAGGTTTAGAATTGCTAGGCTCTGATGTCATATAGGTCTTTATGTCATTGCCTCTATTTTTGCACTGGTGTCTACTCATCTCTTCCTCTGCTGGGTGCAGGCGGTGTCTGTGTCTGAAGGTGCCTCTCTTGTTCTAATTGTTAGTTTTGGTCCACTAGGAGTTCTTGGTTGAATCGGTGCTGTTGGGCTCTCTTTCTTTGGGAGCAGCTTAGTCCAATCAGAGTTAGTGGGTTCTGTCTCAGGGACCAGTCGTTCCCACTTCCTGCAGGGTGTGCTTATGGTTTCAGTGGTTGTTAGGTTCCTGGACATTGTTAGGTTCATAGTTTTTTTTTTTTTTTTTTTGGTGGGGTAGCAGGGAAAGGTAGCTGTCTGGTCCCTGGGACTCCAATGGGTAGTGCTAAGGCCTAGAGACCTGATCTGCCAATCCAGAGATGGGGGTCTTACCTGTTTCCAGTAAGTGTAGTGTAGACTTATGATTCCGGTGATTTGGTATTTGAGGTATTTGAACATGTGTCTCTCCTTGGTTACTTTCTTTGGTGTTCTTGTTTAACCTCATTCGATAAAATATCTCATTGGGGGTGGTCATATGTGTTTCTATAGCCTCAACCCATTTCCTTTTCTATGTTTCTACTATTTTGTAGTTGAAATGAATCAGCCAGCTTCCTTCTTTTTTATGCCATGACATCACCACCAGTATAGATAGTATCGCTAAATCACATAAACTACAATTGATGGAATTGGTATTCAATGCTAAGACATTTTACTAGCCTGAATTTTTTTTTAATTTTGTTGTTTCTATTTTGCTTCTGAAGAAAAGCTTTTGCTGAGTAGACCTGATTCCCCTAAAAGTAGTTCTCTAAAGCAGGTTAGCCTCCAACTCAGAGGTTCACCTGACTCTTGCTCCCACATGCTGAGATTAAAGGTTGTCCAACCTTCCAGGTTTTTTAAATATATATATATATTTATATATTATATAATATATATATTATTGGGTGATTATATAATATATATATACTATTGGGTGATGTTCCTAGTGTATATGTTTTTGTACATGTCAAGCATGTGATGTTTTGCTGATGTTTAGCCCCCCCCCCCCCCCAGTTTAAGTTTTGAAATTCAGCAGAAGATACAGTTCTCTTCCAGAATGTAGAGTCTGGGCCTTCTGAGCCATTAGATTAAATTGTGTGACATACTTTTTGCTTGTTGTATTTTTTGTTTTTTTTTTATGAGTATGGTCCTTTTGTCTATATACATGGCTATGCAACACAGGTATGCCTGTCCTAACAGTAGTCCAAAGAGAGTTTTAGAACCCACATGCTTGGAATAATGAACAGTTGTGTTATTCCCCAATATAAGTACTGACAATTGAGCCCATTTATATGCAAGGCCACTAAGAGATCTTTAACTTCTGAGCTATCTCTCCTTCCCTGTGTTGATTATTTATGATCATCATTGATATTGCTAATGTTATCTTCTATTTGTAACTGCTTAAGTGCACTGTTTCTTTTAGTAAGATTTATTAAAGTACTGTAAAAATTGGAGCAATTCAGTTTTCTGGAAGATGAATACAGAACTCTAGTAAATGCCGAACTCTTTGTAGGAACTTCAGTAAAAAAAATCTCTGAATCCATCTTAACTTTTTGTTTGTTTAAATGGAAATTTTCAGTGCAGATGGGTTCTTAATATTTACTTCTTGATGTCCTTCAACTGATTGCGTAGACTAGGCTAACTTTCAACTCAGAAGCACATATACCTGTCTCTACCTCCTAATTTCTGGGATTAAAGGCATGAGCCATTACACTCAGCTTACAAATCTTCTTTGTAGTTAAATGTTCATACAATATCTCTGATATGTGTTCAGTACTGTTGAAATGTTTGCTTGACTCTCTATGTCTGTTAATAGGCACTTCTCTTGCAAGGTGATATCCTGTTCAAATCATTAGAAATAATAGAAGTAACCCTCCTATTCAGTTTCTTTGTAAGGTAACTTGATGATTTCATTGAAATATCTGAGTTATGGAATACATGTAACAATCACCAGAATTGTATGACTATATTGTCAAATAAGCACACATTTACTATGTTGTATCATACTTTTTATTTTGTACATGTGGATGGCATATTTATGGATGGCATATTTTAGAATACAGTGACATATAATGATGTGCATGTTGACATCACTCATGAAGAATGGGCATTGTTGGATCCAGCACCGAGGAATCTCTACAAAGATGTGATGCTGGAGACCTATATGAACCTCACTGCTATAGGTAATACTGTAAATTTTCCTTCACATTTTAAATAAAGGGACAACAGTTTCTTGGTTATTAATGTTCTTCAGTAATTCTGATTTAGAATGAGGAAGAATGAGGTGAATAAAACAGGCTTAGTTCTAAGGATCAATGAAGATAGCAATGTAAACTTTTTGGTTTCCTGTAATATTTCATACATTTCCTCATTCAATATTTTAGGCTACAATTGGGAAGATCTTGAAGTTGAAGAAAATTGTCAAAGTTCTCAAAAACATGGAAGGTAATTTTATTGTGCAAGCAGATACAAATGGGCCTCTGGGTATATTTAACTTATCTGGAAGTTTTAAGGAAGTGAAACATTGTAAGTAATCACAGCTTAAAATGCCTTGATGATCATTACATGCTCACAAAAAAATATACCTCAATGGCAGGTAAGTGAATTGTTTTTGCAAGTCATTCTTTTAAGAAGGAAGACAAGAAATCAATGCCTTAAGAGAAAGTATCATTTGAATAATAGCTTCATCAGAGCTATGCTGTACAAGTGACAGTCCATTTAGTTTCATACTACTCAAATTACAAAACGTGTACACACTGAATGTATGACAAGAACATGTACACAACCTTTTGATAAGCAAATAATCCATAGTGAAAGCATTGTTACTCAAAAAGTTATTCTGTCTTTGCAAATTTTAATAAGATAGGTAGTTAGTGTCAAGAATTTAGTGGGGGTTGTTATAGAGAAACATTAATCCCTATGCCACATGTTGATGTAAAAAAGACAGTCCAACTGAAATAAACTGTGGAAACCTTCTTGTTGTTATTCTTTCTTTAATAGTTAGCAGATTTTCAATTTACATGACAAGCACTCCCCATCGTGTATCTATCCTCAAAACTGAGGTTATCACAGGATCCTTAGGTCCTCTGAATAAGGCTAAAAGTATTTACCAGCAGGGTATTTCCAGGGAGGGGGGAATGACTGTGAAGCATGTTTTGTGGGTTTGTCTCTGAGGGTCTTGCCTGGGGGTGCGTCTGGAGATTGCTGTTCTTTTGAGGAGAGGACTGATATAATTTCTGTTGAATTTGCCTCAGGGAGAAGTTAGGTTTAGTAGGTGATCTGCAGGCATGGCCCTGAGTGGAAGGAAGGCAGGGCTGCAGAAGCTCACAGGCCCTGTGCACCAACCCAGCATTTGTCTTGCTTATCTCAAATGTCTGTGGAACTGAAGGGGGTGTTCATAGAGTGGCCCAAGCCCTGATCATTTGCAGTCCTGGAACTATTCCATGCAAATCTCTAGAACCTGAATTGAGCTGGAAAAGTTGTTAACAAGGCGGGTGATGAAATTCTGGGAGGTGGAGGTCTTAGTGCTGCTGCTGTGGATGTTCAGAGTGTCAGGATGCAGGAAATAACCCAGGCAGAGCTAGCCATGTTCATATGGGTGAGAACCTGATGAAGGCAAATTGAGGTAGATGTCCACCTACCATTTTAAAGGACCTTCCTACTACCAGGTTACCTTCTGATTCTTTAGCCTCTAATCCACTCTCCAGACCCTTCTTTGCATCCAAATTCTTTCCAAATACTTCCTGGTGCCCAGCTGCTTTACAGAGCTTTCCATGGGTCCCCAGTTTCTCTCAGATTTCAGGTGTTGATATGTAACATAATGTTCCTTGGACTGCATGGGTTATCCTCATAGGTGAGGTAAAACTGGAAATGTTATAAAGGAATAAGCTCAAAACTATTGCTTTGAGACATTTGCTATTTTGTATTTAAAGCACTCATTATATTGTCTATTATGAGAATAATGGAGCTTGATATTATAAATTATTACTTTTTCTTTAGATTGTGGTTTTGGTCTGTTGGAAAGAGTTGTGGTAATTGCATTAAGAATGGCAAAGACCTGCCAAACAACTGACAACAAATGTTGAAGAAGAAGTAGGGTAAAAAAGTAATGTCATGAGCAAGAAAGATATGTGTAGTTAGTGTGACAAAAGTTATATTTTATGATGCTGATGATCATCACACCAAGTTCACACTCATGATTACTAAGCTCCTAAAACTCCTTCCTCAAGGCTGCTCACCTGTTCTAAGTAGGTTTGCTGAAGGTCAGGTCCAGTCTCTAACATACATCTGTTTTGAGGATTAGGATCCTGTGAGTGCAGGCAGATGAGGCACAGAAGACCCAGCACCATGGACTAATGAGCCCTGACTACAAAAAGTAGTGGTGGAACAGAAAAAGACATCCTGGGAAAGGGAGTCAAATACATACTGATATTGGACTGTTGTAGAGAAAGGCATGCTGGGAAATGACCTGAGGGGCATGATGGGAAATGTAGTTTGTAATACACTAATACTGAGAAAGGCATCCTGGGAAATGAAGTCCAACACCTAGTGATGATCTAATGTGAACTGGAGGTTTCCTCCCAACTCCAGAGCCATGACGGGATATGCAGTTTATAGAACAATGACGATGTAGAGAGAAAAGCATGATGGGAGATGAAGTCCAGACCTGAGAGACACCTAACTAAAGCTTACCCTATCTTTGACCCTGACCCTGACCTTACCTCCTAACCCTAACCCTAACCCTAACCCTAACCCTAACACAAAACCTAAACATAACCCTAAGCATAACCTTAACCATTAAACCTAACCCTGACACTGACCTCCTGACCCTAACTCCATGACCCTGATCCCATGACCCTGATCCCCACCCTCACACTGCTGAGGGCACTACAAACCTGCAAAAAGTCATGTCCATGTGCTGAGGCCTGGGACACATATTGAGGGCCCTGGACACCTGCTGAACAAAAGAGGAAGCGCCTGAGGACACAGGATACCTAGGAAATAGAGTCCAAATATCAGGGTTATGTGGAGAAAGGCATCCTGGGAAATGAAGTCCAAAGCATACTGATAGTATAAAGAAGGAACAGGAAGTTTCCTTCTGACCCAAGAGGCATTTTGGGAAATGTAGTTTCTAGAACCATTCTAATGTACTGAAAAGGAATCTTGGGAAATGGAGTCCAATCCATACTGATGGAGTCATCAAAGACATCCTGGAAGATGACCCAAGAGGCATGATGGGAAATGCAGTTTGGAACACACTGCTGATGGAAGGGAACCTGCAGAGGGAAAATGAAATTGTGGAGGAAACAGGACAACAGCATAGGATCAGATAAACCTCCTGAGAGTAAAGGACATGCCCATAAATGTAAACACAAACCATAACTACTAACCATAACACTAAATCTAAACTAACACTAACTCGAACCCTAACCCTAATCCTAATCCTAAATCTAACCACTAAATGTAACCACAAACTCCCCCTACCCTAACTCTAAAAACCCCTAACCCTAACCAGAAAACACTGACCGTAACCCTTGACACTAACACTAACCCTAACCTGTAACACTAACCTAAACCTAACCTAACACCCTGACTCAAATACAAAAATCCAATAACCCTTAACACTAATGCTACCCCCCTGACCCTAACCCTAAAACCCCTAACCCTAATACTAACCATTCATATGAACCTTAACCCTAAACCTAACCTAACTATAACCTTAACCCTAAGGCTAACCCCCTGACCCTGCACCACTGACCCTGACCCCCACCCTCACACTGCTGAGGCACTACAACCCTGCAGAAGGTCACATTAACATGCTGAGGGCACTGGACACCTGCTGAAGAAAAGGGGAATCTCCTGAGGATACAGAACACCTGGGAAATGGGGTCCAAAGTGTCATGGTGCTGTGGAGAAAGGCATCCTGGGAAATGGAGTCCAATATGTACTGATGCTCTGGATTAAGCACCTACCACTGAGCCCCCAAGATTCAATACCCAGAAATTGGGAATGAGTATCTGTGACTGAGCACCCAGAAATTAAGACTGAGCATCTGAGAGTGAGCACTGAGCACCCAGAAAATGGGACTGAGCACCAAGCAGCCAAACTGAGCACCCAAAATTTGAATCTGAGAACCTGGTACTGAGCACCCAGAAACTTACCAGTTTTTGAGCCCCAGTACCCAGCCCTGAAAAGTGCAGGCAGCTGAGCCACAGAAGACCGAGTACCATGGACTCATGAGCCCTGATTTCAAAGAGTAGTGGTGGAACAGAGAAAGGCATCCTGGGAAATGAAGTCCAACACATACTGATGCTGTAGAGAAAGGCATCCTGGGAAATGAAGTCCAGAATGCAGAGATGTTCTAGAGAAAGACATCCTGGGAAATGTAGTCCAACACATATTGATGCTGTAAGCAAGGCATCCTAGAAAATGATCTGAGAGGTGTGATGGGAAATGTAGGTTATAATGGACAGACAATACAGAGAAAGGTATCCTGGGAAATGGAGTCCAAAGCACACTGATGGTATAAAGAGGGAACAGAAAGTTTCCTTCTGTCCTAAGAACAGAGGACACAGGGCACCTGCAAAGGGTCAGAGACACCTGCTGAGGGCAAAGGACATGCTTTAGTCAAAGCAGTAACACTAACACTAACAACTAACGATAGCCATAGCACTAACCATAACCAAAACCCAAACCCAAACACAAACTCCACCTACCCTAACCCTAAACTTGACCCTAACCCAAAAAAACCTGTAACTCATAATGCTAACCATTAACCCTAATTGTAAAACAAACCTAAGCCTAACCCTGACTAATACTAAACTAACCCTGACCCTAACCCTAACCCTGACCCGCAGACCATGAAACATTGACCCTGATCCCGTGACTCTGAGCACCACCACTAAGGAGGCACCACAACCCTGCAGAAGGTCAAGTCCACCTGCTGAGGCCCCACATTTGCTGAGGGCCCTGGACACCTGCTGAAGAAAAGGGGAAATCCTGAGTAAACAGAACACCTGGGAAATGGAGTCCAAAATGTCATGGTGCTCTGGAGAATGGCATCCTGGGAAATGAAATTCAAATATACTGATGGTCTAGACAAAAGCATACTGGGAGATGAAGTCCTACATGTAGTGATGCTATAGAGAAAGGCATCCTGGGAAATGTCCATAATGGATTAGTGCTGTAGAAAAAGGCATCCTGGAAAATGTAGTCCAATATGTAGTGCTGTAGAAAAAGGCATCCTGGGAAATGTAGTCTCACGTGTAGTGATGCTGTAGAGAATGGCATCATAGGAGATGAAGGATAATGTCCTGATGGTGTAGAGAAAGGCATGCTGGGAAATGAAGTCATTATGTAATGATACCTATAAAGAAAGGCATCCTGGGAAATGAAGTCCAAATGTATTGATGCTGTAGAGAAAGGTATCCTGGGAAATGGAGTTCAACACATAGTGATGCTGTAAGAAAAAACATCCTAGTAAACCATCCAAGAGGCATGATGAGAAATGTAGTTTCCAGTACCATTCTAAGGTACTGAAAAGGAAATATGAGAAATGGAGTCCAATCCATGAGGATGGTGTCATCAAAGGCATCCTGAAAAGTGACCTGAGAGGCATGATGGGACATGTAATTTGTTGTGCACTCGCAATGTGGAGAAAAGCATTCTAGGAAATGTGTCCAACATGGAGCGATGCTATAAATAGGGAACAGGATGTTTCCTCAAGACTCGAGAGCCATAACGGAGAATGTAGTTTCTGGTACACTGCCAATGTAGAAAGAAAGGCATGATGGGAGATGAAGTCCAAAATGAGGAGAAAATACAGAGCAAGGCTTACTGGGAATGAAGTTCAGAGCGTAGAGACACCTAACACTAACACTAATGCTAACCCAATCCCTAACCCTCAATCCTAACCATAACCTACGGCTAACCCTAACCTAACCCTAAACTTACCCAGAGCATAATCCAAAACCTTACCCTAATCCTATCCCTAACAATAACCTAACCCTAACCTAACCTTAATCCTTAACCTCCTGACACAAACCCAAAATGCTAACACTAAAAATAACCTAACTTTAACACCAGACCTTACCCCTGACTCTGACCCTCTAACCCTAACCCCTAACACTGACACCTTGACCCTGACCCACACCCTCACACTGCTGAGGCACATCAACCCTACAGAAGGTCATATTAACTTGGTGAGGCCCTATACCTGCTGAGGCCCTGAATACATTCTGAAGAAAAGGGAAAATTCCTGAGAATACAGGGCACCTGGAAAAGGGAGTCCATGGTGTCATGGTGCTGTGGAGAAAGGCATCCTGGGAAATGGAGTCCACCATAGTGCTGTTGTAGAGAAAGGCAGCCTGGGAAATAAAGTCCAAATGTAGTGATGCTCTAGAGAAAGGCATCCTGGGAAATGAAGTCCAGAATGTAGTGATGTTTTAGAGAAAGGCATCCTGGGAAATGAAATACTGATACTTTAAAAAAAGGAATACTGGGAAATAAAGTCCAAGATATAATGGTGATCTAGAGAAAGGCATCCAGGGAAATAAAGTTGAAATGTCCTGATGCTATAGAGAAAGTCATCCTGGGAAATGAAGTCCAGAATGTAATGATACGCTAGAGAAAATCATCCTGGGAAATGAAGTCCCACATGTAGTGATGCTGTAGAGAAAGGCATCCTGGGAAATAAAGTCCAAATGTGCTAATGCTACAGAGAAAAACATCTTGAGAAATCAAGTCCAGAATGGACTCATGCTATAGAGAAAGGCATCCTAGAAAATGCAGACCGGATTGTACTGATGCTATAGAGAAAGTCATCCTGGGAAATGAAGTCCTTATGTAGTGATGCTGTAGAGAAAGGCATCCAGAGAAACAAAATCCCACATGTAGTGGTGCTGTAGTGAAAAGCATCCTGGGAAATGAAGTACAAATGTTGTAGTGCTGTAGAGAAAGACATCCTGGGAAATGAATTCCAGAATGTACTAATGCTCCAGAGAAAGGCATCCTGGGAAATGAAGTCAATATGTAGTGGTGCTATAGAGAAAAGAATCCTAGGAAATAAAGTTCAGAATATAGTGATATGCTCTAGAGATAGGCATTCTGGGAAATGAAGTCCAGAATATAATGATGCAATAAAGAAAGGCATCCTGTGAAATAAAATGCAAATGAACTGATTCTGAAAAAAAGGCATCCTGGAAAATGAAGTCTAGAATGTACTGATGATGGAGAGAAGGGCATCTTGGGAAATGAAGTTGACATGTAGTGATGCTGTAGAGGAAGGCATCTTGACAAATGAAGTCCTGAATTTATTGATGCTACAGAGAAAGTCGTCCTGGGTAAAGGAGTTCAAATGTAATGATCCTGTAGAGAAAGTGATCCTGGGAAATGAAGTCCGACCAGTAATGATGCTGTAGAGATAGCCATTCTAGGAAATGAGGTTCAAATGTACTGATGCTATATAGAAAGCCATCCTGGGAAATGAAGTTCAGAATATACACATGATATAGAGAACGGCATCCTAGAAAAGGGAGTCCAGAATGTAGTGATGTAGAGAAATCCATCCTGGAAAATGAAGTCCAGAATGTAGTGAAGCTGTAGCGAAAGGCATTCTGTGAAACGAAGTGCAGAATGTAGTGATGCTCTAGAGAAAGGCATCCTAGGAAATGAAGTCCAGAATTGAGTGATGCAGTAAACTAAGGCATTCTGGGAGATGAACATACAGTGATGCTCTAGGAAAAGACATCCTGAAGTATGAAGTGTGAATTTTGTGATGCTATACAGAAAGACATCCTGAGAAATGAAGTACAAAAATGTCATGGTGCTATGGAGAAAGGCATCATGGGAAGTAAAGTCCACGATATATTGATGCTGTAGAAAACGTCATCCTGGGAAATGGAGTTCTGAATGTACTGATGATGTAGAGAAAGGCATCTTATGAAACAAAGTCCAGAATGTACAGATGTTGTACACTAAGGCATCCAGGGAAGTAAAGAGCAGAATGTTGTGATGCTCTCAAGAATGGCATCCTGGGGTATCAAGTTTAGAATGTACTAATGCTATAGTGAAATGTATCCCAGGAAATTCACTCCAGAATATACTCATGCTGTAGAGAAAGTCATACTGGGAAATGAAGTCCCACATATAGTGATGCTGTAGAGAAAGGCATCCTGAATGTCATGATGCTGTAGAGTAAGGCATCTTGAAAAATAAAATCCTGAATGTATTGATGCTATAGAGAAAGTCATCCTGGGAAATGGAGTCCAGAATGTAATAATGCTCTAGAGAAAATCATCCTCAGAAATGAAGTCTGAAATGTAGTGATTCTCTAGAGACAGGCATCTTGGGAAATGAAGCCCAGGATGTAATAATCCTGTAGAGAAAGTGATCCTGGGAAATAAAGTCCCACCAGTAGTGATGCTGTAGTAATAGTCATCCAAGGAAATAAAGTCCAAATGTACTCATGCTATAAAGAAGGCATACTGGGAAATGAAGTCCAGAATCGACTCATCCTATAGAGAAAGACATCCTAGGAAATAAAGTCCCGAATTTAGTGATGCTGGAGAGAAAAGCATCCTGGGAAATGAAGTTCAGAATGCAGAGATGCTGTAGAGAAAGGTATCCTGGGAAATAATTCGTAATATAATGATGCTGTGGAGAAAGGCATCATGGGAAATGAAGTCCGGAATGTAGTGAAGCTTTAGAGAAAGGCATCCTGTGAAATGAAGTCCAGAATTTGTTGATGCTATAAAGAACAGCATTCTGGGAAATGAAGTCCATATATAGTGATGCTCTAGGGAATGTCATCCTGAAAAATGAAGTCCGAAAGTAGTGACGCTGTACAGAAAGACATCCTGGGAAATGAAGTACAAAATGTCATGGTGCTGTTGAGAAAAACATCCTGGGATATGAAGTCCATATATAATGACACCATACAAAAAGGTATCCTGAAAATGAAGTACAAAATGTTGTGATGCTGTAGAAAAAGGCATCCTGGGAAATGAAGTGGATATCTATTTATCCTATGTGAGTTCCAGAGATGAAAGCCAGGAAATCACTTGGTTGCCAGTTACCTCAATAGCACTTATTTGTGTTTTGAAACTATTTATATATGTGCTGGCATGTGAGTATCCATATGCCGCACCAGAAATGTAGAAATAAGAGAAAGATTTGAAGGAGTCAAATGGGTTTCTGGAGTATGAGCTCATGACACCAGCCCTAGCAGCAACCACCTTTACTCACAGAAACTCCTCTCTGAAATTCATTTGTTGTTTGGAGAAAGTGTTATGAAAAAATTGTCTGGTCCTAACAATAAACTAACTCATTCAACAGGCAAGAAAAGACAAAAAGTGATATCAGTATATAGTTTTTGTTTACAAATAGTATTTATTAGTCAATGTCTACTATTTTCCATTATCTTTAAAAGAAAATGTTTTCAATAAGAAAAAAAATATTTTACTATTTTAATATTTCAACTAATCTTATTTCAGCATCAAAGAGACAGCTCTGTTAGAAATGTCTGTGTTGTACAAGGCTGTGACCTCATCTTGATCACCATATGAAGATAGACAAAAGTAGACCCCACAAAGTCTTTTATTCTTCACATTTCTGTCATGGCCTAAAAACCCATAGTCACATCTCTCTCTCTCTCTCTCTCTCTCTCTCTATCTCTCTCTCTCTCTCTCTCTCTCTCTCTCTCTCTCACACACACACACACACACACACACACACACACACACACACGAGATTTTTTAAAGTAAATGTCACTGCTATTACATTATCTGGCACCTCTATAATTCCCTTTGAAGGCAATACTTCAAGATATTATGCCAAATGGATAACAGTTGAGGACATGAAGATGCATGGAACCTTAAATAATATATACATATACACAGTACATCAAGTTCTATTGTAAAATATTCAGTTGATTACTCATTAACTTAAATTATTAAATCTCTTCCAGATAAATGAAAATGTTTCTTTGGATACACACATAAGTATTTAATGTTTTTATATACTCTATTAATTATTTTAACATTAACATTGTTAAAATATTTTGAGAAAATAACAATTATTGGAAGTAAATCATCTACCCTTTGACTTGTACTCAGGAGACTGACACATAAAGATCATGAATTCATATATATTCATGATTAATAACTGACATTCAAGATATTCTCTCACATTCATTTGTTAATCTGAAAAACTCGTATGAATAAATGTTTGGTCCTCAGAATAAACCAAATAAATTCACATGCAATAAATGGAAAAAAAAAGAGATAGCAATACATCATTTTCATTTGCAAATAGGATTTATCATTCAATTTCTCCTACTTTGCATTATCTTTCAAGGAAAATATGTTTACAATCTGAAAAGATGGTATTTTATTGATTCAATATTACAACTAATTTTATTTGAGCATCAAGGAGACAGCTGTGGTGAAAATGTCTTTCTTGTGCAAGTATGTAATGATATGTTGAACAAAAATATGAAGTTTGACAAAAGTAGACCCCACAAAATAAATCTCACTGCTATTACATAATCTGATATCTCTGGATAATTCCCTTAGAAGACAATACTTTGGGATGAAGTGCCAAATGCATAACAGATGAGGACATGAAGATGCATGGAACTTTAAATAATGTATATATATTCATAGCACATTATTTTATTGTGAAATATACAGTTGATTACTGACTCCCTTAAATTATTACATCTCTTCCAGGTAGATGAAAATGTTTCTTTGGATACATACATGAAATATTTAATGATTTATTCTCTCTTAATTATTTTAAAATTAACCTCATTAAAATGCATTTGTAAGTAAATAGGTTGCAACAACTCTGAGTTTGGTCCCAGATTTTGGCACCAAAATATGAGTTTTGCAAATCTGAGGAAAGGTGTCCTGACTACCTGAGAGTCAGAAAACACTTTGAGCTGCTTAGCACAGCTCTGATAGCTGAAACTGCAAAAAGACAGATCAGTCATAACCTAACTCCAACCTTAACCCTAATCTTAACCATGATTAACACTAAGGTTAACCTCCTGAGCCTGACCCACTGACCCTGACACCCTGACCCCAACCCTCACACCACTGAGGGCACCACAACCCTGCAGAAGGTCAAGTACACCTGCTGAGGCCCTACACATGCTGAGGGCACTGGACACGTGCTGAAGAAAAGGGGAAATTTATGGGGATACAGGACACCTGGGAAATGGAGTCCAAATGTCATGGTGCTGTGGAGAAAGGCATCCTGGGAAATGAAGTGCAAACGTACTGACACCTATAGGGAAAGGTATTCTGGGAAATGAAGTCCAGATTGTGGTGATGCTGTAGAAAAAGGATTCCTGGGAAAAAGATGTCTATAGGTTATGATGCTATAGAGAAAGGCGTCTTGGGAAATGAAATACAGAATGTAGTGCTTTTGAAAAAAGTATTTTGGGAAATGAAGTCCATAATATAGTGATGCTATGGAGAAAAGCATCCTGGGAAATGGAGTTGAAAGCATATTTATGTTATAAAGTTGAAATTGTATGTTTCCTTCTGACACAAAAGGCATGATGGGAAATGTAGTTCGAAATAGAAAAACAATACAGGGAAAAATACAAAGAAATGGAGACCAAGACAATGATGCTATAAAGAAATTATCCCATAAGAATGATGGGAAATGTAGTTTCTAGTAGACGTTCAATACACAGAAAGACATCCTGGGAAAAGACGTCCAAATTGTATTGATGCTCTGGAGAAAGGGATCCTGGGAAATGAAGTTCAAAATGTGGTGAGGCAATAAAGAAAGGGATCCTGGGAAATGAAGTCCACAATAGAATGATGGTACAGAAAAATTCATCCTGGAAAACTCTAAACCTAACTCTAAATAAGAGGGCAAAGGACACCCCAAAATCTAACCACTAATTGTAACTCTAACCATAACCGCACCCTAAACTAACCCCCAAATGCTAACCCTAAACCTAAAACTAAGCCTAACCCTGAGACACATACTGAGGGCAAAGGAAGCCCCTAAATCAAACCACTAAATGTAACCCTAACCCTAACTCACAAACTCCCTGAAACCTAACCCTAAATCTAAACACTAACCGTAAATCTAATGACTAATCATAAGTCTAAACACTAATCATAAATTTAACCACTAACCGTAACTCTAACTCCAACCCTAAATCTAAACCGAAATCTAACCACGAACCCTAACCCTAATCTTAACCCTAACCCTAACTCACTAATCCCAAATCTAACCACTAACCCAATATCTAATGACTAACCAAAATCTAACCACTAACCATAAATCTAACCACTAACCCTAACCCTAAACACTAATTGTAAATCTAACCTAACCCTAACCACAAACTCCCCATACCCTAATCTCAAAAACCTGTAACCCTTAACCCTAACCAGTAACCACTGACCGTAACCCGACACTAACCCTAACCTTAACCCGAAACCCTAACCTAACAGCCTAACCCTAACCCCTTGACCCTAATCAAATAACCAATAACCTTTAACACTAACCCTAACCCCCGGCCCTAACCACTGACCTAACTCTAACCCTTAACCCTAACTCCCTACCCTAAAACACATAACCGTAACACTAACCATTATCATTAATCCTAATCCTAACCTAACTATAACCTTAAAACTAAGGCCAACCCCCTGACCTTGAAACACTGACCCTGACCCCCAGACCCTGACCCCCACCCTCACACTGCTGAGGCACCACAAACCTGCAGAAGGCCAGGGTCAACTGCTGAGGGCCCTGGACACCTGCTGAAGAAAAGGGGAAACTCCGGGAAATACAGGAAACCTGGGAAATGGAGTCCAAAATGTCATGGTGCTGTGGAGAAAGGCTGCCTGGGAAAGGAAGTCCATCATAGTAATGCTCTAGAGAAAGGCATCCTGAGAAATGATGTCTGAAATGTAGTGATGCTCCAGAGAAGGGCATCCTGGGAAATGAAGTCCAGAATGCAATGATGCTGGAGAATAGGCATCCTGGAAAGTGAAGTCCAGAATGTACTCATGCTCTAGAGAAAGGCATCCTGCAAAATGGATTCCAGGATGTAGGGATGCTCTAACATATGACATCCTCGGAAATGAAGTCCTTATGTAGTGATGTCGTTGAGAATGGCATCCTGGGAAATGAAGTGCAATATGCAGTGATGTTGTAGAGAAAGGCATCCTGGGAAATGGAATCCAGAATGTACTCATGTGTAGAGAAAGGCATCCTGAAAAATGAAGTCTGGAATGTACTGATGCCACACACAAAGGCATCCTGGGAAATGGAGTCCACAATGTAATGATGCGCTCGAGAAGGCATCCTGGGAAGTGAAGTCTGAAACGTAGTGATGCTCTAGAGAAAAGTATCTTGGGGAGTGAAGTCTGAAATGTAGTGATCCTCTAGAGAAAGGCATCCTGGGAATTGAAGTCCAGAATGTAGTTATATGGTAAAGAAAGGCATCCTGGGAAATGATATCCATATGTAGTAATGCTATAGAGAAAGGTATCCTGGAAAATGGAGTCAATATGTTATGATGCTATAGAGAAAGGCATCCTGGGAAATGAAGTCCAGAATGTACAGATTCTGTAGAGAAAGGCATCTTGGGAAAAGAAGCCCAGAATGTCAAGTGGCTCTAGAGAAAATCATGCTGGGAAATGAAGTCCAGAATGTAATGATGCTATAAAGAAAGGGATCCTGGGAAATGAAGTCCCTCATATAGTGATTCTGTAGAGTAAGGCATCCTAAGAAATAAAGTCAAAAATGTACTGAAGCTATAGAGAAAGTCATCCTGGGAAATAACGTCCAAATGTCCTGATGCACTAGATAAAGGCATCTTGGGAAATGAAGTCCAGAATGGAGTGTTGCTGTAGAGAAAGGCATCCTGGGAAATGGAGTCTAGAATGTGATGATGCTGTGAAGAAAGGCATCCTGGGGAATGGTATTCTTATGTAGTAATGCTGTAGACAACAGCATCCTGGGAAAGGGAATCCAGAATGTAATGATGCTGTAGAGAAAGGCATCTTGGGAAATGACATCCAACATGTACTGATGTAATAAAGAAAAGCATCCTGGGAAATGGAGTCTAACACACAGTGATGCTATAAGGAAAAGAAACCTAGGAAATCATCCAAGTCGCAAGATGGGCAATGTAGTTTCTAATAGATGACCAATATACAGAAAGGCAACCTGGGAAATGAAGTGCAAAACCTAGAGACACCTATCCCTAAACTAACCAGTACCCAAACCATAACCTTCTGACTCTGACTCCCTGATCATGATCCCTACCCTCACACTGCTGAGAGCACAACAAAACTGCAAAAGGTCAGGGCCACATGGAGAGGTCAGTGGACACCTGATAAATAAAGAGGGAAACACCTGAGGACACAGGATACATGGGAAATGGAGTCAAAAAAGTGGAGAATGGCATTCTGGGAAATAAAGTCTTAAATGTCATGATGGTATAGAAAAAGGCATCCTGGGAAACAAAGTCCAAACCTAGTGATGCTTTAGAGAAAGTCATCCTGGGAAATGATGTACAGAATGTAGTGATGTGGTAAAAAAAAAAAAAAAAAGCATCCTGGGAATTGAAGTTCAGAATGTTGGGATGCTCTAGAGAAAGGCATCCTGGGAAATGATGTACAGAATGTAGTGATCTGGTTAAAAAAAAAAAAAAAGCATCCTGGGATTTGAAGTTCAGAATGTTGGGATGCTCTAGAGAAAGACATCCTGTGAAATAAAGTGCAAATGTACTGATGCTGAAAAAAGACATTCTGGAAAATGAACTCTAGAATGTACTGATGATGTAGAGAAAGGCATCCTGGGAAATGAAGTCCACAATGTAGTGATGCTGTAGAGAAAGGCATCCTAGGAAATGAAGTCCTTATGTAGTGATTTGCTGTGGGATGTTCTGTATGTCAAATTGCCCTGATTGGTCAATAAATAAAACACTGTTTAGCCAGTGGCTAGGCAGGAAGTATAGGCGGGACTAACAGAGAGGACAAAAGAAAGAACAGGAAAGTAGAGGGAGACACTGCCAGCCGCCATCATGACAAGCCGCATGTGAAGATGCCAGTAAGCCACGAGCCATGTGGCAAGGTATAGATTAATGGAAATGGATTAATTTAAGCTGTAAGAACAGTTAGCAAGAAGCCTGCCACGGCCATACAGTTTGTAAGCAATATAAGTCTCTGTGTTTACTTGGTCGGGTCCGTGTGGCTGTGGGACTGGTGGGTGACAGAGATTTGTCCTGACTGTGGGCAAGGCATAAAAACTATATGTGATTTGTTCAGGAAGGGATCCTGGGAAATAGTGTCTGACATGTAGTGATGCTGTAGAGAAAGGCATTCTGGGATATGGGGTCCAGAATGTACTGATGTTGTAGAGAAAGTCATCCTGGGAAATGAAGACCAGAATGCATTGTCACTATAGAGAGAGACATCCTGGAAAATGGAGTCCAGAATGCAATGATGCTCTCCAGAAAGGCATTCTGGAAATGAAGACCAGAATGCACAGATGCTCTAGAGAACGGCATCCTGGGAAATGAAGTCCCACAAGTAGTGATGCTATAGATAAAGGCATCCTGGGAAATAAAGTACAAGTGTATGGATGCTATAGAGAAAGGCATCTTAGGAAATGGAGACCAGAATGTACAGATGCTGTAGAGAAAGACATCCTGTGAAATGAAGTCCAACATATATTGAGCTGTAGAAAACACCATCCTGGGAAATGGAGTCCAGAATGTATGGATGCTATAGAGAAAGTGATCATTTAAAATGAAGTTCAGGCTGGGCGGTGGTGGTGCACGCCTTTAATCCCAGCACTCGGGAGGCAGAGCCAGGCGGATCTCTGTGAGTTCGAGGCCAGCCTGGTCTAGCAAGTGAGTTCCAGGAAAGGCGCAAAGCTACACAGAGAAACCCTGTCTCGAAAAAAAAAATGTTTAAAATGAAGTTCAGACTGTATTGAAGCTATACAGAAAGGTATCCTAGGAAATGAAGTCTAGAATGTACAGATGCTGTAGAGAAAGCCATTCTGGGAAGTGAAGTCCGGAATGTTGTGATGCTCTCAAGAATGGCATCCTGGGATATCAAGTTCAGAATGTGCTGATGCTATAGTGAAAGGTATCCTGGGAAATAAAGTCCAAATGTACTGATGCTAAAAAGGTATCCTGGAAAGTGGAGTCCAGAATGTACTCATGCTGCAGAGAAAGTCATACTGGGAAATGAAGTCCCACATGTAGTGATGCTGTAGAAAAAGGCATCCTGGGAAAAAAATTCGTAATATACTGATGCTGTAGAGTAAGGCATCTTGAACAATGAAGCCCTGAATGTATTGATGCTACAGAGAAAGTCATCCAGGGAAATGGAGTCCAGATTGTAATGATGCTCTAGAGAAAGTCATCCTCAGAAATGAAGTCTGAAATGTAGTGATTCTGTAGAGACAGGCATCTTAGGAAATGAAGCCCAGAATGTAATAATCCTGTAGAGAAAGGGATCCTGGGAAATGAAGTCCCACCAGTAGTGATGACCTAGAGATAGTAATCCTAGGAAATGAAGTCCAAATGTACTGATGCTATAAAGAAGGCATCCTGGGAAATGAAGTCCAGAATCGACTCATCCTATAGAGAAAGGCATCCTAGAAAATGGAGTCCAGAATTTAGTGATGGTGAAGAGAAAGGCATCCTGGGAAATGAAGTTCAGAATGCAGTGATGCTGTAGAGAAAGGCATCCTTTGAAATAATTTGTAATATACTGATGCTGTGGAGAAAGGTATCTTGGGAAATAATGTCCAACATGTAGTGATGATCTGGAGAAAGGCATCCTGGGAAATGTAGTCCAGAATTCAGTGATGCTATAAAGAACAGCATTCTGGGAAATTAAGTCCATATATAGTGATGCTCTAGGGAAAGTCATCCTGAAAAATGAAGTCCAAATGCAGTGATGCTGTACAGAAAGACATCCTGAGAAATAAAATACAAAATGTCATGGTGCTACTGAGAAAGGCATCCTGGGATATGAAATCCATATATAATGACACTATACAAAAAAGGTGTCCTGAAAATGAAGAACAGAATGTCGTGATGCTGTAAAGAAAGGCATCCTGGAAAATGAAGTGGATATCTATTCATCCTATGTGAGTTCCAGAGATGAAATCCAGGGAATCACTTGGTTGCCAGTTACCTCAATAGCACTTATTTGTGTTTTGAAATTATTAATGTACGTGCCGGCATGTGAGTGTCCATATGCCATACCGAAAGTATAGAAATAAGAGAAAGATTTGTAGAAGTGATATGGGTTCCTAGAGTATGAACTCAGGACACCAGGCTTAGCAGCAACCTCTTTTACTCACAGAAACTACTCTCTGATATTCATTTGTTGTTTGGAAAAAGTGTTATGAAAAAATATCTGGTCCTAAGAATAAACTAACTCATTCAACATGCAAGAAAAGACAAAAGAGAGATATCAGTATATCATTTTTATTCACAAATAGTATTTATTATTGAATGTCTCCTATTTTCCATTATCTTTAAAAGAAAATTTGTATTCAACCAGAAAAAAAAAACATTTTACTGTTTTAATGTTTAAGTTAATCTTACATCAACATCAATGAGACACCTCTGTTAGAAATGGTTGTGTTGCACAAAGTTGATCACGTCATTTTGATCACCATATGAAGATGGACAAAAGTGGACCTGACAAAGTTGTCTTCTATTCTTCACATTTCTGTCATAGTCTAAAAACCCATAGTCACATATCACACGCACACACACACACACACACACACACACACACACACACACACATACACACACACGCACACACACACACCAGATTTTTTAAAGTAAATGTCACTGCTATTACATTATCTGGTACCTCTATAATTCTCTTAGAAGGCAATATTTCCAGATATTATGACAAATAGATAAACGTTGAGGACATGAAGATGCATGGAACGTGAAATAATATATACATATAATAGTACATCAATTTCTATTATAAAATATTCAGCTGATTGCTGATTAACTTAAATTACTAAATCTTTTTCAAATACATGAAAATGTTTCTTTGCACACACACATAAGTATTTAATGTTTTTGTATACTCTATTAAGTATTTTAACATTTTATTGTTAAAATATTTTGAAAAAATAACAATTATTGGAAGTAAATCATCTACCCTTTGACTTGTATTCAGGAGACTTACACATGAAGATCATGAATTCATATAATATCCATGACTAATAACTGACATTCAAGATATTCTCTCACATTCATTTTTTGATCTGAGAAACTGCTATGACAAATGTTTGGTCATCAGAATAAACTAAATAATTTCACATGCAATTAAACAAAAAACAAAAAAAAGCAATATATCATTTTCACTTGCAAATAGGATTTATCATTCAATATCTCGTACTTTGCTTTATTTTTTCAATGAAAATATATTTATAATCTGAAAAGACAGTATTTTATTGATTTAATAATACAACTAATCTTATTTGAGCATCAAAGAGACAGCTGTGTTGGAAATGCCTTTCTTGTGCAAGGCTGTAATGTTATCTTGATCACCATATGAAGTTGGACAAAAGTAGACCTCACAAAGTAAATCTCACTGCTATTACATTATAATTCCATTTGAAGACAGTACTTAGGGATGAAGTGCCAAATGCATAACAGATTAGGACATGGAGATGCACCGGATAGAAGAAAATGTTTCTTTGGATACATACATGAAGTATTTAATGATTTTTTATATTATCTATTAAGTACTTAAAAAGTAACACCATTAAAATATACTTGTAAGTAAATTGGTTGCAACAACTCTGGGTTTGGTCCCAGATTTTGGCACCAAAACGTGAAATTTACAACTCTGAGGAAAGGTGTCCTGAGTACCTGGGAGTTTTAAAATTCATTTTGTAAAATATATTACTGTAATTTTTTACTATTTAACAATGTTTTCCATTTTCAGAATCTCATTTCATTTTTTCAATGCTATTTATTTATTCATCTATGCATTTATACCTGTTTAGAGCAGTGATTCTCCACATGCCAGATCATTGCTCTATCTGGGTAATCAAATGACCCTATTACAGTTTTGGTCTAAGACAATCAAAAAGCACAGATGTTCATATTATAATTCCTAGCAGTAGCAAACATGTGGTTATTAACTAGCAGTGAAAATAATTTTATAGTTGAGGGGTCACCACATCATGAGGAACTGTACTTAATGGTTACAGCATTAGGTAGGTTGAGAACCACAGGTTTAGACCAGTGTATCTTGTAGCTCAGACTTGTATCACACTATATAATTGAGAATTGCTTTGGACATCTAATCTTGCCTCTGCTCCCCAGTGCTGGAAAGACAGTCCTGAAACTTCTTCCAGGCTGTGCCTTGACTGATCTGTGGGGAGGAAAAATAGACCAGTGAATGAGTATCCTCCAAGTTTTTCATATTTTATTGTGAAATTACAATAAAGTGAGACCAGTGTAAGAACTGAGTTCACTTTCCCAGTGTAAAACAAGTGTAATCACAGCCGAGAAAGGGATGGGCAAGGAAGATCGTAAAAGCTTTCATGCTGTGACAGTAGTTGACATTAGCAATGAGTAGGTAATCCATTTTAGATGATCAATAAATGTTCTGACTGGCCATTTCTTCAGTCCACAGACCATGTTATCTAGAGTCTGGATAGAGAACTGAATTTTTATGAAACCGAATTACTGTAATTATATCAGTTCTACCTAAGTAGTAGAACTGGATACAGTGGTATGGCCCCACCTAATATGACTCTTTTCCAGGTTTATGATCTATATTCAGAGAGAAATAATGTTAGTACTTGGTGTGCTCTAATACAAATTCCTAGTCTCTGGAGCACATGGACATAAAGCCAGTTTCAACTTTTTCACCAATTTTTTTCATATTATAATTTTATTATTTCCACTGTATTATTTCCTGCCTCCAATCCCTCCCATAGTCCCTTGTGTTTTAATCCATGGTCTCTTTTTGGTTAACAACAGATGTGGTTTGAATGTGACTTGTGTTTGGATGCAGGATCTCTCAGCTATGAAATACAGGGCTGTCTACACTGCACATTGACTGTGTAATGGAATGTCCACAAATAGGACTCTGTGCCTTGGAAGAGGAACATGAAGTACTCTGGGAGAATGGAGGATTTTACTAAACTACAAATTTCCTGGAATAGTATCCTGTCTGACTGTAGTATGGAAGGACCAACCTGGGAGGGATTTTGCTCTCTGAGTCATTTGATCTCTGCACACCCACTAGGATAACTGCTCATGTCCTGAAGCCCAGCTGGGTGATCCTAGCTAACTAGGGATTCTGGGAAGGCTTAGCAATTAGGAATACCAGTAAGAGGAAACTTAGAGGTTCTTTCCAGGAATTTCCTTCTGTTCTGCTGTAGGAAGCTGTAAGGACAACCACACACCATCTCATAGTGAGAGTGGGGGCCACTGTCCTTAGACCAGAAAGTGCAGGTTGGCTTATCTGTCAAAGTTGCTTGGATTGTGATTGACCATGGGCCAGACTGAGTTTCTGTTGGTCCCTGTGGTGACTTGGGTGGTGGCCCTTGGCCTCTGACCTTTATGGAGTGTGGATTCTCTGGGGAGGGGGAGGCCCTACCACCCTGGAATGGATGACTCTGAGCTTGGAATATCACTGCCTCATGTTTTATAATTGAGAATTGCTTTGAACACCTAAACCTGCCTTTGTTGCCCACTGCTAGGAAGACAGTCCCACAATTCCTTCCATTCTGGGCCTTGACTGGTCAGTGAGAAGGAAAAATAAACCAGTTAATGAGTAACCTCCAATGTCTCTGACTTTTAGTGGGGACTTTTAAATGAAGAGGGACTTGTGCAGTGTTAAATTCACAGACTAACTTTGAAGCTGCTAGAGTCACAGTGCAGAAAGGCAGAGGCAGGATGGAGGTTGAAATCTTTCCTGCTTCAACAGTAGTTGAGATTAGCAATGTGGCATTTGGTAATCACTTTCAGATGCTCCATAAATGCCCTGATTGGTCATTATTGGGTTTCATAGACCAGGGCAATCATGAATCTGGGTAAAGGACTGACCTTATTTTAAACCCAAGTTGCTGTAGTTATAGTAATTCAACCAAAATAGATCTATGTAAAATGTTGTGGCTGTGCCTAACAGGATTGTTATTTTTCTGGTTTTAGATGTCAACCCTGTTATAAAAGTTTTGAGAAATCTTTGATGTGCTGTAATATAAATTCCTAGTCTCTGGAGCCAATGGACATAAAGCTTGTTTCAACTTTTCAAAATAATATTTTGAGATTATAACTTCATCATATCCATATTCTCTTTCCTATCTCTAAGTCCTGCTATAACTCCTCACATTTTCTAATTCACAGCCTATTTTTCTTTAATAACAAACAGTAACACTAGTTACTGTGTAAATATGACCTATGATTGTTTGTAGTTGTCCCAGCTACAAGGCAATGGGTTGGCTGCAATACACATTTAGTGTGTTATAGAATGTGCACACAAATGACCTGTGCTTTGGATATGGATCATGATGTGCTCTAGGAGAGTGGGAGAATGTCTATTAAAATGCAAACTTTTCTGACTAGGGCATGAATGCTGGGCTGGAAAGGCAGAGCTGGAAGGACTGTGTTTTATGAATCATTTGATCTCTGATCACCCAGTAGGGGAGTTGTTAATATTCTGAGGCCTACCTGGGTGGCCCTAGCCAATGAGAGACTCTGAGAAGTCTTAGCAATTAGGAGTACTAGTGGAAGGTAGCTTTCAAGTTCTTTCCAGGATTCTTCTCTGCTTCTGCTGTAGTGAGTTGTAAAGAAGACCACAAGATATGCCATGGTGAGTGAAGAGTGTTCACAGCAAGTCTGATGAGATATCATTTCTATTGGGATTTGGATCAATAATGAGCCAGACTGTGGTTATGTTGGTCCATATGGTAACCTGGGAAGTGGCCTTTGTTCTCTGAGCCTCAATGTGAATGGATTTCCTGGGGAGGGGGTGACTCTGCAGTCCTGGCATGGGAGGATATGATGCTTATAGTATCAGTATCCAATTGGGAACACATGTGTGTGGTTTTGGTGTGCAGTAAGAAAACAGATTTCGAGCAATATATGATTAGAATGCTCTAAGTTTCTGCTACCACCTATTGGGGACTACGGGAATCCAGCCCCTAGATAGTCCCCTCCCAGGGTCCGGGAAGAATCTACAAACAGCTAATAATTAATCTTTGATGAAAAGAAATGAATCTATGTACACGAAACTCCTTAGTTCATACACTTTATTATTCTGTGATAGTTCTCTCTCTACACAGCTTCTATTCTGCTCTCATATCTAGCTCCTTTCTTGCCTGATTTCTCTATATTAATCCACTGTCCCCTCTAGGTTCTCATCTATCTAGTTCTTTCCCCTATCAGCTCCTCTCCTGTCTCTTGCTCTCTCATCTGGCTCTTCCTCATCTTGTTCTTCCCTATCTGGCTCTTCCTCATCTTCCATCTCATTCCTCTAGTCCTCTCTTTTAGCCCTTCAATCTAGTTCTTCCCCATCTCAGTTTGTTCCTCTCAAGTTCTTACCCATCTAGTTCTTCCATTCTCTTTTCTCTTCTCCCTTGTGCCCTGGAAGTCCTGGTATATAAGAGGGAGGATCCGAGCTAAACTGTGTAAAGCTATTATTAATGTCCACATCTCCTAGGCAGTGTCTCCTTGTGGAATTTACCTTAGTAAAGTCAGGAGACTCGCCTTTGGGTGGTTATCACTGTTAGTCCTCGGAAGTTGGGTGACCACTTGGGTGATGTCTCCTTTAGTGCTTGAAAATGGCTAGGGGAGATATCTGATTCCAAAGAAAGCCTTTCCTGAGGCTGTTATCCAAATGCCTGGAATGTGTATGTCTAGAGGGTGATCAGTGCACTTTGTTAGCCCTTCTTGGGAAAAATCAATTGGGAAAACTATGAAGGCACACACGATTTTTATAACAGAATACAGTTGATATATAATAAGCCAAGTAACACCAAAAACTCTTTGGGATTTGGCTTCCTCTGGAGGAATTCTCTGATTCCTCCAGGTAGCGACTTTGCCATAACCAACTGAGTTCTTATGATATATTCCTGCGGCCTGCATCAACCACCAGACTCAATGGTGTGATACTGTAAAGTTTAGTTCCAAGAGACAATAGGAGTTTCTGATCTTCAGAGGTTTCTCAGGTGTACATGATGTTTGGTAGGTGGAATGAGCAGAATCCCAATCTCCTGCCATAATCCATGTGACAGGAAGCATTCATAACTAATAAGAAGTCTCTGTGTCATGTTTTTGGAGCTGGTTCATGACACAAATGGAAACCTGCTACATGCCTCCACTTCATTTCAAATTGGTTGTTTTGCTTTTGTTATTTATTATGTCTATGCTCATGAATAAATATGAAGTACTGAGTCCATTATTTCTTCTAATTATTTTTCTATTTATATGACTTAAGGGGAGAACACCTTGTTTTGAATAACCAACTAGGATGCTGACATCTGGGAAAAACAATTTTCCCTCTCAATAGTCATTAGTCTCCTATAGTACTTTTTCTAGAAAGAGGGTCTCATTAGATCTCCCTAAACTTTCTATGTTAGCATATGTATTGGCCATGTTTGCTTCTCTACCTGAGATCTTTTTGCAGATCTTAGGGTCTGTCTTCCATGCTAGCTGTGGTTTTGTTTCCCAGCTTCCTACTTGGTGGTCCAGGTCTCCTCCTCCCGGGCCTTGTGGTTTGCAGTGGATGGGCTGCCTTGCTCTCTCCACTGGTCTTGATCTTAGAGCAGGTCCCGAGTTTAGCTGCCAAGCACTCCACATCTGCCTCTTTCCTCAAAACTGAAATCACCACAGGATTCCCATTTATTCTGAGTCAGGCTGAGAATAATGTCTGGAAGGGCATTTCCAGGGAAGAGGAATGTCTGTGAACATGTTCTATGGGTGTGTCTGTGAGGGACTTACCTGGGGTTGCATCTGGAGATTGCTGTGCTTGTGAGGAGAGAAGTGGAGGAAGTTCTGTTCAGTTTGCCTCAGGGAGAGGGTATGCATAGTAGGTGATTTATGGGCTTGGTCCAGGGAGGCAGGAAGTTGGGGCTGCAAAAGCTCACAGACCCTGTGCACCAACCCAGCTCTATTCTTACCTATCTCAATTATCTGTAGAGATGAAGGAGATGTTCATGGAGTGTCACATGGCTTGATCATTTGGAGCCCTTGAACTAGTCCCGGGAATCCCCCAGGACCTGGATCTAGGTGGACAAGGAGTCAACAAAGGCTGATGATGAAACCCAGAGATGTGGAGGTTGTAGTGCTGCTGCTGTAGTTGTTAGGAGTAGCAGAATGCTGGAACAGTGCAGGAACAGCTTGCCATGGTTATAGAGGTGAGAATTTGATGCAGAAAAAGTGAGCCAGGAATCCACCTACCCTTTTTAAGGATCTTCCTGCCACCAGGCTGCCTTCTGTTTCTTTAGTCTCTAAGATACTCTCCAGACACTTCTTTGAGTGCAAATGCTTTCCAAATACTTCCTGCTACCCAGCTGCTTTACTGAGTGTTCCAGGGGGTCACCATTGCATTCTGAGACTTCAGATACTGCTAGAGACTTGGATGTTCCTGAGACAGCATGGATGATCCTCATAGGTAAAACTGGTAATGCTATAAGGCAAATAAACTCATAACTGTTGTTTTGAGGCATTTCTATTTTGTATTTAAAAATCTAGTTATATTGGTTATTATCAGAATTAGGGAGCTGGTTGAAATTATAAATTGTTGCTGTTCCTATACATGTTGGTTAGACAAGTCAGGATTAGATAATTGTTTGGAAGCACTCTCTTGTATAGAAAGAAAACTGTTATATTTTGAATAATAAACCAATGGTATGAAATGAAATGTTTACTGGAATTGGTTTTATATGTTCAATGTAAATTAGTTTATATTTGTTTTATTTATTCCATATATTCAACATATATTATTCATTAAACTATACAGTATGAGTTTGAGGCTTGCTGGAGCTTTGTAATCTTGTCTCAAACAACAGAGCAAAATTGTATTTAACTATATTTGTGTGTGTGTGTGTGTATTATTGATAAATTTTTTTGTCTCATATTCACTATAAAGACCAAATTCAAGGAGATCTGCCTGGCTCTGCTATCATACTTGGTCTATTCATTTCTGAGAATAATTTGACATGGACCAGTGGCTGACAGCAAAAGTGACTTTAAGAGATATTGTCCTGAACCTGAGTATCTCTGCAGAGCTTAAGCTGGGATGCTTCAGTGCATTTTGGAAAAGGATTTCAGGATGAGTCAATACAAATCAGATTTGGGCTGGGTGGTTGTGGCACATGCCTTAAATCCCAGCACTTGGGAGGCAGAACCATACAGATCTCTGTGAGTTCATGTCCAGCCTGGTCTACAGAGTGAGTTCCAGGACAGGTACCAAAACTACATTGAGAAATCCTTTCTTGGAAAACCAACAACAAAAATTTTCCAATTTTATCTACATTTGGAATTACCAATATGCAATCAGTGAGTCAGGTCTAGGTGATCTATAATTGTCCCAATTGACCATTTCTTGGGCTCCAGAGACCAGGATTATTGAGGTGGAGATTGACATGTCTTCATTGAAATATTAGGTCTGTGCAAGAACAGAAATTCTATTTTCTTAACCAAGGGCATTTTTCTGTTAACAGGTCTTCTTTACTGCATTTAACTTTGCCCCTTCTTGGACCCTAGTATCACTTATCATCAGAGATCAGAACTCCCAAACACTTGAAACTGCTAAGAGTCCCAGAGACACTTCTGGCTTGTAGTCAAAAAACAACTGGTTACACTACTTTGGGTTTTTATTTTATTTTATTTTATTTTATAATATAATTTAATTCTACATATCAGCCGTGGATTCCCTTGGTCTCCCCCCCCTGCATTCCCCCAAGCTCACCTCCATTCCCATCTCCTCCAGGGCAAAGACTCCCCCGAGGATTGAGATCAACCTGGTAGACTCAGTCCAGCCAGGTCCAGTCCCCTCTTCCCAGGCTGAGCCAAGCATCCCTGCATAAGCCCCAGGTTTCAAACTGCCAACTCATGCACTGAGCACAGGACCTGGTCCCACTGCCTGTTTATATGAGCAAGAATTGTTGAGACCAAGGTTGGATAAAGCACAGGGACAAATAGCCAAATGAATGGAAACACATAACCTATGAACCAATGGCTGAGGGGCCCCAAACTGGATCAGGCCCTCTGAAAAGGTGAGACAGTTGATTGGCTTGATCTGTTTGGGAGGCATCCAGGCAGTGGGACTGGGTACTTTGGGTTTTTTTACCCTAAACTGCGTAGTTGAATTTTTCCTTCAGTTCTTATCCCATGTCCCTCTGCAGAGGTTATACTAACTGACATTATGGGATTGAAACAATGACTGATCAAGCTTCTTCCTGCTGAATTTGGGTTACCAAGTGGTAGTATTGGGATATCCTTCCATTGTCCTCTTGTAAAGTCCAAACTCTCAGATATAGACAGAAGTTGAATTCCTTTACTGGAGTCTGGAAAGAATTAAACTGTCCAAGGTCCATAAAATATTCTTGATTGGCTCACAATGGCACCCATCTATTAGATGTTTCTCTTCAATCTCTAGGTTTGATCTTCAGTGATGAAATCACAATCAGTTTTAACACCATTTTATAGCTGTTTCCTAACTAAAAGTCAGTATGATGACCTTCCTTTGTTGCTTCTGTATACGGGAAGAAACAGTGTTTAGTGTCATTTGGATGCAAGAAAGGTAACTACCAAACCTTTTCAAGAAAAGGTGGGACAGTCTATAAAAAAATTCCTGATCACATGAAAGTCTGTCAGATATGCTAAGGGTGTAGGCCAAAATTGGATGCCCCAGAGGAATTGCAGAGGAATCTTGGGTGATTGTCCAGGCAGCTAGCTCTTTCTGTTGTTTCTTACACTCTTTTGGAAGTCGCTTGCTTGTATTTCCTGCTTATGCAGGTATTATTATTTACTTCTTGGGCCTTTGATAGAGTTTAAGACTAGACAGTTATAATTTTCATTTATTTCCTTTTTTAATGTAGATACTCAGTGCTATATAGTTTGCTAACATCACCACTTTTGTTGTGTCCTTTAGGTTTCGGTATTTTGTATAATCATTTTTTTTGAGTCCTAGAAACTTCTTAATTTCCCTTTTTATTCCTGTCTTGACTCATTTTCTTCAGTAGAATGTTTGTCAATATTCATGAGATTTTAAAATTTGTCTTTTTTCATATCCAGCTGTAATCCATAGTTGTCTGGTAGTATACACCGTTTTATTAAATTTTCTTGTATCTGTTGGAACTTGAATTGTGTCCAAGTGTGTAATCTACTTTGGGGAAAACCCCATGTGCTGCTGAGAGGAAGGTGTATTCTTTTTTCTTTGGGTGGAATGTTCTGTAGTATCAGTTTGGATCATACTGTTTATAAAATCCATTATCTCCAATATTTCTCTCTTTGTTTTTTGACTAGATGACATGTCCATTGGTGAGAGAAGGTTATTGAAGTCTACCACTGTCAAACCCTGTGTGAGAGTCAATGTGTCATTTAATCTGTGGAAGTGTTTCTTTTACAAAAGGGTTTGATCTTGTGTTAGGTGCATAGATATTAATAATTGAAGTGTCATATTGGTGGATTTTCCTTTGATAAATAATGAGTGTTCTTCCAATGTCTTTTGATTAAATTTTGTTTGAAGTTTATTTTGGTAGGTAATAAAATGGCTGCACAAGCCTGCTTCTTAGGTCCAATTGCTTTAAATATGTTTTCCCAGCCTTTACCTTTTAGTAATCTCCATCTTTGATGTTGAAGTGTGTTTCTTGTATATGGTAGAATAGTGGATATTTTTTTGAATCCATATTCTTAATTTGTGTCTTCATTGAGGAGTTGAGTCATTTGATATTGGGAGATATTAGGAATAATGATCATTAATTCCTGTTATTTAGTTGTTAATAATGATGGTAGTACGTGAATGAGTGTAGCCTTGTTTGTGTTTTCCTTCTTTTGGTTTTGCTAATGTAAGATTATTATTTACTGTTTTTTCATGTGGGTAGTTAGCTTCCTTGGGTTGGATATTTTTCTAAGAATCTTCTGTAGTACTGGATTTGTACATAGATACTGTTCAAATTTGACTTTTTCAGAGAATAACTTATTTTCTTCATTTTTGGTAATTGAAAATTTTCTGGATATAGCAGTGAGATGGCATCTGTGGTTACTTACAACATGCACCTGCTGTGGATGATTGATTGATAAATAAAACACTGATTGGCTAGTAGCCAGGCATGAAGTATAGGTGGGATTAATGAAGAGGAGAATTGAGAGAACAGGAAGGCAGATGGAGACACTGCCAGCTGCAGCCATGACAAGTGAGATGTAAGGTACTGTTAAGCCACAAGCCATGTGGCAAAGTATAGATTAATAGAAGTGGGTTAATTTAAGATAGAAGAAGTAGATAACAAGAAGCCTGCCATGGCCATACAGTTTGTAAGCAATATAAGTCTCTGTGTGTTTACTTGGTTGGGTCTGAGCCATTGTAGAACTGACGGATTAGAGAGATTTGTCCTGACTGTAGGCCAGGCAGGACTAGAAAAACTCTAGCTGCATGCACCACATGCCTGCAAGCCCTTATGGCTATTAGAATCTCCACTGAGATGTTAGGTACAATTCTCATAGGTCTGCCTTTATATGTTGCTCAGTCTTTTTCCTTTGCAGCTTTTAATATTTTTCATTATTATGTATGTTTAATGATTTGGTTATTATGTGACAAGGGGACTTTCTTTTCTGACCCAGTTTATTTGGTGTTTTACATGTTTCTGTGTACTTTCATCAGCACCTCCTTTAACTTAGGAAAAAAAATTATTGTATCATTTTATTGAAAATATTTTCTGGACATTTGAGTGTGTGTGTGGTTTTTTTTTTTAATCTTTCCTCTATTCCTATCATTCACAGGTTTGGTCTCTGCATAATATCCCAGATTTCTTAGTTGCTTAGCATCGAGGAATTTATATATTTAACATTTTCTTCGACTGATGTATCCATTTCTTCTATTGTATCCCCAGGGTCTGAGATTCTCCCCTCCATTTCTCTACTCTACTGGTGAATCTTGCCTCTGGAATTCCTTTTTGTAGTCCTAAAGTTTTCATTTCTGGAATTCCTTCAGTTTCTGTTTTTTTTTTTATTGTTTTTATTTCCACTTTAAGCTCTTAAACAGTTGTATTTGTTTCCTTTAGTGATTTGTTTGTTTTATCTTAGCTTTATTTAAGTTGTTTATTGGTTTACTCCAATTGCTTGTGTTTCCCTATCTTTTTTTGCAGAATTTATTGATACTCTTCCATTGTTCGTTTGTGCTTTCATGAATTTATGTAAGCTATTCATTTTTTATGGGCCTTTATCATCTACATATATTTGGTTTTAAGTTTTTTTCCTTGTATTTCAACTATTTTTGAGTATTTAGGGCCTGTTGTGGTAGGATAGTTGGGTTCTGTTGTTCACATAGTGCCCTGGCTGTTATTATGTTCCTCCGCTGGCATCTTGGTTTAGGGTGAAAATAGGTCTAGGTGTTGTTTTCTAACTTCATCTTTGTTGGATGGGAGTTTTGTTCCTGGGTTTGTGTTTGTTCTCTGGAGTTTCAAAGTGTGTGTTGAATGAGTGTTGCCTTTTTCCTGGCCTTCTTGTCTGGTGTGTTCAAGGGAGACTACTTGGTGATGATGAAAACTGGGGGAAGAGGAATGCAGGGGAGATAATTTTCAGATCCACAGGAGGCATGGAGAAAGAAGAGAAAAAGCTGCCTCTGATAGGAGCAACTTTTAAAATTAGGTGTGGAGTAAGAGACAATGTGGTAGATCTGAAGACACCCCAACTGGTCTTTTAGAAGATGTGGTGATTAGTTGAACAGAGGGTGTCTGGCACAGTTGGGTGATGGGACACAGATATGAAGATAGTAGGGAAGGGTTGTGGGGGATGCTCTTTGGAATCCACAGAAGACATTAAAAGGGAGAGGAGAAGCTGCAGCTGGAGTTCTGTTTTAGCCCTCAGGGCAACCGTGAGTATTGGATCCCTGAGAGTGGGGAAGGTCTGTGAATAGTATTCCTGGTACCATACCCAACATCTTACTATTGATTCATTAGGTTCCCAGGGATCACTTACTTACGTATTCTCTTATTTAGAATTATGTTGTGGCTGATCTGTGAAAGACTTTTAGTTTATTGGATAAAAAGTAGTATGTGGGTTGCAAATGTCACTCAGCAAGTATTCTTGGGGGAGTTCAGATAGAAGCACTCAAGTTGAGAGGCTTATAATTTCCTGCTATTCCAGATCCAGGGGATCTGATATGATCTTTACTCTGTCACCTATACACACATGGAAAATATTCTTTCTCTTACGTACCAGTATACACAAAAAATGGGTCTTGACTTTTTTAAAAAAGTTTGTAAGACTTATAAAACAAAGACTTATAAAGGAAATCACGTTGTTTTAAGTATATAATAGAATCATACAATATTTATTTTAAAAAATATTGTCTTCCATTTGATATATATTTTTTTAATTTCCTCACTCTGATATAGGTTTACATCTAATCTTTAATCATAGGAAATGAAATTGTTTTAAATTTTCTAACTGACATCCTATTCTTTATCAAAGGAGAATGAGATAGTATTAGTAACCAAAACTATTTTCTACAATGTAGAAATATCAGGCTTCAAGTGAATGATTCCAACTTTGGTGGAACAGTCTTCTCACTCAACCCATTTTCTATTATTGGTGAAGGACAGAACTGGAGTGCACAGGGTGAGTGGTGGTCAGTGATTTCTTTGATTTTGATTTTCATTAGAAACTTATAATTCTTTCTCAAGGGGCAATGTTATATTTGTAGGTCTGTCTTTCTGTCTCCTTTTATCACTGGTACCATCTGTGTTATGTGAGGTTTCTTTTTTTATTAGTTATGATATAGTTATATTGTTTCTCTGGCAAATGATGGAACTTCACTTATTTTTATAATATGGAAAATTACAATATTATGTTAAAATCTCCTTAGGTTTTTCATTTGGAGATTTTCTGTAGATGAACAATTTCAATTTTCTCTTCTTGATCTCAGAAACTTGTATTTCTTCATTCATTGGTGTATCTGTATTGCTACTTCTTATCATCATCAATTTTTTTTTGCTATTTAAGTTGTTGATGTAGTTGATTCATTGGGTTTGGGTTTGGAAAATCTCATATATTATTTTCTCTGTGTCCTACTTACTTTCAGATGTCAACATTTCAGAGCCCATAGTCACCATTGGGAACATCTGTTGAGGATGTGCCCCATCAGAACACCTAGTTGCTAAGTCTGTGAAAGATTTTGTTGATTTATGATTTATGGGTGATGGCCCTTCCACTGAGTATGCAATATCCCTAAGAATGTTGGCCTGCACTAGATAAGACAACAAGCTTGGCATAAGACAATGACTATGTCAGAGAGAAAGCTTGGAAACAAAGATTCCTCATGGTTTTTGCCTTCAGTTGCTAGATTGAATATCTATTCTAAACACTGACAATGATGGATTGTGATCTGGAAGAATGAGGCAAATAAACATGTTTGTTACCTAGGTGCTTTTGTGTAGAAAACTGAATCAGAGCAAGAAAAAGCAGGTTGTAACAGAATGTGATAAACCAAAAGTGATTTTGTTGTCCAAAGGTCCTGGGAATGATGACTTTTGGGGGCAATGTTGAGCACATCAAAATTTAGATGACAAAGGACATAGAAAGCTGCACACAGAGCTTAATTGGTTATTCTTATAGTACATTGAATAAAGTACTCTTAAAAGTATTATGAACAGTGGAGGTACAGGTCAAAGGATTTCAGGAGAATTAAAATCGAGGTAATTTATGTGATATTTTGCCCCTAACTTTTCTTATTTTGCCCATTTCCTCAAGAAATTGAGTAAGGCAGAATTAAAAAAAAAATAAAGGGGCTGATTTCTTAGATGGACTATTGACTATCTTGGATAGCTATTACTTATGATTCATTCAGTACTACATTAAAAAAAATCAAGAAATGGATCATAAATAAATGAAAAGTCTATGGGTTGTAGAGAAAAACAGCACTATGAATTTGTAGAAGGTAGTCAAATGCTGAAAAGTGTCAGCAACTTTCAGGGAGAGTATCACCATTAAAAAGAAGGTCCTTACCCTACTTTGGAAGCCTAGCAAGGTGCCCTAAGGGTAAGAATCCCTCCTTCTATACACTCAATTAATAGAGGGATTAAGCAAAGTGATTTCCAGTCCCAGGAAGCAACTTTATTCAAAGCCTGCCACAACTCTGGTTCAAGCATGGCAGGGGATATCACAACTGAGAAGCCAAATTTGGGGGAATCACTGATGTTGAACTGGTTCTGGATACCAGAATGATGCAAAATTTAAAATTATACATTCTTAGTCTGCATTTTCAGGTCAGCTCTGTTGTAGGCATCTGTGTTTGGTATGGTAAGAGCTCCAGCGAGGAGACTGTCTAAGTTCATTGCATGACACTATGACGATGAAGCCTGTGTTGCAATTTAAGATCATAACATGTTGAGATACTTAAGCAATGAGACATCTTCCAAGGAGAGCTGCATATACTGAGTGGAAGTAACCAAAGAGAGAGATGTATGGGAATTTGTGGGAAGAGAGCCATCTAAGTCCTTTGAAAATGAAGCCCCATGTCTCTGACACAGAGCTACCAGATTCAATGGTTGCCCTGCTGGGTTTCAGTCTTCTTTTTGTCTTTCCTTATTATGTCTCAGTTCCTCTCATTTGAAATGGGAAAGAGTTTTCCGTGCCATTTATATGTTGGAAATATTTAAATTGTTTTCAGGTTGTATAAGATGACCCAGTCAAGAATTTGTCTTGAGTGTCAAAAGCGATTTTGGACATTTGAACAGTGTAGGGACTGTTGCACAATATGAGCATCATGGAAGTGACTAAATGCATGTTCTTCATGGATGATCCTGAACCTAAAGTGACCTGGGTAAGAATCTAGTCAACTGAATAAAAAGCTCCCAGATAGGATGAGGTGTTTGAACATGTATCTGTCCTTGACAGCTTTCTTTGGGGTTCTTGTAGAACCTCAAGTAGGAGTAACTTATCTGGATGAAATTTCTATTGGGGGTATGATATATGTCTCTATAGGCTTAACTCATTTCTTTTCTAAGTTTCTACTGTGTTATGCTTGAAATGAATTCAGCCAGCTTACTTCTTGTGCTGTCATGACTTCAGCAACATTGTAGATGGTATTACTAAATCACATAAGATACAATTAAACAAATTGGTATTCAATTCTAAGCCATCTTGGTAGCCTGATTTTTTAAAAAATTTTGATGTTTTTATATTTATTTCTGATGACAAACTTTTTCTGTATAGCCCTGACTGTCCTAAGCATAGTTCTATACACCAAGCTGGCCTTGAACTCAGAGATTCACCCAACTCTTGCTCCCGCATGCTGAGATGAAATGTCCAACATTCGTGGATATATATATGTATAAATCATGTCAAGCATATGCCATTTTTTTTAACTTTAACTCCAGCTTGAATTTTGAAATTTGGCAGAGGATATCATTCTCATTTCCAGGTTGGCAGTATTTATGAGAGTCATAGTGCCTGGAAATTTTGAGTAATTAAATTACAGGTGTGTGACATTCTTCCTCCTCATTGTATTTGTTTTGTTTTTCAATAACAATGATTCTTTTGCCTCTATACATAGATATGCAATGCACATATGCCTGGCCCTCAGAGTACTCAAAAAGAGCTTAGAATAATGAACAGTTGTGGGATCCTCCATGTTAGTACTGGCAATTGAACCCATCTGTATACAAGACTAGCAACAGCTCTTAACTTCTGACTCATCTGGCCTGCCCTGTGTTGATTATGTATAATCAACAGTGATATTGCTCATGTTATCATCTATTTGTAACTGTTTAAATAAAAAGTTCCTTATAGTAAGACTTCTTAATATACTGTTTAAGCTGGAGCAATTCAGATTTCTAGAAGATGAATAAAGAACTGGAGTAAATGCCTAACTCTTTGTAGCAACTTCAGTAAAGAAACAGTCTCTAAGTTCATCCTATATTTTTTGTACATATGATTGATGTTTGCTGTGCAGACAGGTTCTTAATATTTACTTTTTACTGTCCTGAAACTGATTGCATAGACTAGGCTAGCTTTCAACTCAGAAGCACATATTCCTGCCTCTGCTCTCTGGTTTTTGGGATTAAAGGCATGAGCCAATAGATCAAACTTACTCATCGTTTTTGTAGTTAGTAATTATTCATACAATTTCGTTGATGTGTACTCAGTGCTCTTGATGTGTTTTTTGTCTCTATGTCTGTTAATTGGCAATTCTCTTTCATTCTAAAATAAATTGATGATTATATTGTAATGTCTCAGTTAAGGAATAAGAGTGGGAAGCACCAGAATTATATGACTATATTGTCAAGAAGCATGCATTTATAATGTTATTGGCATCATACTGTTTTTTTTTTTTTTTTGGTTTTTCGAGACAGGGTTTCTCTGTGTAGGTTTGCATCTCTCCTAGAATTCACTTGGTAGCCCAGGATGGTCTCAAACTCACAGAAATCTGCCTGGATTTGCCTCCCAATTAAAGGTGTGCACGGCCACCAACGGGCCATGCTTTTGGTTATATACAAATGTATGACATACTTACATACAGCATATTTTAGGATGCCGTGACCTATAATGATGTGCACATCAACTTCACTAAGGAGGAGTGGGCATTGCTGGATCTTTCACAGAAGAATATCTACAAAGATATGATGCTGGAGACATATATGAACCTCACTACTATAGGTAAATTTTCATTCATATTTTAATTTAAGGCAAAAATTGTTTTTTGGTTATTGATACTCTTCTGTAATTCTGATTGAGAATGAGGCAGAATGAGGTAACCAAAACCCGGAAAGATTCTAAGGATCACTGAAGATAGTAAATCAAATTTTGCACAATTCCTGTAATATTTTATAAATTCTCTCATTCTATATTTTAGGATACAATTGGGGAAATCTTGAAGTTGAAGAACATTGTCAAAGCTTTCAAAGACATGAAAGGTAATTTTTATGTACAAGCTGATACAAAGGTGCGTCTGGATATATTTTATTGTATTTGAAAGTTTTAAAGAAATGCAACAGTGTAAATAATCAAAGCTTAAATTACATTCATGATCTTCAAATGCTCACAATCCATATACATCAAAGGCAGGTAAATGAATTGTGTTGGCAGGTTACTCATTTTAGAAGGAAGACAAGGAATCAATACCTTAAAAGATATGAGCATTTGAATCATAGTTTTCTAAGAGCTATGGTGTGGAATTGCCCACCCATTTAGTTTCATATGACTCTTATTACCAAAGGTATACATATTAAATATGTGATAAGTGTATGTCCAAAACCTTCTAATAAACAAATACTCTATTTTAAAGCTAGTGTTACTCTCTAGTTTTTCTGACACTGCTAAGTTTAGTGAGATGAGTCTTAAGAGTCAAGAGTTAAGGGGGGATTGTTGTGAAGAAGCCTTAAAACCTATATCACATGTATATGAGAAAAAAAAAGTCAAGCTGTGTGAAGACAATGTAGAAACTTTTTATTTGTTATTCTTCATTTACTAGGTATAGCATATGTCACTCTGGGTACAAGCCATATGAACATAGCAATATGGAAAAAAGCAATATATTCCTCTTCATCTCAAAACAAATATAAGTTATGTACCAGTCTCATATTGAGTAGACTTGCTTAATGTGATTCAAGTTTACACATAATTGGTTTTCCAGCTTAATTGGGAATACGTCTACAAACAAACTGAAGAAAAGTCCTTTGAGTAGTGGGAATGTGTAAAACTTCTGTCTCTCCTGGTTCATTGAGCAAATGTAGTAGGATTCATGGTATAGGAAAAGGTATTAATGAAATTAAGTGGGGTAAAAGTCTAAATACTTCCAATTCTTTTCATATATATGAAAAATCTCATTGAGAAAATCATTCCATATATGTGATCTATGTAATGAAGGATCTAAACATCATAGGCATCTTCAAAAGAGCAAAATAATCCTTAATGAAGGGGAACAACATAAGTATAAGCAAAGTGATAAAAATTTATGATCCAATTTCTCTTTACATCTACACTGAAATGTAAAATTAATTCACACAAAATAAAAATGTAAAAGAGTAAAGAATATGGTACAGCTGTTACATATTCAAATTATCTTTGCAGACCTGAAAGAAGTCAAACTGGAGAGAAACCATATGAATTTAATCAATGTGGTAAAGCCTTTTCTCATCATAGTACTCTTCATTTGCAAAAAAGAAGATATACTAGAGAGAAACTCTATGAACATAATCAGTGTGGGAAAGCCTTTGCACAGCACAGTACTTTTCAAGTGCTTGAAAGTACAGATATTGGAGAGAAACTGTATGAATGTAATCAGTGTGGTAAAGCCTCTGCTCAAAACAGTGTTCTTCAAAGGCATGAAAGAACACACACTGGAGAGAAACCCTATGAGTGTAAACAGTGTGATAAATCCTTTGCACATAACAGACATCTTCAAAGGCATAAAAGAACACATACTGAAGAGAAACCCTATGAATGCAATCACTGTGGTAAAGCCTTTGCAGATCATAGTCACCTTCAAAGGCATGAAAGAACACATACTGGAGAGAAACCCTATGAATGCAATCACTGTGGTAAAGCCTTTGCAGATCACAGTCACCTTCAAAGGCATGAAATAACACACACTGGAGAGAAACCCTATGAATGCAATCACTGTGGTAAAGCCTTTGCAGATCATAGTCATCTTCAAAGGCATGAAAGAACACATACTGGAGAGAAACCCTATGAATGCAATCACTGTGGTAAAGCCTTTGCAGATCACAGTCATCTTCAAAGGCATGATAGAACACATACTGGAGAGAAACCCTATGAATGCAATCACTGTGGTAAAGCCTTTGCAGCTTACAGTCACCTTCAAAGGCATGAAAGAACACATACTGGAGAGAAACCCTATGAATGCAATCACTGTGGTAAAGCCTTTGCAGATCACAGTCACCTTCAAAGGCATGAAATAACACACACTGGAGAGAAACCCTATGAATGTAAACAGTGTGATAAATCCTTTGCACATAACAGATATCTTAAAAGGCATAAAAGAATACATACTGGAGAGAAACCCTATGAATGCAATCACTGTGGTAAAGCCTTTGCAGATCACAGTCACCTTCAAAGGCATGAAATAACACACACTGGAGAGAAACCCTATGAATGTAAACAGTGTGATAAATCCTTTGCACATAACAGACATCTTCAAAGGCATAAAAGAATACATACTGGAGAGAAACCCTATGAATGCAATCACTGTGGTAAAGCCTTTGCAGATCATAGTCACCTTCAAAGGCATGAAAGAACACATACTGGAGAGAAACCCTATGAATGCAATCACTGTGGTAAAGCCTTTGCAGCTTACAGTCACCTTCAAAAGCATGAAAGAACACATACTGGAAAGAAACTCTATGAATGTAATCTGTGTGGTAAAGCCTTTGCAGATCACAGTAATTTTAAAACACATGAAATAACACATACTGGAAAGAAACCCTATGAATGTAATCTGTGTAATAAAGCCTTTGCATATCACAGTTATCTTCAAATACATAAAAGGAGACATACAGGAGAGAAACCCTATAAATGTAAACAATGTGTTAAAGCCTTTGCACAACACAGGTATCTTCCAAGCCATAAAAGAACACATACTGGAGAGAAACCCTATGAATGTAATCAATGTAGTAAAGCCTATGAACATCAAAGTCATCTTCAAAGACATGTAAAAATACATACTGGAGAGAAACTCTATGAATGTAATCAATGTGGTAAAGCCTTTGCAGATCATTGTCATTTTAAAGCACTTGAAACAATGCATGCTGGAAAGAAACTCTTTGAATGTAATCTGTGTAATGAAGCCTTTGTACATTACAGTCATCTTCAAAGGTATACAAGAACACATACTGGAATGAAACCCTATGAATGTAATCAGTGTAGTAAAGTCTTTTCATATCCCAGTTGTCTTCAAGTATATAAAAAGAGACATGCAGGAGAGAAACCTTATTAATGTAACCCATGCAGTAAAGCCTTTCCTTGTAACGGTGATTTTTTCCCCCAAAAGTAATTTTATTCAAATAACTTGACATATCATGTCTTAATTACAAAATCATGATTTTGACATGTGGCAATTTATAAATTAAGTAAATGCGAAATGCTAAGAGATGTGAACAGCTGCTTTTTGTCTCAGGGTTCTGTTTAAGAGTGATGGGACACTCAGGTAATGACTTTATTTTCTCAGTTAACATAACCAGCCCACAGTACAGCATGCAAATCACAAAGTACAAATTCAAGAAGGGAATGTCTTTACTAAGTCACAAAACTTTGGCAAATCAATACAGTACCCGTTAATACAATAAAATACTATTTTTCCTGGAGTCAGAGATTATCTTAGTGATAATTTTCACTCTAAAAGTATCATTTAAATCCAAATCCAAACACTGGTTTCCAACAGGGCAAGTTATTTTATAGAAATTAATGTCATTTGAAATTTTACAATTTCTCTTTTTAAAGGGAGTTCCTCAGGCAGGTGGTTCTTGTTCACTGCCTCAGTCAACTCTTTAGATGTCAGGGCAGCTGGACTGTGTTCTGGTTGGTCCACAGCCAGGTAGTTTTCTTGTACCTAAAAGGCTCTAAGCTTTTCCCTAAGGAGACTCGATCAACATGGCTTTCTTCTAAGTACTTAAACAACAACAGACCAACCCATTAATTGTTCACATGGACACAAGACTCTCCTCTAGTCAGTTCCCTCAAGCACTCCCACCACAGACGATCACTTTGATTTAGAAGCTCTCCATCTTTTGATCAAAAGTCACAGCTTTACCCCAGTTCATTAAAAAAAAATAATAAAATAAAATAAAAGATCTACCTAAAATAGCAGTATCTTTTAAATAACAAATAAATGTGATGTCAGCCTGAAGAGTCCTGGGGGCCCTGTAGCTGCACACCAATTTCCGTTGTCATTTTTCTACTAATACTGCTGCGGCTGGCATTGGTGTCCTTATGCTTCCTCTTGTTGATGCTGTCAATTTTTCAATTTCAGCATTCAGTTTGTGTATCACCCATTCCATTGCTTCTTGGCCTTTGTTAGCGTTGGAAGATATGGTGCTTGCCATGAGTCCTTCAAAGTAGCTGTTGAGGCTGACCCCTTTCACAGTGATGATGGCTTTTTGGGTCAGGACAGTTTTCTCTGAGTCCTGGGGGTGCGGCCTGTGTGTGAGCCTCTCGTCTACGGAGACCATATTTGTAAATGAGATATTAGTGGACTTCAGCTCCATTGTCTTTCTTACCGGGTCAAATTCAGAATGCTCTTGCACGTACGTTTTTGTACTTGCGGAACCAATAAGGGACTTCACAATGGAAGGTAGGCCCCACTCTGTGCTGAGGAGTCTATGGCTGTGCAGCTTTCCAGAGGGATTGACATGTCTAACACATCAACGCCAACCACACTTGGGTTCATGGGGTTTCGGTATTTCTGCATTGCAGCTGTGGTAACCATTTCCCATGGGTGGTCAAAGACGTGCACCGAAGTCGAGATCTTCATGGTGCCAGCCGCCTGCCCAGTGTCCCGCGGCGTCCCAGGACGATGAGGCACATAAGTTCACCGGTCCTGCCCTGTCCTGGCTGGCCGGCCTCACAGCCGTAACAGTGATCTTAAAGTGCATAAAAGAACACATACTGGAGAGAAACCCTATGGATGTAAACGTTGTGATAAAGCCTTTGCTCAAAACAATGTTCTTCAAATGCATGAAAGAACACATACAGGAGAGAAACCATGTGAAAGTAATCAGTGTGGTAAAGCCTTTGCACATCACAATCATCTTCAAAGGCGTACAAGAACACATACTGCAATGGAATCCTACAAATGTAATCCGTGTGGTAAAGAATTTGAACGTCACAGTAAACTTAGAATACATAAAAGAACACATACTAAAGAAGAACCCTACAAGAGTAATACTATTAGTGTATAATTGCTGTCTTAAAGCATGTGAATATAACATTAGATTTTGAAGATCTAAAGAAACTCATACCAAAGGAAATGTGATTACAAAGATTTGGTAAGATCTTTATCCAACACACTTACATTAAGTACACAAGATTTTTGACACACACAGGTGTCAAAAATCTCTTCAAACAGTATTTGGCTTATACCTGCAAATTCACATGGAAGAAAGAATTATGAATTTAAAGGATATGGTAACTAATTTAGATTTCATACTTCAATTACATGAGATAATGAATCCATGTGTAAAAGTTCATGAATGTGTACTAATTCATTTCTGTTGCTCTGATATATCATGTCAATGTGAACATATGAAAGTGGTTAATTGGCCATTGGTTCCAGACTGATACACGGTAAGAATGAAAGTGACATGAAAACAAGTGTCATACATGGCAGCTACAGTAGGAAACTGAACATTCCCATCCTTAATCTGCAACATAAAGCATAAAGTATAAAAGGGAAATGGTAAACTCTTAGACCAACTCACTGTGACATATTTCTTCCCGCAGGGCAGCATTTTCTAAATAATCCCAAATAATACCACAAACTGAACATGATTGATTTCTCTGATGTCAATCCTACATGCTTGCTTTCTGTTACACAAACCAATACATGATGCAGAGAAATTCTGTAAGCATTTAGATTCCTCAATACCTTTGTGACTAGAATTACAGGAGAAAAACATGAGTAAAAATTAGTTTAAGGGTTGTTTTAATTTTAATTATGTGATATCTCTCTGTACTTGTGCATGTTCACTCTTGTTCCCAAGAAGATTAGACCTATGGAACTTCTTGTTGTTTTGATTACTGCAAGTTTTCAAAATCCTGACTTTGTTCCTGGGAATGAGCTTGTATTAAGATACTGCCATGTCTCTAGCCCTGTAAGTATTTTAGAGCTTTTTTTGTCATATTTATATTAGGAAATAGGGAAAAGGTCATAGAAGAGAAAAATCCTTTTCATATAAACATTTGGTAAAACTTTAGACATCACAATTTTCTTCATATTCAAGAAAAAAATCTAACATCCCTTTTTCATTTCTTTGAAGTAAGTAAATTACTAAAAATGTTCACTAAAGACTGATGTGAAGATCACATTATGGCTTCTATTTTGCAACATTTGATGTATAAAGTGGCTATATGTTTGGCAAATCCATTTAGTGAATTTTATTTTGTGGTTCATCTATTCCTTCTGTGACTTTTGTTCATGTTCTATTGTGCTTTCACTTAGTGAGTGGTATTTTTCTGCTGCAATGTATAGAATAATGGTTATCATGTAAGTGGTCTATTTGTATTTAAATATGAGGCAGAATGTGAACATAATTTTCAAGTAAGGATGTCTGTGAAAGGGTGGTGGGTTTTTGCTCCTGGTTTTATTTTTCATAAATTCCCTTGGAATGCTCATTGTTTTCCAGCCTGGCTTGTGTGTCAGTAATTAGTCAAGGATATGTTGAACTCATAATCCTAATTTTTCAGTCTCCTAAGTACAAGTCTAAGTATAGATGATGCACTCCCAACATTTTCTGTATTGTCAAAATTTTTTTAACAATTTTAATGTTAAAATACTTAATAGAGAATATGAAATAAAATTAAATACCTCATGTGTGTATGCAAAGAAACATTTTATTATATGTATTTCCTTGACATTAAGGTTTTCTTTGCAATTTTATCAGTTACTGTTCATTTTTTTCTTATTAAATCACTTTCTCCTTTAGCTCAGGTTTTATTCACACACAATAATTGAGAATTGCTTTGATCATTTAATCCTCACTATGCTGTTGAGGACTGTGATGATAGTCCCACCATTCCTTCTAGTCTGGGTCTTAACCAGTCAGTGAGTAAGAAAAATAAACCAATGAATGAATGTCTTCCAAACTCTGGCATTTCTGGAAACTTACAAGTAAAGAGGGACTTGTGCAATAATTGAGTTGACAGAATAATGTTAATCAGGTTTAGACAGAGCAAAGAAATGGGTGTGCAAGAAAATAGGTGAAAGCTTTTTTGCTATGACAGTAGATGATATCAGCAATGAGTACTGAAGTTATCAGTGCTAGATAGTCAATAATTGTACTGTCTGCCCCTGAATCAAGCAATCAAGAATCTGGTTCAAGAACTGAACTTTCATGAAACCAAATTACTGTAGTTACTCTAGTTGAACCAAAATAGAAGACCTGCATAAAATGGTGTGTTCCTGACTAATAAGACTGTGATTTTCTAGGTATAAGATGTTTAGCCTGAGAGAAAAGGTGTGAGCTTTCCTTGTTGTACTCTAATACAAATCTTTAGTCTCTGCAGCACAGGGCCATAAAGCCTGTTACAATTTTTTAACATAATTTTGGGGATTATCTTTATATTGTTTCCACCAACTATTTCCTGACACAGTAACCAAGTGTTAGGCATTCCAGGCTGGATTTTGCCAGCTCAGTGAGAAGGCAAAAGAAACAGGACAATGAATATTTTAGTTCAGCCCAGGGTTTTTAATGTAGAGTTGCATTGCAGAGGTGCTTGTATGAGAATGGGAATTCATTGTCCACATATTACAACCAGTGATGTTCACAGTACAGAAAGAGAAGAAGCCGTAAAGTTTTCCAGTTTTCTCTGCAGTTTGGGTTGTAATTGTACAATCAGTTAATCAATTATAGGTGATTAATAAATGTCCTGAGTGATCATTTCTTGGGCTCCACAGACTAGATTCCTTGACCAGGAGATTGACATATCTGCACTGAAATGTTAGTTCTGTACCCATGACAAAGATCCAGTTCTCCTGAACAAAGGCCCTTTTAACAGACCTTCATTACTACTTTTGACTTTTCTCCTTCCTAAGGCATGTAGAATCACTTAGCATTAGAGATCAGAGCTCCCCAAAGCACTTTTGGCATCTTTGGTCTCTGTAAAGGATGAAATGCTCAGGATCCCAGTGACACTTCTGGCTGTTAGTTAAGAAAGGAACTGTTTATTTTCTTTGTTTTTTTTTTTTTTTACCGTAAATTGTGTAGTTGATTTTTACCGCCAGTAATTATCAGACCTCCCACTGAAGGTTTAAGCCTAACTTCCATTTTGGGATGGGGCAGTGACTGATGTGTTTTCTTCCAACTGAATTACATTTATCAGGTGGAAGTATTGGGGTACTATGGTGGTATTGTATTCCCCAAAATATTGTGAACCCTAACAAACTTATCTGGGGTCAGAAAACAGAACAGCCACTAGATACCGAGGCTAGAAAATGGTGGCACTCATGCCTTTAATCCTAGCATTAGAGAGGGAGAAATCCATCTAGATCTCTGTGAGGTTTAGGCTACACTGGAAACGGCCAGGCATGGTGGAACATGCCTTTAATCCCAGGAAGCGATGGCGGACAGCAGAAATGTATTTAAGGCATAAGGGACAGGAACTAGAGCAGGTTAAGCTTTTAGGCTTTTGAGCAGCAGTTCAGCTGAGACAGATTCGGATGAGGACACAGAGGTTTCCAGTCTGAGGAAACAGAATCAGCTGAGGAATTGGCAAGGTGGGGTGGCTATGGCTTGTTTTGCTTCTCTGATCTTCCAGCATTCACCTCAATACCTAGCTCCAGGTTTATTCTTATTAACAAGACCTTCTAACAATTAATGCTACAGGGTGCCCTTCCAGAGGGCTACTTGTCAAGACCAAACTCTCACATATAGATGGGAAAGAAATTCCTTTACTGGTGTCTCTCTAACATGCTGCTCAAAGGACCATTGCAGGGTCACAACCAACATTAAGTCCTGTTGTGCTATGAAGACATCATAATTCTACAACAGAAGCATCTCCAGATTTTTGAAAAGAAGTTTTGTGTTAAGGACTCCTATATTGATAGAGGTGGATTTGAACCCTGTCTGTAGTCCCACAGGGCATTGCCCTTCTTATCTGCCTGATTAACCTACCTAAATTCTTTCATTACAGGCCTGCAAGATCACAGAGTTCTATAACTACCAGTCTGAGTCATATAGTGGGCTGTCCATTCCAGTAACAGCAAAAAGATTTGTGTGTGTAAAATGGCTTCCCATTCAGATCTGAAGAGTAGGAACAGTCTACTGTGTACATGGCAGGGGTAACCAGACTAGAAAATACCTAGGTCAGAGAATGATGATTAAGGCAGTGAACTTCAGGGGTCTCCTTTACAAAGAAGGACTGATGGGGCATGGTGACTGTCTTTGTCTTTATTTTTCTATATGTATTATTTCACTCCATGTGAATGAAGACAGACAGAATTGGCGGGTGGCCAGTTTAGGAAGGATAGCTGGAATTACTAAGTATTCAGTTTCCAATTAGAGAACTCTCTTGTGAAAATATTTCCAATCATGATTGACATAGTTACATCAGCTGAGAGATTTGAGACACAGGCCATTGGCTGTAACTCCATGTGTCACATTACAGTATTCATTGGCTAACACTTTCCATTGGACAAAGTCATGTTAATGGCATTACTGAGAAGTATGTAGTGAGCTTCAAAGTCAGTACAGCTAAATGTTCTTCCAATTATGTTTATCATTTAATAAGTCAATTATTGGTATCATTTAAAAATTTATTTTCTTTAAATGTATTTCTACTATGTTTTTCTATTTTTCAATGTTTCCTGATTTAAGAATTTCTTTCCATTTTTCTTAAGTTCTGATTACTTACTTATTTATTTATTTATTTATTTATTTATTTATTTATTTATTTATATCAGTTTAGAGCAGTGGTTCTCAACATTTGGTATCATAACTCCCTTTTGGGGATTAAATGATCCTATCACAGAACTGGCCTGAGGCCACCAGAAAGCAAAGTTATTTATATTACAGTTTGTAAGCGTTGCAAATGTGTAGTTATCAGGTACCATAGAAAATAATTTTATAGATTAGTGGGTCAACAAATCATGGCAAACTGTAATAAAAGGTCAGAGCATTAGGAAGTTTGAGAACCACTGATTTAGATCAATGTCTCTTATAGCTCAGGCTTGTCTCATGCTATACAATTGAGAATTACTTTGAACATCTAAGCCTGCTTGTGTTGCCCAGTGCTGGAAAGACAGTCCTGAAACTCTTTGCAGGCTACACCTTGAATGATTTTTGGGAAGAAAAAATAACCAGTTAATGAGTATCCTCCAAATAATCCAGATTTTATTGTGAATTTACAGATGAAGTGGAACCTGTGTTAGAATTGAGTTCACTGCCTAGCATTAAAGCAAGTGTAGTCACAGCAGATAAAAGGATGGGCAAGAAAGAGCATGAAAGTTTTCTGCTGTGACAGTAATTGATATTTGCAGGGCTGTGTGGAGGGTCTGATCTGTTGTTCCACCTGCCTGAGAACCTGAGTTTGAACCCCCAGCACCTACAAAAAAACAAATCGTGAAAAGCCATGGGATCATCAAACCCACACAAGCAATATGGGACAATAAAAGACCCTGCAAGATGTTAGTTCCCTGATACCCTGTCACAAAAAGAAGACACTCTCACTTGGCCAGACAAGTTGCAGTGTGAGGAGCATGGCTTCAGGATATTCCTGCAATGTACTGTCTTCTTGTCCCATTATTGCAAACTTGAAAACCTAGCTGGGAGGGTTCTCCCCGCTCTTGAGAACTAGAAGAAAGGAATGTGCCAAACAAGGTGAATGTCACCAGCAAGCCCTCAGATGGGGTGGGGCCTTAAAATTCCCTACCTATTTGACATACTGGCACTCAGTCCCTCGAGAACTGGAAAATGTGGGCTTACTCAAAATGGCAGGCAGGGCATCTTAAAGAGGAACTTCTGGTAAGTTGGCAGGTATCCATGATCCAGCATCATGGACCAGCAATGCAATGTGTCCAAGGTCAATGTGAATTCTCACACAGGCCCTGAGGAGAAACAAGAGCCCAGGATGCATATAGGGTTTGTGCTGGGGTCCTCAGGACTCAAAGGCAGGATGCAGCCTAGGGGTGTGTGTGGCTAGCGAACCTGAATCTTCCTATTCAATGACATGTAGTTTTCTCTGTGCATTTGCAGCATGTGACTCAGTGGGAGTTGCCTGGAAAAAGTACCTTACATTCCCTGCAAAACTCTCTGCCTGTTTTTTCTTCTCTGCAAAGTGACTGGATTGGTTGGTGTCACCTTTAGGAGCTAACTCCTCTTATTAAACTTCATGTCTCTTGTGCATACCCTTTGGTTTTATGCAGCTCTCACTCCTCTGTCTCCTGCCCTGCAATTCTGAGCATGAAACTAGCCTTTTCATGCATGCTGAATAAGTTTCCACCATAGAGCCACATCCCCAACCAGGAATCAAGTATGCTTCTTGCACAAAGCACAAGCCTCTAGCTTTGACCTCTTTCTTGGGCAAAACTATTTCTCAAGTCTAGCCAGTGACAAAAGAGGTCAGGTGGAACTCAAGACTCCTGGTTTAATTCCCTCCCTGACTAAAGACCATGAAGTTGTGGCTTCCCTTCCTTCATCTTTCTGGAGTGATACGTATTAGTTAGATGGGTCCAACATTTCACCAAGTAAGAACTGATTATGCCAAGTGCTTGGCAGCCAAGATCTCTGTGTGCATCAGAGAGACAGCTACTGTCCCTTTACATGGAAAAAATGAAATTTCTGATATCCAGGCACTCACATTGACAGGTGTCTTGGGTTATCATAGAGAAAGAATTGGAGACAAAAAGAATGAGGCTTGGAATTAGGGGAGTCCATTATGATTCCTCAGAATAGGTTACTGGCACCCGGCCAAACCTAGAAAACCTTGTCAGTGAAGAACCCATGATGACAAGAGCAGAGACCCCATCACTCTGCTCTTTGGGACACTAGCTGTGTTCCCTGCTTTTGTTTGTCTCATCTGTCTTTTCAGTCTGTCTCCAGGAGAATGTTTTTGTTCTTAGTTCACAAAATGGATTCAGGCAGGGGCTGGCTTTGGAAATGAATCCCTAGATTTCTAAAACCAAGAATTTGGATGGAAGGCAAGACTCATGTTTTAGCTCTTAGTACATGCAAGACACAGGCATCCCCAGCACACCAAGAGAGCAAAATGACAAGTCTTTGAAGCCAAGCCCTCTACAATAGCATTTAATTGTGACATTTGGTGTGGCATCTTCCTTTGCTCCATATTATACCTTGTCCATCCTCTGATATTGTAGTGTCTCTGGCTTTTATCATTAAAAGAGTGGTGACCAAAGATGATGACAGGTTGTGTCATGTTGAGTGGGCCACAGCATTTTCCCTTGATAGCACCAATCTGGTCCTCAGAGAACGTTTGGCTTCTGAGACTTTTCCATTTGGAAGTTTGTCTTCTTGACACAGAAATTGGCCTATTGAGGGAAGAAATGCCCTTGCCTCTACTGTTGGCAGTATGAATACTGTTTCTTTGGTACTAGCAGGACACAAGGAAAAGTGTCTATTTAACTCTGCCTTGAAAGGGTAGTCTCTCAAAAAACCTGCCTCTGAAAATGGTCTGATAGATACTCTAGGCCTGTAGCCAATTTGAATGCACCAATGATACTGAGAAATTCTAGGTGCCTGTCTAGGCTGCCAGCTGTCTCTGTCTACTCTCATAAGACTCCTGAAAGTTGCTTGTGTCTTTCTCCCATTTCTCAGGTATTATTGTCTTCCTTGTCAGGTCTTTGATTGGATTGGAGAATAACAGTCATAATTACAATCTTCTTGTATCTTAGGTAGAACATATTAAGTGTTAGATTCAGGCCCCTCAAGGTAGGACATCTTTTGGAAGGATCTCTGCAGCATGACATTTACCTATGCTCCACATTCTTCTGAATTTATCATGTGTTTCTTGTTTGGTGTGGTTCCTGTTGGTGTAATTTCATCTTGTATAGGTCATTATCCCTTATTCTTCCAGAACAATATTTTTATTGTTTATATTTTATATTTATATATATATTATATTGTTTATATTATAATTTATAATCATCCCTATTGTAAATAGTTTTGTATTAGATTTAGAATTTTCTTATTTAGACAAAAGGGGGAGATGTAGTGGGTAGCTGTTCCAGATTTGACCTTAAAACACTCCCCCTAGAGTGACAGCCTGTAACTGCCACACCTTCCTAAGACCTTCCACTGGGGCTGACATGCCCCTGGAGCTTGGCTGAGAAGGAACTTCTTAAGACTCAATGTGTGTAGGTCTTTGGCCCTTTGTGGGTACCACATGGTCCTGGAATCTGGATGGGAGACCAAGCCAGAGTTCTCTACTAGATTGTATCTCATCTATCCTGGATCATGTAACCAACCCCTATTGGACTATTTATTATCTCAGAAATAAATATCTCTTGATTATCAGATAAATTACTTGGAATTGCCTTGTTAATTACAGTAATAGATTTTCTCCAAGTCTTTGTTTACTTCAGGGGATTCATCGTTCCTCCCCACCATCCTGACCTAATTTCCCAGCAGCCTTTTTATCTCAATGAGTATGAATTTTAAGATGGGGGAGAGCCATTCCTAAGCAATGTTTGAAAAGTTAGCCCTAAACACCTCACAAAGAAAAGTTTGTATTGAAGCATTGCTAGATCTCTGGCTTTGGAAGGAGTGGGTACTGAAAAGCTTCCCCTGTAACTCAGGAGAGGCTCCTGTGAAGGACAACTTGAAATGAGATAGTTAGCATGTAGGCAAAGGCTGTGACATTAGCATTCCCATACTTGGGTATTCTATGGTGTCCTGGAGAACACTGTCATCTCGTGTGATGTCACCAGTGCTGTGGTGATACCAGCAGCCTATGGGGCATTTATTCAGTGCCTTTATGGTTGAGCTATAGACATGGTGTCAAGATGAAAAAACTACTTGGAAAAGATAGTAGAGAGCAGAGAGAGACCAGAAAGAGGCAGAAGGAAGCTGGCCTTTGGTCCCAGTATAAAACAGCAAGAAATAAATCTTCCAGGGGAAGCCACATTGAGCCTTGGCAGGGGATTTAGTGCTTTCTGGGGGAGAAGGTAGGCTTGAGCTAGGCCTTGAAGGAGGTAGGCTTCAAGGAGTAGGGCTCAGATCGTGGGCATTTCTGAGAAGCAATGACATTATCCTGGTTCTTTGATTTCCTACAGAGCAGACACAGAGTCAAGGGTTTCTGGTCGTTAGTTTGGCAGAGATCCAGGAATTGTCCTGGCTGCTGGAGTTATTGAAGTGCTTAAAGATTACCTACCTAATTGCAATATACCTTTATACACCTAAAAACTTAATTAACTAACATAACTATAAGTTTGATTACCCTAGATAACTATTAATCTTCATTTCCTAATTATTACAATTTTAAGTGAGTTGTTAAACACAGTACCTTAAATAAGAGTAGAGATATATACAATATAACAAATTAATTTTAAATTTGTATCAATAAACTAAATTCTATAGCAAAGTAAAATGTTTTTTTTAAACCTTTTTTTTAATAATTCATCTTTATTTTATGTGCACTGGTGTATGCATGTATGGCTGTGTCAGATCTTAGAGTTACAGACAGTTGTGAGCTGCCATGTGGGTGCTGGGAATTGAACCCGGGTCCTCTGGTAGAGCAGTTGGTGCTCTTAACCACTGAGCCATCTCTCCAGCCTTGTAAAATGTTTTAAACAAGTTGTTGCTCTTTAAAAGTAGATTCAGTAATCTACCCTTTTATCCTATTATATCTATACTATCCTCTTTTTTTTTTTTTTTTTGGTTTTTCGAGACAGGGTTTTTCTGTGTAGCTTTGCACCTTCCCTGGAACTCACTTGGTAGACCGGGCTGGCCTCGAACTCACAGAGATCCGCCTGGCTCTGCCTCCCGAGTGCGCCACCACCGCCCGGACTTCTCTTTTCTTTTTTAGAGGGGGATTGCATTTGTAACCAACCCCTTTAAATAAAAGATTTATAAATAATATTTTGAGAATTTGGGCATAGCTTCTCATACTACTCCTTGCTTCATGGGGCACTTGCATACTTATGGGGATCCTGAGAAAATTAACAATTATAGTTAAATTTTGGCTGTAGTCTATGAGGATGGATTGTCTCACCCTGTTGCTTTAAAGCTGATTTTAGATGTTGGAACATCTGAAGACCTTTCAGGGGGTTTTATAACTTCATATATTCCTTTTCTTTCCCAGGTCAATGTACATTTTTACACACATTATAAACATTTCAGAATTTTAATCCATCTGAATATGTCTTATTGTGAATCTATAATCCTTCTGTTTCCAGGAGAGATTTTAAACTGTTAAACTGCATTGCTAGGATGAAAAGCAGCAGCCTTGGCTGCTGACTTCACTCACCTCAGCTTCCCAACATGGTGAAGGTAATTTACTTCCAGCTCTGTGAGCCATGCTCTCTGCTGACTCTGGAAGGCATTGGGTTGATGTCTCCATCAAGGAGCATATAGCTAGAAACTTTTTTGTCTATAGCAGCAAAAGCTAAATCCAGCCGGGCAGTGGTGGCGCACGCCTTTAATCCCAGCACTCGGGAGGCAGAGACAGGCAGATCTCTGTGAGTTCAAGGCCAGCCTGGGCTACGAAGTGAGTTCCAGGAAAAGACGCAAAGCTACAAAGAGAAACCCTGTCTTGGAAAAAAAAAAAAAAGGTAAATCCACCACACAGAATGCTGTGCAGCTTGTAGACAGCACATTGTACCATGTTGAGAACCCATCATGGTGGGCTCTAGCCCACATGCCATGAACCCACCATACTGTATCTTAAGTCTGTATGGCACTGCTTGCCCAAGAGACAGAAGTAGGAAGAAGTTTATAGATCCACTTTAGAATCTTTTTTAAAAGCTCAGGTTTTGGGTGGAAATTTTTGCTATCACATCTGGGTGCCAAATGTACTCAGAAAATTTCTATGGTCTTGCCTGGACCCTCCTAGTTCCACCAAATCTCTCCCACCCATTGTCCCAGAGCTGCTCAGAACTAAGTAAACACACAGAGGCTTTTTATTATTTACAAACTATTGTATATGGCAGGCTACTTGCTATCTAGCTCTTATGTCTTAAATTAATCCATTTTTATTAATCTATGTTTTGCCATGTGTTTCAATGCTTACCAGTCTGTTGGCATGTTGTTTAATGGGCAGCAGGACTCCATGTTTCTCTTTCCTGTCTCCCACCTTGGATTTCCTGCTTGCCTTTAAGCTGCCTTGCCATAGGCCAAAGCAGATTTTTAATTAACCAATGGGTTATATATATTCATAGCACATACAAAGACATCACCCAGCAAGCTACATTTTAAATGGACTAAATATCTGCTTAAAAAGAGAGAAACCACTCTTGGTACTTGAAGCCTATGTCTCTATCCAATGCCAATAAAGTCATGGTTATTAGAGGACTACCTACAAATACCAATTTTCTGAGCCAATACAGTCCCTAATAATCAATTAACATGTGGGCTTATACTTACATGTCAGTGTAGTTTATACAACTCATCAAAGAAATTTGTATTTCAGCATATGAAGTCATCCACAGAAAGCTACATCAATTAAATATCTAGTGGTGGATCTTAGGCACAATGAACATGTCTATAAAACAATGACTGCACCCATGTGTTAGAGAATATTATGGAAGTGGTAACACGTTGTAGCAAGTGTCCTAGTTTGTTCATACAGTTTCCATGAGATCAGTAGCATTTTGTTCACATGTTCTGACCATTAATGACTGAAATAAGAGAAACATAAGAAAAATAAGCCTTTCATCCATTTACTGATATTTCCTCTGCAGTTTTCTTAGTGCAATGGAGTTCAGTAGACCATCTCCAGTGAATGTATCTTGGTTTGTTGAACACTTCCTCATATTGTAGGAATATGTCAGCAGGCATTAGAGTACACATTGGCATTAGACCCATAAACACACATAAGCAAAAACATTAATCTGAGGTTCACTCTTTACAATATATTTTTAGTTTAATATACTTGAAGTTAATGTAAAACCAGATAAGGAATAGTGGAAGATTAGAAACAGAGATATGGGAAATACTGTCTGTAGTATTTATAATATTGATTAAGGACCTACAAATAATTCACTTATGTAATATGGTAAATTATTTTTTGTATTCAATTCAATGCCCTTGTAATACTACAACATCCATTTAGAGTAGTGTTATGCCTGAGGCCTCCCCCAAGGTGGCTAGGTCCCAGAGAAAAGGTAAGGAGTAAGTAAGGGTAAGATGAGTCAGGGATTATTGCCCAGAGAATCTTGCAGCCTGACTGACTAGCAGCCAGAGTGATTAATTATTTATACAGAATTCATTAATTAGAGATAGATTCACATTGTTCCAGACATAGATAAAACGAATTTTGTTTTGGGGCATGTGTTTAACCTTTTTCTCTTGTGCATCTGTGATTATAAGTTTAGTCATCATTAATGAACTGTGGCAGAATACAGTTATCTTTTACAATCAAGTTTCCTCAAGTTTAGTCATCATTGATAAAAAGTTATCTTTTACAATAATTTTTACAATTCAACCACAGAATCCAATTTTTTAAGAAACTAGAGGCATATGATAGCCTGTTCTCAAGTTGATAACTTTTGTGGCTTCAAAGACTCTAGACAAAAATGAAAATTCCATGCCAGTCTGGCAGTTTGGCATGTCCCAAGCAATTTATTATTAACTCTTAATGGTTAGAATGCTCAAGAAAAATCCCCAGGCAAAAGTTGTTGCAGATATTATTAAATTTCTGGCATAATACAATATTTTTTATATCTTTATAGAATTTATCTACAGGTTTAATCTTGGCATTCTTGTGTTTCTTCATCATAGACAGCACAATGCCTCTTCATGATCTAACTTTTCTCAAAAATGTATGTCCTGACACCTCATCCTTTTATCATCTTTTTATATCATTCTTTGCCTACCTTTCAATATATGTTTCTCTGTGGGGCTAATTTTATTTTAATGCTGTATGTGCCACATAATTGCCTGAGAGTACACTGGGAAGAGGTTTGCAATCTGATCTGTGGCCAACTCCTTCAGCCCACTGTATCTTGTTGACCTTTGTAAGTTTACTTTGTTTTGATTATCTTGTCCCTGAGAAAGTACAGGGACAGATGTTTCAGAATATGTCATATCCTCTAAAGGAAGCCTCTGGATTCTATATGTTTGTCACATTCTCCAAAGAGTCAGAAAGACCATGAAATAAATAAGAGTATCTCCCTAAAAGTGGGAAGGGTAGTATGCTCAGGACTTTCCTGATGAAGCTTAGAAGCAGAACTCCTAGGAGAAGTCATAAACGATTTACAAGAAATTTCCTATCAATTCAATATCCCCAAATTGTGCAAATATTAAAAGTCCCTCAAGCATGCAACTAGTCAAGATCAAACCCAAAAAATGACACAGAAGCCATCATGAAGCTTAGGTTTGCTGGATCTTCAAACAGCTGTGACCTGTATTTCTCATCAGATATGACCACACCATTATTGTGCAAGTCAGTTCACTAAAAAATTCTGTAGAAAGTCTTTTCTAGAGTAATCATCCAGCATGCCCCAGTTAAATAGAATCCAAATTAACTTTTCCTGGAGGAACAAATAATGGGGCAAAGTTAAGTGATACAATTTTTTATGTTAGATTTAGGTTTTCTATCATATTAATGAATATAATATACTTTATTCACTAAAATAATTTAAACTTCCATCAATTTTGAAAAGAGGTGAACAATTCACATGTACATGAAAAATAGTAAGATCAGACATTGAAGAAACCATATCTGGGTACCATGAGTCATTTTAACAATTTTGAAAACTACTTCCAAATTAATTGCTTATCTGTTGACAAGTTTAGCATTACTTTCATATAGTCAAAGAATAGGTAAAATTTGCTGATGGCTACTCTTGCTCATTTCTGTCTATAAAATTTTATTGAGGGCCGGGCGGTGGTGGTGCACGCGTTTAATCCCAGCATTTGGGAGGCAGAGGCAGGCGGATCTCTGTGAGTTCGAGGCCAGCCTGGTCTCCAAAGTGAGTTCCAGGAAAGGCGCAAAGCTACACAGAGAAACCCTGTCTAGAAAAAAACAAAACAAAAAAAAATTTTATTGAGGAAGTCCTATTCGTGGGCTCATTAGTACTTAATAAGCAGTCAATTTTCTTCCTTAATGAGAAATTATGAATACAATTCATTGTGAACACTCAAATAATTCCTTCCTTTTTTGAATAGAGACTGTTGGCTGTTGCTTTCATGCCCTGTATGTCTCTAGTGACAGATATAAGAGGATTGGCTTAAGAATGAAGAAAACACAGACAGATTTAACACAGAGATACAAAGAAAAGTTGGGATCAGGTGTTCTCTGTTCTCTGATGAGAAACCACAACAACCTAGATGCTCTGTATTAGTAATACCTATATTCAAATAGATTCAAAGAGATATTGCATATTATAATAGAGAGGTAGGGTTAATATATAAAGTTATCAGATATACATGCTTGGCTCATCTAAGTGCTTTCTGTCTCTGTAGCCTTGAACTGCTGAGGCCTAAAAATCTGAAGAGATTTTTATGGTGAACAGCTTGGGCACAAACTAACAATATCTTCACATGATCACATGATTTGTTATATTTCAAGCCTCAAGCAATGACAGGAAGTTTGTTTGCCTTTTTGTGTGTGTGTCTAAGTCTATAGTTTTTGACTTATATCTGCTAATGTAAACAGTTCAAGTTAACACTTACACCCACTCAGGCCTTAACACACACATACACTTCAAATAATTGAACCTGTTATAGTTTTCCAAAAGCAACTCTACTTTGCATTTTCATGATGTTTTTATTGTATATTCTGTAATGCAATGACTGACATTAGGTACAAAATACCTGTATAAGATCAATGTCCAACATTCCAATGAAGAAGAAATTGAATACCAGCTTTATTATATTTATTGATAATTGAGAAAAAAGGAAGAATAACTTGAGATTTAAAATGATCTGTATTTAATTTGATAAAATCTCAAATACTAGAAAAACAATAATATTTATATAAAAGTATATAAAAGTTACACCATTCTGAGCTCAATATATCATCCCAAAAAATATACAGAAAATTATGCAGTGATTTTGACTCAATATGGGTATTAGTAAACTATTCCTGGCATACATTAAGTCTTAACATTTTTTTTAAGATTTATTTATCTATTATGTATACAGTGTTCTGCCTGTGTGTATCCCTTCAGGCCAGAAGAGGGAGCCAGATCCCACTACAGATGGCTGTGAGCCACCATGTGGTCACCGGGAACCGAACTCAGGACCTCCGGAAAAACAGCCAGCGCCCTCAACCTCTGAGTCATCTCTCCAGCCCCCAAGTCTTCACATTTTGAGTTATTATTACCTTCATCTATTGTCAAATTAATCCTATACCATTTAAATACATAATTTCTGTGTAATTCTGTTTAATACACTGCTATAAATGTAGATGGTTTTCCAAGGAAATTTTATGTCAACATAAATTTTATTTCTTGGTAAAATATTTCTAAAATCACACTAAGCATAGGGCTTCCTGATGTCACTCATCTGACATTAAGTAAGGTTTAAATATTTGATAAAGGTTTCCTTCTACTACTGACATTACAAAGAACCCTTTTACTATATGAATACTGGGGCAATAATTACTAATTGAGTTTGTTTCTTTCATGAATTTTCTGACATGCTCTAAGTTTTGAGCTTTCTATAAAGACTTTTTTTTTTAGAGACAGGGTTTCTCTGTGTAGCTTTAAGTGTTGAGTTTGCAGTAAAGGACTTTCCACATTCTTTATATCTGTAAGGTTTATCTCCAGTGTGTATTCTTTGATGAACTTTAAGTGTTGAGTTTGCAGTAAAGGACTTTCCACATTCTTTACATTTGTAAAGTTTTTCTACAGTGTGTATTCTTTGATGAACTATAAGTGTTGAGTTTGCAGTAAAGGACTTCCCACATTCTTTACATTTGTAAGGTTTATCTCCAGTGTGGATCCTCTGGTGAGCTTGAAATTTTGATGCATTGTTAAAGGACTTGCCACATTCTTTACATTTGTAAGGTTTCTGTCCAGTGTATGCTTTGATGATCTTTTAGTGTTGAGCTGTGAATAAAGGATTTTCCACATACATCACATTTGTAAGGTCTTTCTCCACTGTGTAGTCTTTGATGAACTTTAAGATTTGAGCTAACAGTAAATGACTTCCACATTCATCACATTTGTAAGGTTTCTCTCCAGTATGGATTATTTTATGAATTTGAAGTATTGAGCTATCAGTAAAGGACTTCCCACAATCTGAACATTTGCAGTGTTTTTCTCCAGTGTGTACTCTTTGATGAACCTTTAGTTTTGAGCCTGTGGTAAAGGACTTTCCACACCCATTACATTTGTAAGGTTTTTCTCCAGTACGTAATGTATTCTTTTATGAATTTGAAGTGTTGAGCTCTAAGTAAATGACTTGTCACATATATTACATTTGTAAGGTTTCTCTCCAGTGTGGATCCTCTGATGAATTTTAAAATTTGATGCCTTGTTAAATGACTTGCCACATTTCTTACATCTGTAAGGTTTCTCTACATTGTGGCTCCTCTGATGAATACGAAGTGTTGAACTCTGAGTAAAAGACTTGCCACATGCTTCATATATGGAAGATTTTTCTCCTGAATCACTTCTATGAAGAAGATGAAGAGAAAATCCATGGGCAGATGACTTGCCATACTCTGTATATTTGTAAGCATTCTCTTCAGTGTGGATTTTACAATGAGTTCTACATTTTGATTCATGGGAATGGAACCTGTCATGCTCTGGACATTTGTATGATTCTTTTGTCATATGGATTTTATGATTTTATCAGTACTTAGAGAGTTAAGTACTGATAACATAGAAAACAACTTTCCACATAATATACATTTGCACATTTTTTTCTCTGGTATGAACCATGTTAATTCTAAAGAGGTCTGAGCATCTCATGTCACTCTTCCCAAATTTCTTATGATTTTGTCCAACACTGAGTCTTGAATTCTCAAATTTTGATGGGTGGGTGAAATACTGTTTACATGCTTTGAATGTTGATTGTTTCCCTTCAGTGTGGCTTGAGTCATTTTGAATAGTTGAATGGAAATTGCAGCATCTGAATGGAAATGATCCAGAGTGAGCTTTGTGAGGAGAGGCTGAATCTTCATCTATACTGTCAGGAATGTCAGTGGTGGGTACTACAAAAAGATCATTTCCATCAGTACATGATTCATGCTTTTCATTGTCAGATCTACATGTCCAGAACTCCCTTATGTGTAATTCACCAAGGCTATTACTTTCAAACTCTGCTGATAGTTCTCTTTGGCAAGTATCCTGTGTACACTCTTTTGGGAATGACTCCTGAAAGGGATAACAAAACAGAGCCTGAAGAAATGAAAGGGAATTATTATCTAACTGTGTAGAAATAGACAAAAATAATATTTTTTTATAAATATATCACCAATATGTGTTAAGTAGCAAAAAGATTACACAAAAATCTTCAGCACTTCTTCTAAGGAATTAATATCCAAACATTATGAACATGGAGAAGACCATTTCATGAACTTGTATTTTATACAAAATTTGAAGGGTTTGAATATTTAGCTCAGTGGTAGAGTGTGTGCCTAGCAAGCGCAAGGCCCTGGGTTCAATATGCAGCTCTGAAAAAAAAAATTTGAAAAGGTCTTCTTTAAGCATGTAATGTAACCAACAGTTGAAAATATAATTGTTAGAATACAAAATGAAACTATTAGCCATTATTAAAAATATTCTGTTTATTTGGAAATTGCATTATCAATTTAGATCAAAATATCCTTTCCAAACAGATAAATGATAAAGTAATAGAAATGAAAAAAATATATATAGATTTTCCCTAATTAATGATTTAATACATGTTAATAAGTAGTTACCCAGGAAGAGTAATTATTGAAAAGGAAAGAATAAAATGATCATAAAAAACAAATATGCCTATCTGGTCCACAGATATTTATGGACATGAGGAGAGAAAATTTCAAAATCCCCACAATTATGTTGATAACTCTTCAGGTGTTTCAAATTTTCAGATGCCTAAGAATATCTTAAATTGATAAAATACTGGCCTTTCATCTCAGAATTTGGAAGGCTGAGGCAGATGCAGGGGCAGGTGATTATTTATGGGTATGAGGCCAGCCTGATCTAAATACTCACTTCTGCCCAATCATGGCTACATTGTTACAGACCCTCTCACAAAAAAGGGGAAAGCTGAGAAAAGTAAATTATATATCCAGGCAAGAAAAAGTGCCAAAGAGTCAATTAGGCAAAGTGACCCTTGGTAACATTAAGATGCATGGGTTTCTCCACTACAAAACTAAATGTCAGCAAAGCAAACCTCAATCTTGGCCTAAGTGTATCCTGTCCTAGTTTAACTAACTGATAGAACTATCCCAGATAGCCCTTAAATGTGAATCACAGTCTGGCTTTTTTTCCTGACTTGAATGCAGAATATGAATAATGACCAGAGTGCATTATAATCTCTGTTTTTACGAAAGAGTCTTAGATCTCTAATATGTTTGGATTCAAAAACACAAAAAGAACAAGCTGGGAAGCAGTGGCACATGCTGTTACTTCCAGAACTCAGGAGGCAGAGGTTAGTAAATCTCTGTGAGTTTGAGGCCAGCCTAAATTACTGAGCAAGTTCCAGGACACCCACAGCAGTTACATAGAAACACTCTGTCCCAAAAAGAAACAAAAATTGATAAAAAGTCCTACATAATAAAATTTATATTTTCAAAGTAGACTAAAATGTAATATTCTATTTCAAAGCCAAAATATCAAAACTCAAAAGTTTATATGTAAAATGTATAATTTTGTAAATGTAAATTTAATTTAAATATAACTATACCATTTTATTTTAAGCTTATCTCAGTCACTTTTCCTCTAACTCTTCCCATATCTCCAAATAAATAATATAACCCCAATTGATAATTGTTACTGTTATATATTTATGTATATACTTTTTCAAATATATATACAAATTACGTATAATTTCAAAATGTTAGTCCAGCACATTTTGCATTAGACAAGCAACAATGGGGATAACCCATGACAGAGGGTAGTTTTCTTTGTCACGCCATTCATTTGTTGTCCTTATTTCATTGATTACAGGTTTGAGACATAGGGACACTGTTAATTTGGAAACAAAAATTCAGGATGGTTATTCAGTTATAATGGAAGGAAAGTTGGTAGAAATGGTGAAGGAAGATTGAGGGACAAATAACACCAAGGTTGCCCAACAATTCCTCAAGAAAATATATTATTTTGTATTTTCCTGCAATTCTACACCACATAAATATGTAAGAAATAAAGGAAGTAATGACTTCCAGGCTGACAATACCACACAAAAGAACCAGAGATTAGCAACAACCTTAGCACAAAGCATAAGAATCTTGATTTAAAGTTTCTGGTATAAAATAAATATGTGTAATGAGGATACTATGACTTTTTTCTTTCCTATATGTATCCCCTTGAACTTCATATTATCATAGACTGACATTTAAGACTTCAAGCAGAACACAGAACAGTTATACATAGAGTGAGTATCCTTTATTTTCCCAATTATAGAAGAACTGTTTTGAGTTTTCTCCATTTAGAATGATTATGTTGGTAAATACTTAGAATAAACTTAATCTATTAAAGGTAGATAAGTTCCTCCTACTGTTGAATTTTTGTAATGAAAGGATATTGTATTTTGTCAAAGCCTTTACTGCATTTAATGATGAGATCATTTGGTCTCTTTCTTATAGTCTGCTCTCCTAATGTTTTACATGTATTGATCTACTTATGTTGATTCCCATTAGCATCTCTTTGATGAGGCAACCTTGATCCTAGTAGATAATTATTTTGAGGTGTTCTAGAAATGGAAATTTTCCACTTTGTCATACAATTGGAAACGTATTTGGTGTTAGTTTTTCTCTAACCGGTGGGATTCTGTCCTGAATTCATCTGGCTTTCTTAAGTTTTTATGTTCTATTTTTTAATTTTTTCGTTCCTTCTATTCAACTTTAGAACATGTGACATGATAAATTACTTATGTCATTTGATTTATTTTTGTTAGGTTATATGCTAAGTAATTCACTCATTTGTTTTTGATATAATACATATTGTAGGTAAATGGATGGAACTTTAAAGAATTATTCTAAGTGACTTAAACCAGAAACACAAATACTACATATTTTCTCGAATTTGTGGATGCTAGGATTTAAGATTTTGGTCTCTATGTTTTCTGTAGAGTTTACTTAGCTAGTTTCAGGTCAATGGTCTTGTATATTACTATAGGAACAGCCTTAATAATATACCTCTCAGGAGCCAAAAAGAGAAGCTACAAATGGTGAGAATTATTTTCAGGAAAAGAAAATAAGTACACCAAGCTCTTTGTCCATCTAATTTATTCCTCTGGGATAACTTTTTATTTATACAGCTCCAGTTTTGTATTCAAGCATAGTTTCTTTCTTGCCTGGTTTGTCTCTACCTCTATCTACTGTCTCTTCTAAGCTTTATATTAATTCTCTCATCTTAGTTCTGCTTTATCTAGGTCCTTCTCATCTCATTCTTAACCATCTAGTACTTTCCCATTTAGCTCTTCCTCGTATTCCATGTTATCCTCAAGATCTCTAATCAATATCCTCTCCAGTCAAAATCCTTAATATCCTCTCTTTGTTCTCCTTATGCCTCAGTTTCCCCTCAGTCTCTGAGGTGTTCAGTTATAAACCCAAGTCATAGCAATCCTCTGGCCAAGCAAGGTCATCAAGTTTGAATTTCTATGAGATCATTGAGGCAGGTAAGAATTTTTCTCGGGCAGTGACCATCAGGCTTTCTTTTACAACCCATAACAGAAGTGGTAAAGGAGGAGTACAATTGAGAGCTAATGATCAGTTAGTATATCAAGAAGGGGATCTATGTGCTCAGTCCACATTCCTAGAGGTGATTAGGTAAGAAGTTAGAAGGCTATAATGTTAGTAAGGCTGTAAGAAAGGGGTTCCCACACTAGATTGCACAAGAAATAAAGCTATCCACTTGACATAGAAGACAGGTGTTGTTTTATTTGGCCTTGGATACTTAAATCTGTTCTGAGACAGTACAGAGGTATCTCTAATAAAATCCTTTTGTCCCTTTGGGGATGGTCCTGGTCAGATGCTGCTAATGACAAGAATTATAGGGAGGCTTGAAATGGGGTCCTGGCAGTGCACAGCTGTCAGTGCAGAAGGTTTACTAAATATTTTATTAGTAAAGGGTAAATGGTGCCTAATAAATGATGGAAAAGATACAATAGGACATGAGAAATTCATAGCAGGAAATGGCTAATAATCAAAAGCCAAATATTACCAAGATTTCTTGAGCCTCAGCTTGACTTCTGGAAGGCCCTTGGCTTCTTCCAGGTATTAGTTTTGTCATAATCAGATGAAATCCCACTTTATTTATTTTTGTGGCTTGTTGCACAATGGAAATGTAGGGTTTTTTCCACAGAAGGGGTACTTTAACAACAATAGTGTTAGAAAGAAGGAGAAATTGAAATAGTATTAAGTCATGAAAGTGATGATAGAGTAGTATATAGGAGCAAATAAAAGAGGAATAACAAAGATTACATGCCTTTCTTAATAGTCTCATATATATATATATATATATATATATATATATATATATATGCATATATGTGATTAGATAATAGTTTTCAGAAATCTCTTTCCAGTGTCTGTGTCTTGGTGATTGATCTCTGTTCATCAGATTTGACGGGAAGCATCTCTACCCACTATATTATCTCTCTGGACCACATGAGAAATCTTTTGAAGAAACATAGGGAACCATACTTCTGTAGAAGCTTATTAAAACACATACATGTCTAAAAAGTATATAATTATCATTACTGTATGATGGTGTAGACAATACCCAAACTTGAAATCATGTGCAACAAATAAAGCCTCCTGTACAAGTAATTGGTTACATTGTTTTCTGGTGCTATATTTAAACATATCAGGTATTGCCTTTGTAATTAGTTACCATCACAAACCCAATGATGAGGCTCACATACTTAAAATATTGAATGGGAAGATATCAAACTTGTGTTCAACTCGACACCTAAACCCAACTGAAATACATTCATAGCATTAGAAGGTAATATATTTGCTACACAAGGAGAAAAGTACACAAGTCTTCCCTAGTTAGAAACCATGTGATTGCATATTCTCACTGGCTTGAAAGAAATGTGCAAAATTTGCACAAATGTGTTGACAATTGCTAACCAGCATTTGATTGTCATAAAGCAAACTCCATTGTTGGAACAAAAAGCTGACACTATTATTGCAACCAAGAAACTGAGAGAAAATTGGTCCTGGGCCCTAGATAAAAAAAAAAAATTATTATTCTGCTTAATGAACATGGCATTAAACTAATGCTATATTGTTGTAGCCACAGATTAACACATTACTCATCCTTCAATAGAGAAGCTTAATATGGAGATTTTGAAGAATTAAGCTCTACCTAGGATTCCTTTATCTTAACCCTTGCATCAGGGTTCAGTCACCTGTGAATAAATGATTGCAGAGAGAACATAAAGGCCAAAAAAAATAGTAAATGACTCTAGGGAAGAAGAGGTTTACAAACATTATAAGAACAATGGCCATGCAATCACCAAGTCTTTGACAGCAAGGCCAAAACCCACACAAGCCCAATACAGGCAAAATATCAGCTTATAAAATGGAAAGTTGCTGTGGGCCACAGGAATATATCGTATATACTCAGCTGATTATGGCAAAGTCACAACCTGGAAGGATCAAGGATTTCCTCCAGAGGAAGCCAAATTCCAAGGAGCTTTTGGTGTTACTTGACCTGTTATATATCAGCTGTCTGCTGTTATGAAAATCATGTGTACCTGCATAGCTCTCCCAGTTGATTTTTCCCTAAGAAAGGCTAACAGTGTGGACTGATCACTCTTTGGGCATACACATTCCAGGTATTTGGAGAACAACCTCAGGAAAGTCTTCCTCTGAAATCAGATATCTCCCTTAGCCACTTTCAAGGACTAGCAGTAATAATAGTCCACATGAAAGTCTCCTGATTTTAGGCAAATTCCATAAGGAGACACTGTCTAGGTCAGGTGGACGTTAAGCAATAGCTTTACACAATTTAGCTCAGATCCTCCTTTCTTACAGCCTTACTAACTTTATAGACCTCTAACTCCTTACCTAACCACTTCTAGGAATATTTAGATAACCTTCTGCACTGACAGTTATGCTCTGCCCGAACCCCAGTTCAAGCCTCTCTGTAATTATCATCATTGGCAGCATCCAGCCAGGTCTATCCCCAGATGGAGGAAAGTACCTTATCAGAGATACCTCTGTACTCTCTAAGAACAGATTTAAACATTCAGGCTACCTGATTGAGAAGGCCTGGCGGATGTGCCAACTAAGCTTTACTTTCTCCTTTCCCAAAACTTACCTGTAGTTCCAGATTTCTCTTTAACTACCACCAGAGACATCTAGCTGTACACAGGTTGCCTAGCAACTGAGCACACTTCTCCCCACCCTGCAGAAAAATGGCAAATAGTTTGGACAGATAGGAGCCACAGGAAAAAAGAAGACAGTTTTATTTTCTCCCATTGACCTAGCAACTTATAGATTCTTAACATTTTCTACCAATCACACTTAAGATTATAGTTGAGGACATAAGAGCCCTCTTCTTAGATATTACCTGAATTAGCCTTTAGTTAAATCATTATCCCAATAGTCACTTCCCTATTGCGTTGCAAATGATAATTAACAGTTATTGACTTTCTCTGTGATTCTTATCACCCCTCTGTTTGACCCTGGAAGCCTGGCTTTACATTGCTAAGGGATTACTGCTTATATGTGAATACATATCAGAACTTCCAGAGCATGAAGGACTGAGAAAAGAGTAGAGAATGAAAGAACTAGACGGGTAAGAACTTGCCAGGAACAAACTGAGATGGGGAAGAACTAGATTGAAGGGCTAGAAGAGAGCACTAGAGGAATGAGTTGGAAGATGAAAAAGACCTAGATGGGGAAGTACTAGCTGGGTAAGAACAACCTGTAAAGGACCTAGATGAGGCAGAATTAAAACGAGAGAATTAAGATAGAACTTAAGAAAAAACAGCAGATAAACAGAGAAATCAGACAAGAAAGGAGCTAGACATGAGAACAAACTGAAGCTGTGTATAAATGATGTTATGCCAGGTGAATTAAAGAAAGTGGACTATAGAGCTCTGTGTGCTGAGTTTCTATTTCCCAAAAATAGTCCTCGCTGTTAGTAGTTTTCTCTCCTGAGCCCCTGGGATGTATAATATTAAGGCTGGTCCCTCTAATATAATACAAGAAATTGGCTGGCCTGACAGGAGCCTAAACTGGAATATTTGTAGTTCAGTAAAATCTTATATTCTCCCAGAACACTTCCCATTTCTCTTCCAAGGCACAGGGTCCTGTAGGTACACATTCCATTACACAGTCAATGTGCAGTTTAGACAGCCCTGTACTTCATAACTGGAAGGTCGTGCAACCAAACACAGGTAACATTCAAACTGTATCTGTTGTTAAACAAAAAGAGACCATGGATTAAAACACAAGGGACTATGGAAGGTGTTGAAGTCAGCAAATAATACAGTACAAATAGTGTAATTATAATTAAAAAACTATTAAAAAGTTGAAACAGGCTTTACGGCTATGTGCTCCAAAGACTAGGGATTTTTATTAGAGCACATCAAGCACTACTCACACTATTTCTTTCTGAGTATGCATTGTAAACCTGGAAAACACAATCATATTAGGCAGGGTGACACCATTTTATACAGTTCTACTACTTAGGTTGAAACAGTATAATTAGGGTAATTTGGTTTCACTAAACTCAGTTCTTTATCCAGATTCTAGATACCCTGGTCTGTTGACTGAAGAAATGGCCAGTCAGAAGAACATTTATTGATTATTTAAAGTGGATTACCTCGTCATTGCTAGTGTCAACTACTGTCATAGAAGGAAAGTTTTCACCATCTTCCTTGCCAATCCCTTTCTCTGCTTTAACTACACTTGTTTTACACTTGGTCAGTGAATTAAAATCTCACACAGTTCCCACTTTATTTGTAAACTCACAATAAAATCTAAAGAACTTGGAGGATACTCATTCACTGGTGTATTTTTCCTTCCCACAGATCAGTCAAGGCCCAGCCTAGAAGGAGTTTAAGGACTGTCCTTCCAGCACTGGGCAGCACAGGCAAGATAACATGTCCAAATTAACTCTCAATTACATAGTGTGATGCAGGCCTAAGCTACAAGATATAGCCACCTAAAACTGTGGTTCTCAACCTACCTAAGGCTGTAACTACTTAATACAGTTCCTCATGATGTGGTGACCCCTCAACTATATAATTATTTTCACTGCTAGTTCATATCTACATTTTTGCTACTATTAAGAATTATAATATAAATATCTGTCTGTGCTTTTTGATGGTCTTAGGCCAGTCCTGTGATAGGGCCATCTGATGTCCTAGACGGAGCAATGATCCCCCATGTAGAGAATCACTGCTTTAAACTGATATAAATGCATAGCTGAATAAATAAATAGCATTGAAAAAATAGAATGAGATTCTGAAAATGGAAAATATTGTTAAATAGTAAAAAAATACAGTAATACATTTTCAAAAAATGAATTTTAAAAACGATACCAATAATTTATGTTCATAATGATACAAATAATTAGAAGGACACTTAGGTATACTGACATTGAAATGGAGTAGGTAATACTTTGATAGAGAGAATACCATTAATAAGACATTGTATGACTTTGTCCCATGTAAAGTGTTAGCCTCTGATTGTTGTAAGCTAACACATGGATTTACAGCCAATGGCCTGTGTCTCAAACCTCTGTGTTAACTTAACTGTGTCAACCAGGATTGCACATATCTAAGTAGGAGAGTTCTTTGAGTTGAAACTGAATACTTACTAGTTCAAGATATCTTCCCCAAACTGTACACCCACTAATTCTGTCTGTCTTCATTCATATAGAAGAAATTAATCCATGCAGGAAAATTACAGAGAATGTCACTCACCCTGACCCTCAGTCTTTCTTTGTAATGGAGACCCCTACAGCTCACTGCCTTCAACCTCACTCTGTGATCAAGCTATTGTCTAGTCTGTTTTCCCCTGCACTGTACACAGTCCACTGTTCCTCTTCTTCCAGTCTGCAGTGAGTAGCCATGCTCCACACACAAATCTTTTCCCTGTTCTGCAATGGACAGTCCACAAGGTGACTCAAACAGGTAATTTTAGAACTCTGTGGTGCTGCAGATGTATAATCCAAGATTTAGGGTGGTTAGGCACAAGGATAACAAGGGCAATGCCCTATGGGGCTACAGACAGGGTTCAATTCCACCTCAAGCAACATCAGGGACCATGACTCAAACCTGAAAAGACCACACAGGACCACACAAAACCAGCGTGGAGCACACAGACACAGCAGGACCAGGAAGGATCAGGCAGTATTTGGGGAACTCTTCATCTGGACACTGGCTTCCACCCAGCCAGCGGAGGACCCACCACACTGGCTCTCGAAGGCTCAATTGGCCTTTCCTCCCACTCTAGGGACAGCAGCCACTAGCTCACCATAGCATGGTTTTCCAGCTCTCCCATGTTCTCTGCTCAGCTCCCTGCAGCAGAACTCACAGCACAGCACACAAAACCACTGGCACAGGCTTCTCTTCAAGCCAAGCCTGAAGCCCACGACAGGAAGGACCCTGCACAACTTTTGACTGGCAGGTTGCCGGGAACTCCTGATTGGCTAGTGAAGCGTGAGTTACAGGAGCACCTCCCATAGGTTTAAACTGTGCTTAAAGGCACAGCACAATGGTTCCTGATCCTGCTTTCCACCCCTGACCCAGAGCTTTTATGAATCAGCTGTGATTTGCATTTCAATAGCACCTGCCCTGCCTCTAATAGGGGACCCTGCTTTCTTCCTGCCCTCCATAGGCACTTCCCCTTTAGCCTCCTGGACACAATGTGGCTAGCTAGCTTGTACAGTCTAAGGTTATTACTAACCCACACAAGAATTTTCCTAATCTATGCCTGAGGGCCTAAATGAAAGCCTTGCTTGATTAGGCAATTCCTTAACACATTAGTGCTTTACTTTTCTTTTATTCTTATTTCCTTTCCTTTCCTTTCTTTTCTTTTCTTTTTCTTTTTTCTTTCATATATATATATATATATATATTTTCAAGACAGATTTTTACTGTGTAGCTCTCCTGGAACTTGCTCTGTAGACCAGACTGTCCTAAAACTCATACAGATCAACTTACATCTTCCTCCTGAGTGAGTGCAGGGAAAATAGGTGTGCACCACCACCACCCAAGTAGTGTTTTACTTTTCAAATAAGTTGACATATTTGTCATATTGTCCATCTGGCAGAACTATGCTTTTCTCAAGAAGAAACCTGGAACTTCATGGCATGCCAGGATTTAAGGTTGTTTGTTACCCTGTAATGCCTGAATGAGCAGCTTGTTAGAGTCCCATTTTGATTCAGTGTTAGGCCTAGTGGTTTGTTTTAAATAAACAGTGGCTCCTTTGTAATGGTTTGGAACCAAACAAATGTGTATCCTCCTGTCCTAATCTCTAACAGGCCTGGCTGCAATACAACTACCTTTGAGGTGTTTTTTTTTTTTTTTTGAGGCAGTCCTCCCTCAGCTAACTCCTATTTTGTGAGACTTACTATCTCCAAAGAATTAGTAAATCTTTTACATCACCAATTCTACTCTTCTACATCACACGTTAATAGTGACATGCTATCCAACACATGAGATGCTTTTTACAACCACAAAATTAACTATGAATGGATCTTACACACGAAAGAGAAATGCAAAGTGCTGAGCCTCTAAAAGTTACTGAAAGGCACTCTTCATGTTTGACAACCTGCTTTCTATGGGTGCACCAAAACCATGTCAAAGCTCACTACAAAAACATTTTATTTTTTTTGTTTTTGTTTTGTTTGTTTTTTGAGACAGGGCTTCTCTGTGTAGTTTTGATGCCTAACCTGGATCTCACTTTGTAGAGCAGACTGGCCTTGAACTCACACAGATCTGCCTGACTCTGTTTCCTAGTGCTGGGATTAAATGCATGGGCCACCCTCATGCAGCACAAAGATGTTTCTACAAACAGCTCACTGTGCCCAATTCTGTGAAGATACAGCCCACAGAGCAAAGTTATTCAGAGGCCTGCCCCAGGGTCCAAGATTCAAGTACCACATGGGACCTCACAGTACAAAGATTCTGCAGGCAGGTTCCCACACAGATCCAAGGAGGGCACATCACACCAGATCTTCCACCTCACCACCTCCTCCACTCCATCTGGACACAGCAGCCCCTCACTCACCATGTCATGGTTTCTCAGCTCAGTAATGCTCTCTGCTCAGCTTCCTGCAGCAGAACTCACAGCACAACACACAAAACTGCTAGAACCAGCACTTCTTCAAAGCCAAGTCTGAAGCCAGTGGCCTGAAGGACCCTGCACCACTTTTGACTGGCAGGTCACCTGGAGTGCCTGATTGGCTAGTGAGGCCTGAATGACAAGAGCACCTCCCATAGGATTACAGTGGCTTGAAGACACAGCACAATGATTCCTGACCCTGCCTTCCACCCTAGACAAAGTCTTTTTCTAAATGAGCAGAGATGTGCATATTGATAGCACTTGCCCCTGTCTCCAATATCTGACCCTGCTATCTTCCTGCACTCCATAGGAACTTCCCCTTCTCCCTCCAGGACACAATGTGGCTAGCTAGCTTGCACAGACCACTAAACTATGTGGAGTGGAGTGATTCTCTGTTACATAGGAAAAAGAATGTCAGGAATATTAACAACTAAAGAGAGATTTAAAGACACATGAGGAGAGTGTTTATTATGTGAGTTAATGCTGACATCAGGTGAACTGAAGGTACTTTTTACCTGATTGTCATAGTGACTTCAGACAACCAGCAAAGAAAAGGAGAAACTGGATCAAATCCAAGAAAATAGGTCCATTGCTTTAGGAGTTTTATTCCAGAAATTCAGAGCAAACTGTTGGCAAATTAATAATATCAAGGAGTAGTCTTCATGGATAATTTAATACTTAGACAACAATTGAGCTAGGAAGAATGTGTTCATGAACACTATTGTTAGCCAGTACATCTTTCTCACTGGGCAGATGAAGGAAAAATCAACTGCATTATTCAAGGTTCTCTACCTGAAAATGATAGAACAAATCTCTCCATGTATAAAGAAGTGGATTTATTCGAATGTCTCACAAACTATGGCTCAGGTAGTGGATCAATGGCAGCTGCCAATGAAAATTTGATGAATTCAGTAGCTGTTTAGTTCATGAGGCTGTATATCTCCACTGGTCTTCAGTATAAACCACACATCTAAGGAAGTGGGCTCTAATGCTGGTAAAGAAATGAACTTGGCAGCCCGAGCTAGGGCAAGGAGGCAAACAGAAAGCTTTCTCCTTCACTGTCCTTTATATATGTAGGCTGGTACCAGAAGGTATGATCCAGATTAAAGGTGAAGCTTATACTTTGTTTGATTTTTTTTTAATGTTTTTGAGATTTGATTTATTGGTGTAGACCTGGAACTCATTCTGTAGACCAGGCTGGGCTCAAAGTCAGAAACCCCAAGTGATTCTGCCTCCTCACTGCTAGGCTTAAAATTGTGCACAGACTCCAAGCACCTGAAAGTGGATATCACCTCAAATGATCTAGATTAAAGATGGCTCTTTAATTTCAAAACCCTTCAGAAATCCCTCACAGGTGTACCCAACTATTTTGGTTTTAGTTAATTGCAGAGGTAGTCAGTTTGACTACCAAGAATAGCCATAAAAAAATCCAAGCAGAAGAAAGGAGAAAAATTTCTTACCTGAAGGAGGATGGTAGAGTGTGGAATGCTTTTCCAAAGCTTTTTCTAAGGAAAGGAAGCATGTAGATTTTACATAGGAAATCTGGACTTGGTTGTGTAGAGTTCTCCATATTCCTAAGCGGCCTAGGTTAACCAATCCATTTCTGAATATGAACACAATGTAACAGTGGAGAAACTTAGAGGAATTTATACACAAAAATCATGTGGAGCCATACATAAATTATAAAAATGATGGAAAAAATGCCTCTGGGATGTTCATCTTGTACCACAAGGTCTTAGCCCCTTTTGAAATACCTTCTAAACTCTTTCTTGTTTTTTGTTTTGTTTTAATTTTTTTAGTTTATTTAATTTTTAAATTATGTTTCTTTTTTTTTTCACCTTAGTACACTACAAATTCTTATCCTAATAGTGAAATTTTTCACTATAGATTGCCCAAGGATTGGATAAAACCAAAACTTACTATAAGCCACAGTCATTCTAGGGTCCCCCTTGCTCTCTGCCTCTCTGGTTCTGTGGGTTGCAGTATGATTTTCCTTTGCTCTAGATCTAGTATCCACTTGTGAGTAAGTACATAGCATGTTTGTCCTTCTGAGTCTGGGTTACCTCACTCAGGATGATATTTTCTAGTTTCATCCATTTGCCTGCAATTTTATGCTGTCATTGTTTTTCTCTGCTGAGTAGTACTCCATTGTATATATGTCCCACATTTTCCTTATCCATTCTTCAGTTGACAGACATCTAGGTTGTTGCCAGTTTCTGACAATTATCAATAATGTTGTTATGAATATAGTTAAGCAGGAATCTTTGTGGTATGATTTAGCATTCCTTGAGTATATGGAGAGTGGTATGGCTATGTCTTGAGGTAGATTAATTCTAAATTTTCTGAGAAAATACCATACTGACTTCCATAGTGGTTTTACATTAGTTTCAAATATTTAAAAATGTACAAATAATTTCAATCAATTGTTAATTAAAACATATTACATTGCTTCTTCCTTTTATGTCTTCATTTATTCTCTACACAAATTCCTTCTAAAGTCTTCCTTGGTAAGTGTTGGTGAATAAGTATAATGAAATACCTGAAAACAAACTTCTGTATTCATTGTTGGTCATACAAATATGGATATTTGGGTGACCCTGTTGTATTGGACAGATAATTAGGGAGCTCATCCCTGCCTTATTCTCAAAAATGAAAGAGAATTCTACTTTTTAATCAGTATCATGTGTCTGACCCTGACTAGACTGCCTTGGACAGGAAACATAATCAAAAACAGAAAACTTAGGATAGAAAATGCCTTACCAGTTAAGAACACTGAAGAGTCTTTCAGAGCATCCAGCTTCCATTCCCAGTATATATAGAAGCTCACTACTATATATAACGCCAGTATCAGGGATTCTGACACAATCTCCTGGTCTCCCTGGCCACCATTAGAAGAGAAGACTTAGACCATAAACATTATATTTCAAGCTGTGTGTGGTAGTGCATTCTTTTAGTACCAGCAATCTGGTTCCTGTCCAAGGCAGTCTAGACAGGGTCAGACAACTGGTGCTGATGAAAAAGTGGAACTCTCCTCCATTTGAGAGAATAAGGCAGGAAGTAGCTCCCTAATGATTTGTCCAATGGTCAAACATGGCCAGCCAATTATCCATACATGTACTATCAACAACAATGAATGCAGCAGGTTGTATTCATATATTTCAGCAAACTGATTCACCCACACTTAACAAGGAAGAGTTTAGAAGGTATTTGGAAAATTAGTGAATAAAGAATAAAAAGGGGCTGGGCGGTGGTAGCTTACACCTTTAATCCCAGCACTTGGGAGGCAGAGGCAGGTGGATCTTTGTGAGTTTGAGGCCAGCCTAGGCTACAAAGCAAGTTCCAGGACAGCCAGGACTGTTAACACAGAGAAACTCTGTCTTGAAAAACCAAAAAAAAAAAAAAAGAAAGAAAGAAAGAAAGAAAAGGGATAAGAGAAGTAAAATATATATATATATATATATATATATATATATATATATATATATATTTTTTTTTTTTTTTTGGTTTTTCAAGACAGGGTTTCTCTGTGTAGCTTTGTGCCTTTCCTGGAACTCACTTGGTAGCCCAGGCTGGCCTCAAACTCATAGAGATACGCCTGGCTCTGCCTCCCGAGTGCTGGGATTAAAGGCGTGCGCCACCACCGCCTGGCTCGAGAAGTAATATTTTTTAATGTTAATTTTTTAAATTTATTTTTCTATTATCAGCTTGATACAGTATATATTCTTATCCAAATAGTGAAATGTTTCATTGAGGCTTTGCCAGAAATGAGTAAAACCAAACCTTATTATAAGCCACAGTCATCCTACGGTCCCCCTTGCTAGGTAGCCTCCCTGGTTCTGTGGGTTGAAGTATAATTGTTCTTGCCTTTATATCTATAATCCACTTATGAGTGAGTACATATCATGTTTGTCCTTCTGGGTTTGGCTTATCTTACTCAGGATGATATTTTCTAGTTCCATTCATTTGTGTGCAACTTCATGCTGACATTGTTTTTCTCTGCTGAATAGTACTCTATTGTGTATATGTACCATAATTTTTAATCCATTCTTCATTTGAGGGGCATCTAGGTTGTTTCCAGGTTCTGGCTATTACAAGTAGTGCTGCTATGAACATAGTTGAGCATATATCTTTGTGGTATGATTGAGCGTTCCTTGGGTATATGCCCGAGTGGTATGGTTGTGTCTTGAAGTAGATCGATTCCCAATTTTCTAAGAAACCACTATACTGATTTCCACAGTGGTTGTACAAGTTTGCATTCACACCAACAGTGGAGGAGTGTTCCCTTTGCTCCACATCCTCTCCAATATAGACTCTCTTCAGTGTTTTTGATTTTAGCCATTCTGACAGGTGAAAAGTGGTATCTCAGAATCATTTTGACTTGCATTTCTCTGTTGATTAAGGATGTTGAACATTTCTTTAAATGTCTTTCAGCCATTCGTGATTCTTCTTTTGAGAATTTTCTGTTTAGTTCTTTAGCTCATTTTTTAAATTGGATTGTTCAGTATTTTGATGTCTAGTTTCTTGAGATCTTTATATACTTTGGAGATCAATCTTCTGTCTGATGTGGGGTTGGTGAAGGTCTTTTCCCATTCTGTATGCTGTCTTTTTGTCTTATTGACTGTGTCTTTTGCCTTTCAAAAGCTTCTTAGTTTTAAGAAGTCTCATTTATTAATTGTTGTGCTCAGTGTCTATGCTGCTGGGTTTTTTTTATTTTTTGTTCTTTTTTTGGAAGTGATTTCCTATGCCAATGCATTCAAGTGTAGAGAAGTAATATATTTTAATTAACAATTTATGAGAAAACATTTTAAATAAAAAGGGGCTAGAAAGATGGCCCAGCAATAATTGAACTGACTTTTGTGACAGAGGATCCAGGTTCCACATATAGAACCCACAAGGTAGGAAATCATTTGTTGTAACTCTGGTTCCAGGCACGACCTACCTTCCCCTGGGCTCTCTAGGCCAGAACAGTGTAAACAGCCAAAACATCATATAAATATTTCTTTAAAGTTAGAAAAAGTAGAGAATGGGATTCTTTACAGTGAGGTCACAGCCCTGAGACAGACAGTAGCCAGGGATAGTTAAAATGAACTACTGTAGCTAGAGTTTTCCTGCCTGGCCCACAGTCAGGGCAAATCTCTTTCACCTGCCAGTCCCACAGCCTCTCAGACCCGACCAAGTAAACACAGAGACTTATGTTGCTTTCAAACTGTATAGCTGTGGCAGGCTTCTTTCTAACTGTTCTTATAGCTTAAATTAATCCATTTCCTTTAATCTATACCTTGCCACATGGCTCGTGGCTTACCGGCATCTTCACAAGCTGTTTCTCATAGTGGCGGCTGGCAGTGTCTCTCTGACTCAGCCTTCCACTTCCCAGCTTTATTCTCCTCCTTGCCCCGCCTACACTTCCTGTCTAGCCAATGGCCAATCAGTGTTTTATTTATTGACTAATTAGCAACACCTTTGCCATGCAGAACATCCCACAGCAAACTACTTATTGTCTTGCATGGAAGCAGCTGTGGCCTCCTGCCAAGCCAGCCTGCTCAGAGGCAAAAGCAGCTTTATCCTGAGGTTAATAAATCTCATCTAACCATTCATTTAACAGTAAACAATGCTGTTCAGTGACTTTTTAATACTGATTTCTGCATTTCTGTTCTCAAGATAGAGAATTGTGGTGTTGGTATAATTATCTTTTAGACTGAACATCAAGATTGACAGATCTCACATGCCCAAGAGCAATCTTCATTCAATTGAATTTCAGCTAAGACTTTGGAGTACAAGATGAATATCCCAGAGGCAGTTGTTTCTATCATGTTATAACTTATGTATGGCTCAGCATGATTTTTATGTAACAATTCTCCTAAGTGTCTCTACTTTTACATTGTGATTATGTTCAAAAATGGATTTGTTAACCTAGCCTGCTTAGGAATATGGAGAACTCTATACAACCATATCCCTATGTAAAATCTACATGCTTCCTTTGTTTACATAAAGCATTGTAAAAGTATTCCATACTCTACCATCCTCCTGCAGGTAAGAAATTTTTCTCCTTTCTTCCATCTTGGATATTTTGATGGCTATTCTTGATAGTCAAACAGACTACCTCTGCAATTAGCTGAACCCAGAAGAGTTGGGTACACCTATGGGTGATTTTTCATAGGATTTGAAATTAAAGACTGATCTTTAATCTAGATCATTTGAGGTGATATCCACTTTCAGCTGCTTGGTGTCTGTGCACACATTTAAGCGCAGCACTGAGGAGGCAGAATCTTCTGAGGATTTCTGAGGTCGTGGCCAATGTGGTCTACAGAATGAGTTCCAAGGCTACACAGATAAATCCAGTCTCAGAAACACCAAAAAAAAAAAAAAAGAAACAAAGTATAAGATCCACCTTTAATCTGGATCATACCTTCTGGTGGTAGCCTACATACATAAAGAACAGAGAAGGAGTAAGCTCTCCCTTTGCCTGTTTGCCCTAGCTCTGGCTACCAAGTTCATTTTCTTTCTTTCTTTCTTTTCTTTCTTTCTTTCTTTCTTTCTTTCTTTCTTTCTTTCTTTCTTTCTTTCTTTCTTTCTTTCTTTCTTTCTTTCTTTTTGTTTTTCAAGACAGGGTTTCTATGCATAGCTTTGCACCTTTCCTGAACTTTCTCTGTAGCCCAGGCTGGCCTTGAACTCACAGAGATCTGGCTGCCTCTGCCTCCCAAGTGCTGGGATTAAAGGTGTGAGACATCACCGCCCAGCTCCAAGTTCATTTTTTTTTACCAACATTAGAGCCTAATTCCTTAGAATTGTGGTGTATACTAAAGACCAGCTGAGATATACAGCCTCATGAACTGAATAACTACTGAATTCTTCAAATTGCCAATGGTAACAGCCATTGATGGACTACTTGAACCACAGTTTTTGAGACATTCTAATAAATCCATTCTCTTCCTACACAGAGAGATTCATTCTACCAGTCCTTTTCACGTGGAGAGCCTTGAATAATGCAGTTGTTTTTTCCTTCACCTGCCCACTGAGGAAGATGTGCTGACTAACAAAAGTGTTCATAAACACATTTTTCATGGCTCAGTTATTCTCTAAATATTAAGCTATTCATGAAGACTACTCAATATTATTATTCATTTGCCAAGAGTATGTTCTGAATTTCTGCAATGGACATATTTTGTTGGTTGTGAAAAAGTTCCTGCTTTTCTTTGCTGGTTGTCTGAAGTCCCAATGACAACCAGGTAAAAAGTACCTGATGTCAGCTTTAAGTCACATAATAAACACTCTCCTTGTGTGTCTTTAAATCTCTCTCTCTCTCTCTCTCTCTCTCTCTCTCTCTCTCTCTCTTTTTTTTTTTTGGTTTTTTGACACAGGGTTTCTCTGTGTAGCTTTCCGCCTTTTCCTGGATCTCGTTCTGTAGACCAGGCTGGCCTTGAACTCACAAAGATCCACCTGCCTCTGTCTCTCGAGTGCTGGGATTAAAGGCGTGCACCACCACCACCTGGCAAATCTCTCTTTAGTTGTTAATATTCCAGGATCCCTTTTACCTGTGTGAAAAGGAATCACTCCACCCCATATATTTTAGTGGTCTGTATAAGGTAGCTAGCCACATTGTGTCCTTGGGGGGCAAGGGGAAGTGCCTATGGAGTAGAGGGAAAAAGCATAGTCAGCTATTGGAGCCACGGGCAAGTGCTATCAATATGCACATCTCTGCTCATTTAGAAAAAAGTCTTTGTCTAGGGTGGAAGGCAGGGTCAGGAACCATTGTGCTGTGTCTTTAAGCACACTCTAACCCTGTGGGAGGTGCTGTTCTCACTCAGGTCTCACTAGCCAATCAGGCACTCCAGGTGACCTGCCAGTCAGAAGCTGTGCAGGGTCCTCCGACCACTGGCTTCAGACTTGCCTTTGAAGAAGAGCTGGTTCCAGCAGTTTTGTGTGGTGTGCTGTGAGTCCTGCTGCAGTGAGCTGAGCCAAGAGCATGGACAAGCTGGGAAACCATGACTTGGTGAGTGAAGGGCTGCTGTCCCCAGATGAGGTGGAGCAGATGATGAGGTGTGGGATCCAGTGTGGTGCAACTTCCTTTGATCTGGGTGGGAAACTGCCTGCACAATACCAGTCCTGTGAAGTCCCACTTAAAACTCCCTGGACCCAGGGGCAGGCCTCTGAATAACTTTGTTCTGTGGGCTGAATCGGCTCACAGAATTCGGTACAGGGAGCTATGTGTAGAAATTTTTTTGTGCCGAGTGAGGGTGGCCCTCACCTTTAATCCCAGCACAGGGGAAGCAGAGTTAGGCTGATGTCTTTGAGTTCAAGGCCAGCCTGGTCTATAGAGTGAGATCCAGGACAGGCATTTAAAATGACAGAGAGAAGACCTGTCTCAAAAAACAAAAACAAACAAACAAAAGAAACGTTTTTGTAGTAAACTTCGACGTGATTTTGGTGCACCCATGGAAAGCAGGTTGTCAAAAATGGAGAGTACCTTACAGTACCTTTTAGAGGTTCAGCACTTTGAATTTCACTTTCATGTGTAAGATCCATTTTTAGTTAATTTTGTGGAGGTTGTAAAAGGCATCTCATGTGTTAAGTAACACTCCTCTATTAATGTGTGATGTAGATGAGTATAATTGGTGATATAAAGGATTTACTAATTCTTTGCAGATAGTAAGTCTCACAAAATAGAATTTAGCTGAGGGAGGACTACCTCAAAAAAACAAAAACCTCAAAGGTAAGTGCGTTGTAGTCAGGCCTGTTAGAGATTAGGACAGGAGGATACACATTTGTTTGGCTCCAAACCATCACAAAGGAGCCACTGTTTATTTAAAACAAACCACTAGGCCTAATAGTGAATCAAAATGGGACTCTAACAAGCTGCTCATTCAGGCATTACAGGGTAACAAACAACCTTAAATCCTGGCATGCCATGAAGTTCCAGGTTTCTTCTTGAGAAAAGCATAGTTCTGCCAGATGGACAATATGACAAATATGTCAACTTATTTGAAAAGTAAAACACTAGCCGGGTGGTGGTGGTGCACACCTATTTTCCCTGCACTCACTCAGGAGGCAGATGCAAGTTTATCTCTGTGAGTTTGAGGACAGCCTGTTCTGCAGAGTGAGTTCCAGGAGAGGCTCCAAAGATACACAGTAAAAAAATCTGTCTTGAAAATACAAAAAAAAAAAGAAAGAAAATAATAAAAGTAAAACACTAATGTGTTAAGGAATTGCGTGATCAAGCGAGGCTTTCATTTAGGCCCTCAGGCATAGATTAGGAAAATTCTTGTGTGACCTAGTAATAACCTTGAACCTAGGGCTAGGAAACTTTCCCTAAGAGCCTGGTGTACTGATAATAAAACCCAGCTTCTTCCCGAAAACCAGGAATATGCTTTGGTGAACTAGCAAAGGTCTGGAACCGGGGTGTTTGTGGTGGGGTTACTTCAGATCCTGAGAAACCAACTCTTTCCCCCACATGGGGCTACAGTTATCAGTCCACAGTTCACTGTGGGCTTAGTCAGTAATGTTCCTGAGATGCCCTGTTTCCCCTTGTGCAGCATTGTTTGAATAGCCTCCTCTTTGAGTCTGCCCCATTGTATGATAGTTTCTGCTGACATCCTAGAAGTTCCCCATTTCCTTTTATTTAACCCCTGGAAGTAGTATCCAAGGTGCTGTTCTTCTTAAGAAGCTTCGGTGACATGAGATATAGCTTATGTAATGCCTCCCCACCCCAGCTTTTATCTTTTCTACCTTATACTTTCCCTCTCTTTCTCATCTTTTTTGACCTTCACCTCAGAACCCTGTCACTGAAGAAGATACTGCTGTTTCACATTACTGGGTTAAATAAGAAAAAATTTTGGAGCCGGGCGGTGGTTGCACACGCCTTTAATCCCAGCACTTGGGAGGCAGAGCCAGGAGGATATTTGTGAGTTTGAGGCCAGCCTGGGCTACAGAGTGAGTTCCAGGACAGGCTCCAAAGCTAGAAACCCTATCTCAAAAAAAAGAAAGAAAGAAAGAAAGAAAGAAAGAAAGAAAGAAAGAAAGAAAGAAAGAATGAATTTTGGAAATGTCTTTGTTATGTAAGTCTTTCCTCTGTCTAAGTGAATAGACTTGCACTCTTCTGTCCCTATTTAAATTGTTGAAAGTGTAACCTAGAGCCTGAACCTAAATGTCACAAAGATGATTAGCATATGTGCAATGCAAAATCTCTTCTAAGCTGGGTTCTCTTTTAGCCGTAGCAAGTGATGGATGTACGTTATCATTAAAGTAATTTTTCTTCATTAATCTCTGAAGTGTGTTGAGTGACTTCTTCCTTGGAAAGCATTTTAATTCTAGAACAGCTGGATTTCAATCCTGTTATAAAAATGTTTCTGAAATAAGTTCTCTTACGTTGACACCAGTTGACGCCTTGGTCCCAGTCTGTTGCTCTCTATGGTAATGACTTTGCTGTCCTCTATATTACACATTAAAAATCTTATAGTAAATGATTGTATTACCTCAGGGTTTCAAAATTATCCATTTGAGTGATGCAGTTTCATATCCATTGCAGTAAAAAGAAAGAGATTTGCATGTGGAGCATGGTTTTTACCTTCAGACCAGAATAGAAGGAATAGTTTATTGTGTGTACTGCTGGGGGAAACAGGGTAGGCAATCAGCTACTGGAGTCACCATTATGAAAACAAACCTGATTGTAGCAGGAGGAGTAATTTTGTAATTTCCCAACATGTACTGATTGATGACTTGTGAATGAAGACAGACCAGACTGGTTCGTGTTCAATTTGGGAAGGTCAACTTGCACCAAATGATATTGAATTTTCAATTAGGTAACTCTCCTATGCAGATATGTTCAGTCCTGCTTGACACAGTTATGTCAGCTCAGAGGTTTCAAAAAAAGGCCATTGACTGTAACTGTGTGTCAGGTTACAGATCACAGCAGCCAACAAGGGCATATGGTAAGATCAACCTATCTTTTATTAATGATATTCCCTCTACTAGAGAAAGTTCCACTCTTTTTTAAAGTCAATATAGCTAAGGTTTATTTTTTGTTTTGTTTTGTTTTGTTTTGAGACATGGTTTTTTTGTGTAGCTTTAGACCCTTTTCTGAAACTCACTCTGTAGACCTGACTGGACTCAAACTTACAGAGATCTGCCTGCCTATACCTCCGGAGTGCTGGGATTAAAGGTGTGTGCCACCACCATCTGTCATAGTTAAGTTTTTTATCTTGAAAAATGCATTATTTTTATCACTTTAAAATATCACTTGCTGGTATTATATTTAACATTTTAAAGAGCATTAATGATCTTTTCTATTTGTTTCTGTTCTCTAATGTGTCTAGGTCATTCATTGTTTCATTCCTTGTCTATCAAGAGCTGTTGATAATTGATTTTCTGTGTAGAGCAGTGTTTCCTGTAGCTCAAGCTTGCCTCATGCTAAGTAATTGAGAATTACATAGAACACTTAAACCTGCCTCTGCTGCCCAGTGCTGGAAAGACAGTTCCTGCATCTTCTTCTAGGCTGGACACAGAGAGAAGGAAAAATGGAGAAGTTAATGAGTGTCCCCCAGTCATTCTGGCTTTTTTGGGGGACGTAAACATGAAGAGGGACCTGTGCAAGTATTGGGTTCACTGAGCATCTTTGAAGCTGATGCATTGAAAGGCCAGAAATGGAGGGACAGGACAGAGGGTGAGAGCTTTCCTGTTTCAACAGTATTTGAGATGAGCGATGTGGAATGATGTAACCAATTTTAGATGATCCACAAATGTCCTGACTGGCTGTTTCTTGGGGTCTACAGAGCAGCACATTCAGTAATCTGGATAAAGGACTGACCCTGTATTGAAACAGAATTACTGTAGTTACGCTTGGTCAACCACTATAGACAATCTGGATAAAATGGTGTGCCCCTGCCTAACAGGACTGTGATTTTCCTTGTTTAAGATGTGTAGCCTCAGGAAAAAAAAATGCATGTGAGTAATCCTTGGTTTGCTCTCAAACAAATCCCTAGTATCTGGAACACTTGGCCATGAATTCAGTTCCAACTCTTCCAAGTAATTCTGAGATTATAACTATGTCATGTCCACACTCTCTTTCTTACCTACAATCCCTACCATTGACCATTAATTGTTTTCTAGTTCTTGGCCTGTTTTTTGTTTTTAACATTTACATAGTTACAACAGTAACTGTTTGAATGTGACCTGTGTTTGGCTGCAGGATTTCCCATATATGAAGCAAAGGTTTGGCTACACTGGACAATCAGTGTGTATTTGTACACAAAGAAATGTGTGCTTAGGAAGGGGAACAAGAAGTACTCTGGAAGACTGGAAGAATTTTGAAAATACAGATTTCTCAGATTAGCATCCTGCCTGCTCCTAAGGTGGAAGGGCAGAGCTGAGAAGGCCTGTGCTGTGTGTGTCATTTGATCTCTGATCACCTAGTGGAGGAGCCGCCTCTGTCCTGAGTCTGAGCTGGGTGGTCTTAGCTAATGTGGGACCTCAGGAAGGCTTAGCAATTAGGAACACCCATGGGAAGGAACTTGCAGGTTCTTTCCAGGATTCCCATCTTGCTCTGATGTAGGAGCTGTGAGGAAGACCAAAATCCATGCCATGGTGAGTGTGGGGACCACTGACCCCAGACCAAGAAGAGAAGTTCTGCTGAACTGTCAGAGCTTATCTGACTGTGAAGGACCATGACCCAGACTGTGGTTCTGTTGGTCCATATTGTGATCTGGAAAATGTCTTTTCTTTTCTGAGGCTCTATGAGTGTGGATTCAGTGATAATGGGGTTCTGTTTCCCTGGATATGGGCGGCTGTGATATCTGTAATATATTTGCATGTTGTTAGGCAAGTGGAAAGAGCAGATTCTAGATCATGTATCATAACCCATGTGGCAGGAAATAGACATTAAATTATTCTTCTAAACTGTTTTGTGATTCAGCATCATTGGGACTGTGGTCTAAAACCACATGGGCACATGAGAGTTCACAGAGACATGGCATGAGGTTTTTTCATAAATTTTTTTATTTGCCAAGAAAGCTCAAGAGCTTTGGGCCTCTCTGTTTGGAAGATATACCCATAGCTACAGGGTCAGAAACAGCATTTAAAGGTTACTTTGAGTTAATTTTGTGGGAGTTGTGAAATTTGTGTTTATTTAATTTCTATACACATAGAATTATAGGTAGTTGGATAATATTTGTCATGATCCCACATTTCCTCTGTATGCTTCCTTTTGTCTCATGATTAAAAGCTGATTTTATTTTTCTGCTTTGTTCTTGGCTTTTTCTCTCAATCTACTTTATTCATTCTCAAATATTGTACATACTCTTGATGCTTGTAACTTTGTGGTAAATATAGAAGTCACATTGTGTAAATATGTGTCTTACTTTTTCATAATCCTACGAGCCCTCTGAGAGTTACCACTTTGCATTTACCTTTGGAATCAGGTATCCTGTTATAAATTGTTGGGAGTATTCTTTGGATTGTATTCATGCTACAGATTTACCACACTCAATATATTAATATTGATGCATCATGTTCTTGATAAATCATTTATTAACATCTGTATTTATTTACAATTTGTTGTTCTTGTTGGTTTTTTTTTTCTGAGACAGGGTTTCTCTGTGTAGCTTTCCGCCTTTCCTGGAACTCACTTGGTAGACCAGGCTGGCCTTGACCTCACAGAGATCCGCCTGGCTCTGCCTCCAGAGTGCTGGGATTAAAGGCGTGCGCCACCCCCGCCCGAAATTCTTGTTGTTAATCTATGATAGACTTTTAGTTTATTGGATAGAATGCACTATGGGAATTGGACAGTGTCTCAGCACCTGTGTTTGAAAACAATCTGTGTTCACAACCCAACACCCAACTTGGGAGGTTCATATGCCCCTGCTACTCCAGATCCAGGGGATCTGACATGTTCTTCTCTAATGTGTCACCTGTACATACTTAGAAGATATTCTTTATTTCACATAATAACATATTCATAAAAATGAGGATAAACTTGTTTTTTAAAAATACTTGTGACTTATAAATCAATTAAAGCAAAATAAGTTGTTTTAGATGTAAAATATAAATCATATACTTTTGATTGAAAAATCTGTTACCTTGTATTTTGTTGGGAAAAGTTTTCAGTTCCCCACTGATTCAGACTCACATGTAGTCATCAAGCATAAAAAACAAATTGGTGTCTTCTGACAAATATCATTTTCTTTATCATAAGAGAATAAGATTTTTTAATAGTCAAAATTATTTTCTATAAAGTTAAAATACCAGAGGGCTTCAAGTGAATCTCTCTAATTTTGGTGGAAAAACCCTCCTCACCTAACTCATTTTTTATTATTAGCAAATGAGAGAACTGGCATGCACAGGATGAAAGATGACCAGAGATTTTTTTAGTGTGATTTAGATTATAATCTTGTAGTTCTTATTAAAGGACCATAATATATATTTGTAGGTGTGACTTTATTTTTTCAGTGGAGCTATGTTTTTGGTTTTATTGCCAGCTAATTATATTGTTTCCCTGAAAAATAATGAACCATCACCAATTTTTATATTCACGAAAATTTATTATATCATGTTATAATTACCTTGAGGTTTTCTGTTTGTTGGTGAACTTTGTACCGAGACACTTTTAGTTTTCTTGATCTTAGAGGGTTGTCTATCATCATTCCTAGACATGTCTGTGTTTCCAGTAATTGTTATTTTCATATTTAAATGTTTCTGCTTAAAGATTGATAAGGTTAATTAATACATTGGTATTGAGTTACTAAAACTTTCTGAGGTATCATTGTCTCTTTGTCTTAATTAGCTTTTGCTTTCAACATGATGTGGCCTAGAGTCATGTGGGAGAACATCAACAGAGAGTGTTTCCAGATCAGAATTGTTAGTTACTGTGTGTTTGAGAGATTGCATTGATTGATTATTAATGTGTGAAGCCTCTTCCACTGAGCATGGCAATATCTATAAGCAAGTGGGCCTGGGCTGGATATGGGAGCTACCTGACACAAGACAGTAGCCAGGCAAGAGAAAAAGCAAGTCAACAGAGTTTACCCATGGATTTTTGCATTCAGGTGCTACCTTGAGTTTCTACCCTAAGCTCTCACAATGATGTGATATGATATGATATGGTATGGTTATATCATTCAATGAACCCATTCATTACTTAATATGCTTTTAAATGGAAAATTTAATCACAGCAAGAAACATGCAAGTTAGAAGAAAACATGGTAAAACAAAGGTGATTTTGTTAAAGTATAAGACCTAGGACTGTTGAAGACATTAAGAGTTTAGATAGCAAAAGACATAGAGAGCTGTATACAGAGCTTAAGGGGCTAATCTTGTAAGCCTGCTAAGATGGGAGAATTGAGAGTAATGCAGTAGAGGTTAAGGTTATTGTATTTCAGTGGGAAATGGACTCCAGGAAAAATATAGCCAGAGGTCATTTCTATGACATTTTGACTCCAAATGTTTCTTACTTTCTCCCTTCCCTGGAAAATTGAGTAAGTCAGAAATAAAAGCAATGGGCTGATTTCTTAGAGAAAATTTTGATTTTGTTGCATGTTTACTACTGATGACTCATGCAGGTCTCCAGTGAAAAAGAAACAAAGAAATGAAAAATTTGTGTTTTGAAGAGAAAATCACTAGGTAGTTTCATATGGCAGTCCAGTGGTGAAATGGGCACCATTCTCTGAGTATAGTAGAATAGAATTAGGAATCATTTCATTGACTTTTTCCTTTTAGTCAACTGTATTTGGTTCTACCTTAATGGGGATTTAGCTCAGTGGTAGAGTGCTTGCCTAGCAAGTGCAAGGCCCTTGGTTCAATCCTCAGCTCCAAAAAAAAATTCTCTGAGCCATTCATCACTCAGTTCTTGTACACCCAGGCAGTGTTGGGCATGGGCTCCCTCTTGTGGCCTGTGTCTCATGTTGTACAACTCATTGGTTGGACATTATATAAGCTCTGAGCTGCATTTGCCCCAGAGTATCATGTAGACAGGACTAGTGTGGTTCAATTTTTTTTTTTGGCTCTATTGTTATAAGTCCCACCCCTGGGAGCTTTATGTAGCTACAGAAGCTGGCCAGTTCATGTTCTCTATTGTCAATTACTTGGAGTCCTCACTTCAGCCACACGCATAGCTTCCTGGAAATTTCCACTGCACTACATTTTCATACTGTCTCATAATATCTTCCTTATTCCAATCTTCTCTTCATGTGTTCTATCCCTCTGTCCTTTGCTTCCTCTTCTGATCATTCCTATTCCTACTTCCCATCCACCCACAAAACTATTCTATTTCCTCTTTCTAGGGGGTTCTGTGCATCCCTCCCCACGGCTGTCCTTTTTACTTATCTTCTCTGGGTTTATGGATTGTTCTGTGATTATTCTTTAATTATCAGCTAATACCCACTTATAAGTGAGTACATATCATGTTTGTCTATGTGGTTCTCAGTTGCCTCACCTAGGATAATAAAAATATCAGGAAAATTGACATGAACAAACCAAATAATCTAATAAAAATGAAGTACAGATCTAAAGACAGAATTCTCAACAGAGGAATCTAAAATAATGAGAAACACTTAAAGGAATGTTCCACACTTAGCAATCAAGGATGTGATAATAAAATGTAATTTGAGATTTATTTTACACCTCTCATAATGGCTAAGATCAGTAACACAAGAAAAATCACAAGCTGGCATGGATATGGAAGAAAGCGAACATTCCTCTATTGCTGGGTGGAGTGGAAACTTGTACAGCTTTAAATCAATATGGTGGTTTTTTCAAAAATTAGGAATTGACCTATCTAGAGATACAGTTATACCTCTCTTGGGTATGTACCCAAAAGATGCTCCTTCATCCTTCCACAAGGTCACTTGCTCAATTATGTTCATAGCAGCTTTATTCATAGTAGCCCTAAACTGCTATGTCTTTGAGAGTTTGTTCCTCATTTTGGCTTTCATAATTTCACATATTCCCTTTTGATGTTGTTTGTTATTCAGCCTGGCTGGGAAATCCATAATTATTCAGGAATACATTTGAACTCATGACCCTTATGTGTCAGGCTGCTGAGTACAAGTGCAAGAGCAGATGATGTACCCCAATGAGTGCTGTTTTGTCAACATGTTTCAACCATGTTAGTGTTAAAATGTTTAATCGAAAAAAGCATAAGACACACTAAAAACCCTGTGCATTTCCAAATCATCATTTTCATCTGTCTTCAAGAGCTGTAACAATGGAAGAAAACAAGCACTCAATTGTATATTTTCCTGGAGAGTTGCTTGGGGAGGGGGTTCAGGACTCTAAGATGTGTGGAGTCTGCAGTAGTTAGAAAGAAGGAGGAAATGAACATGATCTGAGGGTGAATCAAGATGGCTGCCAGCAGGACTGAATTGAAAAAGATATTGTTTACACTCTATAATTACATGTAGGATTAAAAAGGAGAAAAGAAGGCTTAGGAGCTGGTGTGTGGCTTGAAATTATGAGTTGAGGAAGATAGCCTTGATCTTGATAATAGACACCAGCCATATGTTAATGAAAGGACCACAAAATTCTCCTGCTTGAGATAAGAAGAATGAGTGCTTTAGCTACTAGTCAGTCACTTTCCTCAATTCCCTGAAGTAATGGGGACCCTTTTCCAAATGCCTGACCTTGGGAATAAGACTTCTTCTGGGGAACAGACACTATACTATAATTTCTTAAATTTACTGTATAGGCCTGTTCCCCTCATAACACTCCCAAAAGTAAAGATCCTGAGCTCTCACTCTTTTTCCATTGTACTATTCCATTCCAATTTCTCTTTATTTATTAACTGAACTCTTGCCTTTAATTATCTCAGACTCTGGATGTGAAAAGTATGTATCTTATCCTTGGGATCAGGTGTGTCTAGTAAATCTCTAACTTTCCTGTTCTTGGTGCAACTAAGATGGCACAAAGGAATTCTTGGTTCAGGGTGGCAAAGATTTGTTTCCAATAATTATTTTGTTAAGAGAGTCTACCGTTGTACACATTTTTATCATTTATCAAAGCCTGCAGAAATTTCCCCAAAAAGAAAGGCATTAAAAGTGGGAATCATTAACAATAAAAGCAAAAAGGTACTGCAGAAATGTGGTCCATCAGCAAAGTCAAAATGCTGGAACTTTGTCAAGCAGCAATGGTCCACACCAGTATTCACAACATAGCTTGACATGCGATGGATATGTATATAATATTTGAAGTCTCATCCTTCTTCATCTCCCCATTAATTTTATATTTGCCACTTCATCTTGAAGTACTGCCTTCCAGGGGATTATTGAGAGATACCAGATAATGCAATAGAAATGAAATTTATTGAAAACAAAACAAAACAAACAGAAAATATTTTTGATATGTTTGTGTTACCGTAATTATGGGTTTTTTGATCATGTCAGATATGTAGGAACAGGAAAAAAACTTTGTGGGGTCTATTTTTGGCCCTCTTCATATGGTGATTAAAGTCAGGCCCCAGCCTTGCACAGATATTTCTTGCTTAGCTGTCTCACTGCTCCTCAAATAAAATTAGTTGAGATATTTAATCAGTAAAATATTGTCTTCTTTTCAAATTATAAATGTATTATCATCTAATGGTAGAAGAAATCAGGACAATTTGAGTAATAGATCTTTGCAAATGGTAGTGATATACTCCTATCTTTTTTTCCCCTTTGGAATGTGTTAGTTTACTCTGAGTATTAAGCTCTTGTTCATTACATTTTTCATAACCACAAATGAATGCCATAGAATTGTTTCAGTGGTAAAGTTGGTTGTTGTTAAGCCTAATGACTTGAGTTCAATCTCTGGAAGACTCAAGTAACTAAAAAATTTTCCTTTATTGCCACATTAGCACTTTGGCATATGCACACTCCCTCAATGGCACATACCTAAATAATTTTTAAACCCAAATAAATGTCATTGATGTCACTTGCTGCCAGAAGACTCCTTGGTTTCATCCCTAGAACTCACATAGGAGAAGTAGTTACTGGACACTTTGAAGTTGTCCTTTCACTGCCATTATGCACACGATGGCATAAGTATACATGCACAGAGTTCAGACATTTTTAAATGGATAAAGTTAACAAAGCAAGTAACCCAGTTATTGGGAATATATGAAATTATTTGCCAGTTTACATTATTATTACAGAAATTCAAGAGGTATTAGTATTAAATGCAACATTGATGATTTCTTTTAAAATCTTATGTTATCATTTAATTCTCTGATTTAAAGATAGAACATTTCAAAACATATTTCAGCTGGCCTTAGAGGTGCATGCCTGTAATCTCAGCATTTGGGAGACAGTGACAATCCAATATCTCTGAGTTTGAGGTTTCAGGTGAGGTTGGTTCATATAGTGAGTTCCACAACAGCCATGGCTATGTAGAGATATCCCGTCTCAAAAAATTCTTAAAATAGCCAGGCGGTGATGGTGCATGCCTTTAATCCCAGCGCTTGGGAGGCAGATCTCTGTGAGTTCGAGGCCAGCCTAGACTACAGAGGGAGTTCTAGGAAAGACACAAAGCTACACAGAGAAACCCTGTCTTTAAAATCCAAGAAAAAAAATTCTTAAAATATATGCCATATCTCAAATTACAGAACTTTTTCTATAAAATCTGACTGGACACTCTCTGGTTTCAACAAATCAGGTTTGTTTTCTTTGCTCACATCAAGGGAATTGTGTTAATAATGAAAATAAGAAGCAAAGCAGAGAGTCCATTCAAAGAGGGCTAAAAAGCCCAACTCTTTGATTGCCATCTAAAGGGGACTTTTATTACCTTCAAGTGACAGGAGACAGAAGAAGTAACCTGGCATCTTCACCTACATTTTAATGTCAGATTTGTGAGCTGGAAAGTTTACTGAATATTCATGTTCCTCTTGGGTACACAAGTTTGGTTCCTAGACCCAGATAACCCAGAACTAACTGTATTTCTAGGTCCAGGAGGTGTGTTGCATTCTTTAGTCCTGCTCGGGTTCCAGATATACAAATAACAAAAAGACAGATATGTGTGTGATTTGATACTTTTGAAAAAGTTTTTCTTCATGCATATGTTATTTTCAAAAGGAATGAAGTTTAATTTATATGTATAAGTTTTGTCAGTGTGCATATCAAGAACATGCCAAGTACCAGAGTATGACATAAGAGATTGTGTGATCCCAGTACCTGTAGTTACAGAGAGTAGTGAGCTGTCTTCTGGGTGCTGGGAATCAAAGTCAGTCCCTGTGAATGAACAGCCAGTGCCTTCAGGTGTTGAAACTTCTATTCAGTCCCATGAAAATGTCATTATAGCAGTGAGGTGTGATGGATGATCCTGATTTCATCTTCAGCTCAGCCCTTATTTTCCAAAAGAAATACAAGATTGAAAGGACCCAAAATTAACTTAGACATAGTACTTAAAGAAGTTTCCAAACCCAAATCTCTACAAAATGAGGGAAGAGTGCAAAAGATGATCAGAAGTGTAATTGGCAATACAAGTCTTTTTTTAAAAATTTATTTATTTTTATTATATATGCAGTGTTCTGCCTGCATGCCAAAAGAGGTCACCAGATCTCATTTCAGATGGTATCCAGCCCAAAACAATATAAGTCTTAAAAATTGTCTGACTGCTGGACCAAATCCACGAGACATGAGTTTATCTCCAATACCAAAAATGAGCAGCAATGTGAGCCCACAAGGACAATTAGCAGGTGTACCCTTGCTGGAGTTTATGCCTCCTGTAAGGAGAGGAGAGGAAATAGCAGGTATGAAGACTGACTTGTCTGAATGGAATCCTATTCTGCTTCCTTGATGCCTACAAAACTCTCTGTTGGATCTCCTAATTGTGGTGACTCCACATGACATCCAGCTTGTGAGGACATCCTGAGACTTAATCAGAAGTCACTGTAAACCTGTGGCAATGAGCCTTTAAAAAAGAACTATAGAGTATGGAGGAAGTGTTAGGAGACAGTTTTGGGTGTGAAAGCCCATGATCAAATGACCAGAGAGGAATCCTTAGGGTGTACCTGAGAAAAGCTGTCTCCTACTGTGCTCTCTGTATTTACTCTGGTGTGATGAATTAGTGCATTCCAGGTCTCTCACTCTTTCCTGTTTTTTCTTTTTTCTTTTTTTTGGTTTTTCAAGACAGGGTTTCTCTGTGTAGCTTTGCGCCTCTCCTGGAACTCACTTGGTAGCCCAGGCTAGCCTCAAACTCACAGAGATCCGCCTGGCTCTGCCTCCTGAGTGCTGGGATTAAAGGTGTGCACCACCACTGCCCGGCCTCTTTCCTGTTTTGACAACTACATGTAGCTGTCACTGACAATTTTCTGCAGGTAGGTCCCCACTTTCTGGTCCACATTTGGGCCTTCAAACTCCCCAGTCCACACCTGTCAATCCCTGTAACCTACATTCCTGGTAGGAAGGAATAAGGATGTTCTAAAGAGACATTTCTACTTCTCTTTTTGGCTAACAATTATTGGAACAGTGGACCACATGAAATTGTAATTTCGCCAGGCGGTGGTGGCACACAACTTTAAATCCAGGACTCAGGAAATGGAGGCAGGCAGATCTCTGTGAGTTCGAGGCCAGCCTGGTCTACAAAGCGATTTCCAAAAAGGCACAACACTGCACAGAGAAATCCTGTCTCAAAAAACCAAGAAAAAAAAGAAAAAAGAAAAGAAAGAAAGAAAGAAATTGTAATTCACTGTGCATCTTATTGTTGGAAAAGACTTGAACCCTCCAGATGATAATTCAGGATGGTTTTAAGATGGGAAAAAATAATTACATGGCTTCATTAGATTACTTGGTTTTGCATATCTTTCGCCTTCTATCTAAACCTCTAAGGACCTCAAGGATGGATTAGTTATCTTATATTTTCTTTATTGTTCCAAGTTAGTCAATTTGAATAAATATCATGTTTTAAATTTTCATTAATAATTAGCTTTTTTCCCTTTTCTCTTTTCATTTTTGTAAAGAATAGTATTACTATGACTCCCTGGCTGACCTGGAACTCAACTATAGACTAGTCTATCCTAGGACATCAGAGAGGACTGTTCACCTTGCCTCCAGAGTTCCTGCATTATAGGTGGGCATGTTGCTCACTGGATAATTTGGTTCATTTAATTGGCTTACTGAGGATGAGTGGCTGTACCTGCCTAGTTAGAGTAGCCAGGACACAGGTTCTGATCCTATCTTCAATAACAGAAGAAGGTTCCCATCAAATGTAGCCTGCCTGCCTTACTGTTACCTTTTTTCCAACACTAAGAAATTTTATTTTTCTTTATTATTGAGCCTGTTATAACTCATCAATGACCTGGGAAGATTTCTGTCCTTATTTTGCATAAAGTGAACACCAGGCTCACAGAGATAAGTATTTTTTGAATATAGTTAAGTATAATTGTTCATGTAACTCACCCCATCATTCTAATGCCTCATGGAATGCATTTGAAGCCACTTAGGCTAGACATGGTGGCTCAGGCCTGCAATCATGATACTTAGAATGTGAAGGTAGGAATTTCAGGTTTTCAATGTCATCCAAAATGAGAATGGTCAATGGGTTGTGCTTGGAGTATGAGACTAAAATGAGCCATCTTAGAAATAAGACCAAAATGCTTTCACCCTAAAATTAAGGCCTAAGATTTCTCCTTCAAGGAAAAGGCCATTAGATACTGAAACCAGTCAGTTCAGATCCCAGAAACCAGGAAGTGTAAAAGTACAGAGTTACAAGATAGTCATGAGGTAATGCCTACCGGTTATGGAATGTCCTCTTCCTGGTTTCCAGGTAACTGACCAAAGAAATGCTCCCACCTGAGGGCAGCCAATGAGAAAGGTGGCTGGCAACCATTCACTTAGAAGTAATTTCTAGAAGTCCCTAGAAGTGAGCCAATCAGAATTGTACCTGTACTAGCACCCCTAAATGATGTAACCTTGTGATTTTTCCCTTTAAAAACTGAGCTTGCAGATAGGTGGGCACTTCCTCCAGCCTCCACTGCATTGGATGTATTGGATGAAGTCCCTCCCAAGCCTTGTATTGCTTTTGGATATCCAGAATTAAACCTTGCTTTTGCATTCTGGCTTGCTCATCTTTGGTGGTCTCTCTGGGGGTCGTGATCTGGGCATGACAGGAGGACCATAGAACCAAGGGAAACTGATTGGCTGGGGACAATGTACATAGTCTTCCCTGCAGCTCCAGAAATTCAAGGCCAAGGCAACAGCAATTGTTAGCTGAGGTATTTACCATGTCAAGTTTACTATTATTTATAATGTTTTCCTATTCTTGAGAATGTTTTTTGTCCAAGGCACCTAGATCACTTGGGGATAAAACCCTTGTTGCTCACTAAATAGTAGCATTCTCCTGCAGGTGGGCAAATTAGTCTGGGGCAGGGATGAGCTCTCTATTTGCTTATCCAATATAATGTGTTCATCCCTGAATCTTTATAAACACAACCAACAGAATTGGACTCAGCAGGTTTTATTCATGTATTTATGCATACATATTCTCACATGCTTAAGAAGGAAGAAATTGGAAGGGAAAAATTTGGGAAGGGATGGAGAGAGGAAAAGAAGAAGGGGAAATGATTTATTACATATTAATTTGTGAAACCAAAATGAGCCATCTTAGAAATAAGACCAAAATGCTTTCACCCAAAAACTAAGACCTAAGATTTCTCCTTCAAGGAATAGGCCAATAGTTACTAAAACAAGTCAGTCTAGATTCCAGAAACCAGGAAGTTTAAAAGTAGAGTCACAAGGTAGGCACGAGGTAATGACTGCTGGACTATAGAATGGTCTAACCCTGGTTTCCAGGGTAACTGACCATAAAAATGTCCCCACCTGAGGGCAGCCAATGAGCAATGGTGGCAGGCAACCACTCGCTTAGAAGTAAGATTAAGCCATGATTTCGAGAAAGCCCCTAGAAGCGAGCCAATCAGAATTGTACCCGTACTAGCACCCCTAAATGACGTAACCTTGTGATTTTTTCCTTTAAAAACTGAGCTTGCAGGTAGGTGGGCACTTCCTCCAGCCTCCACTGTGTTGGATGTATTGGACTAAGTCCCTGCCTAGGATTATATTGTATATCCAGAATTAAACCTTGCTTTTGCATTCAGGCATGCTCATCTTTGGTGGTCTCTCTGGGGGTCACGATCTGGGCACAACAAATTAAAATATATGAAAATAAATTTTAAATAAAGAAGTGGCCTAGGGAGATAGCTTAACAATTAAAAGCAGCACCAGTTGTTGTTACATAGGACACAGGTTCCATTTTAACTAGCCATCTCCTGTAACTCTCTTCTGGCTTTTGCAAGTACTCTGTACAAATACCTGGAGGCAAACATCTGTACATATAAAATAAAATAAAGCTTAAAAAATGGAATCCTCTGCAATGATGTCACAGCCCTGAGACAGACAGCAGCCAGGGCAAGTTAAAATAATCTCTGTTGTGCCCAGATCACAAGACCCCTAAGCAAGACTACCACAGAGCCATTAGCTGATGCAAGCACACAGAAGTTTTGAAGAATAAAACAAGCAAGCTTGGTCACGTTCATCATCCAACAAAGTGGGTGGAGCAAAATGGCCCTGAGCACTCATTTTAAAAGGTTTATAGAGGAAACATTTACATGCAGATTGGGATTTGAAGTTACTGGCTGAACTATAACCTTGAGGTGACTGATGGCTAACAGCATTCACAGTATTACAGAGACATAAATTTTACTCCCTATGTTCTGCTTTTGTTGAACCCAGGATACATACATTCAGATTTATTGTTCCTGTCCTACTCTCCCCTCAGTTCAATTTCTGGTCAAATGAGCCCATTATTCCCTATATCTTGTTTTGCCAAGTCCAGGATACATAGATTTATTGTCCCAGCCTTAAAAGTTCAACTTTTGGTCACTTCTAAAACTACTGGTCAGCAAAAACCTTTGGAAGAGGGGAGGGGGAAGCATCTCTCAAGATGGCTACTGGTTTTTTCCTTTTTCTCCTGATCTTGCATGCTTGTAAGACATTCTATGAAATCAACTTTCTACATACATGGAGAGATTCATTTTATCAGTCCTGATCATGTACAGAAGCTTGAATAATAGAGTTGTGGTGTGTTTTTTTTTTCTTCACCTGTCTATGGAGAAAGATGTGCTGGCTAACAATGGTGCTCATACATGCATTCTTCCTAGCTTCATTGTTCTCTAAGTATTCAACTTTCCATGAAGACAACTCTTTGTTATTATTTATTTTGCCAAAACTTTGCTTTGAATTTCAGGAATAAAACTCCTTAAGGAGGATGGAGCCAACCTCCAGCTTTCTGATGGGAAAAAGACCTTTTATCTTGTTTGTGATCTAGTTTCTGCTTTTCTTTGCTGTTTGTCTGCAGTCCCTGTGACAACCAGGTAAAAAAGTACCTTCAGTTCACCTGATGTCAGTGTGAAGTCACACAACAAACACTCTCTTTGTGCGTCTTTAAATATCTCTTTAGTTATTAATATTATGGGCACCCTTCTACCTGTGTGGCAGGGAATCAATCCACCCCACAAAGTATAGTGGTCTGGACAAGCTAGCTAGTCACATTGTGTCCAGGAAGAGGAAGAGGAAGTGCCTATTGAAAGCAGGAAGAGAGCAGGTCTGCTTTGCAGCCTGGGGCAAGAGCTATTGAAATGCATATTTCTGCTGATCTAGAAAATGTCTTTGTCTGTGGTGGAAGGAAGGAACAGGAACTGTTGTGATCTGTTTTTAAGCACATTGTAACCCTATGGGATGTGCTCTTGTCACTCACGTCTCATTAGCCAATCAGGTCCTCCAGGTGACCTGCCAGTCAAAAGTGGTGCAGGGCCCTTCCTGCTGCCAAAGGTTCCAGACTTGGCTTTCAAGAGGAGCTGGTGCTATTGGCTTTGTGTGCTGTGCTGTGAGCCCTGCTACAGGGAGTTGAGCAGAGAGCATGGCTGACCTAGGAAACCATGACAAGGTGAGTGAGTTGCTTCTGTCTCCAGATAGGTTGATGCAGATGGTGAGGTGTAGAATCCACTGTGGTCAGTCCTCCCAGGATATGGGTGGGAAGCTGTCTGCAGAATCTCTGTCCTCTGAAGTCCCATGTGGTACTTGAAACTCCCTAGACCCAGGGGCAGGCCTCTGAATCACTGCTGTATGGGCTGTATCTGCTCACAGACCTGGAAGTAGGGAGCTGTGCTTAAAAACATCTTTGTAGCTGGTCCATGGTGGTGCGTGAGCCAGGCAGTCGTGGTACAAGCCTTTAATCTCAGCACTTGGTAGGCAGGGCCAGGTGGATCTCTTTGAGTTTGATGCTAGCCTAGTCTACACAGGACAGGCACCAAAACTACACAGAGAAACCCTGTTTCAAAAAACCAAAAAAAAAAAAAAAATCTTTGAACTTCAACGTGCTTTCAGTGAACCCATGGAAGGCATGATGCCAAACTTGGAGAATACCTTCTATTACCATATAGAGGTTCAGTGTTTTGCATTTATTTTTTACATGTAATATCCATTTATAGTTAATTTTGTGGGGGTTGTAAAAGGCATCCCAGGCATTGGGTAGCACTTCCTACTAAGGTGTGATGTAGATGAATAGAATTGTTGATTTAAAGGATTTACTAAGGCTTAGGAGATAGTAATTCTCACAAAATAGCATTTAGCTGAGGGAGGACTTCCTCTAATGCACCAGAACAATAAGTTCATGCTACCCGGGCTGCTTAGAGATTGGAAGGGTAAAATATACTTATGTTCATCAAGATTGTCCAGCCATTTGGCTCCAAAGCATCACAAAGGAGGCACTACAGATATATAAGAAGTCACTAGGCCAAAACATATCCAAGAATTAAATTTTAACCTGCTGCTTATTGAGGCATTATAGGGTCACAGACAACCTTAAAGCCTAGCATGCTATAAAGTTCCAGTTTTGAGAAAAGCATACTTCTGCCAGACGGTCAATATGACACCAAGAAACATTTATTTGAAAAGAAAAATAGTGTTGTGTTAAGGACTGGCCTGATCACACAAAGCTTTCTTTTAGGCCTTCAGTCAAGGAGGAGGAACATTCTTGGGAGAGCTAATAATAACATGGGGCCTAGGCCATGGGAGCTTACCCTAGGGGCCTGATGTATTGACAATAAAACAGAGCTCCCTCCCTAAGATCAGGAATATGGGTGAACTGCTAATGTTCTGGAACCAGACCTTTTATGGTGGGGTGGCTTCAGATCCCACATGGAGCTATGGTTTACAATACCAGCATCACTGGTGGGCTTACTCAGTAATGTTCTTGAGTGCCCTGTGTTCCCCTATATGGCAATGTTTGATTAGTCTCCTCCTGAGTCTGTCCCATTGTATGATGGTTTCTGCTGACTTCATAGAAGTCATCTGTTCCCTTCCATTTCACTCCCTAGAAGTATTATACAAGATACTATTTTCCTTAACAATCTTACACGGCATGCAACATAGCTTGTGCAAGACCTCCCCAACCCAGAGCCAAAACTTTGCCCTGAATTTCAGGAATAAAACTCCTTAAGGAGGATGGAGCCATCCTCCAGCTTTGTGATGGGAGAAAGACCTTTTATCTTGTTTGTGATCTAGTTTCTGCTTTTCTTTGCTGTTTGTCTGCAGTCCCTGTGACAACCAGGTAAAAAGTACCTTCAGTTCACCTGATGTCAGTGTTAAGTCACACAACAAACACTCTCCTCTGTGTCTTTAAATATCTCTTTAGTTGTTAATATTTTGGGCACCCTTCTACCTGTGTAGCAGGGAATCACTCCACCCCACATAGTATAGTGGTCTGGACAAGCTAACTAGCCACATTGTGTCCAGGAGGAGGAAGAGGAAATGCCTACTGAGAGTAGGAAGAGAGCAGGTCTGCTTTGCAGCCTGGGGCAAGAGCTATTGAAATGCATATTTCTGCTGATCTAGAAAATGTCTTTGTCTGTGGTGGAAGGGAGGGACAGGAACCATTGTGCTGTGTTTTTAAGCACATTGTAACCCTATGGGATGTGCTCTTGTCACTCAGATCTCACTAGCCAATCAGGTCCTCCAGATGACCTGCCAGTCAAAAGTGGTGCAGGGTCCTTCCTGCTGCCGTAGGTTTCAGACTTGGCTTTCAAGAGGAGCTGGTGCTATTGGCTTTGTGTGCTGTGCTGTGAGCCCTGCTACAGGGAGTTGAGCAGAGAGCATGGCTGACCTAGGAAACCATGACAAGGTGAGTGAATTGCTTGTGTCTCCAGATAGGTTGAAGCAGATGGTGAGCTGTAAAATTCACTGTCATCAGTCCTCCAAGGACCTGGTGGAAACCTGCTTGTAGAATCTCTGTCCTCTGAGGTCCCACGTGATATTCAAAATTCCCTAGACCCAGGGGCAGGCCTCTGAATCACTGCTCTATGGGCACTATCTGCTCACAGACTTGGAAGTATGGGAGCTGTGCTTAAAAACATCTTTGAAGCTGGGCTGTAGTGGTGGCACGAGCCTTTAATGCCAGCACTTGGGAGGCAGATCCATGTGGATCTCTGTGAGTTTGGTGCTAACCTGGTCTACACAGTGACATCCAGGACAGGCACCAAAACTACACAGAGAAATCCCATTTCAAAAAACCAAAAATAGCTGGGTGGTGGTGGTGCACGCCTTTAATCCCAGGATTTGGGAGGCAGAGCCAGGCAGATCTCTGTGAGTTCAAGGCCAGCCTGGGCTGCCAAGTGAGTTTCAGGAAAGGCAGAAAACTACACAGAGAAACCCTGTCTCGAAAAACCAAAAAAAAAAAAAAAATCTTTGAACTTCAACATGCTTTCTGTGAACCCATGGAAAGCAGGATGCCAAATTTATAGAATACCTTCTATTAACATAGAGAGGTTCAGTGTTTTGCATTTAATTTTTACATGTAATATCCATTTATAGTTAATTTTATGGGGGGTTGTAAAAGGCATCCTATGCATTGGGTAGCACTCCCCACTAAGGTGTGATGTAGATGAATAGAATTGGTGACTTAAAGGATTTACTAATGCTTAGGAGATAGGAATTCTCACAAAATAGAATTCTGAGGAGGGAGGACTGCCTCTAATACACCCCAACAATAAGCACATGCTACCCAGGCTGGTTAGAGATTAAAAGGGTAAAATATACTTATGTTCACCAAGATTGTCCAGACATTTGGCTCCAAAACATCACAAAGGTGCCACTACAGATATATAATAAGCCACTAGGACCAAATGTATCAAAGAATTAAACTATAACAAGCTGCTTATTGAGACATTATAGGGTCACAGACAACCTTAAAGCCTGGCATGTCATAAAGTTCCAGTTTTTTTGAGAAAAGCATACTTCTGCCACATGGGCAATATGACACCAGGTGACATTTATTTGAAAAGAAAAATACTGTTGTTTTAAAGACTGGCCTGATCAAGCAAGGCTTTCTTTTGGGCCCTCTGTTAAGGTGGTGAAACATTCTTGGGAGAGCTTGGGGCCTAGGCCTTGGGAGCTTACCCTAAGAGCCTGATGTATTGACAATAGAACAGAGCTCCTTCCCTAAGATCAGGAATATGTTTGGGTGAACTGCTAATGTTCTGGAACCAGACCTTTTATGGTGGGTTGGCTTCAGACCCATCATGGAGCTGTGGTTATTAACACAAGACCACTGGTGGTCTTACTCAGTAATGTTCTTGAGATGCTCTGTGTTCCCCTTTATGGCACTGTTTGATTAGCCTCCTCCTGAGTCTCTCCTATGATATAATAGTTTCTGCTGACTTCAATGAAATCATCCATTACCTTCCATTTCCCCCCTAGAAGTATTATACAAGATGCTATTTTTTTAAGAAGCGTACATGACATACAATATAGCTTGTGCAAGACCTGCCCAATCCATCTCTTATCTTTGCTACTTTCCACTTTTCCCATAATTCTCGTCCTCTGTCAGCTTTAACCCAGCACAATGTCACTAAAGAGTGATCTGCTGTCTCAGGTGTCTGGTATGTTTAAGAAATAATTCTGGTGATATTTTTGGTATCTAACTGACCCAATTGCCCAAATGGCTAGACCTACAAGTTGCCTGTCTCTATTTACATTGCTCAAAGTGCAACCCAGAGCATGAAGTTAAAAGACACAAGGATGAATGCACATGTTGAATGCAAAATGTGTCAAGGCTGTCTCCTAATTAAGCATTTGCCAGAGATGGATGCATACTATCATTAATGGTATTTTTCTTTATTCATACCCTAGGTATGATCTCTTCCTGGGAAATCATATTAATACTAGGACAGCTGAATTTCCATCCTGTTAGAAAAATGGTTTGGAGAGAAGCTCTTTTATGTTGACGAGGGTGTCCTTGATTCCATTCTCTTGCCCTCCAGGCCAATGATCTCACTGTTCTCTATACTACACCTTCAAAATGTTTAAATTAAATGACTGTACCACCTAAGAGTTTTAAAATTATCCATTTGAGTCATGTAGTTGACTATCCAATGAAGTCACCAGAAAAGATTTCAAATGTGGAGCATTGCTTATGACTCCAGACCAAATAGCGGAAATAGTTTATTGTGCACACTCCAGGGGGAAGCAGGGTAGACAATCACCTGCTGGAGTCACTACTGTAAAAAAGACCTGATTATGGTAGCAAGAGTTGTTTTATAATTTCTCTTCAGGTTTTAATTTATGTCACATGAATGATCACAGACCAGAGTGTGTGAGTGAAGAGTTTCAGAAAATTATCTTAAGCTAATGAATATTGAATTTTCAATTAGGCAATTCTCCTATGCAGACCTGTCAAATTCTGCTTAACACAGTTATATCAGCTCAAAGGTTTGAGAAACAGGTCAATGATTATAACTCAATGTGCCAATTATAGATCTCAGTGGCCAAAATATGCAAATGAGCAGGATCAATCTATTTCATATTAATGACATCCCCTTCACTAGGGAAGGGCCTATTCTTTTTCAAAATCAATACAGTTTAATTTTTCTTCTTAAAAATACATTATTTATATCATTTTTAAGATTACGTATTGGTATCATTGTTTAGTGGATTACTGCTCTTATCTCTATTTGTTTCTGTCTCCAATGTCTGTAGGGAATCAGTAGTTTTATTCCTTTTCTCTCAAGTGATGTTGATTATTAATTTCTGTGTAAAGCAATGTCTCCCTTAGTTTAAGCTTTCCTCATTCTATGTAATTGAGAATTGCATTGAACAGCTAATCCTGCTTCTTCTGCCCAGTGCTGGTAAAAAAGTCCTCCAATTCCTTCCATTCTGGGCCTTGACTGGTCAGTAAGTAGAAAAAATAAACCAGTTAATGAGTGATCTCCTATCTCTCTTTCTTTTAGTGGAGAGTTATAAATGAAGAGGGACATGTGCAAGAATTAAGTTCATTGATCAACTTTGAAGCTGGTGGAGTCACAGTGCAGAAAGGGAGAGGCAGGTTGGGGGTTGACAGATTTCCTACTTCAAGAGTACTTGAGAATACCTATGTGAAATTAGGTAATCAAATTTAGATGTTCCATAAATGTCCTTTTTGTCCATTTCTTGGGGTCCACACCCAAGGGCAATCAAGAATCTGGATAAAGTCCTGACATTATCATGAAATCAAATTGCTATAGTTACAGTAGTACAATCAAAATATATGTAGGTAAAATGTGGCCATGCCTGATGGGACTGTTATTTTTGAGGTTTTAGATATACACCCAGAAATAAAGGTTTGAGAAATCTTTCATGTGTTCTAATACAAATCCCTAGACTCTGGAGTACATGGCCATTATACCCGTTTCAACTTTTCAAAATATGTTTTTGAGATTTTATCTACATCATAACCACATCCTCTTTCCTTTCTCTAAGCCATACCATGTCCACTCATTGTTTTCTTATTCGGGGCCTGTTTTTCTTTAACAAGAGTTATGCAGTAACAACAGTTACTGTGTGAATGTGACCTTTTTTGGCTACACAATTTCCCACCTATGATGAGGCAATGGGTTGGCTGCACTGCGTATTGAGTATATAATTAAATGTTCTCCCAAAGGAACCTGTGCTTTGGATGAGGAAGAGGATATGCTCTAAGAGAGTAGAAGAATGTCCACAAAAAATGGGAACTTTCTAGACTAGGACCCTGTCTCCTGGGCTGGAAGGGCAGAGCTGGAAGGACTGTGCTTTCTGTTTCCTTCTATCTCTGATCACCCAGTAGGAGAGCTGCTGGTATTTTGAGGCACAACTGGGTGACCCTAGCCAATGAAAGACTTATGGAATACTTTTCAATCAATAAGAAGAGTGGCAGGTAGCTTGCAGATTCATTCCAGGATTATGTTCTGCTTCTGCTGTAAATATTTGTAGGGAAGATCACCAGCTATGCCATGGGGAGGATAGGGTATTCAGAGCAGGTCTGTTGAGCTTTTATGTCTGTTGGTATTTGGATGGATGATGAGCCAGACTGTGGTTCTGTTGGTCTTTGTGGTGACCTGGGCAGTGGTCCTTGTACTTTGAGCATCACTGTGAATGGATTTCTTTGGTAGGGGGAGAGTAGAGTCCTGGCATAGGAGGATGTTATTCTTGTAATATCACTGACAAGTGTGTACTCACAGGAAAGCTTTTGGTGTGCAATTGGAAGACACATTAGAACACTGAAAGTCTGGTTTCTAAAAGTTTTGAATATTTCATTCCAATTTTAGCTTTCTCTCATAAATGTTTTCAGTATTTTAGAAACTGGTAGAAAGATGGTTATGTGAATTGTGTTTCAGCAGTCCATAATTAGAAGACTTTTCACTTTCTGCTACCACCAGCTGCAATGGTGTGATTCAGCAAAGTTTAGTTCTAGGGGAAAGGAGTTTATGAGCTACAGAGGTTTTTAGGTGTGCATCGTGTTGGGTAGATAGATTGGATAGAATTTATATTTAGTGCCATAGTCCATGTGACATAATAAAGCAGATTAAATTTATTCTTCTATGTTGCTTTGGGATTGGACATCAGTGGGGCTGTTCTTACATGAAACCACAAGGAGGCATAAGGGGCTAGAGAGCCATAGCAAGAGATCACTTCCTTTTGCAAAGAGAGGTCTAGAGCATGGGGCTTCTGCCTTTGTAAGAAATATCAGTAGCTTGAGGGTTAAAATCAATTGTTCAAGGGTCACTTTGAGTTAATTTTGTGGTAGTTGTGAAGTCTGTGCTTAATTGCTTTCTTTCTTTTTTTTTTTTTTTTTTTTGGTTTTTCGAGACAGTGTGTCTCTGTGTAGCTTTGCGACTTTCCTGGAACTTACTTGGTAGCCCAGGCTGGCCTTGAACTCACAGAGATCCGCCTGGCTCTGCCTCCTGTGTGCTGGGATTAAAGGTGTGCGCCACCACCACCTGACTTAATTGCTTTCTATACACATAGAATCATAAGTAGCTGGGTAACATTCTTTAAGATGACACTTTTCCTGGTTGCCTTTGGTCTCTGATTTATTGTTGACTATATTTTTCTGCCTTTGTTTTTTGTCTTTCTCTCTATCCTCTTTATTTTTTTACAAATATTATACTCCTTGTTTGCTATAGCTTAGTAATAAATATAAAAATCATGTTATGTCAACCTGTGTACAATTTTTTTTTATAATTCCAGTGATCACTTTGAGTGTTTTCACTGTGAAAGTAGCTTTGTAATCAGTTATCGTGTTGTAAATTGTTGGGCATTGTTATTGGACTGTGTTCATTTTATGCTGCAAATTTACCATAAGCAAAAACTTCATTTTGATACATCATGTTCCCAAGGATCATTTATTTGCTTCTGTATTTATTTAGGTTGAGTTTATACGTGATCGACTTTTGGTTTATTGGATAAAACATGTCATGGTTTTGGCAGGTGACTCAACACATATTCTTTTTGAGAATGACCTGAGTTCTGATACCAACACTCAAGTTGAGAGGATCGTAATTGTCTACTATTCCAGATCCTGTATATGTATGGAAAACATTCTTTCTCATGTACAAACATATGCAAAAATTGCAAAAGAAAAACTTGTTTTCATAATGCTTATGATTTATGAAGCAATTAGAGCAAAACAAGTTGTTTTAGGTGTACACTGATACTTTCAAAATCTATTGTTTTTTATTTTGTTTTAAAAAGTTTTCATTTCTTTACTTTGCTTCATATTTATAAGCAATCATTAATCATAGGGGGAAAATGGTGTCTAAATGTTCTTAACAGACTTCCTTTTCTTTATCATAAAAGAATGAAATCCTCTTAGAAGTCAAATTATTTTCTATAAAATTAAAACATCAGAAAACTTGAAGTGAATTTCTCCAATTTTGGTGACAGATCTTCCTCACACAACACATTTCCTATTATTGGCAAAAGAGAGAATTATTGCACAGGATGTGTGCTGGTCAGTGATTTCTTGTAGATTAATTTTAATTAGAATCTTTTGTTCTTGTTTAAGGGACCATGGTATATTTGTAGGTATCTTTTTCCATCTCATTTTTTTCTGCAGTGACATCTATGTTGTTAGTTTTATTATCATCTAATTATATTGTTGTTTCTCTGGAAAATGATGGACCTTCAACAATTTTTTATTCTGAAAATTTCTTGTTATGAGTTTGTTGTTTATTGGTTGGTTTGTGAATTTTTTTGTGGAGATAAAGTTTTAGTTTTCTCTTCTTGATCTTAGATGCTTGTCTCTTCACATTTCCCAGCATTTGTGTGGTTTCTGGTTGTTGCTATCTTCATGTTTCTGTTTTTGCAGCTTAAGTGATTGATACAATTAATACATTGGCATTGGATCTTTAAAAACCTCCTCATATGCTATTATTTTTTTTTCTAATTAGCTTCAGCTGTAAGCATGACATAGCCTAGAGTCATCTCATGGCACATCAGTTGAGAGTGTTCCTAGACCAAAATATCTGGTTGTTAAGTCTGAGAGAGATTGAGCTGATTTTGATTGATGTGGGAAGGCTCTTCCACTGAGTTGGTAATATCTCTAAGAAAATGGGCCTGGACTGGATAAGAGAGGTTGCTTAGCATGGAACAGTGACAAAGCAAAAGAGAAAGCCTGAAAGCAGTTCTTTTTTATATTTTCTCTTTATATATTAGCTTAAATTTCTATCCTAAGCTCCCACAAGGAGGGACTGTGGCCTAGGGGTATTAACCAAAAATAAAAAAAAAAAAACAACAACAAAAATTATCCCCAAAAAAACTTGTTAATTATCTGAGTTGCTTCTGGTTTGAGAATTTAATCCCACCAACAGAGAAGAATTTTGGAATAAAAAAAACAAAGGTACCTAAAATATGATATTTCTGACTGCAAAGGACTTGAAATTGTTAGGATTCTCCTTACTATCTTGAATTGAATTATTTTCTTGTTTTGTTTTCTAGCTCAGGGAGGCCATTGATTCATGGCATCCCAGCTTCTGAATGCTGGGGTTATATATCATGTGATTCTATTAATAATAAATGGTTAGTGTTAAATCAGAAGGCCTGAGTTTATTGTTTCTTGTAGGGTTAGAAAGGAAAGTGGTTCAGCCAATAGAGCTATATAAGAGAGTCCACAGAGACTGAGAGCATTTGTTCACATCCATTGTGCCATTCACACAATGAGAGAATGATATGGGGAATTTAAAAACAAATACTCAACAAGTTCAGGATAATGGTAACCAAGTTTTACTGCTTGTCTGGATTGCAGTAAGACCTTACTCCCGTTTACTCAACACCATTTAAGTTACTCTAATTCATACCAGTTAAGAGATGGATCCTAGAAAATAGAATTTTAAATAAAAATTATTTAATGTTGGTATTTGCAATTTGCAGCCCTAGAGAGTTTCAGAGAAGTAGGAAATCTCAAGTTAGTGTCATGTGGAATCTTCACACTAGAGTGATTATTTGCTAATACATGTATTCTATACATTTTAAAGTTTAAGGACTTCCCCGTCACCTGCCTATACTAATGGGTGGTATTATAATTTGTATATCTACAGGTGCCAACTTTGTCCTGTGACAAAGGTATCTATCTAATGTTTAGCACTAGAGAAGTTTCAAAGTGGTGTTAACAGCTTCATAGACCAGTGGATATAGGGAATTTGGGTAATTGTAGCCACTTTTGCTTCAGGTAAAATAATATTAATCACTAAAATCTCCCCAATCATGAAATTCACCTAAGATGGTTAAGTTGTAAACCTGAATTAGTTCTTGTTTGTTCAAAAAAGCAATCACACAAGACAGTATATTTGCACTGACTTTAGGTGCCACCAATTATTTTATAAAGTTTGTTTACAAGTATTAGTGAGATATTGAGATGACTCATCAAGTCAAAGCACATTGCTGTACAAGTACAATAAGCTTGTTCCTGGGAACTCATGATAGAGAGAAACAAGTCCTCCAAGTTGTTCATTGGCCACTATATACGGGGTCTAGCATGTATGTGCACTACACATTAAACACATACCCACATCACACACCTCCCTCTTTCACACACACACACACACACAAATATATGCACAATATACATATAACATGTATACCACACAAAATATACACACACTGCTCTCACACACAAACTATATACACAAACACAAAAACACATACACACAAATATGTGCACAAAAAAAGTCACACAAACATAAACAGAGACAAAGATCACATAAAGCACACACACCACACAAACACATACACACAAACACATGCACAAACACACACAATTCACACAAAGAGACATACACAGACAAATATACATACGTACACCCTGAAAGAAACTTTTAAAAACAGTATTAGTATTTAAAGAACACTTCAGATATGTGTTGAATAAATTTGCACAGAACTGGATGTTTTTCTTTGTTTTGTTATTTTTTATTTGTATGACATAACAGCATATTCTGACAAAGACTTACCCTATAAAAGTAGTCATTCCTGGTAGCGTAACATAAATATTTGTCAAGAGTGATACTTTGAATACTTTGGCTACTATGAGGAGAAGTTGCATAAAGTAATTTTGCATTTAATATTAGTGGTTTAGAAGAATGATTTTGAATCTTTATCAGTACCATATAAGGCAGTAACTGTACATGATGGAAGCAGATGCAGAAATCCATAGCTAAGCAATGGATTGAGCTCCTGGAGTCCAGTCAAAGAGAGGGAGGAGGGATTACATGAGAAGATCATGATGTGGAAACCCACAAATACAGCTGACCTGAACTAGTGGGAGCTCAAGGATTCTGGACTGACAACTGGGGAACCTCAATAAGATCAAATTAGATCCTCAGACTGTGACTCACAGTTGTGAGGCTCTGTAGTGTGTGGCACCTCTGAAAGTGGGACCAGGATTTATCCCTACTGGATGAACAGGCATTTTGGAGCATTTTGCGTATGGAGGGATACCTTGCTTAGCCTTGATGCAGAGGTGTTGGGGGCTTGGTCCTGATTCAGCTTGATATTCCAGACATTGTCAAATCTGCATTAGAGACCTTGCCCTCTCTGAGGAGTAGATGGGATGGGGTGGGTGAAGGTGGGGTGAGCAGGTTGAGAGGAGGAACAGGGAACTGTGGTTGGTATGTAAGATGAAAAAATACTTGTAAATGTTAAAAAATCAATCCTAAAAAAAATGGCTGTTACTTTCGGAGACACTGAAATTTTAAAGACTCTTAAAGCTTAAGTAATAAAGAATTTTATATTTTGATCTAATAAAAATAGACTTTGTTTGGATTTGGTTTCATTTTTGACACATTCTGTTTCTGTAGCCCTAGCTGTCTTGAAGCTTTCATATAGACCAGGCTGGCCTTGGACTTAAACACAGATCCTCCTGCCTCTGACTCACAAGTGCTGTGAATAAAAGCTTATACCAGCATGTCTGGCCTTCATTTAGGTTCTTTGAAAGAGTCTCAATATGTTTCCTTGATGGTTCTGGCATTGCTGAGCAGAGCAGGCTGGCTTCAAGTTCAGAGATCTGGTTGCCTTGAACTCCAGAGTCCTGGGATTAAAGTCTATGTTGCCACATCTGGCTGAGATAGTCTTTATATGTCCAATAAATGTCAATATTGGTTGTACTTTGAAAAAGCAGAATAAATCAATGGGGGTAAAAATTTTTGGCCAGACTTACTTATTTTGTGACCTGGTCTTTAGTTGGCTGAGGTGGCTTTTAATTCCATACTCATGAGAGGATGGCCTTTTCTTGTAGCTCTTAGCCCCACACAAGTCACTGCCCAGCTTATGATTTAAACATGTAAACTGTGACAATGTTGCTCCTTTTTTCATACTGCACAGGTTTTGGTTCAGAGTTAAGGAATAATTTTGTTTTACATTCACATCTGCTTGATTTCTGTTTGCTGTTTGTCCTTTGCGGTCCATGTCTTCACAAATTAGTTCTAAATCATCATTATTACTCATCTTTTCTTTTAAAAAATCTTATTTACTCTTAGAATTATGATCTTTTGCATATCTTGGATTTATTATTCCAGACAATTTCATCTTGGAGTGAAACCCAGGCAGGGCTCATGTTAGGCATTGCTCTACCACTGAGCTGCTTTCTTCCTTAGAAATACTTGTGTGTTTTTTGAACATTTTTTGGTATGATCTCAGTAAATAGATAAATCTCTTTGCTTAGTAAATCTTTCCTATGAGATTTTACTTCCTCTATGTTTCTTATAGTAGAAAATTTTACTATTAGATGACTTCATTTCTCAGTTTTTAAGGCTTTTTGTTTCATATATCTTCTCTTTGAACAAAGACTCAAGTTTTTCTTGTGGATAATATTGAGACTGTGTAAGGAATTGTCTTTCATTTTGTCACAAAGCCTAAAAGAATTCTAGCTAAATTATATTTAGCTTGTTTTTAAAATTATAAATAATGAATTAATCAATATATCTGAGCTAGTTTTGTTGGGTAACTTTCCTGGAATTCATCAATACAGATCATGCTAGTCTCATTCTTGGGGTAATCCTACTACCTCCTAAGAGCTGAGATTACAGTTTTGTGTCCAATAAACTATCATTTATTTTCCAGTTACTTTCTCCCCTCATAAATGTCTAATTAAATGATTGTGTATTGCAGCAAATGTGAAATCAGCTAACAAATGTAGCTCTTGCTTACATGTAGATAATCAATGGGCTAGATATTTTTATTCTTCAGTCGGAAGTTAGTTAGGATTTTTGAGTTCGGATTACTTAAATTCAGGACACATTTTCAGTCCAATGGTAGTATGGAGACATTATGTATATTTAAGCGATGCTATTATTATTTTTCTATAACAGAAATAATGTCCCAGAATGGTCCAGACAAATACAAATTAAGGAATAAAGTTTTCCTACACTCACAGAGTATGTTCTTCTAGGCCACTGAGAACAGGTTATGGTCCTTATAGGGGAACTCAGTGCCTTGCTTTGTCACAGAGATAAACCTGGTTATCTAGTGTGGCTTTTAGGACCAGTTTGGGGTTTTCTAGAAGATAGTAGTTGTAATTTAAGGTTTCCCATGTTTGTACTTTGCCTACATGTACCTCTTGTATTTCTGGTACCTATCAAAGCCAGAAGTGGATGTCAGATTCCCTGCAACTGGAATAAAAGATGACTATGAGCTTCCATGTCAATGCTAGAAATCAACCCCAGGTCCCCAATAAAAGTCATCAATGGTTTTACTTGCTAAGCCTTTGCTACATCCCCTCAGTTTTTGCCCCCATTATAGGAAATCTGTTTGATCTTGTCTCTGTTAGACTTTAGTGCTATTGTGTTTTTAGTTGAGTTGTTTTTTGTTTTTGTTTTTGTTTTGCAACAGGCTCTCAGGTAGCCCAGACTGACCTTGAACACCTTTGAATACTTGAACTTATGATCCTTCTTCCATGTTTCAAGAAGTGCTGAGATGACAAGTGTGCACCACTACCACAGCTTTTATGGATCACAGCATCTCCTCTGACTCCACCTTTTTTTCTTGTTCTATCTCTCTTGGATTACCCACTTCATTCTGGTCTGCCTTGTCATAGGCCATAGTAGTTTCTTTATTAACCAATGGAAGCAACACATATTTACAGAATACAGCTGTGTATGTCCCACTTTATGACTTGGTGGGTTGGATAACCTCCAGCTGACACTGGGCAGTTCAGGTCATATGGTAAAAGGGTGGCCCACAGTCAAATGTTCAGTTTCTCCCAGTGACTGGAAATAATGGGATGTGCTCTCATGCTTGACAATATTTATTTTTGAAAATGATTCTAAGGGCACCAGTGACAGACACTTCAAATGACTTTAAGAGGTATTGTGTTGTTCTAATTCTCCAAAGCTCCATTTCTTGTATATAATTCAGTTCTCTTTCTCTCTCTCTCTCTCTCTCTCTCTCTCTCTCTCTCTCTCTCTTTCTCTCTCTCTCTCTGTGCATGTGTGTGTGTGCGTGCGTGCGTGTGTGTGTGTGGGTGTGTGTGTGTGGGTGTGTGTAGACTGTGGCATAGGCTTTAAAACTCACAATGATCTTCCAGCCTCTGTGCCCAGTTTGCTGGCAGTAAAAGAATGCACTACCACTCACAGCTTGAAAAATAATTTTTATGGTCAAAGTTTCCTCTTCTTATGGTGGACAGGGAAGTGAGGAGATGGTGTCAGGACTCCTGACACTGGAGTTAGAGAAATCAGTGAGTCTCTGTATGTACTGGGAATGGAAGCTGGAAGCTCTGAAAGAATCTTCAGTGCTCTTAACTGGTAAGGTATTTTCCAACCTAAGTTTTCTCTTCTTGATTATGTTTCCTGTCCAAGGTAGCTGAGTCAGGGTCAGATACCAGATGCTGATTAAAAATAGAGTTCTCCTGAGAGAATTAACCTCAGACAAGGATGGCTCCCTAATTCTTTAGCCAATACAACATGGTCGGCCCATTATCCATATACATAAAACCAAATATGGATGCAGCAGATTGTATTAATGTATTTCAGCATACTTAATAACCCACACTTAAAAAGGGAGAATTTGGAAAGAATTTGAGAAGGGATGGAATGAAGAGATAAAAGAGGAAAGTGATGTAATATCTTTTACTTAAAAAATTATGAAAATAAATTTTAAATAAAAAAGAGCTAGATTGACAGCTAAGCAATTAAGAGCACTGGGTGTTTTTATAGAGGACCCAGGTTCCATTCCCAGAACCCAGATGGTAGCTAACCATTTGTTGTAACTCTAGTCCCAGGCTTTCTTCTGGCCTTGGTAGGCACAACACACAGACACATACAGACAAAGCACTGTATAAAAATTTTAAAAAAATTATAAAAAGGAAAGAATGCAATTATTTACAGTGATGTCATGACCCTGAGCCAGAAAACTAGCCAGGGTTTGTTCAAATGAACTCCTGCTGGTCTTGCACGGAAACAGCTGTGACCTTCTGCTAATCTAGCCTGCTCAGAGGGAAAAGTAGTTTTGTTCTGAGGTTAACTTTTAACATTTCTCTATTCTATTGGTGAACCTTGCCTCTGTAATTCTTTTTTGTAATCCTAAGTATTTCATTTCTGGAATTCCCTCAGTTTATGTTTTTTTTTTTATTTCCATTTTCAGGTCTTAAACAGTTGTATTTGTTTCCTTTAACAATCTATTTTTTCTTGGCTTTATTTAAGATGTTTATTGTTTTACTCCAATTGTTTGCATTTTTCTAGCTTTCTTGGAGTAGTTTATTGGTTTCCTCCCATTGTTTGTTTGTTTGTAATTTCATGAATTTATGTAAAGTATTTATTCATCTTTTAAGGGGCTCTATCATCTCTATATATTTAGTTTCAAGTTTTTTTTTCCCTTGCATTTCAATTATTTTTGAGTATTTAGGGCCTCCTGTGGTAGGACACCTAGTTTCTGGTGGTGACATAGTGCCCTGTCTTTTATTATGTTCCTCTCCTAGGCATCTGGGTTTAGGGTGATAATAGGTCTAGGTGCTGGTTTATAACATCATCTTTGTTGGATGGGGGTTTTGTTCTGCGGTTGTGTTTGTTCTCTGGAGTTTCAGAGTGTATGTTGAATGAGTGTTGCCTTTTTCCTGACCTTCTTGGCTGGTGTGTTCAAGGGAGAATGTTAGTTGTGTTAGGGACTGGGAAAAGAGGAATGCATTGGAGATGATCTTCAGAGGCACTGGAGGCATGGAGAACAAAGAGAGTAAGCTGCCTCTGATGCTCTACTCCACTGATAGGAGCAAATTTTTAAATCAGCTGTGGGGTAAGAGACAATGTGGTAGATCTGCAGATATCCTAACTGGTCTTCCAAAATATGAGTAAATGACCAGAGGGTGTCTGCCCCACTTGGGTGATGGGATTCTGATATGAGGTGAGTAGGGAAGGGTAGGTGGGGATGGTCTTTGGAATCCACAGGAGACATGAAAAGGGAGAGGAGAAGCTGCAGCTGGAGTTCTGTTTCAGCCCTCATGGCAACCCTAAGGATTGGAACCCTGTCAGTGGGGAAGGTCTGTGCATAGTCTTCTTGGTCCCATAACTAACATCTTAATACTGATTCATTAGGTTCCCAGGAATCATTTATTTACTTATTTAGGCTTCTGTTGTGGCTAATCTGTGAAAGACATTTCGTTTATTGGAAAAAAAAAGTAATATTTGGGCTGAAAATGTCAGTTAACAAGTATTCTTCTTGGGGAAGTTCAGATATGAGCACCCAAGTTTGGAGGCTTATAATCAACTGCTATTCCAGATCCAGGGGATCTGACAAGCTCTTTGTTCTGTCACCTATACACACATGGAAAATATTCCTTCTCATACATACAAATATACACATACAATGGGTCTAGACTTGTTTCAAAAGTACTTGTGACTTACAAAGCAATTAGAGAAATCAGGTTGCTTTATGTATACAATAAAATCATACAATATCTTTAAAAAGTATTGTTTTTCATTTATTTATTTTTTTTATTTCCTCACTCTGATACAGGTTTACATCTAATCTTCAATCATAGGAAACAAAATTTTTTCTAAATTTTCTAACAGACATCCTTTTCTTTATCGAAGGAGAATGAGATAGTATTAATAGACAAAACTATTTTTCACAATGTAGAAATATCAGGCTTCAAGTGAATGATTCCAATTTTGGAGGAACAGTCTCCTTACCCAACCCATTTTCTATTATTGGTGAAGGAGAGAACTGGAGTGCACAGGGTGAGTGGTGGTCAGTGATTTCTCTTATTTTGATTTTCATTAGAAACTTATAATTCTCTTTTAAGAGACAAAGTTATATTTGTAGGTCTGTCTTTCTGTCTCCTTTTATCAGTGGTAACATCTGTGTTGTGTGAGGTTTTTTGTATTACCTATGATGTAGTTATATTATTTCTCTGGCAAATGATGGAACTTCACTTATTTTTATTTTATGGAAAATTACTACATTATGTTAGGATCTCCTTAGGTTTTTCATTTGGAGATTTTCTGTAGAAGAACAATTTTAGTTTTCTCTTCTTGATCTCAGAAACTTGTATTTCTTCATTTCTTGGTGTATCTGTTTTGCTACTTGTTATCATCATCAATTTTTTTTGCTATTTAAGTTATTGATGTAGTTGATTCATTGGGTTTGGGTTTGTAAAGTCTCATATATTATTGTCTCTGTGTCTGAGTTACTTTGAGATGTCAATATTTCAGAGCCCACAGTCACCTTTTGGAACATCCGATGAAGATGTGCCACATTAGAACAACTAGTTGCTAAGTCTGTTAGAGATTTTGTTGATTGATGATTTATGGGTGGTAGCCCTTCCACTGAGTGTGCAATATCCCTAAGAAAGTTGGCCTGCACTAGATAAGACAGTAAGTTTGGCATAAAAGACAATGACTATGTTAGAAAGAAAGCCTGGAAACAAAGATTCCTCATGGTTTTTGCTTTCAGTTGCTAGATTGAATATCTATCCTAAACACTGACAATGGTAGATTGTGATCTGGCAGAATAAGCCAAATAAGCACGTTTATTACCTACGTGCTTTTGTGTAGAGAATTGAATCAAAGCAAGTTGTAACAGAATGTGGTAGACCAAAAGTGATTTTGTTGTTCAAAGGTGCTGGGAATGATGACTTTTGGGGGGAATGTTGAGCATATCAAAATTTAGATATGTTGAGCATATCAAAATTGGTGAAGGAAAGAACTGGAGTGCACAGGGTGAGTGGTGGTCAGTGATTTCTCTGATTTTGATTTTGGCAGAGGACATAGAAAGCTGCACACAGAGCTTAACTGGTTATTCTTGTAGTACTTTGAGTAAAGTACTCTTAAAGGTATTGTGAACAGTGGAGGTAGAGGTCAAAGGATTTTGGGGGGAATTGAAATAGAAGTCATCTGTATGATATTTTGGCCCCTAACTTTTCTCATTTTGCCAATGTCCTCAAGAAATTGAGTAAGGCAGAAATAAAAAATAATAATAATGGGGCTGATTTCTTAGAGGGAATATTGTCTCTCTTGGATAGCTATTACTTATGATTCATTCAGTACTACATTAAAAAAAATCAAGAAATGGATCATAAAGAAATGAAAAGTCTCCAGGTTATAGAGAAAAACAGCACTATGACTTTGCAGAAGGTAGTCAAATGCTGAACAGAATCATGAATGTTCAGGGAGATTATCACTATTAAAAACATGGCCCTTACTGTACATTGGAAGCTTAGCAAGGTGCACTAAGGGTTAGAATCCATCTTTATATGCCCTCAGTTAATGGAGGTATTAGGCACAGTGATTGCCAGTCCAGGAAGCAACTTTATTCAAGGCCTGCAGCAACTCTGGTCCAAGTATGACAGAGGCCATCACAACTTACAAACCAAATTTGGGGGAATCATTGATGTTGACCTGGTTATGGAGACAAGAATGATATAAAATTTAAGATTATACATTTTTAGTCTGCATTTTCAGATCAGCTCTGTTGTAGGCATCTGTGTTATTTGTATGGTAAGATCACCAATGAGAAGACTGTGTGAGTTCATTACATGATACTATGAGGATGAAACCTGAGTTGTATTTTGAGACCATAAGATGTTGAAATACTTAAGCTATGAGACATCTTACATGGAGAGCTAGCTGCATATATGGAGTGGAAGTAACCATAGAGAGAGCTGTATGGGAAGTTGTGGAGAGAGAGCCATCTAAGCCCTTTGAAAATGAAGCCCTATGTCTCTGACACAGAAGTACCAGATTCAATTTTTGCTCTGCTGGGTTTCAGTCTTTCCTCACTGTGTCTTAGTTCCTCTCCTTTGGGATGGTAATAGGTTTTCTGTGCCATTCACATGTTGGGAATATTTAAATTGCTTTCTCATTTTATAAGATGCAACAATCAAGAATTTTTCTTGAGTGTCAAAAGAGACTTTTTATATTTCAATAGTAAAGGGATTGTTGCAGACTATGAGAATCATTGAAATGACTAAATGTATTTTCTTCAATGATGACCCTTGAGCCTATAGTGACCTGGGTGAGAATCTAGTCAACTGAATGAAAATCTCCCAGATAGGATGAGGTATTTGAACATGTGTCTCTCCTTGGTGACTTTCTTTGAGGTACTTGTAGAACCTCTCTGGATAAAATATCTCAATGAGGTTTGTGATATGTGTTTCCATAGCCTCAACGCATTTCCTTTTCTATGTTTCTGCTATGTTGTGGTTGAAGTGAATCAGCCAACTTTCTTCTTTTGCTGCCATGACTTCACCACCAGTATAAATAGTATCACTAAATCACATAAAATACAATTGATGGAATTGGTATTCAATGTTAAGTCACTTTGTTAGCCTGAATTTTTTAAAATTTTGTTGTTCCCATTTTTGTTTCTGAAGAAAAAATTTGACTGAGTAGCTCTGACTCTCCTAAAAATATCTCTGTAAACCAGGTTGGCCTCCAACTCAGAGATTCACCTGACTCTTACTCCCACATGCTGAGATTAAAGGTTGTTCAACATTCCAGGTTTTTTTAATATATATTATTGTGGGATGGTCCTATAATATATATGTTGTTTTGCTGAGCTTTACCCCCCATTTTCAATTTTGAAATTCAGTAAAAGATACCATTATCTTCCTAGATGTTTGTCTGGGCCTTCTGAATCATTAGACTACATTTGTGTAACATTCTTCTTGCTTTTTGTGTTTTTTTAATTTTTTTTAATGTATATGATTCTTTTGTCTATATAGGTGGATATGCACCACATGTTTACCTGTCCTCATAGTAGTCCAAAGGGAGTTTTAGAACCCACAAGCTTGGAATAATAAACAGTTGTGTGAGTCCCCCATATAAGTACTGATAATTGAGCCCATCTATATGCAAGACCAGTAAGAGCACACAACTTCTGAGCCATCTCTCCTTCCCTGTGTTGATTATTTATGATCATTAATGATATTGCTAATGTTATCTTCTTTCTATTTGTACCTCTTTAAATGCACAGTTCCTTTTTGTAAGATTTATTAAAATAGTTTAAACTGGAGCAAATCAGTTTTCTCGAAGATTAATACAGAACTGGAGTGAATGCCGAAATCTTTGTAGGATCTTCAGTAAAAAAAAAATCTGAGTGCATCTTATCTGTTTTGTTTGTTTGAATGGAATATTCAGTGCAGATACAGTTAGCATAGACTAGGCTAACTTTCACCTTAAAAGAATACATACCTGCTTGTACCTTCTAAGTTCTGTGATTAAAGGCATGAGCCAATATACCCAGCTTACAAATCTTCCTTGTAGTTAATAATTGTTCATACAATTTCTCAGATGTGTGCTCAGTACTGTTGAAATGTTTGCTTGTCTGTCTATCTCTGTTAATAGGCATTTCTCTTGCACGGTGATATCCTGTTCAAAGCATTCAGAAAAAAAAAGAGGAGAACCTCCTATTCAGTTTCTTTGTGAAATAAGTTGATGGTTTCATTGTAATGTCTGAGTTATAGAATATGTGTAGCTCTCACAAGAATTATGTGGCTGTATTATCAAAGAAGCACACATTTACAATGTTGTATCATGCTTTTTGTTTTATACATATGGATGGCATATTTATGTATGGCATATTTTAGAATACAGTGACCTATAATGATGTGCATGTCGACATCACTCAGGAAGAGTGGGCATTGATGGATCCTTCACAGAGGAATCTCTACAAAGATGTGATGCTGGAGACCTGTATGAACCTCACTGCTATAGGTAATACTGTAAATTTTTCTTCACATTTTAAATAAGGGGACAACAGTTTCTTGGTTATCGATGCTCTTCTGTAATTCTGACTGAGAATGAGGCAGAATGAGGTGAATAAAACAAAAATAAAAATTTTCAATTTTGAAATTCAGTAAAAGATACCATTATCTTCCTAGATGTTTGTCTGGGCCTTCTGAATCAGACTACAATTGTGTAACATTCTTCTTGCTTTTTGTGTTTTTTTTAAATTTTTTTTATTGTATATGATTGGTTCTAAGGATAACTGAAGATAGTAATGTAAATTTTCAGTTTCCTGTAATATTTCATACATTTCCTTGTTTGATATTTCAGGCTACAACTGGGAAGATCTTGAAGTTGAAGAACATTGTCAAAATTCTCGAAAACATGGAAGGTAATTTTCTTGTGCAAGCTGATACAAATGGGCCTCTGGATATATTTAACTTATCTGGAAGTTTTAATGAAATGAAACATTGTAAATAAACACAGCTCAAAATGTGTTAATGAACATTACATGCTCATAAACACACATACCTCAATGACAGGTAAGTGAATTGTGTTTGCAAGTCATTCTTTTAAGAATGAAGACAAGGAATCAATGCCTTAACAGAAATCATCATTTGAATAATAGCTTCATCAGAGCTATGCTGTACAAACAACAATCCTTTTAATTTCATACTATTCAAATTACAAAAGGTATACTCACTGAATGCATGATAAGAATATGTACACAACCTTTTGATAAGCAAATAATCCATAGTAAAAGCATTGTTACTCAAAAAGTTATTCTGTCTCTGATAATTTAGTTAGATAGGTGGTTAGAGTCAAGAATTAAAGTGGGGATGTTGTAGAGAAATAGTAATTCTTATGCTACATGTTGATGGGAAAAAGAAAGTCCAACAGTAAATAAAATGTGGAAATCTTCTTGTTGTTATTCTTTCTTTAATAGTTATATCATATGTCACTTTGGATACCAGCCATATGAACATAAGGATATGAAAAGAAGTAATGTACATCTCTCAATCTCAGAACAATTACAAAACATGTAGTAGCCCCATGTTGAGCAAACTTGTTGAATGACATTTAAATTTACAAACAATTAGTTTTCCAGCTTAATTTGGATTAAATCAACAACACATCACAGAAAAGGTCTATGAGTACTAGGCCTGTGTAAATGCTTCTGTTTGTTGTGGTTCACTTTGGAAATGTAGCATTAATCATAGTATAGTAAAGTTTATCAATAGAGTATGTGATGTAAATGTCTGAATTCTCCCAGTTATCTTCAAATATTTGACAAATCACAGAGAAAAACGATGCCATAAATATGAGCCAGGTAGTAAAGCATTTTACTATGACAGGCATGTTCAAATATGCAAAGCCATCCTTAATGCAGGGAACAACATGAATGTACACAACATGTTAAAAACTAACGATAACATAACTCATTATATTCACACAAAATTGTAAAATTAATTCATGCAGATTTAAAGACTCAACAATGTAATGAATGTGGCAAAGCTATTAAATGTTTCAATTATCCTTGCAGGCGTGAAAGAAGTCATACTACAGAAAAATCATCTGAACACACTCAGTGTGGTCAAGTCTTTGTACATCATAGTCATCCTCCAAGGTATAAAGAAATACATACTGGAGACCAACACTATGAATATAATCAATATGGTAAAGTCTTTGCATACTCCACTCATATTCAAGTACATAAAAGAACACATGCTGGAGAGAAACCCTATGAATGTAATCAGTGTGGGAAAGCTTTTGCTTATCACAATCATCTTCAAGGGCGTGAAAGAACACATACTGGAGAGAAACCCTATGAATGTAATCAGTGTTGTAAATCCTTTGCTTATCACAATACTCTTCAAAGGCATAAAAGAACACATACAGGAAAGAAACCCTATGAATGTAATCAGTGTGATAAAGCTTTTACTCGTCACAGTACTCTTCAATTGCATGAAAGAACACATACTGGAGAGAAACCCTATGAATGTAATCAGTGTGATAAAGCATTTGCTCGTCATAGTTATCTTCAAGGGCATGAAAGAACACATACAGGAGAGAAACCCTATGCATTTAATCAGTGTGGTAAAGCTTTTGCTCGTCACAGTACTCTTCAATTGCATGAAAGAACACATACTGGAGAGAAACCCTATGAATGTAATCAGGGTTGTAAATCCTTTGCTTATCACAATACTCTTCAAAGGCATAAAAGAACACATACAGGAAAGAAACCCTATGAATGTAATCAGTGTGATAAAGCTTTTACTCGTCACAGTACTCTTCAATTGCATGAAAGAACACATACTGGAGAGAAACCCTATGAATGTCATCAGTGTGATAAAGCTTTTGCTGGTCATAGTGATCTTCAAAGGCATGAAAGAACACATACTGGAGAGAAACCCTATGAATGTAATCAGTGTGGTAAAGCTTTTGCTCGTCACAGTACTCTTCAATTGCATGAAAGAACACATACTGGAGAGAAACCCCATGAATGCAATCAGTGTGGTAAATCTTTTGCTTATCACAGTAATCTTCGAGTACATGAAAGAATACATACTGGAGAGAAACCCTATCAATATAATCAATGTTGTAAGTCCTTTGCTGATCACAATGCTCTTCAAAGGCATAAAAGAACACATACTGGAGAGAAACCCTATGAATGTAATCAATGTGGTAAAGCTTTTGCTCGTCACAGTACTCTTCAATTGCACGAAAGAACACATACTGGAGAGAAACCCTATGAATGCAATCAGTGTGGTAAATCTTTTGCTTACCACAATAATCTTTGAGTACATGAAAGAATACATACTGGAGAGAAACCCTATCAATGTAATCAGTGTTGCAAGTCCTTTGCTGATCACAATGCTCTTCAAAGGCATAAAAGAACACATATTGGAGAGAAACCCTATGAATGTAATCAATGTGGTAAAGCTTTTGATCGTCACAGTACTCTTCAATTGCATGAAAGAACACACACTGGAGAGAAACCCTAGGAATGTAATCAGTGTCAGAAAGCATTTGCTCGTCATAGTTATCTTCAAAGGCATGAAAGAACACATAATGGAGAGAAACCCTATGAATGTAATCAGTGTTGTAAAGCTTTTACTTATCACAGACATCTTCAAAGGCATGAAAGAATACTTGAGTGAAACCATACAATTGTAATCAGTGTGGTAAAGCCTTTGCTCATCACACTGCTCTTCAGTTTCATGGAAGAACACATTTTTGAGAGAAACCCTATGAATTGAAACAGTGTGGTACAGCCTTTGCACACCCCAGTCATCTTCAAGTATATAAAAACACGTACTGGAGAGAAACCCTTTGAACATTATCAATGTGGTAATGCCTAGTGAAAACACAGCAACCCTATAACTGTAAAACTTTTAGTGTGTAATTGGTATCTTAAAGCCTTAGAATATAACATTAGACTTTGAAGATCTGAAAAAAAAATACCAAAGGAAATCTGAATATATATAAATTGGTATGATCTTTAGCCAACATACTTACATTCAATTACACAAGATTAATTATTTTGGAAAAAAATCTAAAATGTGTCAATAATCTTTTCAAGCATTATAATATCTCTTTATTTTGTTTACACCTGTCAACTAATATGGATAAAAGGCCTATAAATTTAAATGATAAGGTAACCCTCCTAGATTTCATAATCTGTTCAAATACATGAAATAATAAATTCTGGTATAAAATTTCATAGATGTGTATCATTGCTTTTCTGTTGCTTTGATAATGGATGATATCTAAGTGAACTTAGAACAGTGTTTAATTTAGCCCTTGGATCTAGAGCAATACATGAACCCTGTAAAAGTGTCATGTTAACAAGTGACAGACATGGCAGTTAAAGCAAGAGGCTAAGAATTCACATTATTGTCCTGCAGCATGAAGAAAAATGTAAATTGGAAATGGTATGCAGATGGAAACTCTCAGGCCAATCCCCAGTGACAGATTTCTTACAGCAGGGTACCATTTCTTAAATCTTTCCAAATCATATCATCGACTGAAAATGATTTATTTCTCTAACTTCAAGTCTCTATGCTTTCTTTCTCAAACATGGACCAATTCATGATAGAAAAAAACTCTGTAATCATTTAGATGCCTCAAAACCCATGATACCAGAATTATAATAGAAAAACATTCATTATTGAAAGTTAGTTTTAATATTTGTTTTTATTTTAATTAAGCAATATCTGTATATATGTCTGTGGGTATATGTATGTGCATTCTAGTTCTCAAGAAGGTTAAGCCCTTGGCCCTTCTTATAGCAGGAATTACTCCATGTCATTGAAAACCAGACCTTGGTCCAGGAAATGAACTAGTATTATAGGCTTGGCCATTTCTCTATCCCTGTCAACATTTTAATCAGTATTTCTGCTTTTTCCGTTTTTCGAGACAGGGTTTCTCTGTGTAGTTTTTTGCCTTTTCTGGACCTCACTGTGTAGACCAGGCTGGCCAGGAACTCACAGAGATCCACCTGCCTCTGCCTCCCAAGTGCTGGGATTAAAGGCGTGTGCCACCACCGCCTGGCCCCTGTCAATATTTGAAAGCTCTTTATATTATCTTGATAGCAGGAAATATATATGTACTCACACAAAAAAAACCCTACTTATGTTAACTTTATGTGAGACTTTAGACATCACAATTGTTTTCAATTTCAAGGAAAAAAAACCTTGTTTTAAGTCTTTTTTCTTGTAGCTTTGAAGTAAGGAAGTTATTAACCAAGTTCACTAAAGACTAATGTGAAGACTACATTGTGGCTTCTATTTTGCAACATGAGAGATATTAAAGGGTGCTACATGTGTGACAAATTCAATTAGTGAAGTTTATTTTGTGGTTCTTTCATTTCTTCTGTGGTTTTTGTTCATCTTTTTTGACTTTCATGTAGTAAGAGGTATTTGTCTGCTGCAATATATTAGAATGAGATGGCGATCATCTAAGTTTGATTTTTATTTAAGTCTCAGGCAGTATGTGATCACACTTTTCAAGTAAGGGTGTTTGTGAAAGTGTGGTGGATTTTTGTTCTTGATTTTGTTTTTAACATTTTTTCACAAAATCCCTTGAAATATTGTTTGTTATCCAGCTTGGTTTGAATGTCAGTAATTAGTCATGGATACATTAGAATTCATGATCCTTGTGTGTCAGTTTCCTGAGCACAAGTCTAAGTGTATATGATGTACTTCCATTGATTGTTGTTTTGTCAAAAGTGTAGGGAAAAGGTGCTGGGTAAAGAAACCCAGAATGGTGGGTGGTGGTGGTGCATGCCTTTAATCCCAGCACACAGGAGGCAGAGGCAAGTGGATCTCTTTGAGTTCGAGTCCAGCCTGGTCTCCAAAGCGACTTCCAGGAAAGGTGCAAAGCTACATAGAGAAACCCTGTCTGGGGAAAAAAAAGAATCCCAGAATGATCCTGGAGCCCAGAACTAGGGAAAGATGACACAGATAAGGCCAGTTTAAAAAAAAAACACACACAAAAAAGCAAACAAAAAAACAAACAAAAGAGAAACAACACAGTTTGGCTCAAATCATAATATCTCTTCCCCTGACCAACTGACTTGTAAAACGAACCAATCACAGAACAGGATAGTAGAATCCTGTCTCTAGGGCCCAGGAACAGGGAAGGAAACACAACTTGTATTTTATACCTGAGCCATGGACCTGAGCCAGAGAAATGAAACAAGAAAACATGCCCTGACTCTGAAATTGATTCCAAAATAATACTCTTGGTCCCTAGAATCAGAGTCAGTGAAAGAAATGAGCCCTGGCCTTAAAGGTAGTGCCAAAAAGCCAAGAAAGGCCACTGAAAGAAAAACAATTTTTCTTTGTAATCAGGACCATCTCTGTCCCTAGCCCACAAAACTAGCCAATCCCTGGGCAGAAAAAAAAAAAAAAAAAAAAACGATTGTTTGACTCCATCCCCAAAACATCCTATATAAACTGACCTGTCTGGTCAATGGAGAGTTGTACTCTCAACCCTGGTAGATGCAGATACTCTCCTGGACTCCTAATTCCCAAATAAATCACTTTCTCAAAATTGTTTTGGGTGTGAAGACCTTCATTCACTGGTTCACAGAAAAACCTTGTTGGATTGAGCAAGGGGAAACTGAACAAAAGAACCTTGCTGAGATGTCTCACAATGGCTTGAGCAAGGGGGAACTAAATGGAAGATCCTTCCTGAGTAGACAGAGCAAAAGAGCTGAAAAGTAACACTTTTTTCCTGAGCCAGAGGAGATTGCTATATTTTTGTAATTTCTTTGGCCAGAGAAACAGGGATTTTCTAGGAAGCCCCCTTAAGTGGGCGCTGAGCAAACTCAGCTGTAGTGACTTTTCAGGAGAGGAGCAGGATTGCTATATCCTGCAGGGAGACCATCCCCCATCACACCAGGTATAGCCTGACTTTCCTGAAGAGTCAGAAAACCCTTCCCTGCTTAAGCACTTCCAGGCCTGAGTTTCCTGAGAAATCAGAAAATCTTCCCTCCAGGCATGGGCTAAAAAGCTCCAGGTGTCCAAGACACCTTTAGGGCAGAGTTGTTGTTTTGAGCAGCTTGAGGTGTCTGGGATACCTTGCCATTCAGGACAGAACTATCTCCTTGCAGTTACAATCATCAGAGAAGTGCTAAACAGCTCCAGGTGTCTAGGACACCTTCAGGGCAGAACTACTTGAGGTGTCCAGGTTACCTTGTCCTCCAGGGCTGAACTGTCTCTTTGCAGTTCCAGCTGTCAGAGTTGTCCTAAGCTGCTCAAAGTGTTTTCTGACTCCCAGGTACTCAGGACATCTTTGCTCAGAGTTGTAAATCTCACGTTTTGGTGCCAAAATCTGGGACCAAACCCAGAGTTGTTGCAACCAATTTACTTACAAGTACATTTTAATGGTGTTAATTTTAAAGTACTTAATAGATAATATAAAAAATCATTAAATACTTCATGTATGTATCCAAAGAAATGTTTTCTTCTATCCCATGCATCTCCATGTCCTAATCTGTTATGCATTTGGCACTTCATCCCAAAGTATTGTTTTCTAAGGGAATTATAATGTAATAGCAGTGAGATTTACTTTGCGAGGTCTACTTTTGTCCAACTTCATATGGTGATCAAGATAACATTACAGCCTTGCACAAGAAAGGCATTTCCAACACAGCTGTCTCATTGATGCTAAAATAAGATTAGTTGTATTATTAAATCAATAAAATACTGCCTTTTCAGATTGTAAACATATTTTCATTGAAAGATAAAGCAAAGTAGGAGAAATTGAATGATAAATTCTATTTGCAAGTGAAAATGGTATATTGCTATATCTTTTGTTTTTCCTTTTATTGCATGTAAAATTATTTAGTTTATTCTGAGGACCAAACATTTGTTCACAAATGTTTCTCAGATCAACAAATGAATGTGAGAGAATATCTTGAATGTCAGTTATTAGTCATGGTTATTATATGAATTCATGAACTTCATGTGTCAGTCTCCTGAGTACAAGTCAAGGGGTGGATGATTTACTTCCAATAATTGTAATTTTCTCAAAATATTTTAACAATGTTAATGTTAGAATACTTAATAGAGAGTATAAAAACATTAAATACTTATATGTCTATCCAAAGAAACATTTTCATCTATCTGGAAGACATTTAATAATTTAAGTTTATCAGTAATCAACTGAATATTTTATAATAGAACATGATATACTATGTATATGTATATATTATTTGAAGTTCTGTGCATCTTCATATCCTCAACAGTTATCCATTTGTCATAATGTCTTGAAGTATTGCTTTTTAAGGGGTATTATAGAGGTACCAGATAATGTAATAGCAGTGACATTTACCTAAAAAAATCTGGTGTGTGTGTGTGTGTGTGTGTGTGTGTGTGTGTGTGTGTGTGTAATGTCACTATGGGTTTTTAGGCCATGACAGAAATGTGAAGAATAGAAGACAACTTTGTGGGGTCTACTTTTGTCTGTCTTCATATGGTGATCAAGATGAGGTCACAGCCTTGTGCAACACAGACATTTCTAATAGAGCTGTCTCATTGATGCTGAAATAAGATTAGCTGAAACATTAAAACAGGAAATTATTGTTTTTTTTCTGATTGAAAACATCTTCTTTTAAAAATAATGAAAAATAGGAAATATTGACTAATAAATACTATTTGTAAATAAAAATGATATACTGATATCTCTTTTTTTTCTTTTTCTTGCATGTGTAATGAGTTAGTTTATTCTAAGAACCAAACATTTTTTCATAACACTTTCTCCAAACAACAAATCAATGTCAGGGAATAGTTTCTATGAGTAAAGGAGGTTGCTGCTAAGCCTAGTGTCCTGAGTTCATACTCTAGGAGCCCATATCACTCCTACAAATCTTTCTCTTATTTCTACACTTCTGGTGTGACATATGGACACTCACATGCCAGCACATACATAAATAATTTCAAAATACAAATAGGTGCCATTGAGGTAACTGGCAGCCAAGTGATTACCTGGCTTTCATCTCTGGAACTCACATAGGATGAATAGATACCAGACACATAAGTTGTTGTCTCACTCCTACATACACATCATGGCAAAAGAATAGCATCAGTACATACTGGACTTCATTTCTGAGGACGCTTTCCTCGATAGCATGATTACACTCTGGACTTCATGTCCCAGGTTGCCTTTCTTTATAGGGTCATTACATATAGACCTCATTTCCCAAGATGCCTTTCTCTAGAGCATCATTACATTTGGACTTCATTTCCCTGCTTGCCATTCTCTATAGCATCAGTACATTCTGGAATTCATTTCCCAGGATGCCTTTCTCTAAAACATCACTACATGTGTGATTTCATTTCCCAGGATTCCTTTCTCTAGAGCATCACTACATTTTGGACTTCATTTCCCAGGATGCCTTTCTCTACAGCATCAGTACATTTGGACTTTATTTTCTAGAATGCATATCTCTACATCATCACTACATATTGGACTCCATTTCCCAGTATGTCTTTATGAATACCATCAGCATTTTATTGACTTCAATTCCCAGGATGCCTTTCTCAATAGTGCAACTTCATGTTGAACTTCATTTCCCAGGATGCCTTTCTCTCTACATTGACATTGTACTAGAAACTACGTTTCCCATCTTGGCTCTTGAGTTGGTAGGAAACTTCCTTTTTCCTCTTTTGAGCATCAGAATGCTTTGGACTTGATTTCCCAGGATGTCTTTCTCTACAGCATCAGTACATGTAGGATTTCCTTTCTCAAGATGACTTTCTCTTTACCATCACTACACTTGGATTTCATTTCCCAGGATGACTTTCTCTACACCATCACTACATTTGGACTTCATTTCCCCGGATGCCTTTCTCTAGAACATTACTACATTATGGACCTCATTTCCCAGGATGCCTTTCTCTATACCATCACTATGATGGACTTCATTTCCCAGGATGTCTTTCTCCACAGCACCATAACATGTTGGACTCCATTTCCCAGGTGTCCTATATCCTCAGGAGTTTCCCCATTTCTTCAGCAGGTGTCCAGGCCTCTCAGCAGGTGTAGGGCCTCAGAAGGTGACCTGATTTTCTGAATATTTGTTATCCTCAGCAGTGTGATGATGGGGGTCAGGGTCAGGAGGTCAGGGTCAGGGTCTTAGGTTTAGGGTTATTGTTAGGGTTAGGGGGTTAAGTTTAGGGTTAGGGTTAATGGTCAGGGTTAGTGTTAGGGTCAGTGTTTAGTGTAAGGGGTTAGGGTCAGGGTTAAGAGTTACATGTTTTTAGGGATAGGGTCAAGGGCTTAGGATTATGGGGTTTGTTTAGGGGTATGCATTAGTGTTAGTGTTGAAGTCACAGGTTATGGTCAGTGGGTTCTGTTTAGGGTTAGGGTTACGAGTTTTCAGGATTTGGGTAGAGGGAGTTTGTGATTACAGTTAGTCATTATATTTAGGGTTAGGGTTAGGGTTCGGGTTTGGGTTAGGTTAATGTTAGAGTAAGGGTAAATTGCTGTGTGATGGTCTGTATGTCAAATGTATTGCTCTGATTGGTCAATAAATAAAACACTGTTTGGCCAGTATCCAGGAAGGAATTATAGGTGGGATGAACAAAGAGGAGAATTAAGAGAACAGGAAGGTGGAGGGAGACACTGCCAGCCGCCACCATGACAAGTGGCATGTGAAGATGCCGGTAAGCCACGAGTCACATGGCAAGGTATAGATTTATAGAAATGGATTAATTTAAGATATAAGGACAGTTAGCCAGAAGCATGCCACGGCCATACAGTTTGTAAGCAATATAAGTGTCTCTGTGTTTACTTGGTTGGGTCTGAGCGGCTGTGGGACTGGTGGGTGACAGAGATTTGTCCTGACTGTGGGCCAGGCAGGAAAACTCTAGCTACAGTAAATTATATGCATTTTTAGGGTTTTGGTTAGGTTAGGTTTGGTTTAGGTGTCTCTATGATCAGGACTTCATTTCCCAGGATATCTTGCTCTATATTGTCACTATGTTTTGGACTTTATCTCCCAGGATGCCTTTTTCTCTATATCAGCATTGGAGTAGAAACTCTATTTCCCATCATCGTTCTTGAGTTTGGAGGACACTTCCTGTTCACACTTGAGCGCAACAGTAGGTGTTGGACTTTACTTCCCAGGATGCCTTTGTCTATAGCATCACTTTACTCTGGACTTCATTTCCCAGGATACCTTTCTCCATAACACCATGACATTTTGGACTCCATTTCCCAGGTGTCCTGTATCCCCAGGAATTTTCCTTTTTTTTCAGCAGGTGTTCAGGGCCCTCAGCAGGTGTAGGGCCTCAGCATGTGAACCTGACCTTCTGCAGGTTTGTGTTGCTTCAGAAGTGTGTGGGTATGGGTCACAGTCAAGGGTCAGGTTCAGGGGGTTAGGGTCAGGTTGTTAGGGTTAGGGTTAGGGAGTTAGGTTTAATGTTATTTTTAAGGGTTAGTGTTAGGGTCAGGGGTTACTGTCATTGGGTTCTGGTTAGGGTTAAGGGTTACGAGTTTTTAGGGTTATGGTAGGGAGATTTTTGTGGTTAGGGTTAGGGCAAGTTTTAGGGTTAGTGGATAAATTTAGCGTTAACGTTTGGGTTAGTGTAAGTACAGGGTTAGAGGTATGATTATTGGTTAGGGTTATTGGTTAGGGAAAGGTGTGTTCTTTGCTCCTCAAGGTTAGGATTAGGGTAAGGGTTAGGTATTGGGTTAGTATTAGTGTTAGAGTCAGGTTCCAGGTATATGGTCAGGATCAGTTTCTGGGTTTACTGTCAGTATCAGGGTCAGGGTTAGTTCTCTCTCCATCTTGACTTCATCTCCCAGGATGCCTTTCTCTCTACATCTGCAATGTTCTAGAAACTACATATCCCCTCATGGATTTCAAGTCAGGTGGAAACTTCCTGTTCTATCTTTATATCATCATTTCTTTTTGGCCTCCATTTGCCAGGATGCCTTTCTTTACATTGTCAGTGTGCTACAAACTACATTTACCATCATACCTCTTGTGTCCTCTTCCAGGATGCCTTTGATGATACCATCAGTATTGTTTGGACTCCATTTCCCAGGATTCCTTTTCAGTACATTAGAATGGTTCTAGAAACTGCATTTCCCATCATGCCTCTTGGATAATTTCCTAGGATCCCTTTTCTTATAGCATTGCTCGATGTTGGAGTCCATTTCCCAGGATGCTTTTCTCAATATTGGTCTTATATTCCAAACTACATTTCTCATCATGCCACTCGCATCATTTCCCTGGATGCCTTTCCTTTTGGCAACGCTACCTGTTGAACCCCATTTCCCAGCATGCTTTTCTACGTATTATCTATGCCAAAATGTTTCCCATCATGCCTCTTGTGTCCAAAGCAAGCTTCCTATTCCCTGTTTATACCATGAGTATGGTTTTTACTCCATTTCCCAGGATGACTTTCTTTTTTATTGTATGTCTATTAAAAACTACACTTCTCATCATGCTACTGGGGTTATTTTCCAGGATACCTCTCCTTATTGTATCAGAGTTTTGTGCTTTAATTTCCAGGATGCCTTTGTGTATTGTGTCACTATATTTTAGACTCCGTTTCCCATGATGCCTTTCTCTACAGCATCATTTGGTCTTCATTTCCCAGGATGCCTTTTGCTATAGCATCACTGCACTTGGACTTCATTTCTCAGGATGCCTTCCCAATAGTCATCAGTACATAAGGGTTTCATTTCCCAGGATGCCTTTCTCTACAGTGTCAGTGCATATGTACTTCATTTCCCAGGGTATCTTATGCTATAGCATCACTATAGTTGGACTACATTTCCCATGATGCCTTTCTCCATAGCACCATGACATTGAGGACTTCATATCCCAAGATGCTTTTCTCTTCTGCATCACTATATTATGGACTTCATTTTCCAGGATGCCTTTCTCTACAGCAGCACTACATTCTAGACTTCATTTCCCAGGATACCTTTCTCCACAGCACCATGACATGTTGGACTCCATTTCCCAGGTGTCCTGTGTCCTCAGGATTTTCCCCTTTTCTTCAGCAGGTGTCCAGGGCCCTCAGCATGTGTAGGGCCTCAGCAGGTAGACCTGACCTTCTGCAGCTTTGTTATCCTCAGCAGTGTCTGGGTAGGTTCCGGGTTTACTGTCAGTATCAGGGTCAGGGTTAGGTGTCTCTCCGTCTTGACTTCACCTCCCAGGATGCCTTTCTCTCTACATCTGCAATGTTCTAGAAACTACATATCCCCTCATGGATCTCAAGTCGGGAGGAAACTTCCTGTTCTATTTTTATATCATCATTTCTTTTTGGTCTCCATTTCCCAGGATGCCTTTCTTTACATTGCTAGTGTGCTACAAACTACATTTCCCATCATACCTCTTGCGTCCTCTTCCAGGATGCCTTTGATGACACCATCAGTATGGATTGGACTCCATTTCCCAGGTTTCCTTTTCAGTACATTAGAATGGCTCTAGAAACTACATTTCCCATCATGCCTCTTGGGTCAGAAAGGAACTTCCTGTTTCCTCTTTATACCATCATATGCTTTGACCTTAATTTCCCAGGACCCCTTTCTGTGTATTGTATATTAAAAACTACATTTCCCATCACGCCTGTTGAGGGAGACTGAAACTTCCTGTTCCTTCTTTATACTATCAATATGCTTTGGACTTCATTTCCCTGGATGACTTTCTCCACAGAACCCTGACATTTGGACTCCATTTCCCAGGAGTCCTGTGTCCTCAGGAGTTTCCCCTATTCTTCAGCAGGTGTCTAGGGCCCTCAGCGTGTATCCCGGGCCTCAGCATGTGGACGTAACTTTCTGCAGGTTTGTTGTGCCCTCAGCAGTGTGAGGGTGGGAGTCAGGTTCACGGGGTTAGGGTCAGGGGATCAGGGTCATGGGGTTAGGGTCAGGGGGTCAGGGTCAGGTAATCAGGGTTAGGTTTAAGGGTTAAGGTTATGCTTAGGGTTAGGGTTAAGTGAGGGTTAGGTTTTGGGTTAGGGTTAGGGATAGTGTTAGGGTCAGAGTCAGGGTCAGGAGGTAAGGTCAGGGTCAGGGTCAAAGTTAGGTAAGGGCTAGGTGTCTCTCAGCTCTGGACTTCATCTCCCATGGTGCCTTTCTCTCTACATCGTCATTGTTCTAGAAACTGCATATCCCGTCATGGTTCTGGAGTCGGGAGGAAACTTCCAGTTCACATTACATCATCACTAGGTGTTGGACTTTGTTTCCGAGGATGCCTTTCTCAGTATTGTTAGTGTATTACAAACTATATTCCCATCATGCCTCTCAGGTCATTTCCCAGCATGCCTTTCTCTACAACATCTTAGTATTGTTAGTGTATTACAAACTACATTTCCAATCATGCCCCTCAGGTCATTTTCCAGCATTCCTCTTTCTACAACAGTCCAACATCAGTATGTGTTCGACTTCCTTTCCAAGGATGCCTTTCTCTGTTCCACCACTACTTTTTGTAGTCAGGGCTCATGAGTCCATGGTGCTGGGGCTTCTGTGGCTCATCTGCCTGCACTTTTCCGGGCTGGGTACTGGGGCTCAATAATTCCCATGGGAACTGGGGTCACATGGGTGCTAGAATCTCAGTCCTTCCCATTGGTGTTGACACTCAGTCCTTCCCGTCGGTTCTGGACCCTCAGTTTTCCTTTAGTTCCTGGGTGCTCAGTCCTTTCCATGGGTGCTGACACTCAGTCGTTCTTATGGGTGCTGACACTCAGTCCTCCTTGTGAGTGTTGACACTCAGTCCCTCCTGTAGGAGCTGACACTTTACCTGGATTTGGACTTCAGTCACTGAGAGCAGCCCTTGATTCCCTGTAAGAAGTAATGGCCTCTAATTAGCATGGAAATGTCCCATCCCTGATTAGCATAAACCTGTGGAAATGGCCTCTAATTAGCATACTGTGGAAAGCTCTACCCCAATTAGCATAAACCCATGGAACAAGCCTTTAATTAGCATATTCTGAGAAACTCTGTCCTAATTTGCATAAACCCATGGAAAGCAGGTCTAATCTGCATACTGCCCTGTTCCCAACCCTAATTAGCATAAACTCAAGAGACAAAGCCTCTAATTAGCTTCCTGCAGAAGTCCCGCCCCTAATTAGCATGTATGAGGCAAACATGCCCATGAACCCCGAAGACAACCACTAATTACCATAGACTCAGAGACTCGGCCCCTAATTAGCATACACATGGGGACACCCCCTGCCTCTCAGTGCTCAGCTTGGGGTGCACAGTAATGTAACCAACAATGTAAATATAATTGTTAGCATATAAAATGAAACTATTAGCCATTATTAAACATTCTGTTCACTTGGAAATTGCATTATCAATTTAGATCAAAATATCCTTTCCAAACAAGTAAATGATAAAGTGATAGAAATGAAAAAAATATCATATATAGATTTTCTGTGATTAATGATTTAATACATGTTAATATGTGCCCCGGCCAGAAGGACTTCAATGGGAACTCAACCACACTAAGAACGGAATGATAGGGACAGGAGACACAAAGGAATACACCAAGACAGGATTCTGATCAAGGTTCAACTTTATTTTTCTCCAGGAGGGTTTATACAGTTCCTGCAGGGTGGGTGGAGCAGGAAGCAGTTATCTGCATAGGATGGGCAAATTAATAGGATGCTTGTGTTGGATCTTTATGCAGGATGTTTACAGGGTGAAAAAGTCAAGGGCTCTGACTCAGTGTCCTGTCACTAGGCAACCTGACCGCAAGATATTCTAGTTCCCTGTCTTATAGGGGGTCTGTATTTTTCCATTAGCTAGAGATTCTATCCTTGTCCCTGACATCTCCCCCTTCTTAGTAATACATCTAAGGGCCAACATAAACCAGGTTCGAATGGTCTAAAAGGAGGACTCTGAAAGAGGCTTTGCATGGAGGATTACAGAGGCCCTGTCCCTCTAGAGACTGTGAAAAAGGGTTCGAGAGGTAATGTCTCTCCAGACTCAAGCCCCACACGCGTCCCCATAGTGCAGAAATCAATAGCCTGTGCAGTTTTTTGAGGGAGAGGAAATGGTTAAGCACAAGGCTGCTACTGCACAACTGCTATGCAACAGGGCATATAATCCAGGCTCTCGGGATTTTGGGGTACCATGGTCCCCAGCCTGTGCAGTCCCAGCTGCACTCCAATCATGCCTTGAGTGAGCCTTTTTCCACACACTGGTGCAGCCTCCCCCAAGTGAAGGGGTCTGTGTGGGACATCTCTTGTCAGGGGAATTTCAACCCCGGAGTACTGCATATCAAGACAGTGGTAATGAACCTGGATCTGCCTGGCCTGCAGGTCTGTTATTTGGCTTCAGATGAACCGAGTGAGCCAGGAAAGTCCCCATGGCCCAAAGACAATGACCAGGGCTACAACAGGTCCTAGGAGGGAGGAAAGAAGAGTTATTAGCCAAGGAGAGGTGGAAAACCAATTCTAGAAACACCCAAGCTCTTGTTCTCCTTTTCTTTTTGTCTTTTTTTAGTCCTTTTCTAACCTTAGCCATACTGTCCCTGACTACCCCAGTGTAGTCTGTAAAGAAGCAACATTCCTCTTTGAGCATAGTACAAAGGCCACCCTGTTGTAGAAAGAGGAGATCCAGGCCTCTCCTGTTCTGTAAAACTACCTCAGCTAGGGGGGAAAGGGATGGCTCGAGGGCAGAAATTCCCCATTCAAGGTGGGCAATATCCTCATCTATGGACAATTGAAGCTCACAATAATGTTGGTTGGACAGGATGAGAGGGGCAATCCCTGTGCCTGTTCCTGCTCCTCCAATCCCCAAAGGACCGCTAAGGTGATGGCAGTAACAGGCTCCCATCAAAGTAGTCGTCTCAGTGTGGCTTCTTTTCCTAGAGATCTAGGAATTGATCTGAGGAATAATAGGTTAGTCTAGGTGGAAGGAACCTGAGTGCCCTGAGTGGCAACACAGCGACCCCACCCAGTGATGTGCAGGTACACTATATATGATGGGATCGGTGGGCTTCCTCTGCCATCAGTGTTACAGGAATTTTAAAAGAGTATCATTATAAGCAGATGGTTAGAATCAGCTGAGCAAGGAAGATTTGGATCTATGGCACATGCATGTGCCTAGTACAAGGCATCTTCTACCATTGCACCAATGAGGATGATGAGGGCTCCTGCGATGACTATCCCTGCTCCTACTCCTGCTCCAACTGCTGTACCCGCTGGTCCTTCATGGGTGCTCTCTCTTTGGTGCTGCCCTATTTGCTGTGCTACCTGCCCAACAGGGCTATGACTACCTGTGACACCAAGGCCAGCAGGTCCAACAAGCCTTTCTGACTCTTTGGATGAAATTTCAGCACTGCCCTTGGAAACATGTCCCCTGCTGTCAGACTGGATTTGTGACAAGCAGTGTCCCTGCTCAGGCCAGAACAAGATTGACTACGGGATTTGTGTGCTATGTGAAAGTTCTCAAATACAGTTTGCTGTAAAAGTTCTCACTGTCCCCCCCACAGGAACTCTGAAAAGCCAACATAGTATTATTAATCAGTAATAAAGATGGTTTCCTCATCTTTTTGTTTTTCACCTGCCATTCTAACTGACATGCTTGCTAGAGCTCAGCCAATGGAACTCCAAGGAAAGGGAACGGAAGTTGGTGACCCACACACTACACAAGCTAAATCAACAGCCACTCCTTTCATAAAAGGGTGGAGCAGAGTGATAACAGAGCTAAAGGGCTGGTGGGGGTTGCTGTGGGTGAGGACAACAGCCCAGAAGGCTCGCTGGACAGACAGCATTTGAAACAGAAGAAGGTTCCTCAGGAGAGGGGCTGTCTCTCCTGGGCAGATCAGGTATATCTATAGCTCTAACCAGGCATTCTGGTAACCATCTGGGAGCAGAGTATATCTCTTTTATGGAACCATTAACAGGATTTAGTCTTTTCTGTGATGATCAGCAATGGTGTTAATGCTGAATGTTCTCCTACCTCACATCATGAGAATCAGAAGGTTGCTGGCCTTCTCAGACTTTCCTTCTTTCTGTTGGCATTTCTGACTCTCTCTTCATGATGAAGGAGTTGGCAGGTGCCAAGGTGGAAAGGCCTTCCTCTCTATTATCCGTGGCTCCACAAGCTTCCCTCCCTCCAGTGCCACCAAGACTTGAACTTCTACAACAGCAAGCATCTAGTCCTGCCAGCACTTCAGTCTTGGGAACTACTTCCACGGCTGGTTCTGGCTACCTTCACAAAGACAAACCCTTGCCAATACCTGCCACACTTTGAGATCTTCCACCACCACCTCCTCCAGACCGACCCTACTCCATTGGAGCAGAAACATAATCTCAGAGATGGTCCCTGCTTTGTACACCAGGCAATTGCCCATCCAGAGACAAACCACACCCTGTCTCCTCCAGCCACCCAGGGGACTCAAGGTTGCCTTGGCAAATCCTGAAAATACCAGTAGCTACCCCAAGCCCTAGTGATCCTTGGAATGGAAGAGAACTGACCAATCAGCACTCACTTCCATTCTCACAAATGGAACCCAGAGGAGATGTTCATAGACTTGTAAGCACATTTAGTCTAGATACTTCCATGACTATGAATAGCAGTCCAATAGCAGGTCCAGAGAGTGAGCACCCAAAAATCAAGCCTTCCTCATCTGCCAATGCCATTTACTCTCTGGCTGCCAGGCCTCTTCTTGTGCCAAAACTTCAAAATAAGTACCCTTGTTACCTGCATTCTCTAGCCCAGTGATGGCCCTTGTTCCAGCGGGGGCAGTGAGTGGAAGGCAGGGGCCTCATAAAGGCGGCCTCCTGGGCTGGCTGGGTGCGGGGCTGTTACATTTCTGGGGACATTGCAGGAATAACAGGTGTGGGCTCCAGGCTGTTGTGAATCCCTCAGGGTGGCACCAATTGATAATACCATGGCATGGGTAGTGCCAACACCCAAACAGAGTCTGACATATTCAGACAGGTCTCTTCTGTTTTTATGAGGGCGGAGGACTTCCTGGTAGGAAGGGTTTGCGTTTTCAAAGGCCAAGTGTTTAATAAAGGTACTTTCGTTTCACTAGGCCTCAACAGTCTCTCGGCTGCATCATTTAAGCGAGAGACAAAATCGCTAAAAGGCTCAGCAGGGCCCTGATGAATCTTTGCCAATGAGGTGGTAGCTGAACCCTTTGGGGGCAGGTGGTTCCAGGCCCAGACCCCAGTGTTTTGAATCTGGGCCAGGAGGCGAGGAGGGAATTTTGCCTTGCTGCATTTGTATCATGAGAGTTGCTGAGGAGTTTCTTTAGCGTTGAAGTTTTTGAGGCTGTTCAATATTTTTTGAGGAACTTCTTGACAATTCTCTGTAAATTCTGTTTTCCAGAGGACAATGTCACCCCCAGAAAGAGCTGCGAGGGCAAGGAAATACCAGTCATTAGTGGTCAACCAATGTTCGCTCTGGTTTTCCACCAAGGCTAATGTAAAAGGAGCTGTAGAACCACACTGAGCACAGGCAGATTTCAGTTTTTCAATAAGGCAGAAATTTAATTTGTGATAAGTCTCACCTGGCGGGGGGTGGGGGATCCTCTGATGACAGCTCTTCCTCCTCCTCCTCCCCATCCTAATTTTGGTCTTCCAAACCCTCTGAGGGGCCGCTGTGGACAGCTGCCTCGGATGAGTCCCCAGAGGTCTGGCTTCCAGGTAATGGGAAATGCCAGGACAGGCTGAAGCTTAATTTTTGATTTAAAAGATTTTTGAGATGGTTTTAGCAAGCCGGGAACCACCACTTCAAGGGCAAGATCTTTAAGTTCTTTGTCAAGTTTTCAATTCTCTTAAAAGCTCAATATGTTCCCTGCTAGCCTGGAGGGCCCGATGCAGTGAGCCGAGATCTGGAACAGGGGGAGCCAACTCATCAAGAATGGGCCCCGCAAAAGTGGGAAGATGGAGAAACATAGGGAAGGGGCATTGCAGAAGGGGGAAATGCCAGATATTTTTGAGGTGGTATAAAAGAGCCCAAGGACTCCTGTTTTAAGAGGAGATTTTTGTAGGTGGGCCAGTCTGAATTGTGGTAATGGGCTATCCCTTTCTCCTGGGAAGCCTCCTTGGTGGGTCTAGAGGGGAGTTAGAGGTAAAATTATTAACAGAGGGATAAAGATGGTCAGGGGCGAACTCGTGAAGATTCTTAGGTAAAAGCCATGAGCGTCCCCTCTTCCATAGAGTGCAGGTCATGATCCGAGGGACAGACCAAAGGCAGACTAGAAAGCACTCAGGGGTCTTAGGGCAGGTAGAAGGGGAGTGGAAGGCTTGTTTTAAGATTTTTCTCCTATATTGATAACCTCTTGTATGTCAGGGGGATGTTTATAGACCCTAAGAATGTCATTAATAATCAAAAAAGGCTTTAAGGTCTTTTTTCTTTACCCTAGATCCTTTTGTCTTGAGGGGCTCTTTTAAGCCAGAAATGAATAAATCTTGTGACGAAGTTGCCTGTCCCATGGCTCATTACTTTCTTATGTGTGTCACCTCTGCTCTCCTCCGGGATAACGTCTTGAATCGGGCGATTTCAGAGGGATCCAACAACTTCACCAAGGCCTTGGTCTTTCCTCCAGGAGACAACATTCTGGATCCTCAAGAGGTGGTTTCATCCATGTTGGGCACCAGTTACCCCAGCCAGCAGGGCTTCAATGGGAACTCAACCACCCTAAGGATGGAATAATAGGGACAGGAGACACAAAGAAATACACCAAGACAAGATTCTGATCAAGGTGCAACTTAATTTTTCTCCAGGAGTGTTTATATAGTTCCTGCAGGGTGGGGGGGGAGCAAGAAGCTGTTATCTGCATAGGGTGGGGCAAGCTAACAGGATGTTTGTATAGGATGTTTTCAGCGTGAAAAGGTCAAGGGCTCTGACTCAATGCCCTGTTGCTAGGCAACCTGACCATAAGATGATCTAGTTCCCTGTCTTATGGGGGGGGGTCTGTATTTTTCTACTAACTAGACATTCTGTCCTTGTTTCTGACATCAACTATTGGTGTAATGAAATCAAAACCCTTCTCAGAAACCAGCAAAACCAAAGCTTGGCAGGTGGGCTTCTTTGGGGTTTGCATGTTTCAAGTTCCCACAGTGGGGACCTTCAGGTGTTTGGGCTGTCAGAGCAACCAGGGTGGACTATAAAAAGCTGTGGTCTCAGAGTGAGTTACCCCCTCTTTCAGCAAGTAAGGGGGTTGGTTTGCTGCCCAGACTGGGGTTAGTCACTGACATGCAAGAGTTCACTTCCAAAATGCAAAAGTGAGAGACACCCTCCTGCACTCCTGGCTCATTCACATTTATGTGACAATTTACATGACAGAGAAGTGTTCTGGGAAATCACTAACACTGCCAAGAAAATTGGAATTCAAAGCATGATTCTACCAATCACAAACAAAGACAGCCACGGCTACAGGAGACAGCCCAGGAAACTAGCTACAAAGCTCCCACCTTCCACACCTACTTATTTTTCTTTAAAAACAAAAGTTTATGGAACATTTGGCTGAGTTTATTTTTAAGGAATTCTACCAAAAACAAATGATGGAAAAAACAGGCATGAAGATCACTTCTTTCAATAATGGCTTTATACAGGTGCTCCCCAATGCAAATGTGGAGTGACATTACAGACAGACGTTATAGACCCTCAGCCAGAGTGCACAATGTGCAGCTACAGTTTAAATAAATCTAGCCAGTTTACCACCAGCATGACTCAGTTTGCTCCCCATCATCAGCACAGTCTTCCCCCTTCAAAGCTGTCCTTAATTCCATCTTGGATATGTGCATATTATCATTATCCTCATATACAATATCTAGAACAGTGTTGGTCCTGGGTAGTGAAGTGGAAAATCTTTTTAAAACATGCAACATTATCTGATATTTTAAGTTTGGGTCAGAAGTTCCCAAATTAGGGTCATTCCAACACCTCCCTTTAAGCCATCAGGAAAGCGTTCCTTGTAAACTCTCCAGTTGGGAACATAGAAATCTATTACCATGGAAGAATTCACCATCCAAACACGCCTAACTGAAGCAAGAACAAACACAAAGCACAATGACAGCAACTGTGTCTCGACCCTCGGAGAAGGAAGTTCAAGTCTCTCCTGCCCTCCAGGTAGTTCATTTTGTGGGGTATCTCTGTTAAGACCTAGGTGCTGATTTTGTCTTGGTCATTTTTTATACTGCTCCAACTGCAACCTTCCTTGTCCATTTTAAAAAGCAGTAGCCACAGGTAAAATGTTTGTGAAATCTTACAGGTTGTTTAAAGTTTATATCTGATGTTGCATCATGACAATGCTTTTTACTAAAGGAAAACAAGAAGCTGTGAGTCTCCACTTATGGTACCATGCACTAAGGATAGCTCAGGCATTCATTTGGCACTAGAGAAAAATTACAGAAAAAATTATTTTTACTTTTATTATCATTCCCAGCATCAGGAGAAGAAGGTGTTCCTTCAACTTGAATTTCTGTGATGCTTAAGAGAAAAATCACAGAATACTTTTGAGAATTGAAATGTTGCTGATATAAGAAAGCAAAAAAAAAAAGACCTGAGTAGCACATTCTGTGGTAGGAAAGTCTGCCGTTATGAGATATACCTTCCGTTGGCATTGAGAATCATTTTCCTCATCAAATACTTTATTTCCCATACCCTACTCCCGGTTTTCCTACATCGTACAATGGACTAAGTAAAGACATCAGAAGTGTGTCCTCACTCATCTTACACTTAAGAGGGAGACAGAAATAAATGTCCTCTGGAAAGGCAGTTTCCAAATTTTAAAGATACAACACAAGAAGAAACGTCTAAAAGGCGACAGACAGACTATCTAGCTATACTGTGACAATGTTTCATAACACAGCGTGCTCCTTATTTAAGGCTGTGAGCCAAAAATCAAATTTAGATTGCAATTAAGAACCTAGTTGTAATTTAAATGATACATTGTTGTTAACACTATCATTTGTGTAACAACTAATCTTCATAATGCCTTCCTCGTATTTAATGAAGATTCAACTTATCAAGGCAAATATAAATAAACCAAAGGTATAATACATTTATTTATACTCATAAAAACAGGGAATCCAAATGAGGTTAAAACAATCATTTATACTTTTCAAAATCTAAAATACTGGAAATATAAGTGATATAGAATACAGTAATATCACACAAAATAAAACATCATCTTCAACAAATTGCATAAAGTTATTATGTAGTTACTTTGTATTGCAGTCAATAATTATCTATTAGCAAGAATTCTTCTGTTTCACATTGCCATTGTTTTAATATTTTCAAACAAGAACCCTTTGTAATTAATGAGTTGATGTTTAAAAAATATGCATAGATATTTTCTCAGTAAGCATTTAGTAAATATAAGGTCTGCTTCTGAATAAACACTTCTAAATTTGCATCAAGGGTAGAGATTCCTAAAGTGATACTTGTGATATTGTGTAAGGAGTGAATATTGATCAAAGATTTGTATATTCCACACATTTAGAAGGAGATTTTATTGCAAAAATATATGATAATAAAATAAATTTGATAATTATTAGAGAATTTCTTTCTGTTTCTTTCTTGTGAGTTTTCTCGTGCCTTCATTTTCCACATTCTTCATACTTGTAAAGTTTCTCTCTAGTATGGGTTCAAGGAAGAGAAAGGTAAAGGTAAAGAGATTTGGTAAAGAAATTTCCATATTCTTTACATTTATATGGCTTAACTTAGGTACAAGTTCTGTGATGATCATTAATAGAAAAGCAATGGGTAAATGATTTGATGCATTTTGATATTTGTATAGTATATCTCTAGTATGAATTTTATGATGAGCATGAAGAGATGAAACATGCCTAAAGCACTTTCCACATTCATTACATTTATAAGGTCTTTCTTCAATATGTATTCTCCTATGGCATTGAAGATTGGAGGACGTGACAAATGACTTTTCATATTCATCACATTTATAAGGTTTCTCTTCAGCATGGATTTTCTGATGAACATGAAGAGATGAGCTATACCTAAACCATTTTCACATTAATCACATCTGTAAGGGTTCTCTCCACTATGGATTCTCCTATGACATTGAAGACTGGAGGACTGGACAAAGAACTTTCCACATTCATCACATTTATAAGATTTCTCTCCAGTATGGATTCTCCTATGACATTGAAGACTGGAGGACTGGACAAAGGACTTTCCACTGTCATCACATTTATAAGGTTTCTCTCCAGTATGGATTCTCTGATGAACGTGAAGAGATGAGCCCCTAGTAAAGTGTTTTTCACAATCATCACATTTATAAGGTTTCTCTCCAGTAAGGATTTTGTGGAGAAGAGGAAGGGATGAACTTTTGCTAAAGGACTTCCCACATTCTTCATATTTATAAGAGTTCTCTCCCATATGGATTCTGTGATGAATATTAAGGTATGAGAGTTTGCTATAGGACTTTCCACAGTCACTACATCTGTATGGTTTCTCTTCTTCAGTGTGACTTGAATCATTCTGAATGATATTTGAATGGAAATCAAAGAATTTATCACAGTCTTTAACCTGGCAAAATTTTGTTTCTGTATGCTTTATATTATCCATCTCTGGATTTGAGGATTCAATTGTGACCTTAGTACTTGTTTCACCTCTGAGTCTCTCATAAATTTCTTGAGTACTAGTTCCATTATACTGAAAAAAGTTTGCAAATTCATTAAGAATCTGGTCATGTTGATTGCTTGTCCAATGCTTCTCTTGGCTATGGTCAAGTCGGTGCAAAGAAGTCTTTGAGTACTTATCAAAAACCTTCTGAATTTCAAAATGATTAACTGTCCAGCAGGTATTTATGGGAGAATTACTAGGAAGTATGTCAAAAGTAGAATAAGTCCATGAGTCCTTGCCATTAAAAGCTATTCCAAACTGACTATCCTGGCAATTATTTAGCAAAGAAAACTTAGCAAGGTCATTATTATCATCACTAAAAGTGTAGCAATTTTCACAACTACTTTCCCCATGACACATTTTAAGCCATGTTTCATTCCTAAAATATTCATGTTGATCTAAAGTGTGGAAATTGTCATATATTGGAAGTAATTGTTCAGGAAACTCTACTGAATTTTGAATAGAGGAAATACCATACTGCTGCCAATTCAAATATTTTTCTGTGCTTAAAGCAGTCCTTCCTTCAGGAACTGAAGGAGTATCATTTGATCTTACAGCACTTGAAAAGTGTTGCAAAGAATTTGAGCTATTACTCTGTGTGTCCCTTTGTGAAGTTTTCACATATCCATTTAGAGTATAACCAGGTCTCCATGCTTGGTGTGAATATTTTTCCCTAAAATCACTTGTCTCTGAACTTGTGACTGACACAGAGTATGATGTGTTTTGAGACACTTGAGGTTCCTGATGTTTTCATAAGTAATGCCTTTTTTATAAACATCACTCTTATCATAACATAATTCATATTGTCTGTTGTCACTTGATATTACCAGAACTTCTTTGAATGTAGCATGTCAAGACCACTAGTTTCAAATATGCCTGCTCTTTCTCTGTGTAAAGAATCTTGCTTGTACTTACGTTGGAGAACCTCCTGGGTCTGGTGATATGACAGAGCTGGAAGAAATGAACACAAACAAACTCTTGATTTGTATAATAACTTATGATCACCCGACTCTGGATCATTTCCTACACACACAATAAAGATAGAAGTTACAACCTCGCCTGCTAACTTTTACAAACACAGTGAATTTCCCAGGCTTTCTTCTATCCCTAGCAAGGGAGTACAGAATATTTCACAGTTCTACTTTATGCAAATCATCAGCACTTTTGATCCCTTTCTGGTAACATAAATTTATACTTATCCTCAGACTGGTGAATCCACAATACCCCTCCTCCATATTTCCTCACCATTCCCAGGTTCTAACCTATATTCCACCCTATGTGTCCATGTCTAGACTAATAATCTCTGTCCAGAATATTCCTACATTCACCCTTACAATGGAATGCACACTTTGCAAACTGCCCAGTCCCTATGCCTGAAAAATCCTTCCACACATGCTACATATAGCTTTCACATATAAGCTTCCCGGCAATTAATGTTGTCTATTTAATCTGCTTTTTGAAGTGACATAGAAATGACAAAATAGTTAACCACACCAATTTTGATCACAAGAATATCATCATTATGTATGCTACTTCGAAGTATATTCCCTAAAGGTCAGATACTTGGCAACTTCATTTTCAAGTAGCCACATTATTTTACTCAAAATAGGGGCTTAGTGAATGAAATGTAGAACTGTGTTAAGACCTTGAAGTGTAAGAACTACACACTCTCTTTAGTTGCCTTTCTGGTGCTTGATTGAAATTTGATATTTGAATATTATCTGTTCTTTCTGCTAAGTCTGCTGCCTCTTGAATTCATTCTGTGGCATAGTGGAGTCTTATTGCCATGGAATTGTAAGACCAATGAAACCCTTTATTTTATACATTTCCCTGGCAATGGTGTTTTAAAACAACAATAGGAAGTCACTCATAGGATATAAAAAATAAAGCCAGCATTTAACATCCCCCCCCAATTCTATCAGTCTCATTGAAATACTCTTCAATCAGTAATTACCATAATACAGAAGATGGAAGAACTATCACAAACATTATTAAAGTTGTTAAAGTGCTTAAATTAGATACTAATAAACAACCCAATAAAATTAATCAGGAGTACCTAAAAACCTGAGTGATGTAAGAGACCACAGAGACTTAAATCAGGACAGTGCAGTCTTTAAAACACTCAAAAAATGTATAGATTTATTAATTAGAACTCAGTCTGAAGTGAAGTTATAACAGGAAACTAGTTAGCAAAGTCAAGATAATGCTTTATAAGTAAGACAGAAAAATACCAAATAGAATATCAAAACTCAATAAAACAAGAGTCATTTAAATGCAGATCAGAAACATACACATATATGTATAAATATTTGCATATTAAAATATAGAAGAAAAAAGAATTACACAGGTAATGATCTATACCATAGGAATGAGAAAAATTTTAAAGAAATATGTATTAAGAAACTTACCTTAATGGCACAGATTAAATCTTCCCCCAAGATCATGAAAGAATTTGCCAAACTCAAGAAATCATAACATTTCAGAAACTGGAAACATTCATGACACCAAGTAGGCCAAAATATAAAAAGAAACACCACACAGCAAGCCCTAGTTAGTATACAGAACATATATAGAACAAAACAAGAGCATTAAAATATCAAGAAAGTAACAAAATGCCTTACGTAAAGGAAAGCCCATTAAAATAACAACTGATTTCACAGAAAGTACTGACCAAAAGAACCAGGAACAGTGCAATCCTAAAGAGTAAGAGCCTATACTGACTAGTGTACTAAGCAAAACTATCTTCTGTAATTTAAGGAGGAGGGATTTTTTTATGAATTAGAAGGTATGAAATGATTCATAACATGCACATCAATATGGGAACCATTATTGGACACAGGCAACTCCAGCCAGTACAGCAGGTATATTAATTGCAGAAATTCACATTAACTTTTGCTTCCCTTAATCTAATCCTACAGACCCATCTTCAGCTGTGACAAAATGGCCTGCTGCAGGTTCCATGCTGCCTGTGACTTCATCTCCATTGGGTAATATACGTCTTCCAATGCTAATCTCCTGCTCACAACCTTTCTTGATCTCAGCCCCCAATTCTGGCAGGAACTCCCTGGAACACTATAAGCCACTTCTGCCAGGGAAGAAGTTAGGTTAAATTCATAACTTCACCTCTCACCATGGTTCTTTAAGTCCAATACACTAGTTTCAGCCCCAGCCGTGTAGCAGAACTGTGGCAGCCTCAGCCTTCCTTATCTGTTGGGGATCCCACAGCCCAACCCTGAACCTTCCTTCTACTACTGATTGCATGGTCCCACACTCCAAATCCAGCAGAAACAAAGGACGAAGAACGACACTGGGAAGAGATGCAGGTAGGTGTATTGATGATCTTCTCCTTTTTCTCTGCTCTTTTCAGTCTATCCCGCAAGTCTCACCCCCAGATCTGGAAGAAAACACAACACATTCTGAAGCCATTCCTTTCTTCTTGCACCAATCTAAAATGTATTACACAGATTTCCCCATCCATATTTTCATCTCCTAACTCATTTCTTTCTTCCTAAGTGAAACTTCAGCAGTCATTCTCTTCAAATACAGAGGTCATCCTGACCAAAGAAGCAAAGACACTAGTTGCACATCATCACTTCTCCCTCATTGTCCCCAAGTCCTGTCTCTCAATGTCATCCTCAGATCTTTATCAGACATTCTGGTATTGACTCTCCTCACTCATGGTCCACTTATATGTGGATAAGAGCCATGAAGACAATTAGAAAAAAGCTACAATCTGTAAAATCACAAGGGGGATGAAACAGCATATCTTCTTAGGAATGGAAATAGAATAAACAAGTATGGATAGATGGGACACTGGAATGGGAGGCAGTAGTGTGCCAGGTGAGTAAAGATGGGGTTCTAGACAGGAATACAGGGAGAGACTGAAAAAATTAATGGGTGTTTGAGGTGTAGGATTGAAACCAAATTCAGGAGTAACTTCCAGAAAAAAATATATATATAATCTAAAAAATATTGTCAAATAATGGGGGATTCAGAGTCCCAAATGTCTCTCTTTTATGATCTAACACTGATTTCAGTATGAAAATTGTGTTCAATACAATTGAATGTTACCCAAGTGGACCAAAGTATATACCCAAAGAAGCCAGGCTATTGCCAGTTCTATACCTTCCTCTCCATGAAATGAATGCAAGATTTAATAGCTGAAGACAATAATTATACAAATTATTAAAAATGGAGACATAGGCCTAGTGCCTACAGAGATTTAAACCCCTATTTTCTTTGGTACAAGAATGATCTCTGCATTTTAAATAGAAACATGTATGCCAAATCAGCCACAAAAGCCTTCATCTTCCATGGTTTTCTGCAAGCAAGATAAGGTAGGATGAAAGTGGATCAAAACTTGAAGGAGCAAACAACTTATAATTGATTTGACTTAAGGTCATTTCTCCAGAAGGATACCTTTTCTGATGTTTCTTAGGTGACCACAAACCTGATGCTAGAGTGCGAAAGGAATTATAATAAATCAAAATACTACTTGTCTAAAGAAAAAAAATGTAATGATAAAATAACTCCAGTTGATATTCTGCAATATTCATAAGTCAGTGTGTTGTTCACATGATGTCATTGAAGGTTTCTCTTAAAGAATATAAAAAGTGTATAGACACACAGCCAGACATTGCACAGTGAATTGGAGATCTTGAACACTCAGCTGTAAATGAGATCTTTCTATCAAATACCACCTCTCCATAACTCACGCAACCCTGCAGAAAAGAATGTAGAAATAGCACAAGAACCACAGGGATGTAAGATACCAAGAAAACAAGGCCCTCTAAATTAACATGGGAGATTTTCATATGAACTCAGAGAGAATGAAGCAACAAGCACAGGGACTGCACAGGTTTGTACAAGTTTTCTTTGTATAAACTGTTGCTTCAAGTTTAATGGTTTTCTGGGATTCCAGATTATTATGTCTATCTTTTGATTCTTTTTGTTGTGTTGTTTTGTCTTGTAAAACTTCAATATGATAAGTTTTGTTTTATCTTATTACAATTTATTTTGTTACATTTAAAGATAATCAAAGATTGAGTTAAAATGAAAGCATTATTTTAAATGTGCACAAATGAACTGTCACTTAACCAGCTGAGACATAACATAAAGTTTCTCCAATAGAATGACACTCAACATATTAAACACTCCAGATTTGACCTCATGTTCATGAGTATTTGTCGAAATATAAAATGAACCTCCTATGTTTTTGGTGTGTGTTCTTTAATTTGGTTATATGTTGGTGGTTTTTGTTTCTTTCTGTTTCTGTTTGTATAAGATTGATTTTGGGGCTGGAGAGATGGCTCAGAGGTTAAGAGCACTGCTTGTTCTTCCAAAGGTCCTGAGTTCAATTCCCAGCAACCACATGGTGGCTCACAACCATCTGTAATGAGAACTGGTGCCCTCTTCTGGCCTGCAAGCATACATGCAGGCAGAACACTGTGTACATAATAAATAAATAAATCTTTAAAAAAAAAAGATTGATTTTGTTTCATTGGTTTGGGGGCCATTTTTATTGTATTGGGTTACTTTTTTTTTTAGAAAGCACTTAAAACCCAGTTGATTAATAGAAGGAGAGGATGTAGAAGAAACTGAGAAAGAGTAAGTACATGATTGAAATAGAATTAAAACTGTTTTAAAAATGATACTAAAGAGAATAATAACCTTAACTCGGAGAGTAGAGAAAGGAAATAAAATCAGCTGTAAATACTAAAACACAGAGTACAAATAAGAACAAATTAAAAACAAATCCAACAAAATAAAAAATAAAATACATTAAAAAATTTATTCTGCACATACATTTCTAGAATAGCTTGAAATAATGACAGCATCAATTCTCCAATCAAATAATACATGCTAGATGGTTGGATTGAAAAATAAAACCAATCTTTCTACTGCTTCTAAAAAACTCAGCTTTAAAGATAGGGACTGCCATAAAAGGAAAGGATGAAATATGTATTCTAATAAATGGGGAACAAGAAGATGTTTTTACCCTACTATCTGACAAAATGGACTTTAGGGGGAAAACTGATAAGAAAAATATAAAAGAGGAATTAACATCTCAATTAATTCAGTAATCAAGAAAGATGACATTACAATCACAAATGTATGTACATTAAATTGAGGTATAACCTATTTCATAAAATACCTAATATCTTATACACTGAGATTAACAAAAACTATAATAATACATGATTTCAGCACAGCACTCTGTTATATACACAGGTGATCAGGACAAAAAATAAGTAGATAAATATAAGAATTAAATGAAATCATACATCAAGTAGGCAGAAGGGTTAGCTATAGAATATTCTATAGAAATATCAAAGAATATGAACTCTATTGCTCAATCCATGGTAGGTCCTCTAAAATAGACATCATAATGGAACAGAAGACAAATATCAGTCAATTAGGAAAACACAAAATAACTCTTTTTATAACTCTAGACTCAAAGCAATTATACTTAACATTCCTCCAGATCTGACTCATGGCCGGGCGTTTTCGTGGCGATCACTGACAGGACCTTCACTCGTGGAGCCGTATTCCACGGTGGTCCAACTCTTAGGCAGGCCTGCCTTGGTGTGTGACGATGTTCACCATTCCTCCACGTCCTCAAGCCTCACGCTGGGTGCCAGTTGTCCAGGCCAGTGGGATCTTCAGCAGAGACCCTAGAAGGGGGAATTGCGAATGGTGGGACAAGAGACACAAAGAATTGACAGCAAGACAGTATTCTGATTAAGCTGCAAATTTTTATTTTTCTCAGGTGAGTTTTATAGTAAGTGTTATGCCCAGATTGGGACCCCAAAGACTTCACCACAGCCCTTAGGTTCAGAATGTTTTATTTGTGTTTGTTTACAAGCCGCAGGCAGGGAAGCTCGATCCAAAGCACTCACTCGTAGTCGTGAGGCCAGGAGGAACTTGCTTTTTCTTTGTGTGGCTAGCTTTTTAAAGGCAAAATCCATAAGCCCTTCAGGGGGGTTGGGGGAGTTTTGCACTGGTGCAACTCGGATTGGTTTATTTTTATCTCTGTTCTCTTTTAATTGGGTGAGGGTATGTAACCTTTGAATTTACTGGTTGGTGGTTACAATTTATTACTTTGGGGGCAGTCCAACACAAGTCCCAGGCTTTGTCCTTGAGCCACCATGGGGGCTGGCTGGCCAAGCACGTACTGCACATAACTCTAAGTTGGTGCGAGGCCCCAGAAAGTAAACATCTGGCTGAACTTTGAGCAGTCAGAGTATGTGCAGAAAGGGAGCTACTGCAAGGACTGTCTTTTGTTCATGGCTCTCCCAGAAACTGCTTGCTCAAGTCTCAGGAAACTGAAATTGAGGCCTGATCTCTGAGAGAAAACTGAGCAGCCTGTTATGGCATCTGCTTGGTCCTTTCAGTAAGCAGACCAGGAAACTTTCTTTGGGAAAATATCAGTGGACTGTTGAGTTGCCAAGCAACCCAACCAAGCAACCTAAGCACAAAACATTGTTACTAGTGGTCACTGTAGCAGAAAGATAAGGAAATGTTAAGTTATTGTCTAATAACTCAGGACTTGTTCAGCAATGTCAAAAGTTTCTGGTTAGTGGCTCATTTCTGGACAACAGAAACTTAACTCAGGCAGGCAATATGGCATGGCTCTTAAAATTGTCCTCGGCACATTTCTAATATTGAAATGCCTTGTTCAGCTTTAATAGTAGAGGAGGTGCCTAGTCTTACAGAACCTTGATGTGACATGTTTGGCTAAAATACATGGGATACCTCCACTTTTCTGAATGGAAAGGAGAAGGATTGGATGGTGATAGGCAGAAGGATGGCTGGAGGAAGGGACTGGAAGGAGAGGAGCAAGGGAGGGAAATCACTAGTCAGGCTGCAGATATCAATTAATTATTTAAAATAGGAAAAGAAATAGTTGGAATTGCTGATATTCTGAGGCAGGGAATAATACAGAACACACACAGGACATAGGCACACAAGATCATCAAAACAGATGCAGAAGTTGAAGTGGGGAATGTAAGCCTGAAGCTAATTATTTCTAAAACCAGATATTCCTATGAATGTATCAGTGAGCTGGTGCAGAGGAACGAAAGGGTGTAAGTCATTCCCCACAGTCATATCCAGAATTGAGTGAACATCTAACATTACTGAACTCTTTGGGAGACTGAAAACTGGTTTTATAATAAAAAAAATCTGGATTTTCAGATGTGAACTGCTGTTTTTAACTGCTTCTTGCCCAGAAGCAGTTTGGAACATAATACTTCAAAGAAAGATAAAGATATTGAAACCAAATATTTCATTAAAAAAAAAGTAGTGATAGAATAATATATTTTTTAACTTTATACTTTTTACATGTCTAATGGAGAATAGGAGAGTAAGAGAGTTCAGAAACTATGTGGAAAGATAATGATTCTAGGCATGTAAAGCTAGCAGGATAGAAATATTCTTGAGTACATTTATATATTTGTATTAAACATAGTTTGTTTGGACTTGACCTACATGGGTAAAACTACCTCTTTTTGACACCACAATCTATCCAATGAAGGAGCCAGTAAAAGGCTTAGCTTTCTTCTTTTCAAGTGTGTGGTGTTTCTACTGAATGGTGCCCATTGGCTCATTCATTTGAATGCTTTTCTCTTAGTAGGTGGATCTCTTTAGGACAGAATTAGAAGTTATGTCTTTATAAAAGATGTTTCTCATCTTGGATGGGCTTTGATCTATCAAAGAATCATTTCAGGAATGAGTAAGCAGCACAAATGTAAAGGCATAGAACTTAGCCCTGCATCAGCATCCCTGCCTTTAACAGCTAGAGCACATATACAGAATGTTGGAAGTTTCCTCCTGTGTCAAAATGGAGTAAAGATGATACGTGAAGAGAAACTCCAGTTTCTACATGAATCCTGATTAAATTTGCATATTCCTCTGTAAATTTCTTCAAAGCTGTTACAACTCCTAAAGAGAAAACTGTGTTGAAGGCAAATATGACATTGTTCAGCTAGGGCAAGAATATCAGCCTCAGTCCCCATGGGAGAAATTGTTACCAGGTGACAGCACAATAGGAGGGCATTGTGGCTTTCTTTGGAGGTTAGCAGCTAATGAAAATAAACGATGGAATAGACTCCTTAAATCTAGTCAAAAAACCGAAGAGTAAAAAGAACAAAACACTTCTGTTAGGATAATTTCATACCACATCATGACTAATGAATTCCATTTGGAAGTTTGTATCATATTTAAATATTTCATCTTAGTATCCAAGACAGTATGTCTTTCATAGAAATTTTACTTTAAACATTATGATTGGGTTGCAGACATACCATACTGTTTCTTTCTTGTATAATATTAGAGGGACCAGCCTTAATATTATACACCCCAGGGACTCAGGAGAGAGAACTACTAAGGGTGAGGACTATATTCAGGAAATAGAATCTCAGCACACCAAGATCTATAGTCCACTTGCTTTAATTCCTCTGGCATAACATCCTATATCCACAGCTTCAGTTCTATTCTCGTGCCTAGCTCCTTTCTTGACTGATTTCTCTGTTTATCTACTGCTCCCTCTTAAATTCTATCTTAATTCTCTCATCTTAATTCTGCCTCATCTAGGTCCTTTTCACCTTGTTGTTACCCAGCTAGGACTTCCCCATCTGACTTCCTCATCTTCCATCTCATCCCTCTAGTACTCTCTTCTAGCCCTTCAATCTAGTTCTTCCCCATCTCAGTTTGTTCCTCTCAAGTTCTTACACATCTGATTCTTCCATTCTCTTTTCTCTTCTCTGTCCTCAGTTATATCAAGCCCCTGGTTGAACAAGGTCACCAGGCTTAAATTCTACAGGGTTATAAAGACAGGCAAGAATTTTCCTCAGGCAGTGACCACCAGGCTTTCTATCATAATCCAAAATGGGAGTGGTAAAAGAGGAGGTCAATTGAGTGCTAATGACAGGTTAGCATATCACTGTTAGTCCTTGAAAGTGGCTAATGAAGATATCTGTTTCCAGAGAAAGCCTTTCCTGAGGCTGTTCTCCAAATATCTGGAAAGTGTATGTCCAGAGAGTGATCAGTCCACACTGTTAGCATTTCTTAGGGAAAAGTCAATTGGGAAAACAATGAAGGCACACATGATTTTCATAACAGAAGACAGCTGCTATATAACAAGGCAAATAACACCAAAGGCTCCTTGGATTTTGGTTTCCTCTGGAGGAAATCCTTGATCTCTCCTGGTAGTGACTTTGACATAACCAGCTGAGTTCTTATGATATATTCCTGTGGCCTACAGCATTTCTCTGTCCCCCTTTCTTTGATTTTTAAATAATGGACAATTGGTTCCTGGGAGGAAGGATCATGGAACTGGGTCCTCCTTGATTTTAGAAATGGCTCAGTTACATTTTAAGTAGGAAGTGAGTTTCCATGTCTGAGTGTAACATCAAAAAATTCTACATTATGCATCAATTGAAAGAATTAATACCGAAAAACTAAAATAGTGGAAGAACTGTTAGAAGTGGAGATGCACACATAGGTGACATGCATTCATAAGAATTTACTTCCACAGGCACTTCAGAAAAAGAAAAAGAAAGCCTTGTCAAAACTAAGGGGTAAATTAAACATTAGGGGCTACTGCAAATGAAGCATTTCTGTAATAACAGTCAACATATCTCATCTACATTTATATATTTACCTGAGAATATGCCATGTCCCTTTTCCCTTCCATGTGGATCCTCTCAGGAAATTTTACTTTAAAATTTCACCTTTCTAGTAATATCTCAGATTTAAAACACCAATAACACCCTCTGCTTGCTACTATACACAGAGACTGGAAGGCAAGGAACAAAATTCTCATTCCATTTTCTATAGCTGAGATGAGATACAGTGCACTATGGCTCTCAGTGGCAGACCAAACTGAAGGTTCTCCTTTCATGCATTCAGACCTGCATCATGAAAGACTTTAGAATAGAGATGGGAATGTGATTGAATTAACCTGCTACACCCAGGAGAGTCAGCTAGGAATTTCAAATGGAGGCTCAGCACAGATGTTATTCAGGAGCCTTAAGGAACTACATATTCTCTGTCTCTATAACATCTGATTAAAACAATATTGATGAAAAATTTTTCTTTCTCTCTGTGCCCAGCCAAGAAGGAGTTGCAGAACTGTCTTCCCTGCACTGGGCAGCAGAGGAAGGACTAGGTATTCGAAGAAAATTCTCAATTACATAGCATGAATCAACCCTACGCTACAGGAGACCTTGTTCTTCACAGAAATCAATAATCAACAGCTCTGGAGAGAAAAGGAATGAAACAATTAATGACCTAGAAACATTAAAGAACAGAAACAAATAGATAATAGTAGTGATGCACTTAAAAAAATGTTAAAAATAATACCAATAAGTGACATTTTAATATGATAAAAATAATGTATTTTTAAGATAAAAACTTAGCTATATTGACTTTGAAGAACAGTTTAGGTCCTTCTCTAGAAGAGGGGATGTCATTCATAAGAGATAGATTGATTTTGCCTATATACAACTGTTGGCTGTTGAGATCTGGATCTTGACACACAGAGTTATAGTCAATGGCCTTTTTCTCAAACCTCTGAGTTGGCATAGCTGTGTCAAGCAGAACTGAATATATCTGCATCGCAGAGTTACCTCATTGAAAATTCGATATCCTTTGGTAAAACTTAAACCTCCTGAAAGTGTACAAAAACCAGTCTGGTCTATCTTCATTCACAAAACATCAATTAGTACATGCTGGAAAATTGAACAATCCCTCCCCCTGCTACAGTCAAGTCATTTTTCATAAGGGTAATTCCAGCAACCTGTTGTCTACCTGTTTTCCCCAGAAGTGTACACAATAAACTATTTCTTCTATTCTGGTCTTAAGGTAGAAACCATGCTCCACATGAAAATCCTTTTATTGCAATAGATATGTAATTCCACAACTCAAATGGGCAATTTTGAAACTCTGAGGTGGTACAGTCATTGAATTTAAGATTTTGCATGTGTAATATAGAGAACAGTGAGGTCACTGCTGTCAATGTAAGAGATCTTGCTTCAGAAAGATTTTTCTAACAGGATCAAAATGCAGGTGTTCTAGAATTAATATACCTTCTCAAGGAGAAATCACTTCACACACTTAAGAGATTAATAAAGAAAATTTTCTTTTATTATGCAGTGTATCCATCCCTGGCTAATGCTCAAAGAGGAGTCAGCCTAGAAGAGCTCTTGCATTCTACATATGCTATCATCATTGTGACATTTGGGTTCAGGCTCCAGGTTACACTTGAACAACTTAAATAGGTACAGAAGACTGCATGTATACTCACTTAGACAGATGGGAGACTTAAACAGTAAAGACATTTCCAAAATCATTTCTTAAGTACCCCAGTGATGTGAAATAGAAGGATCTTCTTTAATGACAGGGTCCTGAGGTGAAGGTCACAAGGAATAAGAAAGAGAAGAAAAGTATAAGGTAGAAAAGATAAAAGCTGGGATGGGGAGGTGTTACAAAATCTATGTCTCATGTCAACTAAGCTTTGTAAGAACAATAGCAGTCTGACAGTGGTGGACCATGCCTTTAATCCCAAGACTCAGGAAGCAGAGACAGGCAGATCTCTGTGAGTTCTAGGTCAGCCTGGTCTATGAAGTAAGTCCCAGGACAGGCACCAAAGCTACAGAGGAACCCTGTCTCAAAAAAACAAAATAAATAAATAAATAAATAAATACAAACATACATAAATAAATAAGAATAACACCTTGTATACAACTTCCAAGGGGGACATGGAAGAAAATGGGAAACTTCTAGGAAGTCAGCAGAAAGTATCATACAATGGAGTCGGCACAAAGAGGAGGCTAATCAAATAATACTACACAAGGGGAAACAGGGCATTGCAAGAACTTGACTGACTAAGCCCACAATGATCTATGGACTGATAACCACAGCCTTGTGTGGTGAAAGGAGTTGGATTCTCATGACTTGAAACAACCCTAACACAAGGGCCCTGGTTGCAGACTATTACCAGCTCTCTGGAGCATACTCCTGGTTTTAGGGAAGGAGTCCTGTTTTATTGTCAATACATCATGCCCTTAGTGAAAGCTCCCAAGGCCTAGGCCCCAGGCTGTTACTAGCTCTCTCAGCAATGGAGGGGGTGCATAAAAGAAAGCCTTGCTTGATCAGGCCAGTCCTTAACACAACAATGTTTCTCTTTCCAAATAGTTGTCACCTGGTGTCATATTGCCAATCTGGCAGAACTAGGCTTTTCTCAAGAAGAAAATTGGAACTTTAAGGTGTGGGGGTCCCCAAAACAGTTTGACCATACAGCTGCCATGACAGGCTTAGAGGCCCAGACACAGTTTCTGTGAGGCAAAACCTGGACCCATGAAAAGCCATAAGCTGACCATACACAGTGGGGCCTGCATCTAAGAGGAAATACTTCACATTCTGAACATTCCCTATATCCCTAGACAAAGTCAGCCAATCAGGGTCCTGAAGCCTGGAAATCCTTTTACCCCAACCTCTGCTATGATTAAAAACCTCACCCTGCCTGGGCTCTGGGTTCTCTGCTCAAACTGCTCCATGAGACAGAGTCCAAACTCTGAGCTTATAAATGAAAGTCTCTTTGCTGCACTTTTGACAGTCACTGCAATCTGTGCAAAACCTTTGGCACACCAAGCCTTAAGGTTGATTGTGACCTTGTAGTACCTCAATGAGCATCTTGTTAGAGTCCCATTCTTTGATAAAAGTTTGGCCTAGTGGCTGATTGTAACTTAGCAGTGGCTCCTTTGTAATAGCTTGGAGCCAAATATCTGGACATTCCTGATGAACAAAAGTATATCCTACACTTCTAAACTGTAATTGGTTTGGTTAGCATGTACTTATCTTTGGGGTGAATTAGGAGCAGTCCTCCCTCAGCTAAATTCTAGTTTTGGAGATTTACTATCTGTTAAGCATCAGTAACTCCTTTATATCACCAATTCTACTCTTCTACATCTCACCTTAGTAGTGGAGTGCTCCCAATGCATGAGATGCCATTTACAACCTACACAAAATTAACTATAAGTGGACCTTACATATAATAGTTAAATGCAAAATACTGAACCTCTAGAAGGTACTCTCCACGTTTGGCAGCCTGCTTTCCATGGGTGCACCAAAGCATTTTCAGTTTGCCTACAAAGATATTTTTAAGCACAGCTTCCTACTTTCAAATTTGTGAGCAGGTTCAGCCCACAAAGCAGTTATTCAGTGGCTTGCCCCTGGTTCCAGGGAGTTTCAAGTACCACATGGGATCTCACAGGACAGGTTCTGCAGGAAGTTTCCCACCCAGATCCGGGGAGGACACATCACACTTGATCTTGCACCTCACCATCTGCTCCACCATTCAGAAAACAACAGCTCCTCACTCACCATGTCATGGTTTCCAAGCTCAGCTTCCTGGAGCAGCAATCACAGCACACCATGCTACATAAAACTGCTGGTGCCAGCTCTTTTTCAAAGCAAAGTCTGAAGCCTGTGGAGGCAGGAAGGACCCTGTACCTCTTTTGACTGGCAGATCATCTGGAGGACCTGATTGGCTAGTGAGAACTAAGTAACAAGAGCACATCCCATGGTTACAATGTGTTTAAAAACACAGCACAATGGTTCCTGTCCCTCCCTTCCACCCCAGACGAAGACTTTTTCTAGATCAGCGGGGATATGCTTATTAATAGCACTTGCCCCTGGCTCTAATAACAGACCCTGCTCTCCTCCTGCTCTCCATAGGCACTTTGTCTTCTTCCTCCTGGAAACAATGGGACTAGTTAGCCTGAAGAGACCACTATATATTATGTGGGGTGGAGTCATTCCCTGTCACACTGGCAGAAGAGTGTCTGGGATATTAACAACTAAAGAGAGATTTAAAGGCACACAAGGAGAGTGTTTGTTGTGTGACTTAACACTGACATCAAGTAAAATGAAGGTATGTTTTATCTGGTTGTCACAGGGACTTCAGACAAGCAGCAAAGCAAAGCAGGGACAAGATCACAATGAAGATAATAATTACATTGCATTGGGAGTTCTATACCAAATATTCAGAGCAAACTGTTGGCAAATGAATGATAGTAAAGAGTAGTCTTCATGGATAGTTGAATAATTGCACTAGCAAGAATGTGTTTATAAGCACTATTGTTAGCACATCTTACTCAGTGGGCAGGTGTCAAAAAATACAATTGCTTTATTCAAGGTTCTCTACATGATCAAAACTGGTAGAATGAATTTCTCCATGTATGAAGAAAGTACATTTATCTATCATCTATCTATCTATCTATCTATCTATCTATCTATCTATCTATCTATCTATCTATTATTTATTTATATATTTATGTATGTATGTATGTATGTATATATGTATGTATGTATGTTTTTCAAGACAGGGTTTCTCTGTGTAGCTTTGGAGCTGGTCCTGGATCTCATTCTGTAGACCAGGCTGGCCTCGATCGAACTCACAGAGATCCACCTGCTTCTGCCTCCTTAGTACTGGGATTAAAGAAGTGTGCCACCACTGTCTGGCAGAAAGTGGATTTATTAGAATGTCTCACAAACTGTGGTTCAGGTAGTCCAACAATGCCTGCTAGCAATGGAAATTATAGAATTCAGTGATTGTTCAGTTCCTGAGACTGAATATCTCAGCTGGTCTTCAGTGCACACCACATTTCTAAAGAAGTAGGTTTTAATGTTGTTAAAGGAAGGAACGTGTTAGCCAGATGCAGGACAAGCAGGCAAAGTTGTGCTCCCTCCTCAGTGTTCTATATATTTAGGCTGTCTCCAGAATGTATGATCAAGAGTGAAGGTGGAGCTTATACTTTAATTTTTTTGGTCTTTTGAGACTGGATTTACCTGTGAAGCCCTGGAACTCATTCTGTAGACCAGGATGGACTCAAACTCAGAAAGTCCAACTGATTCTGCCTCCTGAGTGCTGGAGTTGAAAATGTGCACAGCCACCAAGTAGCTGAAGGAGGATATCACCTCAAATGACCCACATTAAAGATGAGACTTTTATTTCAAAACCTTATTAAAAATCCCTCACAAGTGTACCCAACTCTTTAGGTTTTAGCTATGTCCAAATATAGTAGTTGGACTACCAAAAATAACAGTCACAATAGTCAAGACAGAAGAAAGAAGAAAAACTTCTTACCAGTAGGAGGCCAGTAGAGTAATGGATGATTTTCCAATGCTTTTCCTAAACAAAGGGAACATGTTCATTTTACTTAGGGAGTCTGGACATGTTTATATAGAATTCCCCTATTCCTAAACAGGCTAGGTTAACAAATCCATTTTTGAACATGATCACAATGCAAAAGCAAAGGCATTTAGGGGAATTCTTACCTCAAAGTAATGTAGAAACATAGATAAATTAAAAAAATGATAAGAAATGCCTCTGGGATGTTCATCTTGTACCACAAGGTCTTAGCTGAAAATCAGGTAAATGACAGAGGAAAAGTAGATTGCTCTTGAACACATGTGACCTGTCAATCTTGATGTTATCAAAAAGATAACTGTACCAATGCCACAATTCACACAGATACAATAGAGAAAGAACACAAATACAGAAAACATCCTGGAAAAGTCACTTAACTGTACTATATATTCTGCTCTTAGATTAAGAGTTATGATGATCACTATTAACCTCAGAACAAGGATGCTTTTGCCTCTGAGCAGGCTGGCTCAGGAGCAGAAGGCCACAGCAGCTTCCATGCAAAACCAGAAGAAGTTATATTTAACTAGCCCTGGCTCCTGTATCTCTCAGGTTTGTGCCCTCACCATAAAGAATTCTTGATTTCCCTTTTTCTAACGTAAAAACTTAGTTTTATGATGTTTTGTCTGTGCACAGTACTAACAGAGGTTAGAAGAAGAAAGGGGATGCCTGGAACTGGGGTTAAAGAAATTTTTTAGCTACCATGTGGGTTCTAGAAATGAAACCTGGGTCTTCTGTAATAGCAGCCAGTCATCTTAATTGCTAAGCCACCTCTCTAGCCCCTTTCTATTTAAAATTTATTTCTATAAATTTTAATTAAAAGATATTACATCACATTTCTTTCCATCTCTTCATTCCATCCCTTCTCAAGTCCCCTTTTCAGCCAATCAGGGTCCTGAACCCGAGAAATCTCCTCACCCTAATCTCTGCTATGATAAAACCTCCAAACTTCCTGGACACAGATCTGTCTACTCTTACTGCTGTGTACCACAGACCAAGATCTGAGCTTAAAAATAAAAGCTCTTTGATTTTATATATGGGATTTGGTCTCCATGTTGGTCTTTTGGGGGTCCCTCCAATCTGGTCATAACAGTAGGAAAGGCAGATCTATTTTCAGAATAAGTATTCACTCCAGTAAAGACAAAGAGTTGTTTTTTTCACGAAGAAAATGCTGATTAAAAAGTGGAATTCTCCTTCATTTGAGAGAATTAGCCTCAGGCAGAGATGAGCTTCATAATTGTTTATTCAGTACAATATGGTCAGTTGATTATCAATATATGTACAACTAATAAAAATGGACACAGAAGTTTGTATTCATGTATTTCTTCATATTTGTTCACCCATAACTAACAAGGAAGAAGTTCAAAGGGATTTTTGAAGGGATGGAATGAAGAGATGAAAGAAAATGTGACATTAATATATTTTAATTAACAATTTATGGAAATTAATTTTAAATAAAAAGAAGGGATAGAGAAATGCTCAGCAATTAAGTGCATTGGCTATTGTTACAGAGGAACTAGGCTTTATTTCTAGAACCCACATGGTAGCTAACCATTTACTGTAATTCCGCTTACAGGCATCTCCTGCCTTCTTCTGGCCTTTATAATTACTGTGCCGAGACACATGCATGGAAAACACCCATATAATTTAATTTTTTAAAAGTTAGAAATAGGGACTGTGTGGTGGTGAAACATGCCATTAATCCCAGTACTCGGGAGACAGAGGCAGGAGGATCTCTGTGAGTTTGAGGCCAGCCTGGTCTACAGTTTTTGTATTTGTGTTCTCTATCTTTTCCATCAGTGAGCATGGCATTGGTACAGTTAACTTTCAGATTGAACATCAAGATTGACAGGTTGCATAGGCTCCAAAGCAATATTTTTCACTGTGTCATTTTTTGATTTTCAGCTAAGACCTTTTTATACAAAATGAACATGCCACAGGCATTTGTTTCCATCATTTTCATAATTTATATATGTTTCTGCATGACATTACAGTAAGAATACCCCTAAATATCTCTGCTTTTACATTGTGACCATGTTCAGAAGATGATTTGTTTACTTGCCTACTAAGGAATAGGGAGAACTGTACATGAACATGTCCAGACTCCCTAAGTAAAATCCACATACTTCCTTTTTTAGGAAAAGCATATTTTCCCTGCTTCTTGCAGGTAAGACATTTTTCTCATTTCTTCATTCTTGGCTACTGTGATGGTTATTCCTGGTAGTCAAACTGACTACTTCTGGAATTAACTAAAGCAAAAAGAGGTGGGTATACCCATGATGAATTTTTTTAGTGTTTCGAAATTAAAGAAACATCTTTTATTTGGATCACTTGAGTTGAAATCCAATTTTAGATGCTTGGTGGCTGTGTACAACTTTAAGCCAAGCACACAGGATGCAGAAACAGTTGGAATTTTCATGGTTTGATGCTGGCCTGGTCTACAGAATGAGTTCCCAGGGTATACAGATGAACCCTGTCTTGAAAACACCAAAAAATGAAAAAGTTTAAGATGCATCTTTAATCTAGAATGTACCTCAGGAGGCAGCCTGCATATATAAAGTATATTGAAGGAGGAAGCTCTGTCTCTGTCTTTATCTGCTTGCTTTATCACTGGCTAAAGTTTATTCCTTTACCAGGATTAGAGCCTACTTTCTTGGTATTTTGGTGTATACTGAAGGTCAGCTGAAATATCCATCCTTATGAACTGAACATCTACCAGACTCTTCAAATTTCCATTGACAGGCAAAAAAAAGTTGTACTACCTGAACCACAGATTGTGAGACATTCTATTAAATCAGCTTTCTACATACATGGAGGAATGCATTCTAGTAGTCCTGATCATGTAGAGAACCTTGAATAATACACTTGTGTTTTTTCACCTGCCCACTGAGGAAGACGTGCTGGCTAACAATGGTGTGCATAAAGACATTTGTCCAAGCTCCATTATTCTCTAAGTATTCAACTTTCCATGAAGACTACTCTACTAACCCTATGGGAGATGCTTTTGTCACTCAGTCCTCACTAGCCAATCTCATCCACCAGGTTACCTGCCAGTCAGATGTTGTGCAAGGTCTTCCGGTCACCAGCTTCAGGCTTGGCTTTGAGGGGGAGCTGGTGCCAGTGATTTTATGTGCTGTGCTGCACTGTGAGAGCTTCTGCAGGAAGCTGAGCAGAGAGTGTGGGCAACCTGAAAAACCACAATATGGTGAGTGAGGGTCTGCAGTCCGCAGACTGGGAGTAGTGGTCAGTTGAGTAATAGGAGCCAGTTTGGTGAGTCATCCTCTGGCTGAGTGGGAGGCAGTGGCCGGATGTAGAGTTCTGCATGTTCTTGCATGGTTCTTCATGGTCCAGCGTGGTTCTGCTCACCCTGCATGTTCCAGCTTGTTTCTATGTGGTCCTGGGTGGTGTTTCAAATTCCTGGGCTGGCTGGCAGTCTCTGTGTAACTTCGCTCTGCTGACTGCATCAGTGCAGAGCATTGAGAGTGGGACTGTGATTTGAAATAACCTTGTTGTTGACATCACTGTGAAATGCCGGCGCCCTTAGTGATTATGTTGTCACTATGGAACCCAGGTTTGCTGAACTCAGAGAATCATGGTCCGGTATTTTCCAGAAGTGCTGCATTTTGAACTTTTTACATTTAGGTTTAGGATCCATCTGGAGTTAATCCTGTTGAGCTTGTAAACAGTATCTCCTGTGGAATGTATTACTGCATTGATAAAATGTGATGTAGAAAAGTGGAATTGATGGAAAAAGGTCTTACTAGATCTTAGGAGACATTAAATCTCAAAGTAGTATTTAGGTAAGGGAGGACTGCATCACAAATACCTCAAAGATAAGTAGTATACTAACCATGCCTGCTGGAGATTAGTGTGATAAGATGTAAATAATGGGCTGGAGAAATGTTTCAAAGGGTAAGAGCACTGGCTGCTCTTCCAGAGGACCCAAGTTCAATTCCCAGCACCCACATGGCACCTCAGAACTGTCTGTAACTTCAGTTCCAGGGCATCTGACACTCACACCAAAGCACATAAAATAAAGTTAAATAAATTTTAAAAAAGATGCAAATATTTGTTCCCCAGGATTAAGAATCTACATTCCCATAACAAAGGTAACAACTCTGATTTATAACCAGCTGAAAGGAGTATCACTCCATTAAAAAACTGGCTTCTAAATGCAGCTCAAATGATCATTACAAGGTCATATCCAACATTAGGTCCTGGTGTGCCATAAAGGTATATTAATTTTAGAACAGGGGTATCTACAGTCTTTTTGAAAAGCAGTTTGAAGTCAAGGTATTCTGCATTGGTTGAGGCAGATTTGGACCCTCTCTGTAGCCTGACAAAACATTGCCATTGCTATTCTCATGACTAACCACCCTAAATTATTGGATTACATGTCTGCAGCACCACAGAGTTCTAAAATGACCCATTTGAGTCACATGGTGGACTGTCCATTGCAGAACAGGGAAAGGATTTACATGTGGACCATGGCTTTTCCCTTCAGACGAGAAGAGGAGGAACAGTGTACTGTGTACACTGCAGGAGGAAACAGACTAGACAATAACTAGATCACAACTGAAGTTAAAGGCTGTGAGATTCAGGGTTCTCCAATACATAGAAGGACTAATGGGGCAGGGAGAGTGACTTTCTCTGTAATTTTCCTACATGTATTAATTCATTCCATGTTTATAAAGACAGATAGAATTGGTGGGTGCACAGTTTAGAGAGAATACCTTGAACTACTACATAATTATTTTCCAGTTAGCAAACTCTCCTATGCAGATATATGTAATACTGGTTGACACATTTAAGTCAGCTGAGAGGTTTGAGACATAAGCCAATGGCTGTAACTCTATGTGTTAGCTTACAACAATCAGAGGCTAATACTTTACATGGTACAAAGTCATAAAGTCTCCTATTAATGGTATTGACTTTACCATGGAGGTGCCCATTCCATTTCAAAGTCAGTATAGCTAAGTTTTCTTCCAATTATTTTTATCATGTTAAATCATCAATTATTGATATTTTAAAAATTCATTTTCTTTAATTGCATTGATGCTTTTTTCCCTTTTTTTCAAAGTTTCTCAGTTTAACAATATCATTCCATTCTTTTAATAAGTGCTCTTTGTTTATCTATTTATTTATATTAATTTAGAACACTGATTCTCAACCTTGGTCATAGCTCTATTTAGGGGATCAAATGATCATATCACATGACTGACCTAAAATGACTGGGAACCACAAATATTTATATAATTCATAACAGTAGCAAAAATTTCCTTAAAAATTGACAGTGAAAATAATTATATAGTTATGGGCATAACTGCATCATGAGGAACTCTATAAAAGAGTCACAGATTTTGAGATGTTGAGAACCACTGGTTTAGATCACTGATTTCTGTAGCTCAGGCTTGTCTCACACCATAAAATTAAGAATTGCTTTAAAAACTGAATCTTGCCTCTGGGGCACAGTGCTGGGAAGACAGTCCCAAAACTCCTTCCTGACTGGGTCTTGACTGAACTGTGGAAAGGGAAAATAGACCAGTGACTGAGTATCCTCCAACTTCTCTAGATTTTATTGTGAATAAAGTAGGACCTGTGTAAGAATTGAGTTCACTTGCTAACTTTAAAATAGATGTAGTCACAACACAGGAGAAACAAGAAAGAGGGTGAAAGCTTTCCTGCTGTGACAGTAGTTACTATGAGAAATATGTAGTAACGTAATCAATTTTAGACCATAAATAAATATTCTGACTGACCATTTTGGGGTTCACAGACAAAGCAATCAGGAATCTGGATAGTGAACTAAATTTTATGAAATCAAATTCCTGTAGTTATGTTGTGCTCAGATAGCAACCCCCAGAGAGACCACCAAGGATGAGCAAGCCGGAATACAAAAGCAAGGTATAATTCTGCATATCCAAAAGCAATACAAGCCTAGGCAGGGACTTCGTCCAATACATCCAATGCAGTAGAGGCTGGAGGAAGTGCCCACCTATCTGCAAGCTCAGTTTTTAAAGGGAAAAATCACAAAGTTACATCATTTAGGGGTGCTAGTATGGGTACAATTCTGATTGGCTCACTTCTAGGGGCTTTCTAGAAATCATGGCTTAATCTTACTTCTAAGGGAGTGGTTGCCCACCACCATTTCTCATTGGCTGCCCTCAGGTGGGAGCATTTTATGGTCATAGTCAGGCAGGCATTACCTCGTGACTGCCTGGTGACTCTGTACTTTTACACTTCCTGGTTTCTGGAATCTGAACTGACTTGTTTCAGTAACTAATGGCCTATTCCCAAAAGGAGAAATCTTAGGCCTTAATTTTAGGGTGAAAGCATTTTGGTCTTATTTCTAAGATGGCTCATTTTGGTCTCGCATTTCCCCCTTCTCATGTGCCTAATGGAACCCAATCATGGGTTTTGGGCAGTTAACTCAGAAGTATCCCTCTCTAATAATGGCCATGTATAGTTAGCCATATTGTATCTATGCCAGGGAGTTTTCTTTTGACCTAGCATTTCAGCCTTTTCTGAACAGGGAACATGGGTGATGTATTCTCTTCTGGAACTGCTTTGAGCTGGCATTGGGGCCCCATTGTCTGGGGCCCCCAAAAGGCTGAAAAGCTTGTCAAAGACTGGGCAAGGGGGCATTTGTCGGAAGTGTGTGGCTCTCTGACCCTGTAGAGCCAAGGAACAATCACATTGGCTGGGCTGGTCCACATCAGCTTTTTGCAAGTCCGGAACTCACAGTCATCTAGAGCAGTGGAGTCAGTGATTGAAACTTGGAGGTGACTGCCAGGCAAGTGGAAATCTGTTGAGACAAATTTAAACTAGGAACAGAAGCTAAAATTTATGAACTTATTTGGAACCCTTAGGTCCATACCCTTAGTAATGGGAAAAGCAGTAGTCCCAAGACCAGGAGAGAGGGAAAAAAACATCCTTAGGAATACTTATCTGGGGTCCTTTTGACCTCTGTGAAGTGGGTCTAGGTTTTTATGACTCTTTTGATGCTTTGAGGCCTATTTACAAAGTGACATAAAAGTTTTAGACTGAAATCTATATTGTAGACAAAGCAGGTAATGGGTATCTTGTAAAATAGCAGAAGTGGATTCATACGTTTGAGTCCCAACAAGAAGTAAAGATTTGGGTTAAAAGCTTGTGCATTTTCCTTCTGTCCAAAAAGCCAGGTATAAATTGGACAGAGATTTTTTTTGACCTGATGAGAAGCACTTTTAGGTTTACATTTAAATATATTTAGATGACATCTAAAGCAAATCCAAAATGTTGAGCTTGTGACTGAACAGTAAATAGTCATTGCTCTACCAGCTCATCAGGGCTCCTAAATGTTAAGCTCTGAACCATAGAACAGGAGAGTAATCTGAAATATATCTCATTTTAGACTCATATCTGAACCTTTATGACTTAAACTTTTATATCTTAGAACATTTTCCTAAAAGTGAGCTAACAAGCTAGCCATAGCCTTGCAAAAGAATCTGGTTGTCTGACGCTGCCATGCTGACAAAGTTAGAGCTAGCCTAGCCATCAGTACTATCAGAAATCTAAGAAGGATAAACTACATCTGAGTGCAGACCAAGAAGCTTCCAATCCTATAAATTACAGGGACCAATCCCTACCCAGGTCTCCATAACGTTGGAGGCACCAGTCAGAACAGCGTCAATAGTCTTCTGCCATAAGGCCCATATGGCAGAGTATTTTTCCTGTGAAATAGGGACACAGAAGACTGACCTTGACCAGGCAAAAGGGTGCAATCAATTGCATTGTTCTACTGCTTGTCCACAGTCTGGGCTGGGTCCTGGTGGCAGGTGTTGCATTGGAGCATCTTGCCCTGTCATCAGCGTTGTCATATTTTAGGCAGAGACATTGTGGTGCCTCGTACAGAATCTTTTTCAGAGACCTTGGTTCACTGCTAGGATCTGGAAGCCTGTCTGATATTATAAGCTTGTAGATCAACATTTAAATGCCATATTCTGCAGATCTCTGAAGTATGAGGGCTGTCCAGGTATATCTGAATTGACAAACTTTGTTTCTAATTACTGGTTTCAAGCTCAACCCTGAAAACATATGCAAGGGACTGAGTAAATGAGTAAACTTATCCCTGTAATATTACATCAGTACTTACTTCCCCTGACTACAATTAAAAAAAATTGATTACTTATGACCGATTATTTATATTCTCTAACAGTCTACAATAAGTAGCCTAAAAACAAAGCTTTTAAGTTGAAACTTTTCTAGCATCAAATACAGGTTCAGTAAAGAAACCAAAACAAAATATCAATATACAACATTCTTAAGCCTGAACATATCTTGGGTAAGGAGAAACATTTTTTAAGCCATTGGTTTTTAACTATAAAAACTGTTCTTGAAAGATTAAAATCTCTCAAATGTCTTTTGTAATATCAACAATAAAGTATTTTCTCTTACTTTAAGGGGGAGAAAACATGGCATCATCACAATCTGTATAAAGTAAAACCAAGCTCCAGAGTACAATCTCCAAGTTCTATATCTCGGATTTATTTATAATCCTTTTAGTTCTTTTACTTAGAGGCTTGGATTATTTCTTTGACCCTACCTTTGGCAGCACATACATAGCCTTACATAGCCTGCCTGTTCCATTTTATTATGGCTGGTGCTTCCAGTGATCATCACCTGACACTGGCATTTTTTTTTTTTTGGGTTTTTTGAGACAGGGTTTCTCTGTGTAGCTTTGCGCCTTTCCTGGAACTCACTTGGTAGCCCAGGCTGGCCTCGAACTTACAGTGATCCGCCTGGCTCTGCCTCCCGAGTGCTGGGATTAAAGGCGTGCACCACCACCACCCGGCTGACACTGGCATTTTTTTAAAACTGTTAAGGACCACCACTGTAGCTAGACTCTTTTTGGAACTCTAGTCCTGCCATACATTTGCAAACCTCACCTGTTTCCTATGATTCTTTATGTTACAAAGTTTAGCTGCCAGAGCAAGGTATATTCCTGAGTATAAAAGCATTGATGTGCAGCTTTAATATTTACTAAGTATCTTATTTATTAAACATATGTTGCCATTTATTTAAATTCTCTAGAAACTTGATGTTGAACACTTGGTAAGGACATAAGTACTTAGGTGTTAACCGAGTAGATCTTTATAACCTTAGTAAAAGATGGCTGCCAGCCACATGGCTGCCCATGAGGTCACCAGCCAAGATGGAGGAAGCCATGTGGTTGCTTTTTAAAGCTCATTTTTCTAAACAATAATTACTTGCACACATACACACAGTTGGATCCAAGTTACACACATACATATGTACAGTTAAAGCTTGCTTACATTTTCAAGTCACACACATAAGCAGTTTGCAGAATCAGCCATTCTTTAGATGAAACCAACAAGAATTAACTTTTAAAATCAGTATTTCCAGGTATAAGAAACCATAACAGTTTATATCACATCCCCTCTGACTTTCTACAACCTTCCATGTACCCTCAGTCTTTTTCTTTGATTCCTCAGACATTTACTCTAGACAAATTCTGCTTTTTCTTTTCTTTTAAAACGAAACCCTTATCAAAGTGTTTCTTGTGATTTTCCTCAGTAATCTAGAATATATTGTAAAGTTACACTATTTTAAACATGAACAGAAATACATGCATGTACCATAACAAGAATAACTCTCAATTTGCATCAGCACTGTACCACAGACAAGAAACTGTTGGTGACATTCCATTCTTGGAGCCAGAACTTGATCAGGTTTTAGCTCCAGGGCAGGTCTTGGGGGCCCCACCCAACAGCATGAAAGAGGAAGAGAACAGGTAAAGCAAGCACCATGGGGACAAAAAGATTGCTGTTAACCTCAGATTTTCAAGAACATGAGAATGGCAGACTGGAAGTGACTCCATGCCCTGGCTGGGCCCACAGACTTGTAGGCCAATCCACAGCTGTGATCCTGGAGGGGCAGTTAGTTCTCCACCAGCCCCCACACTGAGCTCCTTGAGGCTCCTGCTGGCTCCTGCCAGCTCTGCCCCATGTCCACATAGGAGCCCAGCCAGAACCTGCCGGCCATATCTGGGCCCCACAGTGCTCATAGCCTGCCCTAGCACACAGCCATGCCTAGTTCCCATGTGGCCTCTGGTCCAATCTGGCCAACACCTCATCGTGCTGTAAAGTCTCTACTCCAAAACTCTCTGAAGGAGCTGGAGCCCTGAACCCACTGCGTCTAGGTCCCCCCTGATGCTCACAGGCCGCCTAGCTCTCTCAGTGACACCCTGGGTCCCCAAAGTTCTGCTGTCTGCTCTCTGGTCAGAGAGAGCAAGAAAGCAATGTTAGGTTACTCTATGCCAGTTCAACCACCAAAGGGATCTCCATCCCTTCAGCTAGCAATCCGGCCCACAAATCCCAATGCATACACAAGCTCAGGCATAAAACACTCACACATGTGGCCACAGTTCTCACACATTTATACATTTATGTAGGTATAACAAATCACACTGATGGACAAGATAGGCAGACAAAAAGGAAGAACAAGGGCCCTACAGATGGTCCAGGCAGATGAGAGTCCAGAGAGGGAGCCTCAATTATGCCAAAGACCGTACGGATGGGACAGGGACAACTCAACAGAGTCTCCCGATCCCCACAAAAGACAGACCCCTCTTGCGTGTCTTAACAGGCGGACCCCTCACTGGCGTCCTATGACGGGGAGACCTGTGGGGACCCCCGCGTCCTGATGAGGGGTTGGAACGTCTCCCAACTCCTTCAGGGTCACCTTACAGGCGCGTCCACCAAGGTGAGAGCCTGTCAGATTCAACTGCCTGCTTCGGATAAGAAAATGAAAGTAAAAGGAAAGCAAAGACAAGAAGATGGAGCACTCTTACCAATTGGTGCAGATGGACCTCCGGAGCTCTTAGGGGTCCTGGCGGGGGGTCACTGGGGATCCTGGAGAGCCCCCAAATGTTGTACCCATATCGCGACCCCCAGAGAGACCACCAAGGATGAGCAAGCCAGGATGCAAAAGCAAGGTATAATTCTGCATATCCAAAAGCAATACAAGCCTAGGCAGGGACTTTGTCCAATACATCCAATGCAGTGGAGGCTGGAGGAAGTGCCCACCTATCTGCAAGCTCAGTTTTTAAAGGGAAAAATCACAAAGTTACATCATTTAGGGGTGCTAGTATGGGTACAATTCTGATTGGCTCGCTTCTAGGGGCTTTCTAGAAATCATGGCTTAATCTTACTTCTAAGGGAGTGGTTACCCACCACCATTTCTCATTGGCTGCCCTCAGGTGGGAGCATTTTATGGTCAGTTACCTTGGAAACCAGGGAGAGGACATTCCATAGTCAGGCAGGCATTACCTCGTGACTGCCTGGTGACTCTGTACTTTTACACTTCCTGGTTTCTGGAATCTGAACTGACTTGTTTCAGTAACTAATGGCCTATTCCCAAAAGGAGAAATCTTAGGCCTTAATTTTAGGGTGAAAGCATTTTGGTCTTATTTCTAAGATGGCTCATTTGGTCTCACAGTTATACCAGTTGAAAGTAAATAGAAGAAATGGGATAAAATGGTAT